>NC_140002.1:1503598-2121166 GCF_964263955.1 Coregonus lavaretus | reverse complement strand
CCAAAGCTACATCCCCAAAAATCAAGTCTTCTCACGAAAACGTCTGCAGCGACCAAACAGTTTGGCCCAGAAACTAATATGACCGTTTTGCTCTACGACCCCCACAAGTGTCACTGGACTCGTCTGAAGTCGGTAACGCTGATGTGCCAACTTCTGTCTGTAGTGGGCCAAACCAACTGTAGAAAGGGGGAGACTCATGAACACGATGGTGTTCTCCGTTTTGCCTCTACGACCCCCACAAGTGTCACGAGACTCATCTGAAGGTAACCCATACAAATAAATGGAAGTATGGAGGTTGTTTAGTGCCATCAAAAATAAGGAGTTAAATATGTGTTAAAAAAAACGGCTTAGACTTTTAGAGATTACCAAATTAACCAGGGCATTACATTTAAAGAAAAATAATAAGTGCAAAGGATCCTGAGCCGTGATTTAAAACGTTCACTGTTCAGTTTTTCACAAAGCCATTGGACAGCTGGCCATTTTGATTAAAAACCTATCTGTAATGTAAATTTAATTTCAGGGATATGGAACAGAACAGTTTGATATTTTTCCTCTTGGGTCGGTCTGTCCTCTACTGTGTTTTGCCCTCCTTGTGGGAGTCTGTTTTAATATACTGTTGGGCTCTGTCATGCTCACTGTTCTCTCTGCAACACACTCTCCTTACAGAATGTGTGTCTGTCAAAACAGCACTGCTGGGTATTCTCCACAGAGACAGCCTTTGAAAGTGTACTAGATCCGTCCTCCCTATCACTTCCCCCAGTAGGAAGTGGAGGAGAAGGAAGTTGGAGCAGTGTCAGCAAGTGGTTTGTTCGCATTTCCCCGAAACCTATCCTCACAGGTGTGTCAGTCTGTGTTTAAATTCTCGCTATCTGCCTCACTCTACCTTTCTTCTGTGTCGTGCGCTGTACAATTTTTTTTTTGTTGGTGAGATTTGTTTTTTTTTCTCCCATTTCGCCTGTGTGTGGAGTAATTTCCCTCTTTCAGCCACCTGCAACGCACAACTTCCTTGCTGTGTGAACTGCTCCCCAATCAAATGTCACCAGGAAAGACTCAGCAGTGAGTTTTACCCCCTCTCTCTTTTAAAACGGAATGTTTCCACACTGCTGGGCATCAGATAACCTGATCTAATTTGGTTTCTAGCTGTTCGTTCCCTTATGAAGTCTAAACGCAATTATCCGCAAAGTTTCAGTAAACAGCAGCAACGGTCTGATAGCACACAACAGTCAAGTAAAAACATGTACATTTGCGTGCATTCAGACCGCATTAGTGTAGCTGTTATTATACAGAACATATGTAATCACAACCACTGGCCATGAAGACCAGACCACCACTGAATATGAAATGCTTGTGCCCCCCCCCCCCCCCTTCTAGTTAAAGCTTGTGAGGAATAGAGAAGAACAATTGATGCAGGTGTGACTTCAGTCAATACTATGAGTTCCTTTGTGACGGGGGAATATGGCTCCAGTCCTGCAGGTCTGCTGCTTTCATGGTTTCACCTTTCAATCTGCAAAATGATACGGCCTGGGAAACCAGGTTAGATTACCATCCAATCAATGCCCGTCACTGATCAATTGTGTGCCGAGGCTGAACAAAAACCAGCAGACATATCTGTCCTACTGAAGTGGAGTTGTATAATCCTATTCTATGTCACTGCCAATACTTGTGGTATAAACATCTGAGGCGGTATTTGGGAGGGTCGGTAGCAGAAGGAGAGACGAGGCTGCAGTAAGCCAACGTGAGGATTTAATTGCTTGCTTTCCCAATATCGTCATACCCACACTCAGAGAGCCCAGATTTCCCTCAAAGTATCTGTCCCTGTTCATTAAATTTCACTTAGCAGCTAAGCACCATCAGAGGCGGAGCCAGTGAATCATGACCTTCCATCTGGAGAAGAGGGAAGCAGCGGGAGGCTTTGCCCAGTCACTCAGGCGGACGGCCAGTCCCTGAGCTTATTAGGAGAGGAAAAGAGAGGAAGGCTAAAAGGAGAAATGGAGGTGCAGGCTGACAGAAAGCCCAAGAGACGGTGAAGGGAACAGGGAGAAGGGGTGGTGTGTGCTACACTGAATTAACCACTGAGAATGTGTGAGTATGGAGATTGCAGAGCAGCCTGTGGTCTTTTCAGAGGTAGTGCGAGGACTTACGCAGCAGGAGGCATGCTAAAATGCAGGTGGGTAGTTGACGTGGTGCATCTTTTTTTTGGTCCATAATGGCAAACGCAAATATAACTTAATTTCAATTGGTTAAAATGTTGACATAATAAAAAATATTATTATTATAAAAAATAAAAATAATAATGAGTAAATTCATGCAGTGTATTATTTGTTTCCTTACAATTCTGAACAGAACGTGGTAATTGTCCAATGGCGTGACTGTCCCAGGTAAGGTTGTGGAACTATTACGGCAGGTAGCTTAGTGGGTAAGAGCGTTGTGCCAGTAACCGAAAGGTCGCTGGTTCTAATCTCAGAGCCGACTAGGTGAAAAATCTGTCGATGTGCTCTTGAGCAAGGCACTTAACCCTAATTGCTCCTGTAAGTCGCTCTGGATAAGAGCGTCTGCTAAATGACTGAAAATGACTTAATTAACTTAAGTTAATTAATGAAAACATGAATATAATTCCCTTCACCTACTCTTGTGCTTATGACACAGAAGTCTGTTTTCAGAAACAGGAAGTCCCCAAGTCCATTCTTTACATTTTCAAATAGTTCTGACTGATTACATTTTGTCACCAAAATCAATGTCCACATGGTGTGACAATTCTGTGAGTAAACAACAAATCAACATTTGGGCACCATTGAGCGGGGGAGGGTTCTCTGCTTCTCTTGCAATGAGGACATACAGAAGACATTTCTGGAGCACATGGTCTGAACAGATTGTAAGCTTTATCAGAAATATTTATCAAAATATTGCACTTTCCTGCCATTGCCATAAAATGGGTACATTTCTTAGTCCTTTGGTGTGGTGCCTTTTGAATGTATAATTGAAAAATTATCATTATTTTTGTATAAAAAGCAGTTATTTTTTGGGGTGGTAAAGTAGCCACCCTTTGCCTTGATGACAGCTTTGCACACTCTTGGCATTCTCTCAACAAGCTTCATGAGGTAGTCACCTGGAATGCATTTCAATTAACAGGTATGCCTTCTTAAAAGTTAATTTGTGGAATGTATTTCCTTCTTAATGCATTTGAGCCAATCAGTTGTGTTGAACAAGGTAAGGGTGGTATACAGAAGATAGCCCTATTTGGTAAAAGTCCCATGTAGCTCAGTTGGTAGAGCATGGCGTTTGCAACGCCAGGGTTGTGGGTTCGTTTCCCACGGGGGACCAGTATGGAAAAAAAAAAATGTATGCACTCACTAACTGTAAGTCGCTCTGGATAAGAGCGTCTGCTAAATGACTAAAATGTCAATGTAAAAGACCAAGTCCATGTTATGGCAAGAACAGCTCAAATAAGCAAAGAGAAACGACAGTCCATCATTACTTTAAGACATGAAGGTCAGTCAATCCGGAAGATTTCAAGACCTTTGAACGTTTCCTCCACGTGGTCCTCTGTAGCTCAATTGGTAGAGCATGGCGCTTGTAACGCCAGGGTAGTGGGTTCGATCCCCGGGACCACTCATACGTAAAAATGTATGCGCACATGACTGTAAGTTGCTTTGGATAAAAGCGTCTGCTAAATGGAATATTATATTATTATTAAATGCAGTCGCAAAAACCATCAAGCGCTATGATGAAACTGGCTCTCATGAGGACCGCCACAGGAAAGGAAGACCCAGAGTTACCTCTGCTGCAGAGGATAAGTTCATTAGAGTTAACTGCACCTCAGACTGCAGCCCAAATAAATGCTTCACAGAGTTCAAGTAACAGACACATCTCAACATCAACTGTTCAGTGGAGACTGAGTGAATCAGGCCATGGTCAAATTGCTGCTAAGAAACCCCTACTAAAAGGACACCAATAAGAAGAGGAGACTTGCTTGGGTCAAGAAACACGATCAATGGACATTAGACCGGTGGAAATCTGTCCTTTGGTCTGATGATTTCAAATTTGAGATTTTTGGTTCCAACCGCTGTGTCTTTGTGAGACACAGAGTGGGTGAACGGATGATCTCTGCATGTGTGGTTCCCACCGTAAAGCATGGAGGAGGAGGTATGATGGTGTGGGGGTGCTTTGCTGGTGACACGGTCAGTGATTTATTTAGAATTCAAGGCACACTTAACCAGCATGGCTACTACAGCATTCTGCAACGATACGCCATCCCATCTGGTTTGGGCTTAGTGGGACTATCATTTGTTTTTCAACAGGACAATGACCCAACACACCTCCAGGCTGTGTAATGGCTATTTGACCAAGAAGGAGAGTGATGGAGGGCTGCATCAGATGACCTGGTCTCCACAATCACCCGACCTCAACCCAATTGAGATGGTTTGGGAGTTGGACCGCAGAGTGAAGGAAAAGCAGCCAACAAATGCTCAGCATATGTGGGAACTTCTTCAAGACTGTTGGAAAAGCATTCCTCATGAAGCTGGTTGAGAGAATGCCAAGAGTGTGCAAACCTGTAATCAAGGCAAAGCGTGGCTACTTTCAAGTATCTAAAATATAAAATATATTTTGATTTGTTTAATATTTCATAGTTTTGATGTCTTCACTATTATTCTACAATTTAGAAAATAGTAAAAATTAAGAAAAACACTTGAATGAGTAGGTGTGTCCCAACTTTTGACTGGTACTGTATATATACACTCACGCACACTGAAAATACGAAACATTAAGAACACCTGCTCATTACACGACAGACTGACCAGGTGAATCCAGGTGAAAGCTATGATCCCTTATTGATGTCACTTGTTAAATCCACTTAAAATCAGTGTAGATTTTTTTTATTATTGTTTTTTTAATGTCATTTAGCAGACACTCTTATCCAGAGTGACTTACAGTAGAGTGCAGAGGAAGGCCCTCAAAATTGTCAAAGACTCCAGCCACCCTAGTCATAGACTGTTCTCTCTGCTACCGCACGGCAAGCGGTACCGGAGTGCCACGTCTAGGTCCAAAAGACTTCTCAACAGCTTCTACCCCCAAGCCATAAGACTCCTGAACAGCTAATCATGGCTACCCGGACTATTTGCACTGCCCCCCCACCCCATCCTTTTACGCTGCTGCTACTCTGTTAATTGTTTATGCATAGTCACTTTAACTCTACCCACATGTACAGTGGGGAGAACAAGTATTTGATACACTGCCGATTTTGCAGGTTTTCCTACTTACAAAGCATGTAGAGGTCTGTAATTTTTATCATAGGTACACCTCAACAGTGAGAGACAGAATCTAAAACAAAAATCCAGAAAATCACATTGTATGATTTTTAAGTAATTAATTTGCATTTTATTGCATGACATAAGTATTTGATCACCTACCAATCAGTAAGAATTACGGCTCTCACAGACCTGTTAGTTTTCTTTAAGAAGCCCTCCTGTTCTCCACTCATTACCTGTATTAACTGTACCTGTTTGAACTCGTTACCTGTATAAAAGACACCTGTCCACACACTCAATCAAACAGACTCCAACCTCTCCACAATGGCCAAGACCAGAGAGCTGTGTAAGGACATCAGGGATAAAATTGTAGACCTGCACAAGGCTGGGATGGGCTACAGGACAATAGGCAAGCAGCTTGGTGAGAAGTCAACAATTGTTGGTGCAATTATTAGAAAATGGAAGAAGTTCAAGATGATGGTCAATCACCCTCGGTCTGGGGCTCCATGCAAGATCTCACCTCGTGGGGCATCAATGATCATGAGGAAGGTGAGGGACCCCTACCTACAGTGCCTTCGGAAAGTATTCAGACCCCTTGACTTTTTCCACATTTTGTTATGTTACAGCCTTATTGTAAAATTGATTAAATAAATACAAATCCTCAGCAATCTACACACAATACCCCATAATGACAAAGCGAAAACAGGTTTTTTGAATTTTTGCAAATTTATAAAATAAATTTAACAGAAATACCTTATTTACATAAGTATTCAGACCCTTTGCTATGAGACTCTAAATTGAGCTCAGGTGCATCCTGTTTCCATTGATCATCCTTGAGATGTTTCTACAACTTGATTGGAGTCCACCTGTGGTAAATTCAATTGATTGGACATGATTTGGAAAGGCACACACCTGTCTATATAAGGTCCCACAGTTGACAGTGCATGTCAGAGCAAAAACCAAGCCATGAGGTCGAAGGAATTGTCCGTAGAGCTCAGAGACAGGATTATGTCAAGGCACAGATCTGTCCCCAAGAACACAGTGGCCTCTAGAGCTGGCCGCCCGGCCAAACTGAGCAATCGGGGGAGAAGGGCCTTGGTCAGGGAGGTGACTAAGAACCAATGGTCACTCTGAAAGAGCTCTAGAGTTCCTTTGTGAAGATGGGAGAACCTTCCAGAAGGACAACCATCTCTGCAGCACTCCACCAATCAGAACTTTATGGTAGAGTGGCCAGACGGAAGCCACTCCTCAGTAAAAGGCACATGACAGCCCGCTTGGAGTTTCCAAAAGGCACCTAAAGACTCTCAGACCATGAGAAACAAGATTATCTGGTCTGATGAAACCAAGATTGAACTCTTTGGCCTGAATGCCAAGTGTCACATCTGGAGGAATCCTGGCACCATGCCTACGGTGAAGCATGGTGATGGCAGCATCATGCTGTGGGGATATCTTTCAGCGGCAGGGACAGGGACAGGGAGACTAGTCAGCATCAAGGCAAATATTAACAGAGCAAAGTACAGAGAGATCGTTGATGAAAACCTGCTCCAGAGCTCTCAGGACCTCAGACTGGGGGCGAAGGATAACCTTCCAACAGGACAATGACCCTAAGTGCACAGCCAAGACAACGCAGGAGTGGCTTCGGGACAAGTCTCTGAATGTCCTTGAGTGGCCCAGGCAAAGCCCGGACTTGAAGCCGATCTAACATCTCTGGACAGACCTGAAAATAGCTGTGCAGCAACGCTCCCCATCCAATCTGACAGAGCTTGAGAGGATCTGCAGAGAAGAATGGGAGAAACTCCCCAAATACAGGTGTGCCAAGCTTGTAGCGTCATACCCAAGAAGACTCAAGGCTGTAATCGCTGCCAAAGGTGCTTCAACAAAGTACTGAGTAAAGGGTCTGAATACTTATGTAAATGTAATATTTCCATTTGATTTGATTTTTTATAAATTTGCAAAAAATTATGCTTTGTCATTATGGGGTATTGTGTTGTCGTCTATCGTGTCAGAAGTGGGATGCTGGTGGTTATTGCTGTCAAACAAAGAGTCCGCTTAGACTGCACTTTGATTAGAAGGTTTATTCATATCACAAGATGTCAGCATAAGTTTACAGACCCGCAGTGTCTGGAGAAACAGCGTCCCAAACTAATCTGTCTGTTTCTAACCCCCCCTGCCTCCAGCATATACTTATAAACAATGTAAAAATATGGGTTGCTCCCTCTGCTGTCCAATCACCTGTCTCCCCTGGGGCGTCACCCTACAACTGGCTACTTTTGACCTAACATAAACAACATTCCATTTCTTCATGAAAAACATTAACAAAGACATAATCCTAATACACTACAGTGTGTAAACTATTTAATCAATTTTAGAATAAGGCTGTAACCTAACAAAATGTGGAAAAAGTCAAGGGGTCGGAATACTTTCCGAAGGCACTGTATATGTACATATCTACCTCAATTACCTCGTATCCCTACACATCGACTTGGTACTGGTACCTCATGTATATAGCCAAGTTATCATCGACTTGGTACTGGTACCTCATGTATATAGCCAAGTTATCATCGACTTGGTACTGGTACCTCATGTATATAGCCAAGTTATCATTGACTTGGTACTGGCACTCCATGTATATAGCCAAGCTATATACATGGAGTAATTTAAATCGATTTTTATTTGGATTTCATGTAATGGACAGACACAAAATAGTGAAATGAAAAAAATAACTTGTTTCAAAAAATTCTAAAAAATAAATAACGCAAAAGTGGTGCGTGCACCCCCTTTGCTATGAAGCCCCTAAATAAGATCTGGTGCAACCAATTACCTTCAGAAGTCACATAATTAGTTAAAGAAAGTCCACCTGTGTGCAATTTAAGTGTCACATGATCTGTCACATGATCTCAGTATTTTATACATCTGTTCTGAAAGGCCCCAGAGTCTGCAACACCACTAAGCAAGGGACACCACCAAGCAAGCGGCACCATGAAGACCAAGGAGCTCTCCAACAGGTCAGGGACAAAGTTGTGGAGAAGTACAGATCAGGGTTGGGTTATAAAAAAATATCAGAAACTTTGAACATCCCACGGAGCACAATTAAATCCATTATCAAAAAATTGAAAGAATATGGCACCACAACAAACCTGCCAAGAGAGGGCCACCCACCAAAACTCACGGACCAGGCAAGGAGATTAATCAGAGAGGCAACAAAGAGACCAAAGATAACCCTGAAGGAGCTGCAATGCTCCACAGCGGAGATTGGAGTATCTGTCCATAGGACCACTTTAAGCCGTACACTCCACAGAGCTGGGCTTTACGGAAGAATGGCCAGAAAAAAACCATTGCTTAAAGAAACAAATAAGCAAACACGTTTGGTGTTCGCCAAAAGCCATTTGGGAGACTCCCCAAACATATGGAAGAAGGTACTCTGGTCAGATGAGACTAAAATTGAGCTTTTTGGCCATCAAGGAAAACGCCATGTCTGGCGCAAACCCAACACCTCTCATCACCCCGAAAACACCATCCGCACAGTGAAGCATGGTGGTGGCAGCATCATGCTGTGGGGATGTTTTTCATCGGCAGGGACTGGGAAACTAGTCAGAATTGAAGGAATGACGGATGGCGCTAAATACAGGGAAATTCTTGAAGGAAACCTGTTTCAGTCTTCCAGAGATTTGACACTGGGATGGAGGTTGACCTTCCAGCAGGACAATGACCCTAAGCATACTGCTAAAGCAACACTCGAGTGGTTTAAGGGGAAACATTTAAATGTCTTGGAATGGCCTAGTCAAAGCCCAGACCTCAATCCAATTGAGAATCTGTGGTATGACTTAAAGATTGCTGTACACCAGCGGAACCCATCCAACTTGAAGGAGCTGGAGCATTTTTGCCTTGAAGAATGGGCAAAAATCCCAGTGGCTAGATGTGCCAAGCTTATAGAGACATACCGCAAGAGACTTGCAGCTTTAATTGCTGCAAAAGGTGGCTCTACAAAGTATTGACTTTGGGGGGGGGGTTAATAGTTATGCACACTCAAGTTTTCCGTTTTTTTGTCTTATTTCTTGTTTGTTTCACAACAAAAAAATATTTTGCATCTTCAAAGTTGTAGACATGTTGTGTAAATCAAATGATACAAACCCCCCAAAAATCCATTTTAATTCCAGATTGTAAGGCAACAAAATAGGAAAAATGCAAAGGGCGGTGAATACTTTCGCAAGCCACTGTATATCGCCAAGCTATCATTGCTCATTGTGTATTTATTCCTCGTGTTACTATTTTCTTTCTATTATTATTATAATATATATTTTTTAATTTATTCTGGATTGTTGGGAAGGGCTCGTAAGTAAGCATTTCACTGTTGGTCTTCCTGTATCCCCAATATAAAATCACCACATTGAATCTTGACCATGCAACTTCAATGTCAAAAGCAGAATTGTCATTGCCAGTTTGTACAGTGCCATATATTAAAAAGGAATTGGATTAAGCTATTCTCAGCTACTCTAACCAGTCTGGACAGCGATGTGTGTGATTAGCCTAAAGACTGCTGTTGTCCAATAAGCTCGTGTGCATGGTACTCCCACCCCAATGTCATTAAAAGCAGTGAGTCACCAAGCTCACTGCACTACGCTGCTGCTGCCAGCTGTTAATAAAGTGCTGATTTGATTACCTTCTCTAACAAAGTAATTTAATCAGGGACACAAAGCATGAGGATGCCATGGTCCTCCAGGACAACTAATGTCAACCTCTGATCTAAAAGCTCAATACCTGGAACCAAAACAGGAAGCTTTTATTGAGTAATCTTACTTAAGAGATTCATGTCCGTGCTGCCATTTTGGGTGCAGGATCACTGAGCGGAGCCAGTTAAGGTATAGACTAGGGTATGCTGACAGCGGCACGGTCAGCCTGAACACACACTCTCTCTGGCATTGGATATTCAACCTGAAAAACGCTTCAACAGTTTTCCTAATCTCAGACATTTCACCAGCAATAAAGTGTATTGAAATACCTCTGTGTTATGTAAAAATATGCAGATAGCGTGTGAACCACTGCTCCACATCAACAGGCAAATCTCAAACCAATCAGAGCTAAACCCACACGTTTCCACGCCCTGCTAAGATGACATATTCAATCACTGTAAAGTGATTTGAATAATGCAATACACATTGTAGCACCATTAATGTGATGTATTTACTTCTTTAATATTTCTTTTGAAATGCTTCCTGTTTCATACAAACAAAGGCGAGAGCAACAACTGCCAGAACACCAGAGCTTCTGCCTTTCAGGTCTAGCCGACGGCTTTGAAACTTTGCAGAACCGTGTCCCAAGTTCCCCTGCTGCCCTGTCACCCAGGGACCGTGTCCCAAGTTCCCATGCTGCCCCGTCGCCCAGGGAAGGAAAGTGAACCGGGAGATCAGAGACAGGATCAGGATAATCCGATTACTGGCACTGTTCTGCCAAAGTCCTGCTCCTGTTTCATCCCATTATAGCAATATGGCTGAGTACTGGATCCTCTTTCTACAGCAATTACAAAACCTTTAGAGAGATAAAAGGCCAATTTCTTCATGGCAAACACCATCCATCAAACATTTAGTCTCCTGAATGACAGAGTGGTTTGTTGTTGTTCCCTGCTTTCTCACCATTTGTAAACGTTGTGGTTTCTTCCATTTACAGTCACATTTTCTTTCTAATGGATTTTTACACAGTTCTTTTTATTTTTTTTTCATAAACACATGCATACACACCAATCCAAACCCTAATATAGATCACATATGAAAGCATTCCAGGTTTAGTGCCTTACACAACACAACAGATCAACATGTCTGAAACCCTATGTTTTCCTCTACATATTTTTAGTGATGCATGATTTGTAATAAATCTCAACTGGATGGAAAAGAGTGGAGTGTTGGGATACAAAGTGGCTTGGTCCAAGGTGTCGATAGAAGAGGGGAGAGAGGGAGGGAGGGAGGGAGGGAGGGAGGGAGGGAGGGATGGATGGAGGGAGGGAGGGAGGGAGGGAGGGAGGGATGGTGGGAGGGAGGGAGGGAGGGAGGGAGGGAGGGAGGGATGGTGGTGAGCGGTAGGGTAGAGGGAGTGGGGTGGGTGGGGGTTGGTTGAGAGTGACACTGAGGGGAGCTGGGTGACAGGGTTGATGAGATAGGATATGATGTGCCCTTGCCAGCTGTAAGAGTTTAATTAAAACCTGGAATCAAACCACCACACACAGAGAGAAAGGGATGGGGGAGGGAGAGAGCGAGAGCGAGAGAGAGAGAGAGAGAGAGAGAGAGAGAGCGAGAGAGAGAGAGAGAGAGAGAGAGAGAGAGAGAGAGAGAGAGAGAGCACAGAGACAGATAAAGGAGAGAGGTGAGAGAAGAGAGAGATGGTGAGACAGATGAGAGAGAGAGAGATACAGACATACAGAAAAGAGGAGAGAGAGAGTGAGACAATGGCAGAGAGACTAGCTAGCTAAATTAGAAAGGGAGAGTAATGGTTTCGGGGTGCTAGGTTGTTAGTGACATTAGGGGGAAAGAGGTACAGGGACGTCATGGAAAGTGCAGCACATTAAGGCCAGACACTACACACACACACACTAAACACACACACTACACACACACACACACACACACTACACACACACACACTCTCTACACACACACTCTACACACACACTCACTACACACACACACACACACACACACACACTCACTACACACACACACTTACATTTACATTTTGGTCATTTAGGAGATGCTCTTATCCAGAGCGACTTCCAGTTAGGGAGTGCATAAATTTTTCATATTGGCCCCCCGTGGGAATCGAACCCACAACCCTGACGTTGCAAGCGCCATGCTCTACCAACTGAGCTACAGGAGGCCACACACACACACACTCTACACACACACACACACACTACACACACGCACCCACTCTACACACACGCACACACTCTACACACACACACTCTACACACACACATACTTTACACACACACTATCTACACACACTCTACACACACACACACACTCTACACACACGCACACACTCTACACACACACACTCTACACACACACTCTCTACACACACTCTACACACACACACACACACACACTCTACACACACACACACTCTCTACACACACTCTACACAAACACACACACATTGTAATATTGTAGTATTGTATGTTTTATATTGTAAATGTTTTATAATAGAGTAATAATGTAATTGTTTTATTCCTGTTGAGACCCCAGGAAGAGTAATTGGGATCGTAATAAATACTAAATACAAAAGCTTGACTCCAGGCTGTTAATGAGGGACTGTGATGGGGCTTCTTATTGGCTGACGAGCCAAGGTACTGATGTCACCCATTGGATCAAAAACAGGGAGATTACATTCTCCCACACCTTGGAGCCAGAGATAGATGGATGGGCTTCTTGATAGGTAGCCCTGTTGACCACGAGTCAAGGTGGTCTGTCTGTACCCATGCAAGCGGTATCTGAGTCTTGGGAAATAAAATCAAGATCTAAAGACTGGTGTTGATACTAGTTTCTGAAATAAACGTGTGGTAAACATAACCTACTTTTATCTTTGTGTATTCTGTATACAATATAAACTCTGTGAAACAGGACACCGGTCTCGGGTAGTCTTAGTGAGAAAAATCTATCTATCAATAACCTGTTCCAACATGTAACCGTCATCCGGTCTTCTTTCTGTCATAACAAAAAAAAGAGCGATAGAAAGAAGAGAGAAGTGATAGAGGGCAAAAGGGTAGGATTACAAGATGCAGAGGGAGGAGAGAAAATAGGACAGAATCTAAAGATCCATCTAGTGATGCACTGACACTGAGGAGAGAGGGAGAGGGAGGGAGGAGAGAGGGAGAGGAGAGAGGAGAGAGGAGAGAGGGAGAGGAGAGGGAAAGGAGAGAGGGAGGGAGAGGGAGAGGGGTGAGGAGAGGGAGAGGGGTGAGGAGAGGGAGAGGAGAGGGAGAGGAGAGAGGGAGAGGAGAGGGAGCGAAGAGAGAGGGACGGAGAGGGAGAGGAGAGAGGGAGAGGAGAGAGGGAGAGAGAAGAGATGAGAGAGGGGAGAGGAGAGAGGGAGAGGACAGAGGGAGATGACAGAGGGAGAGAGGGAGAGAGAAGAGAGGAGACAGGCTGGAGAGTGAGAGCGAGAAAGAGAGGTAGATGAGAGAGTGAGGAGAACGGAAAAGGGAACGTTTGTGAGTCTAATAAGATAGGTGACCTATTGATTGTGTGGACGGAGAGAGAGTGGGAGGCATGGCGGAGCAGTGCTAGCTGCATGATGGGGCTTTTGTGAGAAAAGAGACGGGGGGGAACAACAACAAAGGTCTGGTGCCGTCCAAATGAGTCGAGTCAGGAATAGCCCCACAGAGAGGCACAGTGATTTATTATCTGACAATAGCCGCGTGTAATGCTTCCCTTGCACCTTTCAACCCCGTCCATTTTTTCACCACCTCTGGCAGATAAGCGACCCTGACATTGACGACTCATTGTGTGGCAAACGACCACCGCTCGCTGGGACGACAACGACCGGGGACCGGCTAGATATCAATCACACCATGAATAACCACACTTGTTGTCATCGCTATCATTACAACTGACTTCTATAACTCAATGTAATTGTTCAACTGTTCAAAGACCACAACTGTCATTGTATTAACAGAAAAATATAGGGGAGATTGTTGTAAACAGCTAATTTCGGATTGGAAAATGAATGGATTTAGTTCTGCTTGATAAAGCAGACTACCTGGATGCCTTAGATGGCATGTTGTTAAGATTTGTGTTTACGGACTCTTCAATTTAAAACAGGCTTCTTTATTATTTCATGGAGGGTGCTTGTGGGAAATAGAATCCTCTCACCCCGCTCTATCTCAAACAATCCGTCTTCTTTCAGACTCTTTTTGAACACAACCTAAAATAAATTAGCATAACATTTGCTGAATCCACACTGAACCTAGCCAATCTGACTAAAGCTCACAACCGATGGCACCATCTATGCTCAGTGTTCTCTCACTGAATTGCCTCATTACAGTATCAGAGAGATTGAGGTGTGGGGTTGACGCATCTGAACCCCAATACATAATGTAGCACTGTACGTGTAATGGTAAAGTAGCATCCTTCATTCCGTTTATGATCACACAGGTCTTTGGACCGCCGAAGGCTGTGTATACACAGGCTGAATAATTCAGGGCTGCCTGTGTAAATGCAGCCATAGACCTCCACATGTAAGCCACTTCAGACCAAAGTAGTGAGATGAGAGCCAACTCAGTGAAGTTCAGGAATGTGACCTGGCCTTCCCCAGAGACAGCTCCTCTGGTATCAGAAACACAATGACAGAACAGTAAACCAGGTGACACACAGAACGGTAGACCAGGTGACACACAGAACGGTAGACCAGGTGACACACAGAACGGTAGACCAGGTGACACACAGAACGGTAGACCAGGTGACACACAGAACGGTAGACCAGGTGACACACAGAACGGTAGACCAGGTGACACACAGAACGGTAGACCAGGTGACACACAGAACGGTAGGACAGGTGACATACACACACAAAACCGCAGCAGAGCTATTTCTGCCCTAAGATTTATGGACTGTCAATATGAGCACTCTGCTGGGGGAGAGAATCCAATTACGTAATTTAGGTGGGGTGTGCTGTGTTGTGTGGGTGGTAAACAGCTCGGCTAAAACAGCAGCAAGCACATCACACCACCCCTTAAGACAACCCACTTTCCCTGCTTTCAAAGAGGTACAGGGAGGCTAGACAGTCTGACTTTGATTGATTTTTGATTTTTTTTGATTGAAATTTGATGGAGATTGATTTGCTCCATGCAATTTTATAGTATTGGCTTTTTTTTTTTTTTAAAAGCAGATCAATTATGAAATGCAATGTTAACAGCAACAAAATAGAGAGAAATAAATATAAATCTGCTACTCTCTGTCTTTCTCTCACCCAGCCCAGACTCTCCAAACAAATTCTGTAGTCAAACAACATTAAAGTGAATCAATTATGCAAAGAGAGGCATAAATGACTGAGTACATCTCCAGAATCCTGCATCAGATAAACATAAGTCTTCATTTAAAAAATGGAACACATGACATGATATTGTTTATGGGCGTCGCAAATCATGTAGTTGCGGACTTGTTGCACAACCGAGCAAAACAAAATCCATAACATATATTTTGTTCCCACTGTCTATCTCCATCCTACCTGTGTTTGAAATATTCATTTTCTTAGTTAATAAAGAAAATAATGTTTGAACTCTCCGTGGATCAGAAATTATATGGTAGAAAACCAAAGGTAAAAAATACTAAATTGGCTACATTATGGCATATCCTCTGTATTGGCCTACCTGTGGTGAACCACACAGGACAGAACTCATCTCAGGCCCTGGTTCATTACCCTTGCCTAGCCTGTAAGTGGGGGGGGCTGAAAGGAACCTGACGAGATTAACTCAAATTCCCAATATTTGAGCTGACAGGGTGGTGACTGTTGCTTTAATGAAGCAGAAATAAAGTTAGTTCAGACTGAACATTAAAGTCCTGGGCATAGCACTATTACAGCTACCACTTTAGTTGTTATAATAATATAATAATAATATAATAATAATATAATATAATATATAGTTGTTAATAATCTTGTCAATTCTTCAGACACTACAATGAAATGTGCTGCTTTGTTTGTGGACCTGTCGTAAGCTTTTGATACGGTTGATCGTGCTATTTTATTGAATAAGTTGTCCTCGATAGGCCTGAGCTCTGACGCCTGTTCATGGTTTCGTGATTATCTTAGTGACAGAACTCAGGCCATCGTCATTGATGGGGTTAAAGTCTGAATTTGTTGAAGTATATAAAGGTGTTCCGCAGGGGTCGAACTGTTCTTTCAAATATTTATATAAATGCTATTGGTCAATCTGTCTTTTCTTTTCTTTTTTTATATTTAATCTCTATGCGGATGATACTATAATGTACGCAATTGCCCCGACTGCTGACCTGGCTGTGACAAGACTACAGTCCAATTTTTGCAGTTGTGCAGGAAGCCCTTACTGATTTAAAACTTGCACTTAATACGGGCAAAACTAAATACATGTTGTTTTCAAGTCCTCGTAAGTTTGTCTCAGATGGATTACATCTTTACTCATCAGATGGTTCTATAAATCGAAATTGTGTGCACAAATTTGTTTACATCCCTGTTAGTGAGCATTTCTCCTTTGCCAAGATAATCCATCCATCCACCTGACAGGCGTGGCATATCAAGAAGCTGATTAAACAGCATGATCATTACACAGGTGCACCTTGTGCTCGGGACAATAAAAGGCCACTCTAAAATGTGCAGTTTGTCACACAATGCCACAGATGTTTCAAGTTTTGAGGGAGTGTGCAATTGGCATGCTAACTGCAGGAATGTCCACCAGAGCTGTTGCCAGATAATTTAATGTTCATTTCTCTACCATAAGCCACCTTCAATGTTGTTTTAGAGAATTTGCCAGTATGTCCAACCGGCCTCAGAACCGCAGACCATGTGTATGGCGTCGTGTGGGCGAGCGGTTTGCTGATGTCAACATTGTGAACAGAGTGCCCCATGGTGGCAGTGGGGTTATGTTATGGGTAGGCATAAGCTATGGACAACGAACACAATTGTATTTTATCGATGGTATATTGAATGCACAGACATACCATGACGAGATCCTGAGGCCCATTGTCGTGCCATCCATCTGTCGCCATCACCTCATGTTTCAACATGATAATGCATGGGCCCCATGTCGCAAGGATCTGCACACAATTCCTGGAAGCTGAAAATGTCCCAGTTCTTCCATGGCCTGCATACTCAACAGACATGTCACCTATTGAGCATGTTTGGGATGCTCTAGATCGACGTGTACGACAGCGTGTTCAAGTTCCCGCCAATGTCCAGCAACTTCGCACAGCCACTGAAGAGGAGTGGGACAACATTCCACAGGCCACAGTCAACAGCCTGATCAACTCTATGCGAAGGAGATGTGTCGCGATGCATGAGGCAAATGGTGGTCACACCAGATACGGACTGGTTTCTGATCCACGCCCCTACCTTTTATTTTAAAGGTATCTGTGACCAACAGATGCACATCTGTATTCCCAGTCATGTGAAATCCATAGATTAGGGCCTAATTTATTTATTTAAATTGATTCATTTCCTTATATGAACTGTAACTCAGTAAAGTCTTTGAAATTGTTGCATGTTGCGTTTATATTTTTGTTCCGCATATTTAAACAAAGTGCAGATGCCTCTACTCTTACACAAACGACTGATGATTGACTGAGAGAAATTGATGATAAAAAGATTGTGGGAGCTGTTTTGTTAGACTTCAGTGCGGCCTTTGATATTATTGATCACAGTCTTCTAATGGAAAAACTTGTGCTATGGCTTTACACCCCCTGCTATATTGTGGATAAAGAGTTACCTGTCTAACAGAACACTGAGGGTGTTCTTTAATGGAAGCCTCTCCAACATAATCCAGGTAGAATCAGGAATTCCCCAGGGCAGCTATCTAGACCCCTTACTTTTTTCAATATTTACTAATGACTTGCCACTGGCCTTGAGTAAAGCCAGTGTGTCTATGTATGCGGATGACTCAACACTATACACGACAGCTACTACAGCGTGTGAAATAACTGCAACACTTAACAAAGAGCTGCAGTCAGTTTCAGAATGGGTGGCAAGGAATAAGTTAGTCCTAAATATTTCAAAGCTAAAAGCATTGCATTTGGGACAAATCATTCACAAAACCCTAAACCTCAACTAAATATTGTAATAAATAATGTGGAAATTGAGCAAGTTGAGGTGACTAAACTGCTTGGAGCAGGGCAGCACGGCTGGCCCTTAAATGTACACGAAGAGCTAACATTAATAATATGCATGTAAATCTCTCATGTCTCAAAGTGGAGGAAAGATTGACTTCATCAGTACTTGTTTTTGTAAGAAGTGTTGACAAGCTGAATGCACCGGGCTGTCTGTTTAAACTACTAGCACACAGCTCGGACACCCATGCATACCCCACAAGACATGCCCCCAGAGGTCTCTTCACAATCCCCAAGTCCAGAACAAACTATGGGAGGCCACAGTACTACATAGAGCCATGACTATATGGAACTCTATTCCACATCAGGTAACTGATGCAAGCAGTTGAATCAGATTTAAAAAAAACAGATAAAAATACACCTTATGGAACAGCGGGGACTGTGAAGAGACACACACACAGGCACAGACACGCATACACATGAGAAGTCACACACTCTACACACAGTTACACACGGATGTTGTATTGTAGATATGTGATAGTGGAGTGGTGGCCTGAGGGAACACACTAAATGTATTGGGTAAAAGTATTATGAAATGTAATGTCATGTAATAGTTTAAACTGTATATAACTTCATGTTGCTGGACCCCTGGAAGAATGGGGATCCTTAACAAATACAAATACTTTTAAACCCTTGGATGCCATTTTTCATAGCGCCCTTCGTTTTATCACAGGAGACGGTTGTATTACTCTCACTGTGTTCTTTACCAAAAGGTTGGCTGGACCTCTTTGCAGTGACATAGATCACATCATTACACTCTTTTTGTTTACAAAGCCCTGCTCCACAAACTTCCGACTTACCTAGCATCATTGTTAAGATTTTAAAAATGACAAGTCATCAAACCCGTTCACAGGGTTGGTTAACTCTGGAGACTCCTTTGGTGTTCACAGGGTTGGTTAACTCTGGAGACTCCTTTGGTGTTCACAGGGTTGGTTAACTCTGGAGACTCCTTTGGTGTTCACAGGGTTGGTTAACTCTGGAGACTCCTTTGGTGTTCACAGGGTTGGTTAACTCTGGAGACTCCTTTGGTGTCTAGAGGATTGGGTAAATCAGCCTTTAATTTCCCTGCACCTGGAATGATCTACAATACATTTTTAAAATTGGAGGAATTGGTGCATCTATAACATTTCAGATGGTTGTTAAGGGACCTTTTTTTGTGGTTTGCGTTTCGTGTATTGTTTTGTATAATAACGTGTATTTTATTGTGTATATGAATGTGTAGTTGAATGTGTTTATTGTATTTTGATGTGTATTGTGGTGCTGTACAGGGCTCATCTGGAAAAGAGACCTTGGTCTCAGCACTGACTCCCTGTCTCAGCATTGACTTCCTGTCTCAGCACTGACTCCCTGTCTCAGCATTGACTCCCTGTCAAAATAAATGTTCAATAAAAAACAGAGGACAGAAACAGAATGAGTCTCCTCTGGTCTCTGGTACTGTAGCGGTGATCCTGGTACCTCCTTGAGTCCTGCCAGACAACACGGCTCCATCAGGTGCACTACACTCTGACAATAGCCCCTATCGCCATCATCAGCCAATTGATTTTCCCTCCCCCTCGGCCATCAGAGCGGAGCTTTAAGAAGATGCAATTAAAGCATTCCTGGCGCCTTAATGACATTTGTGAGCAACGCTCTCCCTTTGTCTCCACACATCCAACGCCAAGGTTATCTGTGAGGAGGCATGCCCCACACAGGGGTCCCCCAGGACTGACTCTCTCGCTCTGCCCATCCCTTGACTTTGTGGGCTCTAACAGGCAGCACGGCAGCTCCAGACTGGAGGGAGAGACAGAGAGAAAGGCTGGCAGGGCTCTTTACAGCAGATAGCTCCTCCAGGTCCTGTGTTGTTCTCTTCTCTGAGAGAGAGAGACGAAGAGAGAGAAAGAAAATGAGATCGAGAGAGAGAGGGAGAGGGAGAGAAGAGCGAGAGAGAGGGAGAGGGAGAGAAGAGCGAGAGAGAGGGAGAGGGAGAGAAGAGCGAGAGAGAGGGAGAGGGAGAGAAGAGCAAGAGAGAGAGAGAGGGAGAGAAGAGCAAGAGAGAGAGGGAGAGGGAGAGAAGAGCGAGAGAGAGGGAGAGGGAGAGAGGAGCGAGAGAGAGGGAGAGGGAGAGAAGAGCAAGAGAGAGGGAGAGGGAGAGAAGAGCGAGAGAGAGGGAGAGGGAGAGAAGAGCAAGAGAGAGAGAGAGGGAGAGAAGAGCAAGAGAGAGAGCTAGACGCCAGGCAGGTACAGCAAGATCATTAGTGTTCCTTAACAACAGCAGGTTCTGTTCTCACACCATGCCAACACACACACACACACACGTGTACTATCCTTGTGGGGACCTAAAATTGATTTCCATTCAAAATCCTATTTTCCCTAACCTTAACCCTAATTCTAACCCTAATTTTAACCCTAAACCTCACCCCTAAGCTTAAAATAGCCTTGTCTTCGTGGGGACGTGGAAAATGTACCCACGAGGGAGAATTTTCTGTTTTATTCTCCTTGTGGGGATGTTTGGGGATTTCCACAAGATAGTAATACAGTACACACACACACACACGCCCATACGCACTCCCATACGCACGCGCACACACACACACGCACACACACGCACACGCACTCACACACAGCACTGAGGGAGAGGCTAACGCATAATTACCACTGTATACGTAAGGTTAAAGTCTCAGGGGAATTCAGACTGGAAAATGCATCGATATCAGATATTTTCCTGTTAGATGTTTTAAATGCTCACCAATTATCTTTCCTAGAAAAAAATTTGTGGAAAGTATTTGCACACTGTGGCGTGACTAGTGATAAAGAAAACGTTCAGAATCTGTTTGTTTGAAAGATAGTGCATATGATTTTGTCCCATGGCTGTTGCTAGGCAGTGATAGTGACAAGCTTGTGTCCGTCTCTTCCTCAACAGGCAGCCAATGCCAGCCAGGCCTGTTGATCGGAACGCCGGATGAACAATGTGCTTCAGCGATACAGCATTTAAACTTCAAACAGATAGCAGCCGGTTTGAAAGCTTTCATCTCTGAGAGTTGAAATTCATATTCCAAACATACATTTTGACTTTCATGTTTTAATTAAGTAAATTTTGTTGCCATAGGACACATGATTATGAGGCTGATATGGTTGAATGTAAAGCGGCTGTGAGGGTGTGTGTGGGGGGGGGGGGCATGCTGTAGATATAGCATGTCAGTCAGGTGTGGCTTGGCGCCCGGCTGCGGGTAGCTAGAGATCTCGCCAGGGAACGTCCCTTTGCCATTACGCCGTCTCCTCTCTGCTTCACGCCTCAGGAGGCTGCAATACATGAATTCCCCGGGTGTCTGACAAACAGCGTCCTCCACAGGGGAAGTAGATAGTGGGGATGTGAAACTGGAGAAAGACTGCCTGGGCCCGCTGCTGCCGCTACTGCTCCCTCCCCAGACAGCATTCATCTGAGGGCCTTACTCAATACATCAGAGGCCACAGGCCTCATTAAGGCCTCATGATGGAACAGCTTACGGGTCAAGGTCATTAGGATTAACATTATTACACTTATCAAGAAAAGCAAATGGGGCCAGGAGCAGTAAAAGAGATTCATCCATGTTTATTAAATCAAACCTTTTTCAAAATGCTCTAATTGAGGAGTATTAGCGCTGTGGCGGGCGGGCAGGCATTGTAGCCTGGCTTAACACAGGCAAAACAACCTGTCGTCGGCAGCAGTTACCATGCAAAACTTAGCATGCAAATCCAGCAGGTCAATGAGCCAACAAGCAAGCACATTAGCAGTGCCTCCACTCGAAACCCATTCACCCCACTCTGTATACACTCCGTATGCGCACTCTGTGAACCAAACACAAGCACACAACTTGTGTAAAGTAAACCATTTACAATAACTATGGCATATTTGACACACCAAAAAATAATTCTGACTGGCTGATTAGCTGACTGACTGGCTGGCTCCAAACCTTCGCCTTGACTACGCCGTGGGTATTTTGCATTTCACCCCCCCCCCCCACACACACACAAATAGAAGCATTCTGATTCATTCCATATTCTCTCTTCTGAGATTCCTACAGACAAAAAAAAAAAAGGAAGGCTGGCATCATTAGGTCGCAAACTTTTGTCAAAAATGAAGCAGAGTTAGTTGGGGAGAGTTTCCTTCCCTCCCCTGGGCCCCCAGCTCTAATTGAGATTCCTGCAGAGGACCTGATCCCTCTGATCCTGTCACATTCATTTCCTGCTCCCGCTTCAACCCAGAATTCCAATTACACCTGCCTGCCTACTCCCTGCCAGGCCTCCAAGCAGGCAGATGCACTCACGTCTGTTTGTGATGAAACTGTGTTTACCACCAAGAAAAAAACAACAAGAGCTTTAAGTAATAGGGAGACGTTTAATTAAGTTACTGATTGGAAGGGAGAGAGAGAGATAGTTGAGGAGCAACTCGTCAACGAAATGCTCGTCAGGTTGAGATATTGGACATAGCACTGACAATATTGGATGGTTTAAACGTCATCACATCCTCTTTCCTTCCAAGCTTGTAGTCTTTTGTATTTGTATTTTGTATTTATTAGGGATCCTCATTAGCTGCTGCCTTACTCTTCCTGGGATCCAAACTCATTAAGGCACTTACATCACTGTCACACCCTGGCTCTGGGACTCATTATGTTGAGCCAGGGTGTGTTCATTTCTATGTGTGTATTTCTATGTTGGTGTTCATTCTAGTTTGTTGTATTCTATGTTTGCCTGAGTGACTCCCAATCAGAGGCAACGAGTGTCAGCTGTTGGGTCGCCAGCCCGGTCCGGCCTGTTCCTGCCACCCGCACCAAGTCTACGGTGCGCGTCGCCAGCCCGACCCGGCCTGTTCCTGCCACTCGCACCAAACCTACGGTGCGCGTCGCCAGCCCGGTCCGGCCTGTTCCTGCCACTCGCACTAAGCCAGGGGTGCGAGAAGTCAGCCTGGTAAGGCCCGTCCCTCTTCCACGCACCAAGCCAGGGGTGCGAGTCGTCAGCCTGGTAAGGCCCGTCCCTCTTCCACGCACCAAGCCAGGGGTGCGAGTCGTCAGCCTGGTAAGGCCCGTTCCTCCTCCACGCACAAAGCCAGGGGTGCGAGTCGTCAGCCTGGAAAGGCCCGTTCCTCCTCCACGCACCAAGCCAGGGGTGCGAGTCGACAGCCTGGTAAGGATCGCTCCTGTTAAGTCCAGTCCTGCTCCAGCCGGCGGGGCCAGACTGGACCAGGGGCACTATGGGGGGTGTATTGGAGGGTGGTGGTCAAGGCCGGAGCCAGAACCGCCGCCGAGGAGGTATGCCCGCCCAGCCCTCCCCTGGTTTGTTTAGTTGAGGCGCGGTCGCAGTCCGCGCCTTTAGGGGGGGGTACTGTCACACCCTGGCTCTGGGACTCATTATGTTGAGCCAGGGTGTGTTCATTTCTATTTGTGTATTTCTATGTTGGTGTTCATTCTAGTTTGTTGTATTCTATGTTTGCCTGAGTGACTCCCAATCAGAGGCAACGAGTGTCAGCTGTTGGCTGGTTGTCTCTGATTGGGAGCCATATTTAAACTGTATGTTTTCCCTTTGTGGTTGTGGGTTTTTGTTCCGTGTTCGGTCATTGATACCGTGGACGTCACGAGTCGTGTTTTGTTTTGTATTTTGATGCTTTAACTAATTAAAGTATGTTTGTTCATCACGCTGCGCCTTGGTCTACTCCTTACCTCGACCTTGACAATCACATATAAAACAAAAGATAAAAAAACAGTACATCGTATAACATTATTACACCACTACATATCTACAATACAAAATGTATAATACCACCATATAACAATATTACAATGTACGTGTGTGTAGAGTGCGTGTGCTAGCGTTTGTGTGCGTATGCATGTGTCTGTACCTGTGTGTGTGTCTCTTCACAGTCCCCGTTGTTCCATAAGGTGTGTTTTAAAAAAATCTGATTCTACTGCTTGCATCAGTTACCTGATGTGGAATAGAGTTCCATGTAGTCATGGCTCTATGTAGTACTGTGCGCCTCCCATAGTCTGTTCTGGACTTGGGGACTGTGAAGAGACCTCTGGTGGCATGTCTTGTAGGGTATGCATGGGTGTCCGAGCTGTGTGCTAGTAGTTTAAACAGACAGCCCGGCGCATTCAGCTTGTCAACACTTCTTACAAAAACAAGTAGCGATGAAGTCAATCTCTCCTCCACTTTGAGCCATGAGAGATTTACATGCATATTATTAATGTTAGCTCTCCGTGTAAATTTAAGGGCCAGCCATGCTGCCCTGTTCTGAGCCAATTGTAATTTTCCTAAGTCCCTCTTTGTGGCACCTGACCACATGACCACATCTCCTTCTCCCCATCTTAGCTGCTGTTGTATCAACATGTTTTGACCATGACAGTTAACAAACCAGGGTTACTCCAAGCAGTTTAGTCACCTCAACTTGCTCAATTTCCACATTATTCATTACAAGATTTAGTTGAGGTTTAGTGAAGTATTTGTCCCAAATACAATGATTTTAGTTTTTGAAATATTTAGGACCAACTTATTCCTTTCCACCCATTCTGAAACTAACTGCAGCTCTTTGTTAAGTGTGGGCGGCAGGTAGCTTAGTGGTTAAGAGCGTTGTGACAGTAACCGAAAGGTCGCTGGTTCTAATCCCCGAGCCGACTAGGTGAAAAATCTGTCGATGTGCCCTTGAGCAAGGCACTTAACCCAAATTGCTCCTGTAAGTCGCTCTGGATAAGAGCGTCTACTAAATGACTAATACAAAATAAAAAATAAAAATAAAAAGTGTTGCATTGGCATGTCGTTAGTAAAGATTGCAAAAAGTAAGGGGCCTAGATAGCTGCCCTGGGGAATTCCTGATTCTACCTGGATTATGTTGGAGAGGCTTCCATTAAATAACACCCTCAGTGTTCTGTTAGACAGGTAACTCTTTGTCTACAATATAGCAGGGGTGTAAAGCCATAACAGATACATTTTTCCATCAGCAGACTATGATTGATAATGTCAAAAGCCGCACTGAAGTCTAACAAAACAGCTCCCGCAATTTTTTTATTATCAATTTCTCTCAGCCAATCATTTACATTTTAGTCATTTAGCAGACGCTCTTATCCAGAGCGACTTACAGTTAGTGAGTACATAATTTTATTTTTTTCATACTGGCCCCCCGTGGGAATCGAACCCACAACCCTGGCGTTGCAAGCGCCATGCTCTACCAACTGAGCTACACGGGACCAATCAGTCATTTATGTAAGTGCTGTGCTTGTTGAATGTCATTCCCTACAGTGGTTCTTCCTTCAAAAGTTGTGTCATACCGCAGCACAACTTGCGGGGTGCTGCGGAATGGTATGGCATGTTGGAGTGCATGACGTCATAGTATTTTACTGTCAGCCATTGTTGCCATTAATGCTAGTTCGATCACCAGAGGGCATCTTTGAGAAGCTAACTTATTGAAATGACATGGAGATGTAGGCCTAAGAGTCCTGTTTACTGTAGCTGTTTTTGCGTAACTTACTTATTGGCATAAAGGCCTACTTCATTACACAGTATATCAATCAATAATTCATTAATTTGTATACAGGGTATACAGAAGATTGGCCTATTTGGTAAAAGACCAAGTCCATATTATGGCAAGAACAGCTCAAATAAGCAAAGAGAAATGACAGTCCATCATTACTTTAAGACATGAAGGTCAATCAATCTGGAAAATGTCAAGAGCTTTGAAAGTTTCTTCAAGCGCAGTCGCAAAAACCATCAAGCGCTATGATGAAACTGGCTCTCATGAGGACCGCCACAGGAAAGGAAGACCCAGAGTTACCTCTGCTGCAGAGGATACGTTCATTAGAGTTAACTGCACCTCAGATTGCAGCCCAAATAAATGCTTCACGGAGTTCAAGTAACAGACACATCAACTGTTCAGTGGAGACTGAGGTAACTCTGCGTGAATCAGGGCTTCGTGGTCGAATTGCTGCACAAAAAACACTACTAAAGGACACCAATAAGAAGAAGAGACTTGCTTGGGCCAAGAAACACGAGCAATGGACATTAGACTGGTGGAAATCTGTCCTTTGTTCTGATGAGTCCAAATTTGAGATTTTTGGTTCCAACCGCTGTGTCTTTGTGAGACGCAGAGTAGCTGAACGGATGATCTCCACATGTGTGGTTCCCACCATAAAGCATGGAAGAGGAGGTGTAATGGTGTGGGGTGCTTTGCTGGTGACACTGTCTGTGATTTATTTAGAATTCAAGGCACACTTAACCAGCATGGCTACTACAGCATTCTGCAACGATACGCCATCCCATCTGGTTTGCGCTTAGTGGGACTATCATTTGTTTTTCAACAGGACAATGACCCAACACACCTCCAGGCTGTGTAAGGGCTATTTGACCAAGAAGGAGAGGGATGGAGGGCTGCATCAGATGACCTGGTCTCCACAATCACCCGACCTCAACCCAATTGAGATGGTTTGGGATGAGTTGGACCGCAGAGTGAAGGAAAAGCAGCCAACAAGTGCTCAGCATATGTGGGAACTCCTTCAAGACACTTGGAAAAGCATTCCAGGTGAAGCTGGTTGAGAGAATGCAGTGGACATTAGACATATGTGTTATTTCATAGTTTTGAAGAATCTCAAATATAAAATATATTTTGACGTGTATAACAATTTTTTGGTTACTATATGATTCCATATGTGTTATTTAATAGTTTTGATGTCTTCACTATTATTCTACAATGTAGAAAATAGTAAAAATAAAGAAAAACCCTGGAATGAGTAGGTGTGTCCAAACTTTTGACTGGTACTGTAAGTATTTTAGGCATATCATGTGAATTAAGTCTAATGTAAAATCATTGTAAAAAGCACAAGAGATACTGTTGCATGACAAACAGGTGCTGTTAGATTACAATATAATTTATCTGCCAGCTTGGAACAGCGTAAACTATACTAAATAAAGTATAAGTAATACCAGAGTCTGTTCTAATGATTTTTTTTATAGTCTTTAATACAGCATAGCAAAGTTTAAAAACAACCGGATTTGTGAAATTGCTTTTCCCTACATTTTGAGGTTGCATGAGGCTTGGTGATCACAGAATCAGTATGATATTAAACAAACACTCAAATAGGCAGCAGAAGCAGGAACTGAGTGACTCACTCATTCCTGGCTTTCGTTCAAAATAAGTTATATTATAATGTAGGGTTAAAGACACATTCTTTCTGATTGTCTTTAGCATGCAGTCTCTCCTCTCGCTACAGCTAATTTCGTTAGAATTATTATGTGGATTATAATAAATTAATATATTTGTAGGTGTTGATGCATTTTTCATTAGGGCAAATCTGGTCTGTGATATTGAGTTAGAAATTAAAAACTTTGGAGTACTTAAGCATCGAATACATTGCAAGTTTGACCTTGGTTGGCCATTAGGCTACACTTTACAATAGGACTCAACTCTGATTGACCGCAGCATTTATCGGTAGTCTAAACTTTTGCACAAATGGTGGGATTTTTGACACCTAGCCGAGCTATTAGACTATCCTTTTGTAAATTAATGGAGGTGTGAATGTTTCAGTCAGTCTCTTTCCTAGCGCACTAGAGGCCTGCACTGTCCGGTGTTGAGAGAGAACAATGGCGGAATTACACTTGACATGTGGACTGACGATTTTTGGTTTCTCTCCCGCCAGCAAATATTTAGCATTATATCTGGTCAAACACCATTTTTTCCCAAAAAGTTTATTAAGGGATGGTAACAGGCTGATTGGTCGGCTAATTTAGCCAGTAAAGGCCTCACTATTACATTTACATTTTAGTCATTTAGCAGACGCTCTTATCCAGAGCGACTTACAGTTAGTGCATACATATTTTTTTTTTCATACCCCCTGTGGGAATCGAACCCACAACCCTGGCGTTGCAAACGCCATACTCTATCAACTGAGCTACATCCCTGCCGGCCATTCCCTCCCCTACCCTGGACGACGCTGGGCCAATTGCGCTCCGCCCCATGGGTCTATTCTTGGGTAGCGGAATGACTTTTGCTTCCTTCCAGGCCTGAGGGCACACACTTTCTAGTTGGCTTAGATTGAAGATACGGCAAATAGGAGTGGTAATATCATCCGCTATTATCCTCAGTAATTTTCCATCCAAGATGTCAAAACCCGGTGGCTTGTCATTGTTGACAGAGAACAATAATTTTTTCAACTCTTCCACACTCACTTTACGTTATTCAAAATTGCAATGCTTGTCTTTCAAAATTTGGTCAGTTATACTTGGATGTGTAGTGTCTGCATTTGTTGCTGGCACATCACGCCTAAGTTAGCTAATCTTGCCAATGAAAAAATCATTAAAGTAGTTAGCAATATCAGTGGGTTTTGTGATGAATTAGCCTCTCAACCATACCATTTTTCAGTCATTTTCTTAAATGGGTGCATGCTTATTAGTAACTGGAATAAGCAATTTCATTAATGTGCCAAGTACAGCGTCTGGTTGCTCCTCATTACACAACACAGACCAGCAAATATTCTCTACATCATCAACATTGGAATCACTACAAAACCTCTTGTATGACCTCCTATACACTATATTAGGCCCAGCCTTTGGAACTTTGGTTTTCCTAGATATGGCTACCATATTGTGATCACTACAGCCGATGGATTTGGATACTGCTTTAAATAAAATGTCTGCAGCATTAGTAAAGACATGAACAATACATGTTGATGATTTCATTCCTGTGCTGTTTGTAACTACCCTGGTAGGTTAACTGATAAGCTGAACCAGGTTGCAGGCGCTGGTTACAGTTTGAAGTTCTCTCTTGAGTGGGCAGCTTGTTTTTATTGCTTTACTGGGAAGCTTATCAGAAGTAGACATGCTCATGTTATTTATATTTGAACTGATAGTGCAGGGTGAGCTGCACACAGTGGACTTCCTACTAGGGCACACCGCTTCAGTGCTAACAGTATACAGTGAATGACGTTACAGCCTTATTCTATTTTTTTTTTTTTTACGTCCTCATCAGTCTACACACAATACCCCATAATGACAAAGCAAAAACAGGTTTAAGACATTTTTGCAAATTTATAAAAATAAGAACTGAAATATCAAATTTACATAAGTATTCAGACCCTTTACTCAATACTTTGTTGAAGCACCTTTGGTAGCGATTACAGCCTTGAGTCTTCTTGGTTATGATGCTACGAGCTTGGCACACCTGTATTTGGGGAGTTACTCCCATTCTTCTCTGCAGATCCTCTCAAGCTCTGTCAGGTTGGATGGGGAGCGTCGCTGCACAGCTATTTTCAGGTCTCTCCAGAGATGTTCGATCGGGCTCAAGTCCGGGCTCTGGCTGGGCCACTCAAGGACATTCAGAGACATGTCCCGAAGCCACTCCTGCGTTGTCTTGGCTGTGTGCTTATTGCTGTTGTCCTGTTGGAAGGTGAACCTTTGCCCCAGTCTGAGGTCCTGAGCGCTCTGGAGCAGGTTTTCATCAAGGATCTCTCTGTACTTTGCTCCGTTCATCTTTCCCTCGATCCTGACTAGTCTTCCTGTCCATGCCGCTGAAGAACATGATGCTGCCACCACCATGGTTCACCATAGGGATGGTGCCAGGTTTTCTCCAGATGTGACACTTGGCATTCAGGCCAAAGAATTCAATCTTGGTTTCATCAGACCAGATAATCTTGTTTCTCATGGTCTGAGAGTCTTTAGGTGCCTTTTGGAAAACTCCAAGCGGGCTGTCATGTGCCTTTTACTGAGGAGTGGCTTCCTTCTGGCCACTCTACCATAAAGGCCTGATTGGTGGAGTGCTGCAGAGATGGTTGTCCTTCTGGAAGGTTCTCCCATCAACACAGAGGAACTCTGGAGCTCTGTCAGAGTGACCATTGGGTTCTTGGTCACCTCCCCGACCAAGGCCCTTCTCCCCCAATTGCTCAGTTTGGTCGGGCAGTCAGCTCTAGGAAGAGTCTTGGTGATTCCAAACTTCTTCCATTTAAGAATGATGGAGGCCACTGTGTTCTTGGGGACCTTCAATGCTGCAGAAATGGACACAATCCAGTCTCGGAGCTCTACGGATAATTATTTCTACCTCATGGCTTGGTTTTTGCTCTGACATGCACTGTCAACTATGGGACCTTATATAGACAGGTGTGTGCCATTCCAAATCATGTCCAATCAATTGAATTGATCACAAGTGCACTCCAATCAAGTTGTAGAATCATCTCAAGGATGATCAATGGAAACAGGATGCACCTGAGCTCAATTTCGAGTCTCGTAGCAAAGGGTCTGAATACTTATGTAAATAAGGAAGTTCTGTTTTTATTTGTAATAAATTTGCACAAATGTCTAAAAACCTGTTTTCGCTCTGTCATTATGAGGTATTGTGTGTAGGTTGATGAGGGGAAAAATGAATATTATCCATTTTAGAATAGGGCTGTAACAAAATGTGGAAATAGTCAAGGGGTCTGAATACTTTCTGAATGCACTGTAACTCTGGTTCATAGGCACAGATTACTGCATACAATAGCTGTAGGATCAACAAAGGCATTCAGGGCAGTTAGGGGGACATAAATTAAGTTACTTACATTGTGTCTGCCAACGCCCCCGGGATAATGTACATTTGCTGCAGTATTATGACAACTCAGCGACACAATGGTAGGGATTAACTGAGCTGGCCTTGGGTCATTGATAAGTAATTGTCTCAACGCAGCCTTGAAATGCGTGGACAGGATCCAGGAGCCAAGATTATTTGGATGGACTCCGTCATTCCTGTAAAGCATCTTCTTTTTCCAGAAGGTGTCTAAGTTATCTATAAAAGTGATTTCAACAGAGTTACAGTAATCTTTTAGCCAGGTGTGTAATGCCAGTAGCCTGCTGAATCTTTCACACCCGCGGCCCAACGATGGTACCGGACCTATAATAATTGGCTGCTTTTTGGAATCTTTCAGCGCTAGAATCAGTTCTTTAAAATCAAATTTCAGAAGTTCCGAGGTAGCCCTCCTGATGTCATTTGACCCCAAACAGACTACAACAGCGTCAGCTCCTGGCATCTGTCGTGGAACGGTCGGAAGCAGCCTTGTAATGTGCTGTACTTGTGCTCCAAGATAGCGCAGGTTTTTTGCCCCTGGAACCAAGATGCTTCTTACAATAGAACTGCCGATGACGACAGTTGGTGCAATGGCTGACGAGATCCGGCCATTCGTTCGCCTCGAGTGGTTTCGCAAACCCCTCGAGGACCGAAGGGCTGTGGGGCCCGATGGACCCAAGCCAGCTGTGGTATCCATCGTGGATGATGAATGGGCCGGAGTCTCAGACAGCCTTACAGTCTGATGAGGGTGGGAGCTCTGAGGATCTGAACCCGAGGTATAAGAGAGACAGAACAGAACAGAGGACGAAGGCGCAGGTACCTCCGGATCCGACCTCGAATCGGAAGCCCCCAGGGAAGAAGGTGCGGGAACCTCTGAATCTGGGGCGCCAAAGCTGTTTCTGGTCTGTGTCCGGTCCGGGCTTAACATCTCCAAGGAGGCCCCGTTGCCAGAGATGGCTGTTTTCCACTTCAACGGCGAGTGACATATCTCCATGGCTGGTTGGTAGGATTGAGAAAAGGAACATCCCCCAAGTCATCCAGGAGCATCCTACTAGCTCTATTCTCCAGGGAAGCGGGAGACCCCTTAGGGGAGGGATCCCTGCAGAGTACGGGCAGGTCGGCTGTGGAGAGCCGACACGGCGGCGACACTTCCACCAGGCTAGAGCGGTGTCCGGCTACTATGGTAGAGAGAAAGAAAAAGTAGGCGGTCGTGGATTCCCCAGTAGCTTGTGTAGGTTCGCTACTTGTTTGCTAAGAGTAGCCTCTTCACCCCTGTAGTCCTCCGCAAGCAAACAGTTGCTACATTGAAAGTCCGGGCGGTCCACATTGTCCCGGATTAAAGCAAAATAAACACAGTTCCTGCAGTGTTGAAACATTTTCAATAGTGACCTTTGAGACTACTGGCTAGCTAGGCTAGCTGGACTTCCGTGTCTCTCTCCTTACAGGAAATTCTCAACTAAGTGAACAAAAAGAGCTCACACAAATTGCAAAGAAGCAGAAATATGTGTCCTCCTTAAAATCTTCTCACAGCAGTGAGCACGAAAGCAGTGTCTTTGCACCACAGGAGTGCTAATGTCGGTAGCTATACAACGCAGTTCCAGCCAGGTCAGGTTGCAGAGAAAAAGCAACAGCAGGGAATACAGCCACAATTAGCGTGGGACACCTCCACGGTCCCAGCCACAAGGGCTAAGCACGTTCAAGCTGTTTGTGGAAAACTCTGCTCGCTTGATACTGATAGCTACCAGCTAGGCTAGTAGCTAGCTACGGCAAACAACTTCAGACTTTTTGGTCTGGCAGGATCCCGGGACAGATATTAGCGGTTACAGCAACTGAGGCTAACCGCGTTGCGGGATCCAAAATCAAAAAGTATATAAATCAAACTTTGCAAGGAAACACTGTCACAACTTTACAAAAACAATAAACTGAGGTCTCTCATTCAGCGTTCAACATATGTGAATAAGGGGTCCTTATGGTATAGCTGACCATGCTCATTCCTGGAACTAGAACACACCGTTGTTAGTTTAGACCCAAGGCCTCTGCAGACCACTTCAACTAACAGCATTCTGCCATCATGCCTACTCTAATACTACCACTAAACTACATGGCCTACTAATACTACCACTATACTGTGGTCCTCTGTAGCTCAGCTGGTAGAGCACGGCGCTTGTAACGCCAAGGTAGTGGGTTCGATCCCCGGGACCACCCATACACAAAAAAAAAAAATGTATGCACGCATGACTGTAAGTCGCTTTGGATAAAAGCGTCTGCTAAATGGCATATTATTATTATTATTATTATTATACTACCTGGCCTACTAATACTACCACTATACTACCTGGCCTACTAATACTACCAATATACTACCAGGCCTACTAATACTACCACTATACTACCAGGCCTACTAATACTACCACTATACTACACGACCTACTAATACTCTGGCTATACTACCTGGCCTACTCTAATACTACCACTATACTACATGGCCTACTAATACTAGCACTATACTACCTGGTCTACTAATACTACCACTATACTACCTGGCCTACTGTAATACTACCACTATACTACCTGACCTACTAATACTACCTGACCTGCTCTAATACTACCACTGTACTACCTGACCTACTCTAATACTACCACTATACTACCTGGTCTACTAATACTACCACTGTACTACCTGGCCTACTAATACTACCACTGTACTACCTGGCCTACTCTAATACTACCACTGTACTACCTGGCCTACTCTAATACTACCACTGTACTACCTGGCCTACTAATACTCCGGCTAGACTACCTGGCCTACTCTAATACTACCACTATACTACCTGGCCTTCTAATACTACCACTGTACTACCTGGCCTACTCTAATACTACCACTATACTACCTGGCCTTCTAATACTACCACTGTACTACCTGGCCTACTCTAATACTACCACTATACTACCTGACCTACTAATACTACCTGGCCTACTCTAATACTACCACTGTACTACCTGGCCTACTAATACTCCGGCTAGACTACCTGGCCTACTCTAATACTACCACTATACTACCTGGCCTATTAATACTACCACTGTACTAACTGACCTACTCTAATACTACCACTATACTACCTGGTCTACTAATACTACCACTGTACTACCTGGCCTTCTCTAATACTACCACTATACTACCTGACCTACTAATACTACCTGACCTAATCTAATACTACCACTATACTACCTGGTCTACTAATACTACCACTATACTACCTGGCCTACTAATACTACCACTGTACTACCTGGCCTACTCTAATACTACCACTATACTACCTGGCCTACTAATACTACCTGACCTGCTCTAATACTACCACTGTACTACCTGACCTGCTCTAATACTATCACTGTACTACCTGGCCTGATCTAATACTACCACTGTACTACCTGACCTGCTCTAATACTATCACTGTACTACCTGGTCTACTCTAATACTACCACTATACTACCTGGTCTACTAATACTACCACTATACTACCTGGCCTACTAATACTCCGGCTATACTACCTGGCCTACACTAATACTACCACTATACTACCTGGTCTACTAATACTACCACTGTACTACCTGGCCTACTAATACTACCACTGTACTACCTGGCCTACTCTAATACTACCACTGTACTACCTGGCCTACTCTAATACTACCACTATACTACCTGGCCTACTAATACTACCTGACCTGCTCTAATACTACCACTGTACTACCTGGCCTACTCTAATACTACCACTGTACTACCTGACCTGATCTAATACTACCACTGTACTACCTGGCCTACTCTAATACTACCACTATACTACCTGGCCTACTAATACTACCTGACCTACTCTAATACTACCACTGTACTACCTGACCTGCTCTAATCCTACCACTATACTACCTGGCCTACTAATACTACCACTGTACTACCTGGCCTACTCTAATACTACCACTGTACTACCTGGCCTACTCTAATACTACCACTGTACTACCTGACCTGCTCTAATACTACCACTGTACTACCTGGCATTGTGTAGTTTTACTGTGTTTCACTCTTCCTGCCAACAGCACTAAAAGACATTTCAACATTTCATCCCGACCCGCAGTTGATGTTGATGTGTTCATCCTGACTATATAGTGTAAGGATATACAACAACAGTTGTAGCTATAGCCATGTTCCTGACCCATCTCAGCTTTCTAACACAGTCTATGGAGCACGGCGCCCAGACGGATGTCCTCCTGGAAGTGTGCCAGCAGCGGAGGGACGCCTGGCAGACAATTGGTCTGTGAATGGAGCTGCTCCAATTGGTCTGTGAATGGAGCTGCTCCAATTGGTCTGTGAATGGAGCTGCTCCAATTGGTCTGTGAATGGAGCTGCTCCAATTGGTCTGTGAATGGAGCTGCTCCAATTGGTCTGTGAATGGAGCTGCTCCACCCAACCTCATTGTCATGCATGGCTGTCTGTGAGATTCCTGCATGCCCGTGTCTGCCGAGCGCTGAGGCCGGGGCGTCAGACTGTAAAACTACCCTCCGCCACTCAAACTGGGAGCTAATTGGGTGTGGCTGAAACAATATGGCTCCCCACGGCTCAATGGTAAATAAGTCTCTCTCACCAAAATACCGGAAAAGCGACAGATAAGCGACAGTTTGCTTCCTTATCGCACCTGATCAACACAGTCGAACACAGAACAACAATAAATAGGGTGGCCACCCACTCTGCCCAGAGTGGGTGAAAACGCGCTTTGGTGATGAAATTTCACTTCCTTCTATTACAAAATAAATTTTACCAAGACAAATATGATTTATCATGTTCTGAATCTTTCAATAACAGCATATCCAAAAAAGTCAGATTTCGTAACCTAACACATCCGATAATAAGCACCAAGCTCTTGACAGAGCGGTGCCGCTTCTCGCAGAGACTTTTAAAGATTTTACGTTGTGGTGGTCGTCTGCAAAGTTGTTTCCGCGGGTGGCAAAAAGACAAAATGAACACAAACTGAATTAAATGTAAAAGGCTTTGAAAATAAAAAAGATGGCGGTATGCTCAGTGCTCCGTTGACATTTCACAGAGATTAGTATTTGATTGGACAACCTACAATTAACTGGGCTAGTTGTCCCCCAGATATTCTTTTGAATGAGAAGAGAGGAGAATACATTGTGCCACCTATGATCAGTGTAATCAATGAGTGATTACATTGCATTGCAGCCTCTCGGGTACATATAGCTATGAGAGATGACCTTTGGGCCTGGCAGTAATGGAGACCCAGGAATGATAAGGCACTGCAAACCGGAGTGTCACTCATGCCTGCTAGAAATGTCACTCAGGGCTCCATGTTATCGAGTGAACAGCCTAGATACTCCTGCTATGAAATAAAACAGAAAAATAACACTGATCTTATATTGTGGGTTCAGGCTGTGTTTATTTCCAACACCCAAAGGTGCAGGCTATGAATTTAAGTTAAGAGCTGAGCACGGTTTTCATTAGATCATCTGAAACTTAGCAGCAATTAGAATGATGGTTTTATTCAGGAGAATGTATTTATGCCACATATTATCTCTAAGATGCAAATAGCACATTGCATGTAATTGTCTATTGATTTATCCAATTCTTCTAGGATGCAATCCTCTGTAGTTCAATTGGTAGAGCATGGCGCTTGTAATGCCAGGGTAGTGGGTTCGATCCCCGGGACCACCCATACCTAAAAATGTATGCACGCATGACTGTAAGTCGCTTTGGATTAAAAGCGTCTGCTAAATGGCATATTATATTATAACAACTTTAATCCATGCTCTCCTGAGAAGAAAAAAACATTCATTTTATGTAATTTAGCAGACGCTCTTATCCAGAGCGATATACAGTAGCGCATGCATACATTTTCGTACTGGCCCCCCATGGGAATCAAACCCACAACCCTGGTGTTGCATGCAACATGCTCTATCAACTGAGCCACACGGGATGTGAAATGGATAACAGAAATAAAGTAATATTTCTAGCTACCTCAGGTGTGGTAAACCTGCTGATCTCATACTCCCAGTCCCACAAGTAGCCTAGTGAAGCTCATGTAGCCTGCAGCTATATCGCCCAGCCTGCCTGCTTTGACTCTGCTGTCAGATTCTGAAGCTAAGCAGGTTGGATCCTGATCAGAGGAAAACTGCCATTTTGGTGCTACACATTGGTCGAGGAAGGGGAGAGCTACCTCCACGCAATGCTAATCACTGAGTTAGAGAGAGATGCAGTTAGAACACCCACTCAGGCCTATCCAGTCCATAACATACCAGATGCAAGCAATTAATATCCCCTCCACACAAACACACAAACACACAGACACACACACACACACACACACACACACCTATTAGAGTGGTTAGGAGCAGAGCGGCACACGATGCAGCTCAGGTAATGAAACCCCATTCATGCAGCCATGTAGGATCAATACCTTCGCTCTCCCTTCCTCTCCCTCGCTCTCCTCCTCCTCTCCCTTCCTCTCACTCTTTCTCCTCCTCCCTCCTCTCACTCTCTCTCAATCCAACTCTCCCTTCCTCTTTCCCTCTCTCTGTTCTCCTCTCTCTCTCCACTTCTCTCCCTCTCCCTCTCCCTCGTTCCATCTCTCCATCTCTGTTCTCCGCTCTCGTTCCATCTCGCCCTCTCCATCGCTTTCATCTCTCCCTCTCCGCCGAGCCCACAATCCAATTGTTATCAGATAAGTGAGGCCATAGAAGAGAGCATACAGAAAAAGATGAACAAATCTCTTTAAAAAATACTTGTCAAACCTTTTGCACAAAGCATGAGGTGCCCACCACTGACAGGGTGGCGCTCCACCCGGGGAAGACCACTAGTGCCTGTGTGGGGAATCAAACACGCCCTTGCCTTCGTGTCAAATGCATTGTGTCATCCAGCCCCCGACGGATAGATGCTTTAACTGGATAGAAGCTTTAACTGGATAGATGCTTTAACTGGATAGAAGCTTTAACTGCACTTCAGAGGCAGAGGCAGTAGAAAGAGGAGAGCGGGTCCCCTGTGTGCGCCCGTTTCCGAGTCTGGGCAGGGGGCAGGATTGGCTGTGTGTTGGCAGCTGCAGGGTACCCCAAGAAAGAGGCCCTGAAAGTCCCAGCCACTGGGCTCGTAAAATATCCAGTACTCTCTCTGTGTTATTACCCTCGAGACATAACCAGCCCCTGCAACCCATGGCCTGCAGACCAGCGTTCTCTACATACATCTCTCCATCCCCTGCAACCCATGGCCTGCAGACCAGCGTTCTCTACATACATCTCTCCATCCCCTGCAACCCATGGCCTGCAGACCAGCGTTCTCTACATACATCTCTCCATCCCCTGCAACCCATGGCCTGCAGACCAGCGTTCTCTACATACATCTCTCCATCCCCTGCAACCCATGGCCTGCAGACCAGCGTTCTCTACATACATCTCTCCATCCCCTGCAACCCATGGCCTGCAGACCAGCGTTCTCTACATACATCTCTCCATCCCCTGCAACCCATGGCCTGCAGACCAGCGTTCTCTACGTACATCTCTCCATCCCCTGCAACCCATGGCCTGCAGACCAGCGTTCTCTACGTACATCTCTCCATCCCCTGCAACCCATGGCCTGCAGACCAGCGTTCTCTACATACATCTCTCCATCCCCTGCAATCCATGGCCTGCAGACCAGCGTTCTCTACATACATCTCTCCATCCCCTGCAACCCATGGCCTGCAGACCAGCGTTCTCTACATACATCTCTCCATCCCCTGCAACCCATGGCCTGCAGACCAGCGTTCTCTACATACATCTCTCCATCCCCTGCAACCCATGGCCTGCAGACCAGCGTTCTCTACGTACATCTCTCCATCCCCTGCAACCCATGGCCTGCAGACCAGCGTTCTCTACGTACATCTCTCCATCCCCTGCAACCCATGGCCTGCAGACCAGCGTTCTCTACATACATCTCTCCATCCCCTGCAACCCATGGCCTGCAGACCAGCGTTCTCTACATACATCTCTCCATCCCCTGCAACCCATGGCCTGCAGACCAGCGTTCTCTACATACATCTCTCCATCCCCTGCAACCCATGGCCTGCAGACCAGCGTTCTCTACATACATCTCTCCATCCCCTGCAACCCATGGCCTGCAGACCAGCGTTCTCTACATACATCTCTCCATCCCCTGCAACCCATGGCCTGCAGACCAGCGTTCTCTACATACATCTCTCCATCCCCTGCAACCCATGGCCTGCAGACCAGCGTTCTCTACATACATCTCTCCATCCCCTGCAACCCATGGCCTGCAGACCAGCGTTCTCTACATACATCTCTCCATCCCCTGCAACCCATGGCCTGCAGACCAGCGTTCTCTACATACATCTCTCCATCCCCTGCAACCCATGGCCTGCAGACCAGCGTTCTCTACGTACATCTCTCCATCCCCTGCAATCCATGGCCTGCAGACCAGCGTTCTCTACGTACATCTCTCCATCCCCTGCAACCCATGGCCTGCAGACCAGCGTTCTCTACGTACATCTCTCCATCCCCTGCAATCCATGGCCTGCAGACCAGCGTTCTCTACGTACATCTCTCCATCCCCTGCAACCCATGGCCTGCAGACCAGCGTTCTCTACATACATCTCTCCATCCCCTGCAACCCATGGCCTGCAGACCAGCGTTCTCTACATACATCTCTCCATCCCCTGCAACCCATGGCCTGCAGACCAGCGTTCTCTACATACATCTCTCCATCCCCTGCAACCCATGGCCTGCAGACCAGCGTTCTCTACATACATCTCTCCATCCCCTGCAACCCATGGCCTGCAGACCAGCGTTCTCTCCATCCATCTCTCCATCCATGCCAACACTTCACACAGGCACACACACATTTAACAAAATATAGGGAATCGAGCTGAGCAGAGGGTTCAATTGCAATTAAAACAATCCCATAACGTCTCGGTAATTGGAGCTGGAGACCCGTTGGCATGGAAACATGCCCCCCCCCACACCCCACCCCATGTCTCAGACGGAAATTGGCAGACAAATCAAGTCATACATTACGGGGCCGATATGAGAGAATCACTCTGAAAAATGGGCATCAGAGGCCTCCCACAGCAGTCCACAAACACTGTTATTAGGGCCTCAACTACACTACACCACTCAAACAGTCAAAGATAGAGCTAATGAAGGACGTCCATATTTTGTCAGGCACCCTGTACCAGTTTAGAGAGGTATAAAATAAGAGTGTAGGAGGTGATGTCAAACGAGGAGACTTGCTCAGGCTCAGTCCTCAAGGGAACCCCGACCAACTTGAATGAGTGCTGTGGCCGTTACATAAAGGACTTCTGAAAATGTCAGCAGTAATGTTTTTTTGTAGGCTGCCTGTCAAAGCATGGACCCAAAACCCACTCACACCTGCTGTTGATAGGTACCTATGATACCAGATAAAAATACCGGAGCACCGAGAGTGATTGATAGCTGCACAGGAGCACAAAGAGGTGGGTGGTAGTGACTCATTCACACCGTCTATAGGCTGACCAATTGCCAACTGGAGGAAGCTGCTGCAATATTCTGCTTCCTGGAGTCTGACAGACAAACTCAGAAAAAGGGCACGGGCAGACTGACAGACAACAAACAATGTGAACACCGATATAGATACATTAAAATATAGTAATGGCCGATGGGTACTTTGAGTTAGTTCATGTTACCTCTTCCGCCTACCCTTGCTGTTGTCTAGAGAGGAAAACTGACGGACAGTAAACTAAAAACAGATATTTTCAGTCGACCGTGGGATAATAGCTACCATACAAACCTAATGAGAGGGACCATCAGATTCCTCACAGCTCCTGTTCTCTCTCCATTGATCCGTTTGAAACTGAAACCTGTCTGATGAACCAACTCCCAACTCCAGGCCAGCGGTCAGCCTTAACACCCGTCTCTAAGGGGAAACCACACTCAAACAGAGCAATGGATACACCTCCCTTCAACCTTGTTGTTCCATCTTCCACTCCCCCCACTGTGGGGCTCCAGCCCTAAAGCTTACAGAACACAGCAGAGGGGGTGTGGTCCTGGCTGGGTGTGGACCTGGCTGGGTGTGGACCTGGCTGGGTGTGGACCTGGCTGAGCCGGCTATCGGCTTCATTTTGGAGAGCAGTGTGGATAGTCAAAGGAAAGGGGCCGGCTGATCCTCCATCCATTGATTCCTTCTCTAGGCACATCGTTAGATATTGATGGCGGTCCACCGGTGGATTTTGCCAAGAGCTGTTCTCCGTCCCGCCCTCATCAAACAGTTCCTCTGATGTAGACATGTGAAAAGGGGTTGGAGGCCCTTTTCTCAATATCTATGCTAAAAACACAGAATCATACTTGTATGAGCACAGAAATGTAAAATCTCAGCCTCTTGTGGAATTTGAATGACTTCTTTCTCCCCTCTCTCTCCAGATAAAATCCTGCGACTTGTGACTGCAGGCCGCCCAACAACCTGCCCGCTTGACCCCATCCCCTCCTCCCTTCTCCAGACCATCTCCGGTGACCTTCTCCCCTACCTCACCTCGCTGATCAACTCATCCTTGACCGCTGGCCATGTCCCTTCCATCTTCAAGAGAGCGAGAGTTGCTCCCCTTCTCAAAAAACCAACACTCGACCCCACTGATGTCAACAACTACAGACCAGTATCCCTTCTTTCTTTTCTTTCCAAAACTATTGAGCGTGCCGTCTTTAGCCAACTCTCTTGCTATCTCTCTCAGAATGACCTTCTTGATCCAAACCAATCAGGTTTCAGGACTGGTCATTCAACTGAGACTGCTCTTCTCTGTGTCACGGAGACTCTCCGCACTGCTAAAGCTAACTCTCTCTCCTCTGCTCTTGTCCTTCTAGACCTGTCTGCTGCCTTTGATACTGTGAACCATCAGATCCTCCTCTCCACCCTCTCCGAGCTGGGCATTTCCGGCGCGGCTCACTCCTGGATTGCGTCCTACCTGACCGGTCGCTCCTACCAAGTGGCGTGGCGAGAAGCTGTCTCCGCACCACGTGCTCTCACCACTGGTGTCCCCCAGGGCTCAGTTCTAGGCCCTCTCCTTTTCTCCCTATACACCAAGTCACTTGGCTCTGTCATATCCTCACATGGCCTTTCATATCATTGCTACGCTGACGATACACAACTAATCTTCTCCTTTCCCCCTTCTGATAACCAGGTGGCGAATCGCATCTCTGCATGTCTGGCAGACATATCAGTATGGATGACGGATCACCACCTCAAGCTGAACCCTGGCAAGACGGAGCTGCTCTTCCTCCCGGGGAAGGACTGCCTGTTCCATGATCTCGCCATCACGGTTGACAACTCCGCTGTGTCCTCCTCCCAGAGTGCGAAGAGCCTAGGCGTGACCCTGGACAACACCCTGTCGTTCTCCGCCAACATCAAGGCGGTGACCCGATCCTGCAGGTTCATGCTCTACAACATTCGAAGAGTACGACCCTGCCTTACACAGGAAGCGGCACAGGTCCTAATCCAGGCACTTGTCATCTCCCGTCTGGACTACTGCAACTCGCTGTTGGCTGGCCTCCCTGCCTGTGCCATTAAACCCCTACAACTCATCCAGAATGCCGCAGCCCGTCTGGTGTTCAACCTTCCCAAGTTCTCTCACGTCACCCCCCTCCTCCGCACACTCCACTGGCTTCCAGTTGAAGCTCGCATCCGCTACAAGACCATGGTGCTTGCCTATGGAGCAGTGAGGGGAACGGCACCTCTGTACCTTCAGGCTCTGATCAGTCCCTACACCCAAACGAGGGCATTGCGTTCATCCACCTCTGGCCTGCTGGCTCCCCTTCCTCTGCGGAAGCATAGTTCCCGCTCAGCCCAGGCAAAACTGTTCGCTGCTCTGGCACCCCAATGGTGGAACAAGCTCCCTCACGACGCCAGGACAGCGGAGTCACTCACCACCTTCCGGAGACATTTGAAACCCCACCTCTTTAAGGAATACCTGGGATAGGATAAAGTAATCCTTCTAAACCCCCCCCCCAAATTGTAAAGGGGTTATCCCACTGGCTATAGGGTGAACGCACCAATTTGTGAGTCGCTCTGGCTAAGAGCGTCTGCTAAATGACGTTAATGTGCCCTTGAGCAAGGCACTTAACCCTAATTGCTCCTGTAAGTCGCTCTGGATAAGAGCGTCTGCTAAATGACTAAAATGTAAAAAAAATGTATGAATGAACGCTGAAAAACCACACAGGACTAAATGTAAGGCATTACTTTGCAGTTTGAACTCCACCTGTGGTATTTGAGAGTGATTAACAGATTGCCAGAAGCCAGGAGAAAGGCTAGAGGGGGTAAGGTGAGCAGGCTGAGGTGACAGAAACTCTTAGCAGCCTGCAACAGCTCTTTGCAGCCCGCCACAGTGTGTGTGTGTGTGTGTGTGTGTGTGTGTGTGTGTGTGTGTGTGTGTGTGTGTGTGTGTGTGTGTGTGTGTGTGTGTGTGTGTGTGTGTGTGCCGAGGGATGGCCTCTGTGGGCCGCCTGCCGCTGAGCCCTGGTGATGGATGGAGATGCTACGGCACGCCACACCCACTCCCACTCCCCCCCCCAGTTTACCGCTGGTTATTTGTCACGTCTGTCACCGCAATGATCCTCTCACAAGGAGGCTAGCTCCCACTTCATCACTGTCCCCAAAACAAGGTGATACAGAAAGCTCCCCCTTCACCCAGCCACTGCATACGTAATAGTCCCAACAGTCATTCCAGAAAACGCACCACTTCCTGCACGTCCTTTGTGCGTGGCACCGCGTGTGGTTTGGGCTATATTCAGCCAGGTTGAATCGCAGGTAAATGTCAGAAAGCAGCAGTGATCTGTGCTTCGCTTTCAGCCACATTCCCATTTTACTTTGAATGTCACACCTTCTAAAAACACATAGCATGTTGTGGGTAAGCAATAAAACTCCCAAGGTCACATTTTAAGTGCTATTTATGAAAACACAAGTAAAAGGTTGTGACTACAGGGTGCAAACATTGGAGACAAACAACCCTCCCGAATAAACACAGGTTATGTTTATCTTCAAATCATTTACACCTGGTTTCTTACATGAGAAAAAAAAGGATGAGAAAGATAGAGAGAAAGATAGAGAGAAAGATAGAGAGAAAGAAAGAAAGACAAGGCAGGAGACAAACAGAGAGAGAGAGAGAAAAGGAGGTAGGGAAGGAGGGAGAGGGAGTGAGTGATAAAGAGGCAAAGAGAGTGATGAGGTGATGGACCAGAGGGTTTCTGATGAGGTAGACAGAGAGCACATGGAAATGCCACATGCAAATGAGACGCTAGAATGAGCACTGGGTGAAGTGAGGCGCAAACTAAAGCCTGGATAAGACAGCCTGCCACTGCTAACCTCCAACTAACTCACCCAGGAACCCTGGCCAGCCACCCATACAGTTACAAGCACACACACACACACACACACACACACACACTAATGTAAGTGCGCATTAAAGGGATCACGAGGGGCAGCCTGGACGCCATTCAGCGTGACATTGCAGCTGGGTGATTCCTCACGAGACTAGACCATGGTTTGGGGGATTTTCACAAAATGTAATCGATAGAATGGACCTTAGGAGTAAGGGATGTTTACATATATTTGACATTTGTGTCTTAAAGCATAATTGAGAAATATTTAATTGAAGTTGGACTATTTGTGACATTGACCTTTCCCAAGGCCTCCTTTAAGACTCCATCATGTTTAATCTGTAAGTGCTACAAAGCAAACATTGGTGTCATATGAAGCTTCACCGCTTGCTCTGGAATACGAGTAGTAGTGATTTCAATAACAATTTTCTTACATTATTTTATGAATTTTGAAAATATACCATTTTTTATTAGGCAAATGTTTCAATATATTGTTGAACATAATATACTCTACGGGCATATCAAAGTTCAAGAGTGGGATCTCTGCTACATTTTAAGTTATTAACCCATTTGTAAGCATTAGGCTACCAACAGAGTGAATGTGAAAATGGATTCAAAATGGTCACCCTCTGCTGGTAATTTGAAGGATGTGTAATTATACAAGTAAAGGAGGGTTGTGTTTGGTTACATATACAGCTCTGAAAAAATTAAGAGACCACTACAAAATTATCAGTTTCTCTGGTCTTACTATTAATAGGTATGTGTTTGGGTAAAAATAACATTTTTGTTTTATTCTATAAACTACTGACAACATTTCTCCCAAATTCCAAATAAAAATATTGTCATTTAGAGCATTTATTTGTAGAAAAGGACAACTGGTCAAAATAACAAAAAAGATGCAGTGTTGTCAGACCTCGAATAATGCAAAGAAAATAAGTTCATGTTCATTTTTAAACAACACAATACTAATGTTTTAACTTAGGAAGGAGTTCAGAAATCACATTTCACATTGATGTTGGGTGACTTTTTGCCACTCCTGGCGCAAAAATTCAAGCAGCTCGGCTTTGTTTGATGGCTTGTGACCATCCATCTTCCTCTTGATCACATTCCAGAAGTTTTCAATGGGGTTCAGGTCTGGAGATTGGGCTGGCCATGACAGGGTCTTGATCTGGTGGTCCTCCATCCACACCTTGATTGACCTGGCTGTGTGGCATGGCACATTGTCCTGCTGGAAAAACCAATCCTCAGAGTTGGAGAACAATGTCAGAGCAAAAGGAAGCAAGTTTTCTTCCAGGCCAACCTTGTACGTGGGTTGATTAATGCGTCCTTCACAAAGACAAATCTGCCCGATTCCAGCCTTGCTGAAGCACCCCCAGATTATCACAGATCCTCCACCAAATTTCACAGTGGGTGCGAGACACTGTGGCTTGTAGGCCTCTCCAGGTCTCCGTCTAACCATTAGACGACCAGGTGTTGGGCAAAGCTGAAAATTGGACTCATCAGAGAAGATGACCTTACTCCAGTCCTCTACGGTCCAATCCTTATGGTATTTTGCAAACCTCAGCCTGGCTCTTCTTTGCTTCTCATTGATAGAGGGCTTTTTTCTAGCGTTGCACGACTTCAGCCCTGCCCCTAGGAGCCTGTTTCAAACCGTCCTCGCTATGCACTTCACCCCAGCTGCCGTTTGCCATTATTTTAGTAGGTCTCTTGATGTCATCCTACGGTTGTTGAGTGACATTTGAATGAGTTGGCGGTATCCCGGTCAGTAGAGAGTCGTTTTCGCCCTCTGCCGGTCTGTAGCTTTGTTGTCCCCAATGTCTGCTGCTTGACCTTGTTCTTATGAACCGCAGCCTTTGAAGTTTTAAAGATGGAAGCAACCTAACGTTCACTGTATCCCTCTGCAGGTAAAGCCAGAATTGAACCCTTCTTTTCCTCACTCCAAACTTTACTTTTCAACTCTTTTGGCATGGTCAATAGTTATTTTTTGATTAATATTACTTTTGAGGTACTATTAGCACTGTTTTTGCCATCCAGCTGGTTCTATTGCAAGAGGATAGTGATGACCACAGCAGTGATTTTTATACTTTTCCTCGTTAAATAAGATTTGGTTCAGGTGATCACCTAATCAGTACCTAATTCAGTAGAATGAGGTGTGCCTGTGTTGGAATTCAACAGACACTGGAATGGAATGGCTGTCATACATGTAGAGATGCTGATTTAAAAAAAATGTGCAGTGGTCTCTTAATATTTTCCAGAGTTGTATATATTAGGGCCGGGACGATACCAGTATTAACTAAACTTAACTAAACTGCTTGGAGTAACCCTGGATTGCAAACTGTCATGGTCAAACATATTGATACAACAGTATCTAAGATGGGGAGAAGTCTGTCCATAATAAAGCGCAGCTCTGCCTTCTTAACAACACTATCAACAAGGCAGGTTCTACAGGCTCTAATTTTGTGGCATCTGGACTACTGTTCAGTCGTGTGGTCAGGTGCCACAAAGAGGGATTTAGGAAAATTACAATTGGCTCAAAACACGGCAGTATGGCTGGCCCTTAAAAGTACACGGGGAGCTAACATTAATGATATGCATGTCAATCTCTCATGGCTCAAAGTGGAGGAGAGATTGACTTCATCGCTACTTGTTTTTGTAAGAAGTGTTGACAAGCTGAATGCGCCGGGCTGTCTGTTTAAACTACTAGCACACAGCTCGGACACACATGCATACCCCACAAGTCATGCCCCCAGAGGTCTCTTCACAATCCCCAAGTCAAGAACAAACTATGGGAGGCCACAGTACTACATAGAGCCATGACTACATGGAACTATTCCACATCAGGTAATTGATGCAAGCAGTTGAATCAGATTTAAAAAACAGGTAAAAATACACCTTATGGAACAGCGGGGACTGTGAAGAGACACACACACACAGGTACAGACACATGCATACGTACACAAACGCTAGCACACGTACTCTACACACACGTACATTGTAATATTGTTGTATGGTGGTATTATACGGTGGAACTGGACCTAACAACAATTACCACCATAGCCAGCAACAATATCAACAGCAGCACCACGACTCGGGGTGCGCACCCCTTGGAGCTCACAGCCACCACACGGAGCAGCACAGCATTGGAGCCCCAGGATCTAACCTCTCCCCTGGTGCTCAGAGGCAGTCGGGACCGCCTGGATCACATCGCATCTCGGCTGCAGGGAAGCGTTCTCTCGCGCTCTCATTTCTTGGTACTTGTGTAGTGTCTGTGTGTAGCATGAAAAATGTATGCACTCACTAACTGTAAGTCGCTCTGGATAAGAGCGTCTGCGAAATGACTAAAATTTAAATGTAAAATGTATTGTAGATATGTAGTGGTGTAATAATGTTATATGATGCACTGTTTTATCTTTTGTTTTATATGTGATGTAAGTGCCTTAATGTGTTTGGACCCCAGGAAGAGTAGCTGCTGCCTTGGCAGGAACTAATGGTGATCCCTAATAAACCCCAGGAAGAGTAGCTGCTGCCTTGGCAGGAACTAATGGGGATCCCTAATAAACCCCAGGAAGAGTAGCTGCTGTCTTGGCAGGAACTAATGGGGATCCCTAATTAATACAAATACAAATTGCGATACAAGGAAACAAAACACAAAGCGGCTTTATCTTCTTTAGGAAAACAGCCCTAATGTTGGAAAACAAACATTACGTTGTCATCCAGAGTCACATTTATTTATTTTACAAGCACACAATATTTTACATACAGCAAGTTTTTAAGGACCAACAAGTTTGGTCTGCTTCGTGTTTTCATTTTTGCCATGGAAAAAAAATATTGCGATACCTACTATGCCAATTTCTCTGTATAAAATGGGCCATAACTTTAAAGGCCCAATACGGCTGTTTTTATATAAATATCAAATCATTTCTGGGCAACAATTAAGTACCTTACTGCAACAGTCTTCAATTAAAATGCAATTTAGTAAAAAACTTTCTCAAGCAAGAATTGTGCTAGTACTGTCTGGGAGTGGCCTCACTGGGGAGGGGAAAACTTAAAACTAGATGTTATTGGCTGTTTTCAAATTTTTACAGTGTTCGTTTCATCAGCTGTTGTACAATATGATACAAAAACACAGGAAAAACAAAATGTTGACTGCACTGGGCCTTCAAAACTAGCAGAGATCCCCACTCTTGAACTTTGATATGCTCATAGAGTATATTATCTTCAACAATATATAGAAAAATGAGCCCAATCATTTTTTTTTTATATTTTCAATATGAATGTTTATATTTTTCAATATTCATACATTTACGTAAGCTAATTGTTATTGAAATCGAAATACTACTCATGTGACTGAGCAAGCGGTAAAGCTTCATATGACATCAATTTTTGCTTTGTAGCACCTATATATGAAACATTATGGAGTCTTAAAGGAAGACTGGGTAATGCCAAAATGTCACAAATGTTCTAATTTCATTTAAAGCCCTCATGCAGTCTATCATTTTATTTTGAAATCATCACTGTATGTCTAATCAATTACCGTGTGTGTTTATTTAAAGCTCCAATATGTAACTTTATGGGCGCCCCGACCAAATTCACATAGAAATTGGGTTATAGATCTGCCATTCTTATTGAAAGCAAGTCTAAGAAGCGCTAGATCTGTTCTATGTGCGCTATTTCTATGCTTCCCGTTCTGCAGTTTCGGTTTTGCGTCTTTTTTTGTAGACCAGCTTCAAAACAACTGAAAATACAATATTTCTGGTAATAGAAAATATATTTCACAGCGGTTTAGAAGGTACAATGATTGTCTCTACATTATACATCGCATGTTTTGTCACTTTGTCACAAACTGAAATTATTCGTATTTTTGTAACCCGGAAATGGCGGAGCGATTTCTGTATATTGCACCTTTAATGAAAATAACTATATCTTTTATCATTTATTTCCCTGAGCTTCCTTTGGCCCTTGAAATGCTCAGTCTGATCGTGTGGGCGTTAGGAAACACATTTGAAGATATTTACATACACAGCCCTGATTGGCTGATACGATGGTCTTTCTAGAGCCCACCTCCATATCCAGATGAACAGTCATTGGTCTATTGTAATCAGATCACACTGTGATGTCATGATGTGGGCCAAAAGTTCCATCCTACCTGAACACGCTGAAATGCCAGGATTTTTTAAAAAACAGCTCTTAAACAAAAAGGGCATTATCACAATTTTCACAATTTCAGAGTGTTATTTCAACCTTATAGCATGGAAATATCATAAAAAATTGGGAAAATCTGGTTTTTAACTGCACTGCCCCTTTATTTTTAATTTTTTTACACTTTAAGATACAAATGTAAAATATATATGTCAACAATCCTTCCTCCAAAGGACCTTTCTGTTGATTACATTTTGTGAAAATCCCCCCCAAATCATGGTCTTGTTTTGTTCTAGTTTCGTGAGGAATCACCCAGCTGTGCCCTAAAGAGCGGTAGCCATGTCACAGTCCCCTGCACCGCCATCTGAGCCCACATACAGCCGGGCAGCCTCCCAGTAGCCGAGGAGCGAAGAAGAAAAACGCCAATACAATCCATCACAGCAGGAATAATAACCCTCTCTCTGCATCTTGGGAAGAACAACCTCCCAGGTTCCACACTTACAAATAAGGAGCAAAGGAATGTGTGGCGTCTGCTCTGAACGTTTACTCTTAAACAATGCAGTTAGTTTGTTAGCACGCAAAACAGTTAGGCAGTTAGATAGGATGCAGGCAAAACAGTTAGACTGACAAATACCTCTGTTCTTCTTTTCCGTCTCTCTCTCTCATTCGCTTTTTCTACCGTATCTATGATTCACATATCAAAGCTTCTTCTGTACTACACGTACATGGCAATCTCTCTTTGGTTCAGAGCAACAGACAGCAACAGGAGACACAAGCTGATTGGATCTCTCTCACTGCTCCCTCTTGGCGGATCAATCAAAACAAATCACCCGAGGCAGAGACAGCGATATTAGTAGATGTTGGTCATTTTTCTTCCGACTTCATATCAATGATAGCCAAAATAGATTCAACATGGATAATTCTCCACTGGATAAGACAAGGGATGCTGCTGGTGACAGAGAACACAAAGCCTCAGTAGATAAAACTCTATATGAAATAATAACCAACAGGATTTATACCTTAGTATACACTGAGTATACAAAACATTAGGAACACCTGCTCTTTCCATGACATAGATTGACCAGGTGAATCCAGGTGAAAGCTATGATCCCTTATTGATGTCACCTGTTAAATCCACTTCAGTCAGTGTAGATGAAGGGGAGGAGACAGGTTAAAGAGTTTTAAGCCTTGAGACATGGATTGTGTGTGTGCCATTCAGAGGGTGAATGGGCAAGAGAAAATATTTAAACCCTAGGGTCGATGTCCGTGCCCCCGTGGGAATCTAATTAGCATAATTAAAAAATCCTCATAGAAATCTGTCAGTTTAACGTAGAGAGATGTTTTTTTTGTGCATTGGATGTGTCTCAATCCACCGCATCCACCGATGTCGCACTTCCGCATCTGCAGTGAAAAGTGACAGAGCTAGAGCGGTGTTTGTCAGACCATGAGACAACATCATCTGTAGCGTCCGAACGGGTTGACCTACACACTAATATGACCCATCTGTGGAAAGATGAGACTCTCACAAATACGTACGTCAGTTGGACGCCCACAGGCCTCACAAGACTTGTCTGAAGGTCCCCCGGTACCAGTTGAAAAGATTAATGGAAGTATATATGGAGACTGTTTAGTGCCAAAAATAAGGGGTTAAATACTTTTCCTGATCTTTCTTATATCTCTCAGATATAGGACAGACAGTTCAGAACAAACTTCCTTTAGATTTTTTTTTTTGGGGGAACATCCATCCACCTGACAGGTGTGGCATATCAAGAAGCTGATTAAACAGCATGATCATTACAAAGGTGCACCTTGTGCTGGGGAAAATAAAAGGTCACTCTAAAATGTGCAATTTTGTCACACAACACAATGCCACAGATGTCTTAAGTTTTGAGGGAGCGCGCAATTGGCATGCTGACTGCAGGAATGTCCACCAGAGCTGTTGCCAGATAATTTAATGTTAATTTCTCTACCGTAAGCCGCATCCAACGTCGTTTAAAAGAATTTGGCAGTACTTCCTGTCTAATGATCATGCTGTTCAAACAGCTTCTTGATATGCTACACCTGTCAGGTAGATGTATTATCTTGGCAGAGGAGAAATGCTCACTAACAGGGAGGTAAACACATTTGTGCACACAATTTGGAAGAAAATAAGCTTTTTGTGCATATGGAACACTTCAGGGGTCTTTAAATCAGCTCATGAAACATGGGACCAACACTTTACATTTTGCGTTTATATTTTTGTTCAGGATATACTGTATACACACACACACACACACACACACACACACACTCAGTGGCCATTTTATTAGGTATACCCATCTAGTACCGGGTTGGACCCCCCTCCAGAACAGCCTGAATTCTTTGGGGCATGGACATGTTGCTCAATTGGTATCAAGGGACCTAACATGTGCCAGGATAACATTCCCCACACCATTACACCACCGCCACCAGCCTGTACCGTTGACACCAGACAGAATGGGACCATGGACTCATGCTGCTTATGCCAAATCCTGACTCTGCCATCAGCATGACACAACAGGAACCGGGATTCGTCGGAACAGGCGATGTTTTTCCACTCCTCAATTGTCTAGTGTTGGCCCACTGGAGCCGCTTCTTGTTTTTAGCAGATAGGAGTGAAGTCCGGTGTGGTCGCCTGCTGCAATAGCCCATCCGTTTAAAGGACCGACGAGTTGTGCATTCCGTGATGCTGTTCTGCACAACACTGTTGTACTGTGCCGTTATTTGTCTATTTGTGGCCCGACCTCTCATCAACTAGCTGTTTCGCCCACAGGACTGCCACTGACTGGATGTTTTGTGACACCCTTGACACCGTCGGTGGGTAAAAAGCCCAGGAGGTCGGCTGTTTCTGAGATACTGGAACCGGCGTGCCTGGCACCGGCGATCATACAATGCTCAAAGTCGCTTAGGTTACTTGTTTTGCCCATTCTAACGTTTAATCGATCAGTATTGGGATGCCTGCTTTATATAGCAAGCCATGGCCAAGGGACTCACTGTCTGTAGGAGCGAACCATTTTGGTGAACGAGTGATGTACCTAATAAACTGGCCCCTGAGTGTATATTAGTAAAGGGATGACATTATCTATCAATTGTCTCACATCTGCCAACCATTACCACATCACATTGATGTGTGTCACGATCGTCGTAGTGAACAGACCAAGGCGCAGCGTGATGAACAAACATACTTTAATTAGTTAAAGTTTAAACAATACAAAACAAGAAACGACTCGTGAAGTCCACGGTATCAATGACCGAAACACGGAACAAAAACCCACAAACACAAAGTGAAAAACAGACAGTTTAAATATGGCTCCCAATCAGAGACAACCAGCCAACAGCTGACACTCGTTGCCTCTGATTGGGAGTCACTCAGGCAAAACATAGAAATAGACGAACTAGAACCCCCAACATAGAAATACACCACATAGAACAAACACACCCTGGCTCAACAACTAGAGTCCCATAGCCAGGGTGTGACAGTAACCCCCCTAAAGGCGCGGACTGCGACCGCGCCTCAAAAAGAGCAAAACAGGGGAGGGCTGGGTGGGCATACCTCCTCGGCGGCGGTTCTGGCTCCGGGCTTGCCCACCACCCTCCAACAAACCCCCCATAGCGCCCCTGGTCCGGTCTGGCCCCGCTGGCTGGAGCTGGACTGGACGTAGCAGGAGCGGTTAGCTTCAACTCAGTAGTGGAGCCGTTGACCGGTACCTGGTTAGGCACCGGTGACCCAGGCACGGGTTGTGCCGGACAGACGACGCGCACCCCTGGCTTGGTGCGTGAGGCAGGAAAGGACCGGACCTGGCTGACGATGCGCACCCCTGGCTTGGTGCGTGGAGCAGCAACGGGCCGGACCGGGCTGACGATACGCACCCCTGGCTTGGTGCGTGGAGCCGGAACGGGCCTCACCGGACTGACGACTCGCACCCCTGGCTTGGTGCGTGGAGCAGCAACGGGCCGGACCGGGCTGACGATGCGCACCCCTGGCTTGGTGCGTGGAGCCGGAACGGGCCTCACCGGACTGACGACTCGCACCCCTAGCTTGGTGCGTGGAGCAGCGACGGGCCGGACCGGGCTGACGATGCGCACCCCTGGCTTGGTGCGTGGAGCCGGAACGGGCCTCACCGGACTGACGACTCGCACCCCTGGCTTGGTGCGAGTGGCAGGAACGGGCTGGACCAGGCTGACGACTCGCACCCCTGGCTTGGTGCGAGTAGCAGGAACGGGCTGGACCAGGCTGACGACTCGCACCCCTGGCTTGGTGCGTGGAGCAGGGACAGGCCGGGCTGGGCTGGCGATGCACACCGTAGGCCTGGTGCGTGGAGCAGGGACAGGCCGGACTGGGCTGGCGACGCACACCGTAGGCTTGGTGCGAGTGGCAGGAACAGGCCGGGCCAGGCTGGCGACGCGCACCGTAGACTTGGTATGAGTGGCAGGAACAGGCCGGGCCGGGCTGGCGACGCGCACCGTAGGCTTGGTGCGTGGAGCAGGGACAGGCCGGGCTGGGCTAGCGACGCACACCGTAGGCTTGGTGCGTGGAGCAAGGACAGGCCGGACTGGGCTGGCGACGCACACCGTAGGCTTGGTGCGTGGAGCAGGAACAGGCCGAACCGGGCTGTGGAGACGGATAGGAGACCTGGAGTGAAGAGCGGCCACAACCCGTCCTGGCTGAATGCCTACCCTCACACACTCTGTGTGAGGCATCCGCACAGGACGTACAGGGCTGTGTACCCGTACTGGCATAACAGCACGTGACACTGGAGCAGGATATCCGGGACCGCGGAGAGGCATTGGAGACCACGAGCGTTGAGCCGGCACACGCCGTCCTGGCTGCATACCCGCCTTCGCACGACATGTGCGGGGCGCTCGCACAGGACGTACAGGACTATGCCGGACCACTCGTGGCACAGAATGCCGCTCCGCATACCGCGGAACCTGCCCCGTCCCATGCTGCCATGCCTGAGTACGGGACGTTGGTTCCGCTCTCCTTCCAGGCTCCGCCAACCTGCCTTCTGGGCCCCCAAACCCGGTGGCCTCCTCTCCAAATCGCCCTGTGGCAGCCTCCTGCTGCCCAGCCGCCCATGCCGTGTGCCCCCCCCTAAAAAATGTTTGGGGTTGCCTCTCGTCCTTCTGACGATGACACTGCTGACGCCGCTGCTCCTCTCTCGCCAGGGCCTTAATCCTTGCCCATGGCCCTTTGCCCCCGAGCATGTCCTCCCAGGACCACGATTTGCCCACCTGGGCCATCGCCAGCCTCTCCATCTCCTTTCCCGGCACCTTCCTCCCATGTCCAGTCTGCCTGTTCCTGGACACGCTGCTTGGTCCTGGTACGGTGGGTTTTTCTGTCACGATCGTCGTAGTGAACAGACCAAGGCGCAGCGTGATGAACAAACATACTTTAATTAGTTAAAGTTTAAACAATACAAAACAAGAAACGACTCGTGAAGTCCACGGTATCAATGACCGAAACACGGAACAAAAACCCACAAACACAAAGTGAAAAACAGACAGTTTAAATATGGCTCCCAATCAGAGACAACCAGCCAACAGCTGACACTCGTTGCCTCTGATTGGGAGTCACTCAGGCAAAACATAGAAATAGACGAACTAGAACCCCCAACATAGAAATACACCACATAGAACAAACACACCCTGGCTCAACAACTAGAGTCCCATAGCCAGGGTGTGACAATGTGTTTATGTGTTAGTATTTATGCCTGTGTGTGTGCGCCTACGCGTGTGTGCGTGCGTGTGTGTGTGTGTGTGTGTGCACATCCCAACAGCCCCCCATTTATCAGGGACCTCCACACCTCTAAGCCACTCATATCACGCACATCCCATTAAGATGCTACTGATGAAACAGTCCATTTACACTTCAGACCCTGCAAATTAACAAATTGTCAGCTTATTAAAAACAGTAATAGAATTGAATGTGTTCCCCAATTCCCCTTGCTGTTACTGAGATGCTGGAGAATGGCCCTTTGCCTGCAAGGTTAATGGAATCCATATTTTCCATTTAAACTTTTATTTTTTTTCGAACCCGGAAAAGATGCACAAGTGGTGGTTATTAGTCTGTACCGTAACAACGCCTCTCTCCTTCTCCCTCCCCCTCCCCCCTCCTCTTGCTCTCTGCTGCAGAAAAACAGCATGAAATGCCGCTATCGTTTCACAGCGGCGTGTGATCAAGGTGGATAACATTAGACCAGCAAGAAGCAATTTACCTTAGCCTAGGACTCATCAACCCTCTGACAGACAGCAGGAGAGGGAGTGTGTTTGAAAAGCTTCCCAGACTCCTGTCCAACATGCATTATGAGCAGCAGTGTTTGTAGAAATCAAATACAATTTTATATAGCCAAGTAATCGTTACGTAAATGTTGTGCATTTATTCCTTGTGTTTTTATATATGTATTTATTTTTAATAATAATAATAATATGCCATTTAGCAGACGCTTTTATCCAAAGCGACTTACAGTCGTGCGTGCATACATTTTTTGTGTATGCATTTTTTATATCTGCATTGTTGGGAAGGGCCCATAAGTAAGGATACACATCCCCTCTCCCTCTTTCATCCCCTCTCCCTCTCATCTCCTCCCCCTCTTTCATCTCCTCCCCCTCTTTCATCCCCTCCCCCTCTTTCATCCCCTCCCCCTCTTTCATCCCCTCCCCCTCTCATCCCCTCTCCCTCTTTCATCCCCTCTCCCTCTTTCATCCCCTCTCCCTCTCATCTCCTCTCCGTCTTTCATCCCCTCTCCCTCTTTCATCTCCTCTCCCTCTTTTATCTCCTCTCCCTCTTTCATCCCCTCTCCCTCTCATCTCCTCCCCCTATTTTATCCCCTCTCCCTCTTTCATCCCCTCTCCCATCTCCTCTCCCTCTTTCATCTCCTCTCCCTCGTTTATCCCCTCTCCCTCTTTCATCCCCTCTCCCTCTTTCATCTCCTCTCCCTCGTTTATCCCCTCTCCCTCTTTCATCCCCTCTCCCTCTTTCATCTCCTCCCCCTCTTTCATCCCCTCTCCCTCTTTTATCTCCTCTCCCTCTTTTATCTCCTCCCACTCTTTCATCTCCTCTCCCTCTTTCAGCTCCTCTCCCTCTTTTATCTCCTCCCCCTCTTTCATCCCCTCTCCCTCTTTCATCCCCTCTCCCTCTTTTATCTCCTCCCACTCTTTCATCCCCTCCCCCTCTTTCATCTCCTCCCCCTCTTTTATCTCCTCTCCCTCTTTTATCTCCTCTCCCTCTTTCAGCTCCTCTCCCTCTTTTATCTCCTCTCCCTCTTTTATCTCCTCTCCCTCTTTTATCTCCTCTCCCTCTTTCATCCCCTCTCCCTCTCATCTCCTCCCCCTATTTTATCCCCTCTCCCTCTTTCATCCCCTCTCCCATCTCCTCTCCCTCTTTCATCTCATCTCCCTCGTTTATCCCCTCTCCCTCTTTCATCCCCTCTCCCTCTTTCATCTCCTCTCCCTCGGTTATCCCCTCTCCCTCTTTCATCCCCTCTCCCTCTTTCATCTCCTCCCCCTCTTTCATCCCCTCTCCCTCTTTTATCTCCTCTCCCTCTTTTATCTCCTCCCACTCTTTCATCTCCTCTCCCTCTTTCAGCTCCTCTCCCTCTTTTATCTCCTCCCCCTCTTTCATCCCCTCTCCCTCTTTCATCCCCTCTCCCTCTTTTATCTCCTCCCACTCTTTCATCCCCTCCCCCTCTTTCATCTCCTCCCCCTCTTTCATCCCCTCTCCCTCTTTTATCTCCTCTCCCTCTTTTATCTCCTCTCCCTCTTTCAGCTCCTCTCCCTCTTTTATCTCCTCTCCCTCTTTTATCTCCTCCCACTCTTTCATCTCCTCCCCCTCTTTCATCCCCTCCCCCTCTTTCATCCCCTCCCCCTCTCATCCCCTCTCCCTCTTTCATCCCCTCTCCCTCTTTCATCTCCTCCCCCTCATCTCCTCCCCCTCTTTCATCCCCTCTCCCTCTTTCATCCCCTCCCCCTCTTTCATCCCCTCTCCCTCTTTCATCCCCTCTCCCTCTTTCATCTCCTCTCCCTCGTTTATCCCCTCTCCCTCTTTCATCCCCTCTCCCTCTTTCATCTCCTCCCCCTCTTTCATCACCTCTCCCTCTTTTATCTCCTCTCCCTCTTTTATCTCCTCTCCCTCTCTTATCTCCTCTCCCTCTCATGTCCTCTTTACTGTGCGCATCTTTTCAGCAGAAGGATTCGATGTTGAGAGTACCAAGACTCTGAGAATGAAACCGAAATCTGTGCCACTGCTTCGCATGTCAAATGAAGCAAAAGGCATGTCTTACGAGCAGGATTTCCCAATCTCGGTCCTGGAGCCCCGCATCCCCTGGGTGTGTGTTTTGGTTTTTGCCCCAGCACTAACAGCTGACTCAAATAACCACACATCATCAAGCTTTGATTATTTGAATCCGCTGTGTAGTGCTAGGGCAAAAACCAAACCGTGCACCCAGTGGGGGGCCCCAGGACCGAGTTTGGGAAACCCTGTCTTAAAGAACCAATAATAATCCCGAAACAGTTATAATTTGGGCCACGTTTCTATGTGAGACACAACTTTCCCCCTGCAATCAGGGCAAACATGTTCTGTGCTCTGTGAATCCCTATGGTGTATACATAATCCCAATCCTGTGAAGCAATTATTTGGAGCCCCCACGTAAACCAGTGTGTGGTGTGTATACCTAAGATGATGATTACATGGTTGTTGCTATAGCTGGTGTAGTGTAGGTTATAGGTGGTGTAGTGTAGGCTATAGGTGGTGTAGTGTAGACTATAGGTGGTGTAGTGTAGACTATAGGTGGTGTAGTGTAGGCTATAGGTGGTGTAGTGTAGACTATAGGTGGTGTAGTGTAGACTATAGGTGGTGTAGTGTAGACTATAGGTGGTGTAGTGTAGACTATAGGTGGTGTAGTGTAGACTATAGGTGGTGTAGTGTAGGCTATAGGTGGTGTAGTGTAGACTATAGGTGGTGTAGACTATAGGTGGTGTAGTGTAGGCTATAGGTGGTGTAGTGTAGGCTATAGGTGGTGTAGTGTAGACTATAGGTGGTGTAGTGTAGACTATAGGTGGTGTAGTGTAGACTATAGGTGGTGTAGTGTAGACTATAGGTGGTGTAGTGTAGGCTATAGGTGGTGTAGTGTAGACTATAGGTGGTGTAGTGTAGACTATAGGTGGTGTAGTGTAGACTATAGGTGGTGTAGTGTAGACTATAGGTGGTGTAGTGTAGGCTATAGGTGGTGTAGCGTAGACTATAGGTGGTGTAGCGTAGACTATAGGTGGTGTAGCGTAGACTATAGGTGGTGTAGCGTAGGCTATAGGTGGTGTAGCGTAGACTATAGGTGGTGTAGCGTAGGCTATAGGTGGTGTAGCGTAGGCTATAGGTGGTGTAGCGTAGACTATAGGTGGTGTAGCGTAGACTATAGGTGGTGTAGCGTAGGCTATAGGTGGTGTAGTGTAGACTATAGGTGGTGTAGTGTAGGCTATAGGTGGTGTAGTGTAGACTATAGGTGGTGTAGTGTAGACTATAGGTGGTGTAGTGTAGGTGGTGCGGTGCAGTGTAGGTTATAGGTGGTGTAGTGTAGGCTATAGGTGGTGTAGTGTAGACTGTAGGTGGTGTAGTGTAGACTATAGGTGGTGTAGTGTAGACTATAGGTGGTGTAGTGTAGACTATAGGTGGTGTAGTGTAGACTATAGGTGGTGTAGTGTAGGTGGTGTAGTGTAGGTTATAGGTGGTGTAGTGTAGGCTATAGGTGGTGTAGTGTAGACTATAGGTGGTGTAGTGTAGACTATAGGTGGTGTAGTGTAGGCTATAGGTGGTGTAGTGTAGGCTATAGGTGGTGTAGTGTAGGCTATAGGTGGTGTAGTGTAGACTATAGGTGGTATAGTGTAGGCTATAGGTGGTGTAGTGTAGACTATAGGTGGTGTAGTGTAGACTATAGGTGGTGTAGTGTAGGCTATAGGTGGTGTAGTGTAGACTATAGGTGGTGTAGTGTAGGTGGTGTACTGTAGACTACATGTGGTGTAGTGTAGACTATAGGTGGTGTAGACTATAGGTGGTATAGTGTAGGCTATAGGTGGTGTAGCGTAGACTATAGGTGGTGTAGTGTAGACTATAGGTGGTGTAGCGTAGACTATAGGTGGTGTAGTGTAGGCTATAGGTGGTGTAGTGTAGACTATAGGTGGTGTAGTGTAGACTATAGGTGGTGTAGTGTAGACTATAGGTGGTGTAGTGTAGACTATAGGTGGTGTAGTGTAGGCTATAGGTGGTGTAGTGTAGGCTATAGGTGGTGTAGTGTAGACTATAGGTGGTGTAGTGTAGACTATAGGTGGTGTAGTGTAGACTATAGGTGGTGTAGTGTAGACTATAGGTGGTGTACTGTAGACTATAGGTGGTGTAGTGTAGACTATAGGTGGTGTAGTGTAGACTATAGGTGGTGTAGTGTAGGCTATAGGTGGTGTAGTGTAGACTATAGGTGGTGTAGTGTAGGCTATAGGTGGTGTAGACTATAGGTGGTGTAGTGTAGACTATAGGTGGTGTAGACTATAGGTGGTGTAGTGTAGACTATAGGTGGTGTAGTGTAGACTATAGGTGGTGTAGTGTAGACTATAGGTGGTGTAGTGTAGACTATAGGTGGTGTAGTGTAGACTATAGGTGGTGTAGTGTAGACTATAGGTGGTGTAGTGTAGGCTATAGGTGGTGTAGACTATAGGTGGTGTAGTGTAGACTATAGGTGGTGTAGACTATAGGTGGTGTAGTGTAGACTATAGGTGGTGTAGTGTAGGCTATAGGTGGTGTAGTGTAGGCTATAGGTGGTGTAGTGTAGACTATAGGTGGTGTAGTGTAGGCTATAGGTGGTGTAGACTATAGGTGGTGTAGTGTAGACTATAGGTGGTGTAGACTATAGGTGGTGTAGTGTAGACTATAGGTGGTGTAGTGTAGACTATAGGTGGTGTAGTGTAGACTATAGGTGGTGTAGTGTAGACTATAGGTGGTGTAGTGTAGACTATAGGTGGTGTAGTGTAGACTATAGGTGGTGTAGTGTAGGCTATAGGTGGTGTAGACTATAGGTGGTGTAGTGTAGACTATAGGTGGTGTAGACTATAGGTGGTGTAGTGTAGACTATAGGTGGTGTAGTGTAGACTATAGGTGGTGTAGACTATAGGTGGTGTAGTGTAGACTATAGGCGGTGTAGTGTAGACTATAGGTGGTGTAGTGTAGACTATAGGTGGTGTAGTGTAGACTATAGGTGGTGTAGTGTAGACTATAGGTGGTGTAGTGTAGGCTATAGGTGGTGTAGTGTAGGCTATAGGTGGTGTAGTGTAGGCTATAGGTGGTGTAGTGTAGACTATAGGTGGTGTAGTGTAGACTATAGGTGGTATAGTGTAGACTATAGGTGGTGTAGTGTAGGTGGTGTAGTGTAGACTATAGGTGGTGTAGTGTAGGCTATAGGTGGTGTAGTGTAGACTATAGGTGGTGTACTGTAGACTATAGGTGGTGTAGTGTAGACTATAGGTGGTATAGTGTAGGCTATAGGTGGTGTAGTGTAGGCTATAGGTGGTGTAGTGTAGACTATAGGTGGTGTAGTGTAGACTATAGGTGGTGTAGTGTAGACTATAGGTGGTGTAGTGTAGACTATAGGTGGTGTAGTGTAGACTATAGGTGGTGTAGTGTAGACTATAGGTGGTATAGTGTAGGTGGTGTAGTGTAGACTATAGGTGGTGTAGTGTAGGCTATAGGTGGTGTAGTGTAGACTATAGGTAGTGTAGTGTAGACTATAGGTGGTATAGTGTAGGCTATAGGTGGTATAGTGTAGGCTATAGGTGGTGTAGTGTAGGTGGTGTAGTGTAGACTATAGGTGGTGTAGTGTAGGCTATAGGTGGTATAGTGTAGACTATAGGTGGTGTAGTGTAGGTGGTGTAGTGTAGACTATAGGTGGTGTAGTGTAGGCTATAGGTGGTGTAGTGTAGACTATAGGTGGTGTAGTGTAGGTGGTGTAGTGTAGACTATAGGTGGTGTAGTGTAGGCTATAGGTGGTGTAGTGTAGACTATAGGTGGTGTAGTGTAGACTATAGGTGGTGTAGTGTAGACTATAGGTGGTGTAGTGTAGGTGGTGTAGTGTAGACTATAGGTGGTGTAGTGTAGACTATAGGTGGTGTAGTGTAGACTATAGGTGGTGTAGTGTAGACTATAGGTGGTGTAGTGTAGACTATAGGTGGTGTAGTGTAGGCTATAGGTGGTGTAGTGTAGACTATAGGTGGTGTAGTGTAGACTATAGGTGGTGTAGTGTAGACTATAGGTGGTGTAGTGTAGACTATAGGTGGTGTAGTGTAGACTATAGGTGGTGTAGTGTAGGCTATAGGTGGTGTAGACTATAGGTGGTGTAGTGTAGACTATAGGTGGTGTAGCGTAGACTATAGGTGGTGTAGTGTAGGCTATAGGTGGTGTAGTGTAGGCTATAGGTGGAGTAGTGTAGGCTATAGGTGGTGTAGTGTAGACTATAGGTGGTGTAGTGTAGACTATAGGTGGTGTAGTGTAGACTATAGGTGGTGTAGTGTAGGCTATAGGTGGTGTAGACTATAGGTGGTGTAGTCTATAGGTGGTGTAGTGTAGACTATAGGTGGTGTAGTGTAGACTATAGGTGGTGTAGTGTAGACTATAGGTGGTGTAGTGTAGACTATAGGTGGTATAGTGTAGGCTATAGGTGGTGTAGTGTAGACTATAGGTGGTGTAGTGTAGGCTATAGGTGGTGTAGTGTAGACTATAGGTGGTGTAGTGTAGACTATAGGTGGTGTAGTGTAGACTATAGGTGGTGTAGTGTAGACTATAGGTGGTGTAGTGTAGACTATAGGTGGTGTAGTGTAGGCTATAGGTGGTGTAGACTATAGGTGGTGTAGTGTAGGCTATAGGTGGTGTAGACTATAGGTGGTGTAGTGTAGACTATAGGTGGTGTAGACTATAGGTGGTGTAGTGTAGACTATAGGTGGTGTAGTGTAGACTATAGGTGGTATAGTGTAGACTATAGGTGGTGTAGTGTAGGTGGTGTAGTGTAGACTATAGGTGGTGTAGTGTAGGCTATAGGTGGTGTAGTGTAGACTATAGGTGGTGTACTGTAGACTATAGGTGGTGTAGTGTAGACTATAGGTGGTATAGTGTAGGCTATAGGTGGTGTAGTGTAGGCTATAGGTGGTGTAGTGTAGACTATAGGTGGTGTAGTGTAGACTATAGGTGGTGTAGTGTAGACTATAGGTGGTGTAGTGTAGACTATAGGTGGTGTAGTGTAGACTATAGGTGGTGTAGTGTAGACTATAGGTGGTGTAGTGTAGACTATAGGTGGTGTAGTGTAGGTGGTGTAGTGTAGACTATAGGTGGTGTAGTGTAGGCTATAGGTGGTGTAGTGTAGACTATAGGTAGTGTAGTGTAGACTATAGGTGGTATAGTGTAGGCTATAGGTGGTATAGTGTAGACTATAGGTGGTGTAGTGTAGGTGGTGTAGTGTAGACTATAGGTGGTGTAGTGTAGGCTATAGGTGGTATAGTGTAGACTATAGGTGGTGTAGTGTAGGTGGTGTAGTGTAGACTATAGGTGGTGTAGTGTAGGCTATAGGTGGTGTAGTGTAGACTATAGGTGGTGTAGTGTAGGTGGTGTAGTGTAGACTATAGGTGGTGTAGTGTAGGCTATAGGTGGTGTAGTGTAGACTATAGGTGGTGTAGTGTAGACTATAGGTGGTGTAGTGTAGACTATAGGTGGTGTAGTGTAGGTGGTGTAGTGTAGACTATAGGTGGTGTAGTGTAGACTATAGGTGGTGTAGTGTAGACTATAGGTGGTGTAGTGTAGACTATAGGTGGTGTAGTGTAGACTATAGGTGGTGTAGTGTAGACTATAGGTGGTGTAGTGTAGACTATAGGTGGTGTAGTGTAGGCTATAGGTGGTGTAGACTATAGGTGGTGTAGTGTAGACTATAGGTGGTGTAGCGTAGACTATAGGTGGTGTAGTGTAGGCTATAGGTGGTGTAGTGTAGGCTATAGGTGGTGTAGTGTAGGCTATAGGTGGTGTAGTGTAGACTATAGGTGGTGTAGTGTAGACTATAGGTGGTGTAGTGTAGACTATAGGTGGTGTAGTGTAGGCTATAGGTGGTGTAGACTATAGGTGGTGTAGTCTATAGGTGGTGTAGTGTAGACTATAGGTGGTGTAGTGTAGACTATAGGTGGTGTAGTGTAGACTATAGGTGGTATAGTGTAGGCTATAGGTGGTGTAGTGTAGACTATAGGTGGTGTAGTGTAGGCTATAGGTGGTGTAGTGTAGACTATAGGTGGTGTAGTGTAGACTATAGGTGGTGTAGTGTAGGCTATAGGTGGTGTAGACTATAGGTGGTGTAGTGTAGACTATAGGTGGTGTAGCGTAGACTATAGGTGGTGTAGTGTAGACTATAGGTGGTGTAGCGTAGACTATAGGTGGTGTAGTGTAGGCTATAGGTGGTGTAGTGTAGGCTATAGGTGGTGTAGTGTAGGCTATAGGTGGTGTAGTGTAGACTATAGGTGGTGTAGTGTAGACTATAGGTGGTGTAGTGTAGACTATAGGTGGTGTAGTGTAGGCTATAGGTGGTGTAGACTATAGGTGGTGTAGTCTATAGGTGGTGTAGTGTAGACTATAGGTGGTGTAGTGTAGACTATAGGTGGTGTAGTGTAGACTATAGGTGGTATAGTGTAGGCTATAGGTGGTGTAGTGTAGACTATAGGTGGTGTAGTGTAGGCTATAGGTGGTGTAGTGTAGACTATAGGTGGTGTAGTGTAGACTATAGGTGGTGTAGTGTAGACTATAGGTGGTGTAGTGTAGACTATAGGTGGTGTAGTGTAGGCTATAGGTGGTGTAGTGTAGGCTATAGGTGGTGTAGTGTAGACTATAGGTGGTGTAGTGTAGGCTATAGGTGGTGTAGACTATAGGTGGTGTAGTGTAGACTATAGGTGGTGTAGACTATAGGTGGTGTAGTGTAGACTATAGGTGGTGTAGTGTAGACTATAGGTGGTGTAGTGTAGACTATAGGTGGTGTAGTGTAGACTATAGGTGGTGTAGTGTAGACTATAGGTGGTGTAGTGTAGGCTATAGGTGGTGTAGACTATAGGTGGTGTAGTGTAGACTATAGGTGGTGTAGACTATAGGTGGTGTAGTGTAGACTATAGGTGGTGTAGTGTAGACTATAGGTGGTGTAGTGTAGACTATAGGTGGTATAGTGTAGGCTATAGGTGGTGTAGTGTAGACTATAGGTGGTGTAGTGTAGGCTATAGGTGGTGTAGTGTAGACTATAGGTGGTGTAGTGTAGACTATAGGTGGTGTAGTGTAGACTATAGGTGGTGTAGTGTAGACTATAGGTGGTGTAGTGTAGGCTATAGGTGGTGTAGTGTAGGCTATAGGTGGTGTAGTGTAGACTATAGGTGGTGTAGTGTAGACTATAGGTGGTGTAGTGTAGGCTATAGGTGGTGTAGACTATAGGTGGTGTAGTGTAGACTATAGGTGGTGTAGACTATAGGTGGTGTAGTGTAGACTATAGGTGGTGTAGTGTAGACTATAGGTGGTGTAGTGTAGACTATAGGTGGTGTAGACTATAGGTGGTGTAGTGTAGACTATAGGTGGTGTAGTGTAGACTATAGGTGGTGTAGTGTAGACTATAGGTGGTGTAGTGTAGACTATAGGTGGTGTAGTGTAGACGGTGTAGTGTAGACTATAGGTGGTGTAGTGTAGACTATAGGTGGTGTAGTGTAGACTATAGGTGGTGTAGTGTAGGCTGTGAGGGTGTGTCCAGTGGGTAGCAGCTGTGTGGTGTAGCAGATCAGGTGTGCTCATTAGTGGCTGCCATCATTTGTGTTTCCTTCACGGCCCGTTTTGTTTAGAAATGTTTGGGTCATATGTATGAGTGTGTACTACAGTATCAATTCTTATTACACTAGCTCCATTCAAGTCAGTCATTCATACCAGTGAGAAATGAATAAAATCACATTTCAATGTTGTGGTTAATACCACATAGCTAGGCCGATAACTGTGTTGTAGACTATTGAAATGTCAATATCTGATATTATGCATGTTCAACCTCGCCAAGAAAATATGTTACTTTGAGGATTTTCAGGCACGATACAGTATAGATAGATCATTTTTAATATAACAAATGTGCCCCCCGAAATCATATTATATATATATATATATATATATATATATATATATATATATATATATATATATATATATATATATATATACACACACACACATATATACACACATATATACAGTGGGGAGAACAAGTATTTGATACACTGCCGATTTTGCAGGTTTTCCTACTTACAAAGCATGTAGAGGTCTGTAATTTTTATCATAGGTACACTTCAACTGTGAGAGACGGAATCTAAAACAAAAATCCAGAAAATCACATTGTATGATTTTTAAGTAATTAATTTGCAGAGTGAAGGAAAAGCAGCCAACAAGTGCTCAGCGTATGCGAGAACTCCTTCAAGTCTGTTGGAAAAGCATTCCTCATGAAGCTGGTTGAAAGAATGCCAAGAGTGTGCAAAGATGTCATCAAGGCAAAGGGTGGCTACTTTCAGGAATCTAAAATCTAAAATATATTTTCATTTGTTTAACACTTTTTTGGTTACTACATGATTCCATATGTGTTATTTCATAGTTTTGATGTCTTCACTATTATTCTACAATGTAGAAAATAGTAAAAAAATAAACAAAAACCCTTAAATGAGTAGGTGTGTCCAAACTTTTGACTAGGCTGAGAGTAGCTGAGGGGTGGGTTTAAAAGCCCATTATCTATAATAGTTATGACTTAAAAAACTTTATATAATGTGTACCGGATGTGTTTAAGTACCATCTATCCAGATTAAATGTATATCAAAACTATATTTTATATACGCAACTACTGTGTAAAAAAAAGTGCCATGTATGTAAAGTGTGTAGAATGTACAAAAACAAAAAAGAAAAAGCTGTAAAAACAAAGTTATTTTTGTCCTCTGAAGAGGGAGGTGGATGGGCAAAAAAAAAAAAAAGAATAAAAAAACAACAACATGGAGACAGGTGGATCTTTCCTCAAGCGTTCCGTCTATTATTAGATTATGTGAAGATGCACATATCCATTGATATTTAAGGGTGTTCTCGCATATAGTCCTCTTTAAAATAACAGATCTCAGTTCTCTTTAAAGTGAATTCTGGTGTAAATAAAAAAGCTAAAGAACTGAAGTCTCTTTTTATACACACTGCCCATGCCTTTAAATGAGAACTCTTTTGCCAGTTCACTTTACCTAATTTGTGGTCGGAGTCCTCTTTGCGGTCACATTGCTATGTTTAGAAAGGAATCAATATATTTTTCCAACATTCACTCAATGCACTCTGGGTTTTTTACAAAGTTTTTACAAGCCGTTCCATCATATCGTGTTATCGGACAGCTTGATATACCTACTTACATTTTGGAAGCTAATAGATTGCATTTAGTTAAAAAGACGAGACATAATTATAATCAGAAGATAATATTAGTAGTAAATATTATTGGTAACAGAATAAATAGCAGAAGAATACAGCAGATTAAATAATGCTGTAAGAGCTAGCATTGATTTTGTGGTTAGTGCTATCCGGAATCCTTGGGATGTCCCTACCCTAAATCCTAACCTTAACCACTATCCTTACCCTTACCTTAACCCTAGCCATTTTAGATGTCAACTTCAATGGGGTAACATCAGAGTTGGGACGTCCCAAGAATTCCGGATAGCCAGGACCTTTTGATACGTACTGTATTGTGGAGTTTCTGTGCGTCCATGACAATTGCTAATCAATATCTAAAAACAGCACATCATCATCTCCTCTTTTTTTGTGGGATCAATGTGAGGGGTTATGGCAGGAGAAACAGCAGTGTGTCGTGCGAAAATAATGACAAGCGAACCTGGGGAGCTTTGTGTTCACTTCGCCCTAAAAAAGGGAACCGGATTACGGAATTCAAGCGAACCGAACTCAGACCACCTTTCGAGATGGTCTCAGTCCGGTTCGCTCGGGGGCTCTTTTGAAGGGTCCGAGTTCCTTTGGAATGTTCTCACTGCACAAAACATTTATCAAAGCGCACTGAGTTCATAAAAATTGGCTGAAAGTGTGAACACACCCTCAGACAACTAAAGAGGTGGAATGGCGACTCATAATAGCTTTATGGGATTAACGTTACCGTAGCAAACAAAGAAAGATTGAGACATGTTACAGCAGGTTATTGTCCAGGTTAAAACTGCATTGATGGTTAAGGGCTTGTAAGTAAGCATTTCACTGTAAGGTCTACACCTGTTGTATTCGGCGCATGTGGCAAATAACATTTGATTTGACATCAGAAACCACTCGCCCCCACACGGCGCTATACACATGGTCTGCGGTTGTGAGGCCGGTTGGACGTACTGCCAAATTCTCTAAAAGAACGTTTGAGGCGGCCTATGGTAGAGAAATGAACATTAAATTCTCTGGCAATAGCTCTGGTGGACATTCCTGCAGTCAGCATGCCAATTGAATGTTCCCTCAAAACTTGAGACATCTGTGGCATTGTGTTGTGTGACAAAACTGCACATTTTAGAGTGGCCTTTTATTGTCCCCAGCACAAGGTGATCATGCTGTTTAATCAGCTTCTTGATATGCTCACCTGTCAGGTGATCTTGGCAAAGGAGAAATGCTCACTAATAGGGATGTAAACAAAATTAGGCACAACATTTGAGAGAGATAAGCTTTTTGTGCATATGGAACATTTCTGTGCTCTTTTATTTCAGCTCATGAAACATGGGACCAACACTTTTCATGTTGCGTTTATATTTTTGTTTAGTGTACAGAATGGCTCCGGAGAAGATGGTTGCCGTTTTACGGCCCTCTAATCAATTGTAGTGTTATGTGTGTTTTTTCAAGTTATTTGTAATTTATTCTGTACATAATGTTTCTGCCACCGTCTCTTATGACCAAAAAGAGCTTCTGGATATCAGGACAGCGATTACACACCTCGTATTGGACGAAGATTTTTTCTTCAATGAGTCGGACGCGAAGGATATTCTACAGACACCCGACAAGGCCCAAATCCCTGTCATTAGGATGAGAAAGAGACGGAGATATCGTGGACGTAGGTCGGGGTACCTTGTAAGGATCCGACGGTGAGCGAGTAAACTGCCTCTTCCATCAATCCTATTAGCCAATGTTCAATCATTTGAAAACAAATTGGACGACCTAAGATTAAGGTTATCCTACCAACGGGACATTAAAAACTGTAATATCTTATGTTTCACCGAGTCGTGGCTGAACGACGACATGGATAACATACAGCTAGCGGGCTATACGCTACATCGGCAGGATAGAACAGCTGACTCCGGTAAGAAAAGGGGTGGAAGTCTGTGCATATTGATAAACAACAGCTGGTGCATAAAATCTAATACTAAGGAAGTCTAAGGTGGTTTTGCTCGCCTGAGGTAGAGTATCTCATGATAAGCTGTAGACCACATTATTTACCAAGAGAGCTTTCATCTATATTTCTCGTAGCTGTCTATTTACCAACACAAACCGATGCTGGCACTAAGATTGCACTCAATGAGCTGTATAAGGCCATAAGTAAACAGGAACATGCTCATACAGAGGCAGCACTCCTAGTGGACGGAGAATTTAATGCAGGGAAACTTAAATCCGTTCTACCTAATTTCTACCAGCATGTTAAATGTGCAACCAGAGGGAAAAAAAAACTCTTCACCACCTTTACTCCACACACAGAGACGCGTTCAAATCTCTCCCTAGCCCTCCATTTGGCAAATCTGACCATAACTGTATCCTCCTGATTCCTGCTTTTAAGCAAAAACTAAAGCAGGAAGCACAAGTGACTTGGTTAATAAGAAAGTGGTCAGATGACGCAGATGCTAAACTACAGGACTGTTTTGCTAGCACAGACTGGAATATGTTCCGGGATTCTTCCGATAGCATTGAGGAGTACACCACATCAGTCATTGGCTTCATCAATAAGTGCATCGATGACGTCGATCCTCAACACGGGGGCCCCTCAGGGGTGCGTGCTCAGTCCCCTCCTGTACTCCCTGTTCACCCATGACTGCATGGCCAGGCACGACTCCAACACCATCATTAAGTTTGCCGACGACACAACAGTGGAAGGCCTGATGACCGACAATGATGAGACAGCCTATAGGGAGGAGGTCAGAGACCTGGCCGTGTGGTGCCAAGATAACAACCTCTCCTTCAATGTGATCAAGACAAAGGAGATGATTGTGGACTACAGGAAAAAAAAGAGAACTGAGCATGCCCCCATTCTCATCGACGGGGATGAAGTGGAACAGGTTGAGAGCTTCAAGTTCCTTGGTGTCCACATCTCCAACAAACTATCATGGTCTTAACACACCAAGACAGTCGTGAAGAGGGCACGACAAAGCCTATTCCCCCTCAGGAGACTGAAAAGATTTGGCATGGGTCCTCAGAAAGTTCTACAGATGCACCATCGAGAGCATCCTGACCGGTTGCATCACCGCCTGGTATTGCAACTGCTCGGCCTCCGACCGCAAGGCACTACAGAGGGTAGTGCGTACGGCCCAGTACATCACTCGGGCCAAGCTTCCTGCCATCCAGGACCTCTATACGAGGCGGTGTCAGAGGAAGGCCCTCAAAATGGTCAAAGACTCTAGCCACCCTTGTCATAGACTGTTCTCTCTGCTACCGCACGGCAAGCGGTACCGGAGCGCCAAAATCTAGGTCCAAAAGGCTTCTTAACAGCTTCTACCCCCAAGCCATAAGACTCCTGAACAGCTAATCATGGCTACCCAGACTATTTGCATTGCCACCCCACCCCACCCCACCCCACTCTTTTACGCTGCTGCTACTCTGTTTATTATTTATGCATAGTCACTTTAACTCTACCCACATGTACGCATTACCTCAATTACCCAGACTAACCGGTGCCCCCGCACATTCACTCTGTACCGGTACCCCCTGTATATAGCCTCCCTACTGTTATTTTATTTTACTGCTGCTCTTTAATTATTTGCTATTTTCTATTTTGTATTTTTTACTTAACACTTTTTTTTTTTCTCTCTTTTCTTAAAAAACTGCATTGTTGGTTAAGGGCTTGTAAGTAAGCATTTCACTGTAAGGTCTACACCTGTTGTACTCGGCGCATGTGGCAAATAACATTTAATTTGATTTGATTAGTGTCGTTCTATTGGTAGAGGATGGGCAGCTACCCAGCATTTCTCTGTTAAATCAACCTTCTTGCACTATAAACACATTATTAGCCTATTATTACTATTTTATGCTTTGAGAAGGTTATGTCTGAAGATTAGCCTAGGCTAAAGTCTCAGGACCTCACCTTCAAGTTCCCTGGCATACAGATCACTAACAAACTTAAATACGTAAAAATGTATGCACGCATGACTGTAAGTCGCTTTGGATAAAAGCGTCTGCTAAATGGCATATTATTATTATTATTATTATTATTATTATTATTATTATTATTAAATGGTCCACCCACGCAGACAGTGTGGTGAAGAAGGCGCTACAGAGCCTCTTCAACCTCAGGAGGCTGAAGAAATTTGGCTTGGCACCTAAAACCCTCACAAACTTTTACAGATGCACAATTGAGAGCATCCTGTCGGGCTGTATCACCGCCTGAATTGGCAACTGCACCGCCCGAGGTTGGTGCGGTCTGCCGAACGCATTACCGGGGGCAAACTACCCGCCCTCCAGGACACCTACAGAACCCGATGTCACAGGAAGGCCAGAAAGATCATCAAGGACATCAACCACCCGAGCCACGGCCTGTTCACCCCGCTATCATCCAGAAGGCGAGGTCAGTACAGGTGCATCAAAACTGGGACTAAGAGAATGAAAAACAGCTTCCATCTCAAGGCCATCCGACTGTTAAATAGCCATCACTAGCACACTAGAGGCTGCTGCTGCCTGTTGAAATCACTGGCCACTTTAAGAAATGGAACACTAGTCACTTTAATAATGTTTACATATCTTTCATTACTCATCTCATATGTATATACTGTATTCTATAATATTCTACTGTATCTTAGTCCATGCAGCTCTGTCATTGCTTGTCCATATACAGTGGGGAACAAAAGTATTTAGTCAGCCACCAATTGTGCAAGTTCTCCCACTTAAAAAGATGAGAGAGGCCTGTAATTTTCATCATAGGTACACGTCAACTATGACAGACAAATTGATGAAAAAAATTCCAGAAAATCACATTGTAGGATTTTTTATGAATTTATTTGCAAATTATGGTGGAAAATAAGTATTTGGTCACCTACAAACAAGCAAGATTTCTGGCTCTCACAGACCTGTAACAACTTCTTTAAGAGGCTCCTCAGTCCTCCACTCGTTACCTGTATTAATGGCACCTGTTTGAACTTGTTATCAGTATAAAAGACACCTGTCCACAACCTCAAACAGTCACAGTCCAAACTCCACTATGGCCAAGACCAAAGAGCTGTCAAAGGACACCAGAAACAAAATTGTAGATCTGCACCAGGCTGGGAAGACTGAATCTGCAATAGGTAAGCAGCTTGGTTTGAAGAAATCAACTGTGGGAGCAATTATTAGGAAATGGAAGACATACAAGACCACTGATAATCTCCCTCGATCTGGGGCTCCACGCAAGATCTCACCCCGTGGGGTCAAAATGATAACAAGAACGGTGAGCAAAAATCCCAGAACCACACGGGGGGACCTAGTGAATGACCTGCAGAGAGCTGGGACCAAAGTAACAAAGCCTACCATCAGTAACACACTTCGCCGCCAGGGGCTCAAATCCTGCAGTGCCAGACGTGTCCCCCTGCTTAAGCCAGTACATGTCCAGGCCCGTCTGAAGTTTGCTAGAGTGCATTTGGATGATCCAGAAGAGGATTGGGAGAATGTCATATGGTCAGATGAAACCAAAATATAACTTTTTGGTAAAAGCTCAACTCGTCGTGTTTGGAGGACAAAGAATGCTGAGTTGCATCCAAAGAACGCCATACCTACTATGAAGCATGGGGGTGGAAACATCATGCTTTGGGGCTGTTTTTCTGCAAAGGGACCAGGACGACTGATCCGTGTAAAGGAAAGAATGAATGGGGCCATGTATCGTGACATTTTGAGTGAAAACCTCCTTCCATCAGCAAGGGCATTGAAGATGAAACGTGGCTGGGTCTTTCAGCATGACAATGATCCCAAACACACCGCCCGGGCAACGAAGGAGTGGCTTCGTAAGAAGCATTTCAAGGTCCTGGAGTGGCCTAGCCAGTCTCCAGATCTCAACCCCATAGAAAATCTTTGGAGGGAATTGAAAGTCCGTGTTGCCCAGCGACAGCCCCAAAACATCACTGCTCTAGAGGAGATCTGCATGGAGGAATGGGCCAAAATACCAGCAACAGTGTGTGAAAACCTTGTGAAGACTTACAGAAAACGTTTGACCTGTGTCATTGCCAACAAAGGGTATATAACAAACTATTGAGAAACTTTTGTTATTGACCAAATACTTATTTTCCACCATCATTTGCAAATAAATTCATTAAAAATCCTACAATGTTATTTTCTGGATTTTTTTCCCTCATTTTGTCTGTCATAGTTGACGTGTACCTATGATGAAAATTACAGGAATCTCTCATCTTTTTAAGTGGGAGAACTTGCACAATTGGTGGCTGACTAAATACTTTTTTCCCCCACTGTATGTATATATTCTTAAATCCCATTCCTTACTAGATTTGTGTGTATTGGGTATATGTTGTGAAATTGTTAGATATTACTTGTTAGATATTACTGCACTGTCGGAGCTAGAAGCACAAGCATTTCGCTACACCCGCAATAACATCTGCTAAACACGTGTATGTGAGAAATAAAATGTGATTTGATTTGATGACAGTGGCAAATGCTGGAGCAAGCTGTGGCCAGTCAACAGTCGATGCTCCTGTGAAGTTTCAAGCTGCCACCCGGTCCAGAGCTCAGTGGAGAGCTGGGCTCCAGGCGGACATGGCTGGCTTCCTGCTCGCCATCCTCTCCCACCTGGGTGACTTCCTGGTCCAGCAGAGCTGCAGAGCTGGGACCCGGGCTGCCCAGAGGGCAAAGGATACTGGTCCATAGCTGCAGTTCTGGTTAAGTAGGAGTGTGAGAAATCTCCTGTTGTCTTTAGTCTAAATTTAAAAGGCCAATCTGGAGCATTGGAATGATAACACAGAGTCAATCCAACTCTGTTCTATGTTTATAATACTAGCCATATTAGTCATTTTCTAACATCATGACCTATTTTAGGTCACAGGTTATTTTATCATACATGATTTATATATTTTGAAGAGAGCTGCTGGTAAACCATTTTGGTTCTGGTAAACCAGGGGTATGTCATCTTTCTATGGTGTTAAAACCTGAGAAAAAAACTAACTCAGGACATTAAAGAAACTCTGAGCCACAAACTAACACAAAACATTACAATTGGTTCTCAGAGCAACAACAACACAGTACACACCAAACTCTTAGCATACAACCAACATGCTGTAACTCTCAGCCATTCTGGTTTCCCATTTTTCTCTGCCTTAGTTGAGCAACTGGGGCTTATATAGCTTCAGGAGGAGTTGGTAAATTGGAGACAGCTGCGTCCTGACGAGGGCGCGGTGTCAGCTCTCCAATCATCAATGTTTTTCAACTCAATCAGCTGCTCGTTGGGGAATTTCAGGAACCCATTTCCTGAAATACCTACATGAAAATACACAAACCACAACATAGAAACTGGGGAACGTAACATATGGATCATACAATCTTGTAAAGGCAAGACTCCTACTATTCAATATGTCAGTTAAAATCAAATAGTCAGCCTGGTGCCTAGTTAATATATCTGGAAAGCAGTACAGCTTGACAACTGTCCACCTGTACTTTGACATGCCAGTCATTTTAACGAGATCATTCTCTCTCAGCCGTGTGAGAACACATACGCTATCGCAGGAGCAGAATCAAGTTATAAATATCCAAATGTATTGTTACAATTGTTAATTGGATCTTCACAGGCTCTGCAATTTAATTTTCGCCTCCAGTAAATATTCATCTCTCATACTGCATTATTCCAGCACCATGACTGCGCTCCGTCTCCAATACAAGCAGGTCTTTGATCAGGCAGACATTGCTGCGACTGTGTTCTTAACAAATAAATGAAGTAGAAAGAGTGAAATGTGGAAAAACAAAACAGCGGGGAAGGACAGAAGAAAGAGACTGAAAGAAGAGAAAAGCGAGATAATTTGGAAATCACTCGACAGACTAAAAAGACCCACCACAAGCCAACGCCTGAAATATGAGCGTCAATATTTTGATGTAAATTGCATTTTAGCTTAATTCAAATGTTTGGGCACGCAGTATGTTTCAGCAACAGCCCTCAATAAATTAGGCCTGTGTGTTTGTGTAAGCGGTGGGCCCGTGTATAACAGTAGGGGCGGGAGAGGCGATTTGAACGTTGATTGAGCATGGCCATTCGTCTTCCTGCCAGCGCTTACGCAAAGATTGGTTAACCTTTACAGGAAACTAAAAGGAAAATAGACAGGCAGCGAACGAAGTGGATAAAAGACCTGACAGGTCTCAAACCTCAAGGAGGAGGAGCAAATCTGACTGATAGAGTAAATACAGCAGGGCTCCTCTCCCCTACTATGTAACTGGTAGAGTAAATACAGCAGGGCTCCTCTCCCCTACTATGTAACTGGTAGAGTAAATACAGCAGGGCTCCTCTCCCCTACTATGTAACTGGTAGAGTAAATACAGCAAGGCTCCTCTCCCCTACTATGTAACTGGTAGAGTAAATACAGCAAGGCTCCTCTCCCCTACTATGTAACTGGTAGAGTAAATACAGCAGGGCTCCTCTCCCCTACTATGTAACTGGTAGAGTAAATACAGCAGGGCTCCTCTCCCCTACTATGTAACTGGTAGAGTAAATACAGCAGGGCTCCTCTCCCCTTCTATGTAACTGGTAGAGTAAATACAGCAGGGCCCCTCTCCCCTTCTATGTAACTGATAGAGTAAATACAGCAGGGCTCCTCTCCCCTACTATGTAACTGGTAGAGTAAATACAGCAGGGCTCCTCTCCCCTACTATGTAACTGGTAGAGTAAATACAGCAAGGCTCCTCTCCCCTACTATGTAACTGGTAGAGTAAATACAGCAAGGCTCCTCTCCCCTTCTATGTAACTGGTAGAGTAAATACAGCAGGGCTCCTCTCCCCTACTATGTAACTGGTAGAGTAAATACAGCAGGGCTCCTCTCCCCTACTATGTAACTGGTAGAGTAAATACAGCAGGGCTCCTCTCCCCTACTATGTAACTGGTAGAGTAAATACAGCAGGGCTCCTCTCCCCTACTATGTAACTGGTAGAGTAAATACAGCAAGGCTCCTCTCCCCTACTATGTAACTGGTAGAGTAAATACAGCAGGGCTCCTCTCCCCTACTATGTAACTGGTAGAGTAAATACAGCAGGGCTCCTCTCCCCTACTATGTAACTGGTAGAGTAAATACAGCAGGGCTCCTCTCCCCTACTATGTAACTGGTAGAGTAAATACAGCAGGGCTCCTCTCCCCTACTATGTAACTGGTAGAGTAAATACAGCAGGGCTCCTCTCCCCTACTATGTAACTGGTAGAGTAAATACAGCAGGGCTCCTCTCCCCTACTATGTAACTGGTAGAGTAAATACAGCAGGGCTCCTCTCCCCTACTATGTAACTGGTAGAGTAAATACAGCAGGGCTCCTCTCCCCTACTATGTAACTGGTAGAGTAAATACAGCAAGGCTCCTCTCCCCTACTATGTAACTGGTAGAGTAAATACAGCAGGGCTCCTCTCCCCTACTATGTAACTGGTAGAGTAAATACAGCAAGGCTCCTCTCCCCTATGTTACTGATAGAGTAAATACAGCAGGGCTCATCTCCCCTACTATGTAACTGGTAGAGTAAATACAGCAGGGCTCCTCTCCCCTATGTAACTGGTAGAGTAAATACAGCAGGGCTCCTCTCCCCTACTATGTTACTGATAGAGTAAATACAGCAAGGCTCCTCTCCCCTACTATGTACTGGTAGAGTAAATACAGCAGGGCTCCTCTCCCCTTCTATGTAACTGGTAGAGTAAATACAGCAGGGCTCCTCTCCCCTTCTATGTAACTGGTAGAGTAAATACAGCAGGGCTCCTCTCCCCTACTATGTAACTGGTAGAGTAAATACAGCAGGGCTCCTCTCCCCTATGTAACTGGTAGAGTAAATACAGCAGGGCTTCTCTCCCCTACTATGTAACTGGTAGAGTAAATACAGCAGGGCTCCTCTCCCCTTCTATGTAACTGGTAGAGTAAATACAGCAAGGCTCCTCTCCTCTACTATGTAACTGGTAGAGTAAATACAGCAGGGCTCCTCTCCCCTATGTAACTGGTAGAGTAAATACAGCAGGGCTCCTCTCCCCTACTATGTAACTGGTAGAGTAAATACAGCAGGGCTCCTCTCCCCTTCTATGTAACTGGTAGAGTAAATACAGCTGGGCTCCTCTCCCCTACTATGTAACTGGTAGAGTAAATACAGCAGGGCTCCTCTCCTCTACTCTGTACCTGGTAGAGTAAATACAGCAGGGCTCCTCTCCTCTACTCTGTACCTGGTAGAGTAAATACAGCAAGGCTCCTCTCCCCTTCTATGTAACTGGTAGAGTAAATACAGCAGGGCTCCTCTCCCCTACTATGTAACTGGTAGAGTAAATACAGCAGGGCTCCTCTCCCCTTCTATGTAACTGGTAGAGTAAATACAGCAAGGCACCTCTCCCCTACTATGTAACTGGTAGAGTAAATGCAGCAGGGCTCCTCTCCCCTACTATGTAACTGGTAGAGTAAATACAGCAAGGCTCCTCTCCTCTACTATGTAACTGGAAGAGTAAATACAGCAAGACTCCTCTCCCCTATGTTACTGATAGAGTAAATACAGCAGGGCTCCTCTCCCCTACTATGTAACTGGTAGAGTAAATACAGCAGGGCTCCTCTCCCCTACTATGTAACTGGTAGAGTAAATAAAGCAGGGCTCCTCTCCTCTACTCTGTACCTGGTAGAGTAAATACAGCAGGGCTTCTCTCCCCTTCTATGTAACTGGTAGAGTAAATACAGCAAGGCTCCTCTCCCCTATGTTACTGATAGAGTAAATACAGCAGGGCTCCTCTCCCCTACTATGTAACTGGTAGAGTAAATACAGCAAGACTCCTCTCCCCTATGTTACTGATAGAGTAAATACAGCAGGGCTCCTCTCCCCTACTATGTAACTGGTAGAGTAAATACAGCAGGGCTCCTCTCCCATACTATGTAACTGGTAGAGTAAATACAGCAGGGCTCCTCTCCCCTACTATGTAACTGGTAGAGTAAATACAGCAGGGCTCCTCTCCTCTACTCTGTACCTGGTAGAGTAAATACAGCAGGGCTCCTCTCCCCTACTATGTAACTGGTAGAGTAAATACAGCAAGGCTCCTCTCCCCTACTATGTAACTGGTAGAGTAAATACAGCAAGACTCCTCTCCCCTATGTTACTGATAGAGTAAATACAGCAGGGCTCCTCTCCCCTACTATGTAACTGGTAGAGTAAATACAGCAGGGCTCCTCTCCCATACTATGTAACTGGTAGAGTAAATACAGCAGGGCTCCTCTCCCCTACTATGTAACTGGTAGAGTAAATACAGCAGGGCTCCTCTCCTCTACTCTGTACCTGGTAGAGTAAATACAGCAGGGCTCCTCTCCCCTACTATGTAACTGGTAGAGTAAATACAGCAAGACTCCTCTCCCCTATGTTACTGATAGAGTAAATACAGCAGGGCTCCTCTCCCCTACTATGTAACTGGTAGAGTAAATACAGCAGGGCTCCTCTCCCCTATGTAACTGGTAGAGTAAATACAGCAAGGCTCCTCTCCCCTACTATGTAACTGGTAGAGTAAATACAGCAGGGCTCCTCTCCCCTACTATGTAACTGGTAGAGTAAATACAGCAGGGCTCCTCTCCCCTGCTATGTAACTGGTAGAGTAAATACAGCTGGGCTCCTCTCCCCTTCTATGTAACTGGTAGAGTAAATACAGCAGGGCTCCTCTCCCCTACTATGTAACTGGTAGAGTAAATACAGCAGGGCTCCTCTCCCCAATGTAACTGATAGAGTAAATACAGCAAGGCTCCTCTCCCCTACTATGTAACTGGTAGAGTAAATACAGCAAGGCTCCTCTCCCCTACTATGTAACTGGTAGAGTAAATACAGCAGGGCTCCTCTCCCCTATGTAACTGGTAGAGTAAATACAGCAGGGCTCCTCTCCCCTATGTAACTGGTAGAGTAAATACAGCAAGGCTCCTCTCCCCTATATAAATGGTAGAATTAATACAGCAAGGCTCATATCCTCTACTCTGTAACTGGTAGAGTAAATAGAGCAGGGCTCCTCTCCCCTACTATGTAACTGGTAGAGTAAATACAGCAAGGCTCCTCTCCCCTACTATGTAACTGGTAGAGTAAATACAGCAAGGCTCCTCTCCCCTACTATGTAACTGGTAGAGTAAATACAGCAGGGCTCCTCTCCCCTATGTAACTGGTAGAGTAAATACAGCAGGGCTCCTCTCCCCTACTATGTAACGGGTAGAGTAAATACAGCAGGGCTCCTCTCCCCTACTATGTAACTGGTAGAGTAAATACAGCAAGGCTCCTCTCCCCTACTATGTAACTGGTAGAGTAAATACAGCAGGGCTCCTCTCCCCTATGTAACTGGTAGAGTAAATACAGCAGGGCTCCTCTCCCCTACTATGTAACTGGTAGAGTAAATACAGCAGGGCTCCTCTCCCCTTCTATGTAACTGGTAGAGTAAATACAGCAAGCCTCCTCTCCCCTACTATGTAACTGGTAGAGTAAATACAGCAGGGCTCCTCTCCCCTACTATGTAACTGGTAGAGTAAATACAGCAAGCCTCCTCTCCCCTAATATGTAACTGGTAGAGTAAATACAGCAGGGCTCCTCTCCCCTTCTATGTAACTGGTAGAGTAAATACAGCAAGCCTCCTCTCCCCTACTATGTAACTGGTAGAGTAAATACAGCAGGGCTCCTCTCCCCTTCTATGTAACTGGTAGAGTAAATACAGCAGGGCTCCTCTCCCCTACTATGTAACTGGTAGAGTAAATACAGCAGGGCTCCTCTCCCCTATGTAACTGGTAGAGTAAATACAGCAAGGCTCCTCTCCCCTATATAAATGGTAGAATTAATACAGCAAGGCTCATATCCTCTACTCTGTAACTGGTATTTTTTATTTATTTTTATTTCACCTTTATTTAACCAGGTAAACCAGTTGAGAACAGGTTCTCATTTACAACTGCGACCTGGCCAAGATAAAGCAAAGCAGTGCAATAAAAACAACACAGAGTTACATATAGGGTAAAAAAACATAAAGTCAAAAATACAACAGAAAATATATATACAGTGTGTGCAAATGTAGCAAGTTATGGAGGTAAGGCAATAAATAGGCTATAGTGCAGAATAATTACAATAGTATTAACACTGGAATGCTAGATGTGCAAGAGATTATGTGCAAATAGAGATACTGGGGTGCAAAAGAGCAAAATAAATAACAATATAGGGATGAGGTAGTTGGGTGGGCTAATTTCAGATGGGCTGTGTACAGGTGCAATGATCGGTAAGGTGCTCTGACAACAGATGCTTAAAGTTATTGAGGGAGATAAGAGTCTCCAGCTTCAGAGATTTTTGCAATTCGTTCCAGTCATTGGCAGCAGAGAACTGGAAGGAATGGCGGCCAAAGGAGGTGTTGGCTTTGGGAATGACCAGTGAGATATACCTGCTGGAGCGCAGACAACGGGTGGGTGCTGCTATGGTGACCAATGAGCTAAGATAAGGCGGGGATTTGCCTAGCAGTGATTTATAGATGGCCTGGAGCCAGTGGGTTTGACGACGAACATGTAGTGAGGACCAGCCAACAAGAGCGTACAGGTCACAGTGGTGGGTAGTGTATGGGGCTTTGGAGACAAAACGGATGGCACTGTGATAGACTACATCCAATTTGCTGAGTAGAGTGTTGGAGGCTATTTTGTAAATGACATCGCCGAAGTCAAGGATCGGTAGGATAGTCAGTTTTACGAGGGCATGTTTGGCAGCATGAGTGAAGGAGGCTTTGTTGCGAAATAGGAAGCCGATTCTAGATTTAACTTTGGATTGGAGATTCTTTATGTGAGTCTGGAAGTTGAGTTTACAGTCTAACCAGACACCTAGGTATTTGTAGTTGTCCACATACTCTAGGTCAGACCCGTCGAGAGTGGTGATTCTAGTCGGGTGGGCGGGTGCCAGCAGCGTTCGATTGAAAAGCATGCATTTAGTTTTACTAGTGTTTAAGAGCAGTTGGAGGCTACTGAAGGATTGTTGTATGGCATTGAAGCTCGTTTGGAGGTTTGTTAACACAGTGTCCAATGAAGGGCCAGATGTATACAAAATGGTGTCGTCTGCGTAGAGGTGGATCTGAGAGTCACCAGCAGCAAGAGCGACATCATTGATATACACAGAGAAAAGTGTCGGCCCAAGAATTGAACCCTGTGGCACCCCCATAGAGACTGCCATAGGTCCAGACAACAGGCCCTCCGATTTGACACACTGAACTCTATCTGAGAAGTAGTTGGTGAACCAGGCGAGGCAGTCATTTGAGAAACCAAGGCTATTTAGTCTGCCAATAAGAATGCGGTGGTTGACAGAGTCGAAAGCCTTGGCCAGGTTGATGAAGACGGCTGCACAGTACTGTCTATTATCAATCGCGGTTATAATATCGTTTATGACCTTGAGCGTGGCTGAAGTGCACCCGTGACCAGCTCGGAAACCGGATTGCATAGCGGAGAAGGTACGGTGGTATTCAAAATGGTCGGTGATCTGTTTGTTAACTTGGCTTTCAAATACTTTCGAAAGGCAGGGCAGGATGGATATAGGTCTGTAGCAGTTTGGATCTAGAGTGTCACCCCCTTTGAAGAGGGGGATGACCGCGGCAGCTTTCCAATCTCTGGGGATCTCAGACGTTATGAAAGAGAGGTTGAACAGACTAGTAATAGGGGTAGCGACAATTTCGGCGGCTAGTTTTAGAAAGAAAGGGTCCAGATTGTCTAGCCCAGCTGATTTGTAGGGGTCCAGATTTTGCAGCGCTTTCAAAACATCAGGGTAAATACAGCAAGGCTCCTCTCCCCTACTATGTAACTGGTAGAGTAAATACAGCAAGGCTCCTCTCCCCTACAATGTAACTGGAAGAGTAAATACAGCAGGGCTCCTCTCTCCTATGTTACTGATAGAGTAAATACAGCAGGGCTCCTCTCCCCTACTATGTAACTGGTAGAGTAAATACAGCAGGGCTCCTCTCCCCTACTATGTAACTGGTAGAGTAAATACAGCAGGGCTCCTCTCTCCTATGTTACTGATAGAGTAAATCCAGCAGGGCTCCTCTCCCCTACTATGTAACTGGTAGAGTAAATACAGCAGGGCTCCTCTCCCCTATGTAACTGGTAGAGTAAATACAGCAGGGCTCCTCTCCCCTACTATGTAACTGGTAGAATAAATACAGCAAGGCTCCTCTCCCCTACTATGTAACTGGTAGAGTAAATACAGCAGGGCTTCTCTCCCCTTCTATGTAACTGGTAGAGTAAATACAGCAGGGCTCCTCTCCTCTACTCTGTACCTGGTAGAGTAAATACAGCAGGGCTCCTCTCCTCTACTCTGTACCTGGTAGAGTAAATACAGCAGGGCTTCTCTCCCCTTCTATGTAACTGGTAGAGTAAATAGAGCAAGGCTCCTCTCCCCTACTATGTAACTGGAAGAGTAAATACAGCAGGGCTCCTCTCCCCTACTCTGTAACTGGTAGAGTAAATACAGCAGGGCTCCTCTCCCCTACTATGTAACTGGTAGAGTAAATACAGCAGGGCTCCTCTCCCATACTATGTAACTGGTAGAGTAAATACAGCAGGGCTCCTCTCCCCTACTATGTAACTGGTAGAGTAAATACAGCAGGGCTCCTCTCCCCTACTATGTAACTGGTAGAGTAAATACAGCAGGGCTCCTCTCCCCTACTATGTAACTGGTAGAGTAAATACAGCAGGGCTCCTCTCCCCTACTATGTAACTGGTAGAGTAAATACAGCAGGGCTCCTCTCCTCTACTCTGTAACTGGTAGAGTAAATACAGCAAGGCTCCTCTCCCCTTCTATGTAACTGGTATAGTAAATACAGCAGGGCTCCTCTCCCCTATGTAACTGGTAGAGTAAATACAGCAGGGCTCCTCTCCCCTACTATGTAACTGGTAGAGTAAATACAGCAAGGCTCCTCTCCCCTACTATATAACTGGTAGAGTAAATACAGCAGGGCTCCTCTCCCCTATGTAACTGGTATAGTAAATACAGCAGGGCTCCTCTCTCCTATGTAACTGGTAGAGTAAATACAGCAAGGCTCCTCTCCCCTACTATGTAACTGGTAGAATTAATACAGCAGGGCTCCTCTCCCCTTCTATGTAACTGGTAGAGTAAATACAGCAGGGCTCCTCTCCCCTACTATATAACTGGTAGAGTAAATACAGTTAGCAGAAAAACACCCCCAAAGCATAATGTTTCCATAGGCAGCATTCCAAAGAGCTCGATTTTGGTCTCATCTGACCACAACACTTTCACCCAGTTCTCCTCTGTATCATTCAGATGTTCATTGGCAAACTTCAGAAGGGCCTGTATATGTGCTTTCTTGAGCAGAGGGACCTTGCGGGCACTGCAGGATTTCAGTCCTTCACGGCGTAGTGTGTTACCAATTGTTTTCTTGGTGACCATGGTCCTAGCTGCCTTGAGATCATTGACAAGATCCTCCCGTGTAGTTCTGGGCTGATTCCTCACCGTTCTCATGATCATTGCAACTCCACGAGGTGAGATCTTGCATGGAGCCCCAGGCAGAAGGAGATTGACAGTTATTTTGTGTTTCTTCCATTTGCGAATAATCGCACCAACTGTTGTCACCTTCTCACCAAGCTGCTTGGCGATAGTCTTGTAGCCCATTCCAGCCTTGTGTAGGTCTACAATCTTGTCCCTGACATCCTTGGAGAGCTCTTTGGTCTTGGCCATGGTGGAGAGTTTGGAATCTGATTGATTGCTTCTGTGGACAGGTGTCTTTTATACAGGTAACAAACTGAGATTAGGAGCACTCCCATTAAGAGTGTGCTCCTAATCTCAGCTCATTACCTGTATAAAAGACACCTGGGAGCCAGAAATATTTCTGATTGAGAGGGGGTCAAATACTTATTTCCCTCATTAAAATGCAAATCAATTTATAGCATTTTTTACATGCGTTTTTCTGGATTTTTTGTTGTTGTTATTCTGTCTCTCACTGTTCAAATAAACCTACCATTAAAATTATAGACTGATCATTTCTTTGTCAGTGGGCAAACGTACAAAATCAGCAGGGGATCAAATACTTTTTTCCCGCACTGTATATATAAATACATTTACATATATATACAGTCGTGGTCAAAAGTTTTGAGAATGACACAAATATTAATTTTCATAAAGTCTGCTGCCTCAGTTTTTATGATGGCAATTTGCATATACTCCAGAACGTTATGAAGAGTGATGAGATTAATTGCAAAGTCCCTCTTTGCCATGAAAATGAACTTAATCCCCAAAAAACATTTCCACTGCATTTCAGCCCTGCCACAAAAGGACCAGCTGACATCATGTTGACGAGGACAAGGCTGGAGATCACTCTGTCATGCTGATTGAGTTAGAATAACAGACTGGAAGCTTTAAAAGGAGGGTGGCGCTTGAAATCATTGTGCTTCCTCTGTTAACCATGGTTACCTGCAAGGAAACATGTGCCGTCATCATTGCTTTGCACAAAAAGGGCTTCACAGGCAAGGATATTGCTGCTAGTAAGATTGCACCTAAATCAACCATTTATCGGATCATCAAGAACTTCAAGGAGAGAGGTTCAATTGCTCTGAAGAAGGCTTCAGGGCGCCCAAGATAGTCCAGCAAGCACCAGGACCGTCTCCTAAAGGTCGGGATTGGGGCACCACCAGTGCAGAGCTTGCTCAGGAATGGCAGCAGGCAGGTGTGAGTGCATCTGCACGCACAGTGAGGCAAAGACTTTTGGAGGATGGCCTGGTGTCAAGAAGGGCAGCGAGGAAGCCACTTCTCTCCAGGAAAAACATCAGGGACAGACTCATATTCTGCAAAAGGTACAGGGATTGGACTGCTGAGGACTGGGGTAAAGTCATTTTCTCTGATGAATCCCCTTTCTGATTGTTTGGGGCATCCAGAAAAAAGCTTGTCCGGAGAAGACAAGGTGAGCGCTACCATCAGTCCTGTGTCATGCCAACAGTAAAGCATCCTGAGATCATTCATGTGTGGGGTTGCTTCTCAACCAAGGGAGTGGGCTCACTCACAATTTTGCCTAAGAACACAGCCATGAATAAAGAATGGTACCAACACATCCTCCGAGAGCAACTTTTCCCAAGCATCCAAGAACTGTTTTATGATGAACAATGCCTTTTTCCAGCATGATGGAGCACCTTGCCATAAGGCAAAAGTGATAACTAAGTGGCTCGGGGAACAAAACATCGACATTTTGGGTCCATGGCCAGGAAACTCCCCAGACCTTAATCCCATTGAGAACTTGTGGTCAATCCTCAAGAGGCGGGTGGACAAACAAAAATCCACAAATTCTGACAAACTCCAAGCATTGATTATGCAAGAATGGGCTGCCATCAGTCAGGATGTGGCCCAGAAGTTAATTGACAGCATGCCAGGGCGGATTGCAGAGGTCTTGAAAAAGAAGGGTCAACACTGGAAATATTGACTCTTTGCATAAACTTAATGTAATTGTCAATAAAAGCCTTTGACACTTATGGAATGCTTGTAATTATACTTCAGTATACCATAGTAACGTCTGACAAAAATATCTAAAAACACTGAAGCAGCAAACTTTGTGAACACCAATACTTGTGTCATTCTCTAAACTTTTGACCACGACTGTACATATCCTTTAAAAAAATATTTTTCCCTTTATTACTTTCCAACCCCACCACCCCTTCCCTAATTGGAGTAAACTAGTGAACAACAACGCTTAGGCCTCTACTTCCAGCTTATACATACTATATACAGTTTATGGACACAGTCAATTTTACAATAATTCTATTTTGTTTGTTTTTACTCCTGAACTTCCTCTACCCTCAACCTCTCCGATCATTTTCATGATGTCCATCCGGTTTGCTTCTATATGCCATATTCTTTCTAACTGTGCTCTTTCACAAAAGCTCTCAACCTATAACCTATAGACTTATTATGGACACAGTACACTTTACATTAGTTATCTTGTTGTTATTATTTGTTGTTAGTTATTAGTCCCATCCTTCAACTCCATTCAACACCACCCATCTATCTCTTAACACCATCCATATTGGATTTCTATTTGCCATATATTTTTCAACTGTACTGTGATGTTTTACAAAAGTTCTGAACCTTTCTATTCTCATTGTTTATACAGATTGTACATTTTTTTGTTTTTTTTTAAAGCATTATTATATTATTGATCGATTGAATATGACTTTTCAGATCACCCAGTAGTGCTATCTGCAGGGTTAGCTCCAGGTAAATATTGCAATCCTTCAGCCATTTCTGGACCTGTGACCAAAAACAAATGATCTAATGATACTGTCTCTCCGCAGCAAAATCTGCAGAGCTGGGAAGATTGTATCCCCCATATAAATAACATTCTATTGGTAGCAAGAATTTTGTATAATATTTTTTATTGAAAAATTCTAAGTTTTGAGTCCAGCGTCGTTTTGCGTATCAGTTCATAAACACTATGGCATGGAATCGGTACGTCAAAAAATCTCTTCACAACTATTTTGCAATCTACTGTATATGGGACGGCTGTCAATCCTTTGGTCCTTAAATTAAACTGGTATACTTTTTTATTTATCACCATTTTCTTTAACCAATTATGTTCTTTAATGGAGGGCCGACAGACAAGTTCCTTACTTTTTCCACCCTTCCACTTTCCTCTTCCATTTTTGCGGTAATTCTGCAATTATTTGGTTGTAATTTTGGGTAGAGCAGACATTTCCATATGTTTTTGTTAGCTGCATGTGCGACATAACTCCACCAGTCCTACCTACAGTGCCTTGCAAAAGTATTCATCCCCCTTGGCGTTTTTCCTATTTTGTTGCATTACAACCTGTACATTTAATTTATTTTTATTTGGATTTCATGTAATGGACATACACAAAATAGTCCAAATTGGTGAAGTGAAATGAAAAAAATACCCCCTTTGCTATGAAGCCCTAAATAAGATCTGGTGCCACCAATTTCCTTCAGAAGTCACATAATTAGTTAAATAAAGTCCACCTGTGTGCAATCTAAGTGTCACATGATCTCAGTATATATATATACACACACACCTGTTCTGAAAGGCCCCAGAGTCTGCAACACCACTAAGCAAGGGGCACCACCAAGCAAACGGCACCATGAAGACCAAGGAGCTCCCCAAACAGGTCAAGGACAAAGTTGTGGAGAAGTACAGATCAGGGTTGGGTTCTAAAAAAAATATCAGAAACTTTGAACATCCCACGGAGCACCATTAAATCCATTATTAAAAAATGGAAATAATATGGCACCACAACAAACCTGCCAAGAGAGGGACGCCCACCAAAACTCATGGACCAGGCAAGGAGGGCATTAATCAGAGAGGCAACAGAGACCAACGATAACCCTGAAGGAGCTGCAAAGCACCACAGCGGAGATTGGAGTATCTGTCCATAGGACCACTTTAAGCCATACTCTCCACAGAGCTGGGCTTTACAGAAGAGTGGCCAGAAAAAAGCCATTGCTTAAAGAAAAAAATAAGCAAACACATTTGGTGTTTGCCAAAAGGCATGTGGGAGACTCCCAAAACATATGGAAGAAGGTACTCTGGTAAGATGAGACTAAAATTGAGCTTTTTGGTAATCAAGGAACACACTATGTCTGGCGCAAACCCAACACCTCTCATCACCCTGAGAACACCATCCCCACAGTGAAGCATGGTGGTGGCAGCATCATGCTGTGGAGATGTTTTTCATCGGCAGGGACTGGGAAACAGAATTGAAGGAATGATGGATGGCGCTAAATAAAGGAAAATTCTTGAGGGAAACCTGTTTCAGTCTTCCAGAGATTTGAGACTGGGACGGAGGTTCACCTTCCAGCAGGACAATGACCCTAAGCATACTGCTAAAGCAACACTCGAGTGGTTTAAGGGGAAACATTTAAATGTCTTGGAATTACCTAGTCAAAGCCCAGACCTCAATCCAATTGAGAATCTGTGGTATGACTTAAAGATTGCTGTACACCAGCGGAACCCATTCAACTTGAAGGAGCTGGAGCAGTTTTGCCTTAAAGAATGGGCAAAAATCCCAGTGGCTAGATGTGCCAAGCTTATAGAGACATACCCTAAGAGACTTGCAGCTGTAATTGCTGCAAAAGGTGTCTCTACAAAGTATTGACTTTGGGGAGTGAATAGTTATGCACGCTCAAGTTTTCAGTTTTTTTATCTTATTTCTTGTTTGTTTCACAAGAAAAAATATTTTGCATCTTCAAAGTGGTAGGCATGTTGTGTAAATCAAATGATAAAAAAAAAAAAAAAATCCAGTTTGTAAGGCAACAAAATACGAAAAATGCCAAGGGGGGTGAATACTTTCGCAAGCCACTGTATGATATCATTTACGAAGATTATACCTTTTTTAAACATTTCTGTCCTCTGTATTCATATTAATTATATAAATAGGCTTGTTTAATTTTGTCTGTCTTGCCATTCCAAATAAAATGGAATATTTTTTTCTCATATAATTTAAAAATCAGTTCTCTAGGCGTAGGTAAGACCATAAGCAAATAGGTAAACTGGGATAATACTAAAGAGTTAAATCAGGGTGATTTTTCCACAAATAGACAGGTATTTACCTTTCCATGGTAGCAAGATCTTGTCTATTTTTGCTAACTTTCTATTAAAATGCATTGGAGTGAGATCATTTATTTCATTTGGGATATGTATTCCGAGTATATCCACATCACCATCAGACCATTTTATTGGTAAACTACATGTTAATGTAAAAATTGTATTTGTTAGCGATCCAATACATAATATAGTACATTTATCATAATTTGGTTGTAATCCAGAGGGGTTAGAAAATGTATGTAGATCCTCTATGAGGCTGTGGAGGGATTCAAGTTGTGGATTTAAAAGAAAACATGAATCATCAGCGTACAATGACACCTTTGTTTTTAAGCCCTGGATTTCTAATCCCTTGCTATTATTGTTGGATCTGATTTTAATAGCTAACATTTCGATGGCCATAATAAATAGATATGCCGATAGTGGACAACCTTGTTTCACTCCTCTTGACAGTTTAAAACTTTCGGAGAAATAGCCATTATTTACTATTTTACACCTAGGGTTACTATATATGATTTTAACCCATTTTATAAGAGATTCTCCAAAATTGAAATGCTCCAGGCATTTATATATAAACTCCAGTCGTACTTTATCAAATGCCTTTTCAAAGTCAGCTATGAATAGCAGGCCTGGTTTCCCAGATTTTTCATAGTGTTCTATTGTTTCCAGTACTTGCCTTATATTATCTCCAATGTATCGTCCAATGGACTATTATTGTTGATTTGGATTTCCCCTTCTTGCCTCTTTTGACCTCACCCTTTCCCAATACCCTCCAACTCACAAGGCTTGACCTCATCTTTACGAGAGGCTGCTCGCCTACTAATCTCACTGCAACCCCCCTCCAGGTCTCTGATCACTACTTTGTTTCCTTTTCGGTCTCCCTTTCCTCCAACCCTAACCACTCAGCCCCTCCCCAGATGGTCATGAGCCGTCGCAATCTTCGCTCTCTCTCTCCCACTACTCTCTTCTCTTCTATCCTATCATCTCTCCCTTCTGCTCATTCCTTCTCCCTCCTGTCTCCTGATTCTGCCTCTTCGACCCATGGGCAGAATCCATAGTGTACAACCCTACCTCACACAAGAAGCGGCGCAGGTCCTAATCCAGGCACTTGTCCTCTCCCGTCTGGACTACTGCAACTTGTTGTTGGCTGGGCTCCCCGCTTGTGCCATCAAATCCCTGCAACTTATCCAGAACGCAGCAGCCCGCCTGGTTTTCAACCTTCCCAAGTTCTCCCATGTCACCCTGCTCCTCCGCTCACTCCACTGGCTTCCAGTCGAAGCTCACATCCACTACACTTGCACCTCCTTAGCGCCAGCAGAAAATAGAGCCCAGATGGTGAAAATTGCTTTGGGGAAAGCTGCAAGGAATACCAGTAGTGTACACACATATCAAACATTCACAAATGTCTACAAAGCCGAACATGACCATGTCATGATGTCACACATAAGTAATCCCATTAGCTACAGTATCATTTATCTGAATTAACAGAGAACCTCCTGTGTTGACAGTGGATGTGCTTAAACGATTAAAGCGATTGGATTTGACTCCACAGACATTCAAAAAGAGTAGAAATTGAATTTTTGGTGAGGTCTCGTACGTACTGTCAAGAGTTATCAAGGGAATATGATAAAGGAACACATTTTCTTACCATCAAGAAAGCCCTCACAATGTGAGATCCCGTGTGCAACAACTACATGTTATTGTCAGGCCATGATCATGTGCCCGGCACGGATAAGAGCAAAGTGTATGCTATCGCAGTAGATCAGTTTTCTAGGACAAAATGTCTGGGAGAATGCCAGGGGGAGTTTCTAGTCTTTTGGGGACTGATGACCCTTGTATAGACTTTCTATAGCTCATTTCCACAAACATATTGGCGCGATCAAGACAAGACAAACCACATTAAAATGGGGGACACAGGTGGCTGCCGCTGGCCGTCAATCACCAAGCCTGAAGAGGGGATGGAAATGGGGGGGTCATGTCAACGCTGGGAGAGGTAGCCAATCAAATCGGGAGCTGGGAGAGCGAGCCTGCGCCAATTATATCAGTGACAAACTCTGCGCTCCCCCCTCCCTCCCCTCCACTCCCATTCCTCTCAGAGCCAGGCATGCAAACGAGAATTAACATGCATCTAAATGCCAGTTCACTCGCTCCTAGTGCTGCCTCATTTTGCATTCTTCTAATTAAAGTAAAAACTTAAGACATCCCCCACGTTTGCCCTACTAAGTAGCCACGGGCTATCTGTAGAACTGCATGCACAATCGCTACTCTTGGCCATGTCTTCCTACCTCGCCACAAGCCAACCTCTTCACTCTCTGAGCACACATTCAATTCCTTTCTGACTAGCCAAAGGCTAGTGTCTAATGACTTGAATAATGTTAAGTTAGATGCACATAGTTCTGAATAGTTTGGTGCAATCAAAAAATAATGGCCCATACATTGTTTTCCCACAACACTAAACATACCAGTTTAATGAGGTTCAAACGTTGATTGTATTTAAGGCGGCAGCATTCATTATACAATGACAGATCGTTGATTTGGCACTGAAAATAGTAATAAGTGGAATCAAATATGGTTCTATTCATAAAGAGAAAAAGGCAATTGGTTCTAATCAAACACTAATTTCAGCAAAGAAGAAAATGGAGTATAACTTCAGAGTCTAATAGATGATTAGACAGTGAGGTTATACTCTATTCACTTCAGGGTCTAATAGGTGAAGTCATACTCAAATGAGTGTTTGATTAGAACCAGTTCCCTTTCAATTTATATCCATCCTTCCTTCTTTTCATGTTGATAGAACCTCAGTGAGGGACCGCAGGCTATAAAAAGGAACAGTGACACAAAGGTTAAGGGTAAGCGCCAAACTCAGACATTCAATACAGTGTGTATGACTATTCAGAACAGAACCGTCTACATTGCGATACAGTCTTAGTTGTGCCGATGAGAGGATCCAACACTTGTCCAGTGAAAACAGTAGGAGAAGCGGTCAGAGATTATACCTCTTCATTTAGACCAATAGTGTGGTCCTCTGTAGCTCAGCTGGTAGAGCATGGCGGTTGTAGCGCCAGGGTAGTGGGTTCGATCCCCGGGACCACCCATACGTAAAAATGTATGCACACATGACCGTAAGTCGCTTTGGATAAAAGTGTCTGCTAAAATGGCATATTATTATTATCATCACATGGCTCCCTACACTATAGCTACCTGGGTCACTCTGAGCCTCAGCCTTGACACAGACAGACACAGGGACTATGCAACTCATCTGCTCTCCCATTCCTGCCACATGTCAGCGGAATGCGGGGAGCCTCAGCCTTGACACAGTAGCATAGCTCCCAGCGTCTTTGTCACGTCACGCCGTCTCGGCGCCCGCCGCTGAACCCCCACCTCCTTCCCAAGAGTGATTAATCTTCTAACACTAATTAGATACTTGCTAATTAGCATCTGACATATAAAGGGGAGGAAGGGAAACATTTGCATGACGACGTGGTTGGCTGTACCAGCCCAGACCTCACCAAAGTGCTGTCACAGCTATGACAGTTAACGGATTTGGAGTAAATCCCAATCAGAACTCCGCTACAAAGCCTGTTGGCTGGTGGGAACACAGAACAAGATGTTTCATTTCCCCATTTGTATTCATACAAAACATACATGTCAGAGAAACGTTACATTGATACAGTTACTGCACAACATACATGTCAGAGAAACGTGACATTGATACAGTTACTGCACAACATACATGTCAGAGAAACGTTACATTGATACAGTTACTGCACAACATACATGTCAGAGAAACATTACACACATGTTGTGGAGTAGAAATAACAGAAGACACAGCTGAAAAAACACGAAAACAAGGGATGGAAGATTCCCAACCCAGGGAGAAAATGAAAGGCTGTCTGCCTACTCTTGTGCTCAGTACAAAGGGGATCTCGTGGGCATTGAGGGGTGTATGAGGCTTACCACTGCTGAGCTCCCTCCCTCCCACTGCCAGTGGATGTAACTGTGGACAGACATAAATAACTCCACCACTCCGCCGATGCCTGTAGCACACGAACGGAGAGCTTTCCTCAAGTACATACTTTACTCTGACTTACAGCTTGTGCTCTCCTTTGAATGTTCCTCTGTGAAGTCAAGTGATCAGTGGAAACCTTGAGTAATGTATGGGCATTGCACCACATGGATTTTAATAACTATAGCCTAACCCTTGAAAAGCTGATGATGATGTGGAAAACTTGCATGTGGATATGGGCAATTTTTAAGGAAACCAGCGGAGTAGAAATCAGTGTGACTTAGTAATGCATCAGCTTAACGAATGTTATGGGGCATCTACATTATTCTATAAAGGAACTTCAGCTCAGGTTTGCCGTAGCCCACTTAGGGAACATTAAGCACTTTGCTGTAGCCCACTTAGGTGAAATTAGGTACTCTTGATGATGATGATGATGATGATCAGTCTTTGTTTCATACTGCAACAATCAGGAAATTAATAAAATAGCATTTTAGTAGATTAGCACTAACCCTAATAGTTATTCTGATTTTATTAAGACAATCATTATTCACACTAATTTCAAAATGGCCACAAGCTGTTATCTTTAGTCCAAATTGAGGAATTTATTGACCATACTGTGGTATTAACTTAAGCTACCAGTGCGTTCCACTGAAAAGGAATGATCCCTTCAGGGTTAGTGTCAAGAGTGCAATACAATCATGAAATAAATACTAAGAGATTAATTATCTACCAGTCATTATCTTCCCTTACATCTATTCAAACTGTAATTAAAAGCCATTTAATATGGAAGAGCTTTCATCATGGAACAGATTGGTATAGCTACACCTTCAAAAGGAAAATAAATAAATATTATACATTCAAAAAGCAAAGTGCCCCATGGCAGAGAGAGACAGAATGAAAGAAGTGGCTAAAGGGAATTGAGGAGAGAGAGGAGAGAGAGGAGAGACAGAGAGAGAGGAGAGAGAGGAGAGAGAGGAGAGAGAGAGAGAGAGAGAGAGGAGAGACAGAGCGAGAGGAGAGACAGAGAGAGAGGAGAGAGAGAGAGGAGAGAGAGGAAAGGTACTTCTGAGGATGGATGACATGCCATCTGCAAACTCCTAACAAGAGGGCCAGTGTGACAAGCTGTTCGCCACACAACTCTGGAGATTTAGCATGCCAAACATGTGCCCATATCACAAGCCCCATACTGAACTGCAAATTATATTCATCTCATCATTCAAATGCATCTCCCCCAATGGGTAATGCACAAACTCTGAGTGTCATACATTAGGAATTAACTGTGGGCTAACTACCAGAGAAGAATTAAGAGCTGGTTTGAAGCATTATGGCTGTGACATTTTAGATCAGGATCATACCCTCTGAAATCACACATACACGGGCCTTCAAGTCATATTCACTACATGACCAAAAGTATGTGGACACCTGTTCGTCCAAAATCTCATTCCAAAATCATGGGCATCAATATGGAATTGGTCCCCCCCTTTGCTGCTATAACAGCCTCTACTCTTCTGGGAAGGCTTTCCACTAGATGTTGGAACATTGCTGTGGGGACTTGCTTCCATTCAGCCAAAAGAGCATTAGTGAGGTCGGGCACTGATGTTGGGCGATTAGGCCAGGCTCGCAGTCGGCGTTCCAATTCATACCAAAAGGTGTGGTTTCAATGGGGTTTAGGTCAGGGCTCTGTGCAGGCCAGTCAAGTTCTTCCACACTGATCTCGACAAACCATTTCTGTATGGACCTCGCTTTGTGCACGGGGGCATTGTCATGCTGAAACAGGAAAGGGCCTTCCCCAAACTGTTGCGACAAAGCTGGAAGCACAGAATCATTGTATGCCATTGCATTAAGATTTCCCTTCACTGGAACTAAGGGGCCTAGCCCGAACCATGAAAAACAGCCCCAGACCATTATTCCTCCTCCACCAAACTTTACAGTTGGCACTATGCATTGGGGCAGGTAGCGTTCTCCTGGCATCCGCCAAAACCAGATTCATCCGTCGGACTGCCAGATGGTGAAGCTTGATTCATCACTTCAGAGAACACGTTTCCACTGCTCCAGAGTCCAATGGCGGCTAGCTTTACACATTTACATTTAGGTCATTTAACGCCACTCCAGCCGACGCTTGGCATTGCGCATGGTGACCTTAGGCTTGTGTGCGGCTGCTCGTCCATGAAAAGCCATTTCATGAAGCTCCCGACGAACAGTTCTTGTGCTGACGTTGCTTCCAGAGGCAGTTTGGAACTCGGTAGTGAGTGTTGCAACCGAGGACAGACAATTTTTACACGCTACACACTTCAGCACTGGGGCTGGGAGGGCATAGGCCCACCCACTTGGGAGCCAGGCCCACCCAATCAGAATTCGTTTTTCCCAAAATAAAGGGCTTTATTACAGACAGAAATACTCCTCAGTTTCATCAGCTGTCCGGGTGGCTGGTCTCAGATGATCCTGGAGATGAATAAGCAGGATGTGGAGGTCCTGGGCTGGCGTGGTTACACATGGTCTGCGGTTGTGAGGCCGGTTGGACGTACTGCCAAATTCTCTAAAACGACATTGGAGGAGGCTTATGGTAGAGAAATGAACATTCAATTCTACGGCAACAGCTCTGGTGGACATTCCTGCAGTCAGCATGCCAATTGCACACTCCCTCAAAACTTGAGACATCTGTGGCATTGTGTTGTATGACAAAACTGCACATTTTAGAGTGGCCTTTTATTGTCCCCAGCACAAGGTGCACCTGTGTAATGATCATGCTGTTTAATCAGCTTCTTGATATGCCACACCGGTCAGGTGGATGGTTTATCTTGGCAAAGGAAAATGCTCACTAACAGGGATGTAAGCTAATTTGTTCACAAACGTTTTACATGTTGCGTTTATATTTTTGTTCAATATATCAAACACAAAGAAACCGAGGGGAACTGCCGAGTTGACCTAAAATGTATAAAATGGAAATTGATCTGAACAAACTTTTGCAAGGGTTTGTTATTTCAGGTTGAGGCCACAGTTGTTAAACTTACAGTACATCTGAGCATCAGAAGATTATAATGACACAATGTGGCCACGCTCCTGAGTCAAGCCCTCTCTCTCACAGTATCCCTATGAGTACAACCTTTAGATAAATACATCTTATTCCTGTTTTAGGTTAAATTCAAGGTTCTCTTACGAAGCATTAAAAAATCTGGTAAATTGCATATCTTCAGGACGTCAACCTCTCACACTATTCCCCCAACTACTGTAGTCCTCCTGTCCAATTCATTCATTAGTAAGTGCTGCAAGCAGTACAGGAGCGCCAAGTCTAGGTCCAAAAGGCTCCTTAACAGCATCTACCCTCAAGCCATAAGACTGCTGAACAATTAATAAAATGGCCACCCGGACTATTTACAATGATAGCCTTGTTATTGTTATTTTATTGTTACTTTTTTATTTTATTTTTTACTTTAGTTTATTTAGTAAATATTTTCTTAACTCTATTTATTGAACTGCATTGTTAGTTAAGGGCTTGTAAGTAAGCATTTCACGGTAAGGTCTACACCTGTTGTATTCGGCGCATGTGACAAATAAAAGTGACAGGTCCCTGTAACCATGTCATTGAACTTTGGTGACGACGACCCCCCCCCCCCCCCCCCCCCCCCCCCCCCCCCGCCCCCGCCCCCCGCCCCCCCCGCCCCCCCCGCCCCCCGCCCCCCCGGAGGGAGACAGACACGAACATGGCCATTAGAGACCAGCCAAGCAGAAAATCAATAATGCATAGGTGATGATCTGATTTCCTCCCTGCCATTTGTCAAGGTGAGAGTGGGCTGTGGCTGAGGCTAGCTAAAAGCCGGGGCTGAGACTGGGACTGGCTAGAGGCCTGGGCTGAGCCTGGGGCTGGCTAGAGGCCTGGGCTGAGCCTGGGGCTGGCTAGAGGCCTGGGCTGAGCCTGGGGCTGGCTAGAGGCCTGGGCTGAGCCTGGGGCTGGCTAGAGGCCTGGGCTGAGCCTGGGGCTGGCTAGAGGCCTGGGCTGAGCCTGGGGCTGGCTAGAGGCCTGGGCTGAGGCTGGGGCTGGCTAGAGGCCTGGGCTGAGCCTGGGGCTGGCTAGAGGCCTGGGCTGAGCCTGGGGCTGGCTAGAGGCCTGGGCTGAGCCTGGGGCTGGCTAGAGGCCTGGGCTGAGCCTGGGGCTGGCTAGAGGCCTGGGCTGAGCCTGGGGCTGGCTAGAGGCCTAGGCTGAGCCTGGGGCTGGCTAGAGGCCTGGGCTGAGCCTGGGGCTGGCTAGAGGCCTGGGCTGAGCCTGGGGCTGGCTAGAGGCCTGGGCTGAGCCTGGGGCTGGCTAGAGGCCTGGGCTGAGGCTGGGGCTGGCTAGAGGCCTGGGCTGAGCCTGGGGCTGGCTAGAGGCCTGGGCTGAGCCTGGGGCTGGCTAGAGGCCTGGGCTGAGCCTGGGGCTGGCTAGAGGCCTGGGCTGAGCCTGGGGCTGGCTAGAGGCCTGGGCTGAGCCTGGGGCTGGCTAGAGGCCTGGGCTGAGCCTGGGGCTGGCTAGAGGCCTGGGCTGAGCCTGGGGCTGGCTAGAGGCCTGGGCTGAGCCTGGGGCTGGCTAGAGGCCTAGGCTGAGCCTGGGGCTGGCTAGAGGCCTGGGCTGAGCCTGGGGCTGGCTAGAGGCCTGGGCTGAGCCTGGGGCTGTGGCTGGAGGTAGGGATGGGGTTGAAGCTGGGGCTAGGCGAGTCTGGAGCTGAAGCTGGGGATGAGACTCAATTACAGAAACACACGCTATTTCCTTGAAGTAATGACTTTCTTGGAATTTTAATTTGTTTGCATGAATTATATTAAAGTTGAACTATGAAAAGTGTTTTTCTGCAATTGTCAGTGGCCCAATAAACTGTTGTGATAAGATGAGACTGGAGATCATCCCGGTTAGCTGACGACATATTTAGCTACCTATTTAGACATTAACTATGGACCGGGATGGGAGACAGCAGAGAGCAAAATCAGTCAGATTTGTAACAGTATCCATGGCAACTAGCTGACTCATACCCTGCCGGAGGCTTCCGCTCCAAAGGGGAGGCGGTGCTAGCTGCATGCACGTATGTTAAGCAGTCACTGTCAAACCAGGAGGGTCAGGTCAATGCCATCAAGAGTACTGAGAATATTTCCTCTCTGACCACACAGCCCAGCATCTGGAGTGTCCAGTCATATTCTTGTTTGATTTGGTTTTGAGTACAAGGAAAATGGTACTGTGTTTTGTAGTGTCTTGTAAGCCCATGTGGGCTGGGCACCGGAAGGTGTAAGACACTTAAATAAATCATTAAATCATAGTATCTGCACTCTCTCTTGGGAGTGGTATCTTTAAAAAGGTCTTGTTGGTAAATGACAAGATCAAGCCTGCATCGAGTCACCCTTTTGCCCGTTAGTCCTTACTTATGTCTAATGGAAGCAGCAGCAGCATCGATAATAACAGCGGACGGCTCAGTCACTTATTCTGATGGAACCGCTCATTTAAAGCTCAGATAAACCACAAAATAATTTGTTTTTCGTTGTCCACGCCTTACATTTTCAATATACACTTACTTTGATATACAGTATGAGCCAATGACGTGGTAGGACACTACAGTGTAAAATGACAGTCAATATAACAGTTTGTGAATCAAAGACAAACAAAAACATTTTGCCGAGCTTGCTGCCCTCTCTCTAATAATAATAATAATAATATGCCATTTAGCAGACGCTTTTACCCAAAGCGACTTACAGTCATGCGTGCATACATTTTTTATTTTTTGTGTGTATGGGTGGTCCCGGGGATCGAACCCACTGCCTTGGCGTTACAAGCGCCGTGCTCTACCAGCTGAGCTACAGAGGACCTCAGTGTGACTTTGAGCTCAGCGGTAAAGATTCATTACAGTTGTTGAAACCAGTTGTGTGCCGTTGTATACCTTTCTTTCCCACCACCTATAATCTCACTGATTTCTGAACAGAGACGCAGTTGTGCGTTTTGGCAGACATATTAAACAGAGTTAGAAAGAGAGGCATGAAAAGTGCGGCAGAGAGCGACAGAGAGACTACTCTACCCGTTTGATGTGGCTGTAGTAAACACTGAAACCCTGCCAGCCCCTCTATCTTCAATGGCACACATTGCCAGTCGTCTGTTGTGGCGGCCCCAGAGCAGCGAAGCGTCAGGGAACATGTTTTTGTGAATCCCTTCATTTTATTTTATTTGTTAATGGGAAGATTTGCCAGGGCAATAATGGGATCACAGCTATATGTGTACTGTATAGTCTGGCCGTGCCACATTTATTTTATATATTTTTATTTAACCTTTATTTAACTAGGCAAGTCGGTTAAGAACAAATTCTTATTTACAATGACGGCCTACACCGGCCAACGCTGGGCCAATTGTGCGCCGCCCCTATGGAACTCCCAATCACGGCCGGTTGTGATACAGCCTGGAATTGAACCAGGGTCTGTAGTGACGCCTCAAGCACTGAGATGCAGTGACTTAGACCGCTGCACCACTCGGGAGCCACATAAACGCATGAAAGCTGTAGCACAGCAGGGGAGATTATGAGACAGAGGTACAATTGTAGGGCTTTTGGAAATTGGCTTCTGACTAGAGAGATGCTAGTTCTAATGCTGGGTGTGATAATGACAGGAAGTGACTTTTTTGAATAACCTTAGTTGTGGTGTGTGGCTGGGAGTTATTAGTTTTAGACAGGTTGCCCACTGATAATTCAAACCGCTACCCGAGGCGACGGGATAATTGATCCTTGCATCCTCTGCTGCATAGAAAATTAATTAACATTTTGTTATTGTGTTAAAGCTGGTATGATGATTAATATAATGGATAATGTGCTAAATGTCACGCCAAGATCATCATTCTGGATAAGGGTCTAAAATTGAAGATGAAAGTTACCTGATATCTTGATGAATATTGATGTTGCAGCCCTTAAACTCATGAGGCCAAGGTCCACGAAAAAAGCAGCAAGCTTCACTATTCCTCTGTATTTAGACTTGGGGTTTACAAATTTGATGCATGTCATGTATTGCAGAAATTGTGTCTAGGAGTACTAAACACTATAATACAAGTTTGATAACATTAATGCGCTACTATGTTATCACTCCTTCCAGCATGTGTATGTGGGTCAGTGGGTGTATCCGAAATCTCAATGTGGTCTCAGAGCATTTCGTAGTATTCTGTACGGAAATCCGTGACATGTATTAAATTATCAACCATTTCGTATGATATGTTACGAATTGCAATTCGCACAATGTTACGAATTGCAATTTGTACAACATGATACGAATTCGCTAAAACGTATGATATGTTACACATTCCAATTTGTTATGGCTAATGTTAGCTAGCATCCCTCTAATGCTAACAATAGCTAGCTCTAGGGGTTAGGGTTAGGGGTTAAGGTTAGGAGTTAGGTTAAAGGGTTAAGGTTAGGGTTAGCTAAAAGGGTTAAGATTAGGGCAAGGGTTAGCTAAAAGGGTTGAGGTTAGGGGAAGGCTTATCACACATGCTAAGTAGTTGCAAAGTAGCCAGAAAGTAGGAAGTAGTGGCAAAGTTGCTAATTAGCTAAAATGCTAAAGTTGTCCGTGATGAGATTCAAACACGCAACCTTTGGGTTGTTAGATGTTCGCGTTATACGCCCAACCACCATCTAATTTTAAGCTTTTGCTTTTTGTTTTTCCTTCCATCTTATGTAACCATACCAAACATAACATATCATACTAATTTGAGTGTCCCGGATTGACGTTTACTATGTTACGTCTAGTCTATGAGACCAGTCTGGAAATCTGTCTTGCCTACTACTTACTTAAACTGCATACCGTGTACTAAACTGTTTGGTAAAAACTATGCAGTATGCCACGGCCGAAACGTATTACTTTTGGTGTGTTCGGAAACAAAACAAGCTCAGACTGGAAAAAATCGTGAAGTCGTGATCTTTAGTTCGGAATAGTCAGAGCTCTAGGATCATGCCCGAATTTGACTCGAAATTCCGAGTTGGATGAAAAAATATATTTCCCAGTCGGAGCTCGTTATTTCCAGAGTTCTCTGTTGTCTTGAATGCACCATTAGTAGCGGTTTCACATATGAACCGAAAAGGATAATCTATAGCCCCACCCAGTGACCTTTCGTGTTGTTGTTTTGGGCTAACATTAGCTAAGTAGCTAGCATTTGGAACAACGTATTTGGAGTAAACTTGAGCGTACCGTAGGCCTACGCATGTATCAATTAAGAGTAACCTGAAGCTTGAGAGTAATGGGAGATGCAGTAGAGGAATGCAGTGCTGAGGCAGAGGGCTCGTAACGAGGACACTGGTTACTACTCTGAACTGTATGTGGTGAGCTTTCTGGCGCCCAGAGCTGCTGAGACATCTTCCAAGTGGGTGCTATACATTGTGAAGGAGAAGTCCAGGGGCTACACGACTCAGGCTGGTTCCCAGAGTAGCTAGCCCTCTACAAGATCATCACCAGACTCCATCTTCATCAACCATCTCCCTGACCAACCTTCCTCTGATCAAGCCATGAACTGTCCCTCCCCATATTAGGAGGATGCATGCACTCAAAGACTTGACCTCTATTGGTTGACCTAGCTAACTATAGCTAGGCTACTCATGTTTGTTTTTTGCTATTTATTTAGCACAATTATTACTCTACCAAAGATGGTTTCTTTAGTTTGTAGAGCAAAAAAGCTCTGACAAAGGCCAAGAGGCTGACATGTAAGCTTCAATAAAACAGTGATGATACTAGCCAGAACAGGTTTCTTTTTTCTTTCAACTTATCTAGCTGTTACCATGGACGTGCAATAAGATAGCTCAGAAGTGCGAGTGCATTTTTTAATGTTGAAAGTAGAACACACCAACAGTAGATATACCGGTATCAGTGATAATGGCGCCGGAGGGGATGGCTGCTGTTTTACGGGTTCCTAACCAACTGTGCTATTTTTTTTAGTTTTTCCCGCATTGTTTGTAACTTACAGTGGCTTGCGAAAGTATTCACCCCCCTTGGCATTTTTCCTATTTTGTTGCTACAACCTGGAAATAAAATTGATTTTGGGGGGGGTTTGTATCATTACATTTACACAACATGCCTACCACTTTGAAGATGCAAAAGAAAATATTTTGTGAAACAAACAAGAAATAAGACAAAAAAACAGAAAACTTGAGCGTGCATAAGTATTCACCCCCCCCCCCCCCCCCCTCTATAAGCTTGGTACATCTAGCCACTGGGATTTTTGCCCATTCTTCAAGGGAAAACTGCTCCAGCTCCTTCAAGTTGGATGGGTTCCACTGGTGTACAGCAATCATTAAATCATTCAATTTGGACTATTTTGTGTATGTCCATCACATGAAATCCTAATAAAAATCAATTTAAATGACAGGTTGTAATGCAACAAAATAGGAAAAACGCCAAGGGGGATGAATACCTTTGCAAGGCACTGTATTTTGTACATAATGTTGCTGCTACCATCTCTTATGACCGAAAATAGCTTATAGATATCAGAACAGTGATTACTCACGTCAAACTGGACGAAGATGTTTTCTTTAATGAGTCCAACGCGAAGGATATACTGCTTCCACAAGACCAGGCCCAAATACCCGTCATTTGTGTGAAGAAAAGACGGAAATGCAGGGGGCGGAGATCGGGGTGCCTTGTGAGAATTCGTCGGCGAGTGGGTAACCCGCCTCTACCATCCGTTCTATTGGCCAATGTGCACTCACTGGAAAATAAACTGGATGATCTCCGTTAGAGATTATCCTACCAACGGGACATTAAACATATCTTATGTTTCACAGAGTCGTGGCTGAACGACAACACAGATAATATGGAGCTATTTGGGTTTTCTGTGCATCGGCAGGACAGAACAGCTACGTCTGGTAATAACGCGATGTCTAATATTAAAGAAGTCTCGAGGTATTGCTCGCCTGAGGTAGAGTACATCATGATAAGCTTTAGACCACACTATCTACCAAGAGAGTTTTCTTGTATATTTTTCGTAGCTGTCTATTTACCACAACACCCCGATGCTGGCACTAAGACCACACTCAATGAGCTGAATAAGCCCATAAGCAAACAAGAAAATACTCATCCAGAAGCGGCGCTCCTAGTGGCCGGGGACTTTAATGCAGGCAAAACTTAAATCTGTTTTACCTCATTTCTACCAGCATGTTAAATGTGCAACCAGAGGAAAAAAAACACTAGACCACCTTTACTCCACAAACAGAGATGCATAGAAAGCTCTCCCTCGCCCTCCATTTGGCAAATCAGACCATAATTCTATCGTCCTGATTTCTGCTTACAAGCAAAAACTAAAGCAGGAAGTACCAGTGACTCGCTCAATACGGAAGTGGTCAGATGATGCGGATGCTACGCTACAGGACTGTTTTGCTAGCACAGACTGGAATATGTTCCGGGATTCATCCAATGGCATTGAGGAGTATACCACCTCAGTCACCGGCTTCATCAATAAGTGCATCGACAACATCGTCCCCACAGTGACCGTACGTACATATCCCCACCAGAAGCCATGGATTACAGGCAACATCTGCACCGAGCTAAAGGGTAGAGTTGCTGCTTTCAAGGAGTGGGACACTAATCCGGACGCTTATAAGAAATCCTGCTATGCCCTCAGACAAACCATCAAACAGTCAAAGCATCAATACAGGACTAAGATTGAATCCTACTACACCGGCTCTGACGGTCTTCGGATGTGGCAGGGCTTGCAAACTACTATGGACTACAAAGGGAAACCCAGCCGCAAGCTGCCCTGTGACGCGAGCCTACCAGACGAGCTAAATGCCTTTTATGCTCGCTTCGAGGCAAGCAACACTGAAGCATGCATGGGGGCACCAGCTGTTCCGGAAGACTGTGTGATCACGGCAACATTCAGGTCAACATTCCCAAGGCCGCGGCCAGACGGATTACCAGGACGTGTACTCAGCGCATTCACGGACCAACTGGCAATTGTCTTCACTGACATTTTCAACCTCTCCCTGACTGAGTCTGCAATACCTACATGTTTCAACCAGACCACCATAGTTCCTGTGCCCAAGAAAGCGAAGATAACCTGCCTAAATGACTACCGACCCATAGCACTTACGTCGGTAGCCATGAAGTGCTTTGAAAGGCTGGTCATGACTCACATCAACACCATGATCCCGGAAACCCTAGACCCACTCCAATTCGCATACCACCCCAACAGATCCACAGATGACGCAATCTCAATCACACTCCACACTGCCTTTTCCCATCTGGACAAAAGGAATACCTATGTGAGAATGCTGTTCATTGACTACAGCTCAGCATTCAACACCATAGTGCCCACAAAGCTCATCACTAAGCTAAGGACCCTGGGACTAAACACCTCCCTCTGCAACTGTATCCTGGACTTCCTGACAGGGCACCCCCAAGTGGTAAGGGTAGACAACAACACATCTGCCACGCTGATCCTCAACATCGGGGCCCCTGAGGGGTGCGTGTTTAGTCCCCTCCTGTACTCCCTGTTCACCCACGACTGCGTGGCCAAGCACGACTCCAACACCATCATTAACTTTGCTGATGACACAACAGTGGTAGGCCTGATCACCTACAACGATGGGACAGCCTATAGGGAGGAGGTCAGAGACCTGGCAGTGTGGTGCCAGGACAACAACCTCTCCCTCAATGTGAGCAAGACAGAGGAGCTGATCATGGACTACAGGAAAAGGAGGGCCGAACAGGCCCCCATTAATATTGACGGGGCTGTAGTGGAGCGGGTCGAGAGTTTCAAGTTCCTTGGTGTCCACATCACCAACAAACTATCATGGTCCAAACACACCAAGACAGCACAACAACACCTTTTCCCCCTCAGGAGACTGAAAAGATTTGGCATGGGTCCTCAGATCCTCAAAAAGTTATACAGCTGCACCATCGAGAGCATCCTGGCCGGTTGCATCACCGCCTGGTATGACAACTGCTCAGCATCCGACCGTAAGGCGCTACAGAGGGTAGTCCGTACGGCCCAGTACATCACTGGGGCAAAGCTTCCTGCCATCCAGGACCTATATAGTAGGCGGTGTCAGAGGAAGGCCCAAAAAATTGTCAAAGACTCCACTCACCCAAGTCATAGACTGTTTTCTCTGTACGACATGGCAAGCAGTACCGGAGTGCCAAGTCTAGGTCCAAAAGGCTCCTTAACAGCTTCTACCCCCAAGCCATAAGACTGCTGAACAATTAATAAAATGGCCACCCGGACTGTTTACATTGACTGACCCCCCTCCCCCTCCCTCCCCTTAACTATTTCTCGAACTGCACTGTTGGTTAAGGGCTTGTAAGTAAGCATTTCACAGTAAGGTCTACACCTGTTGTATTCGGTGCATGTTACCAATACAATGTGATGTGATTTGATTTGCTCATTTTTTTATATTTTTTATTACAAACAAGAAACACTTTTCAATGAGAAAACAGAAATACACTTATACTTTGGGTAAAGAAAAAAGAAGGACTTCACCAAAAATAGTTGAATATTAATGCATTAGTAGCAATAAATAGTCCCTTGTAGCTCAGTTGATAGAGCATGGCGCTTGCAACGCCAGGGTTGTGGGTTCGATTCCCACGCGGGCCAATATGAAAAATGTATGCACTCACTAACTAAGTCGCTCTGGATAAGAGCGTCTGCTAAAATGACTAAAAATGTAAATAAAATACACAAAACTACTTCTTAATCATGGCCTCTAAAATGGCCACAAGGCAGTCACCTCCTTCTCCCACCTCCACATCTGGACCTTTCTGGGAGGGAGGAGGAGCCCACAGCTGCAGTGTATTTTATCCCACTTCTTCTTCACCCCCCCTTGCAGGTGACAGCTGCTCATCCAGCTCCTTCACGTAGATCCTGATGAATAATAAACCAAAACATGAGCAGAGTAGAGTTGTGTCAACTTTCTGTAGGTAGGCCGCCACATACTTGATTAAATTGGCAAGGTGAAACACTAACGAGTGCAGCTTACCATAAAACAGGGGTGTAATCATTATTCCAAACAGTTGCAAAAAATGTTCTGTTCAGCAAACAGGGAGGGAACCTACCTGTCCAATAGAAAAGCTAGTTTTCATTGCAAAACAGAACATTTTGCAACTGTTTGGAGTAATGATCACACCCCTGTGCAATTAAGCGAGCTAGCAAACTAGGCTAACGTTAAATAAAAGTTGTCGCTCAACAGCAAGTTACCATGTAGCAAACATTACTGTTGGAACAGAAAATGTATAGTCCTACTAAAGCACTTAGCTAAAAGGCACGGCAGGCAGTAGAGGCGGCGAATCGGTTTTCAAAGATGAAATGGTCGCGATCATTTTAAGGAGAACAAAAACTACTTACATTTGAACACCAGCACAGAAGCTTCGCCATCTTCCAAAATTATTTTGTTGTTTACGTGAAGAGATCTAGCGGAAACTCACAGCCCCCCTCTCTCCAATGCATTGTGGCTGTGAAATTCCCGAAAAGTGTACAGCGAATTCTACTAGACGAAAAGCCAAAATGAGTATAACATCCTTGCATTTAAAGCACTCGATTTTAGAAAACGAACATACTATAAAACTTTAGATTTTCACATACTGAGAACGCATCGTGCACGATTGCGTGGTTTCCCACTACTGGTCAATTATGGTAGCGCATCCCCAAAGCTGAAACGATTATGACATCAGTGCATTTAAACTATACAAGATTTCAAAATGTTACCATAAAACTGGTCTTATTTTTTCCGCATACTCAAACGTCCTACTATTCGGTACGTGTATTCGGTGTATTCCATGGCCACTGTCTTCCTACAGCCAACACTCATCCAAACCCATGTCACAACCACAATTAAATACATAGACATACATTGTGCATGTATCCATATAAGAACCCCCACTTTGGAGTGTTAAGATGATTCTCTGGGCTCCTGAGCATCGCCTGCCTCTCTCCTCATTGGCTCCTCTCAGTACTCTTATCGCTCCCTGTTATAAATAGCATTGTATAGGCCAGGCCTGGTTAAACTACACTACAGCCTTATCTGACAGCAGCAAAATGGAAGGGGGTTGTATAACCTTTAAAAAAAGGAAAGCTATGTACATGGCTACAGTACAAGAGACGTTGCTCAGGTGAAATGAAGATGATGACGATGATGATGATATTGGAGTCACACCGTGCGATGGCCAGGAATAAACGGTGTGTGGGCAATGAGAGCCAAACAAGAAAAGGATGGAAGAGCCAAGCCGTGTACCACCAAAAGGCCTCCAATTTGTCCAGGCCGCACACACAGTCCCCTTGACTGCCAATGCCAGTCTCATTCCAATACTCAATTTTGGCAGGTTAATCTCTCGCAAGCCTCTCCCATTTCCATAATAATCGCTGTCAGTTACCAAGAGCCAGTTCTCTACAATGCTGGTGTATGGAGAAAAAGCTGAACTCCTGTTAGCAGATCCAGCGAGGGAGAGTGAATGTGTGACATGGGTCCAGTGAGCTTAATGCTTGGTGCTGCTGATGCTGGTGTCCACTAGGGCCTGTGCCTGGGGACCACCTGCTCAGTAAAACAGCCCTGCAGACAGGATCATTAGTCCTAAATCTTCCAATATGTTCCTTAAACCCCTCAGATTCACCTTCCAAACAGGGGAGGTATTATGATAGGTGGCTGTCAGCAGAGCAGGAAAGGGCTGTGGCCGGCCCACTAAGCCCATATCGAGGATGGCAGCCCCTCTTATCTCAGACATCCACACTTTCAATGTTTAAATCACTGCATCAATGCTGCAGCAGGAATTCATAGTGTTTGTGACAGTTCCCCACATGCAGTGAAGGCCGTGTCGCATGTTGCAGAGGCATGAAAGCTTTCTGATGAAAAGAAAAGCTGTAAAGTACAGTTAGAGAAGGAGCTGCCGGGACTGAAAGGATTCACTTATGGATCGGTGCATAGATTACATCAATTCACCATTTGGATCAAGCCATCGGCTCAACTCTACCTCTCCACAGAGACAGGGCTCCCAGAAAGACAAAGCAATCTCTTCAACAAACTCAGATGCTTTGTTTTGTCTTTCAGAAAATCGACTTTCGACTCCTTTTATTTTGGTCTCACAGCGTTGAGTGCACAATGGGAAAGGAACATCCGCCTCCTCTCTGCATTTGCACCTGTGACATTTCATTTCATGTTCCTCTGCGTTTGAAAAGAGCTGGGAGGAATAAAGAGATTGTCGGTGACGGTGGTGTTTGGAGAAACAAGACCAGAAGATCTGACAGCAGAGACAGAAACAAAAAGCAAAGGAAGACTGGCAGCCACCCACATCTTCTGGTTTATCGAACAGCACTAACATCCTGTCCCCAAAGAACAGCCAACTTTCTCCCCTCTGTCTCTGAAGAGAAACCACAGAGGAACAGAGCTGATGTATGTTCTCAGATTAAATGCTTTGTGTCCTGCAGGATTGGAGTAACTTTAATGTGACTGGTCAATCAATGATTAAGCAACTGCAAATCCACTTCAAAACTGTTTCTGTGTTTTACCGTCCCCTTATCTGCTCGCTGTTTGTCAAAGCTTTAAGACAGCTCAAGCTTTTGACTAATTGTGAGTCTTTAATGTATCTAAAGACGCTGATGTGAAGGTATATGGAACTAGAAGGAATAAAAAGACAGAGTAAAAGAAGAGGTTGAAAAACAATGAAATCTCAGGTATGTTTAGGTAATTGGGTTGAGGAATTTAAAAAAAAGAATGAGCAACTGGCCCTGAAATTCCACAAGACTGAATTGTTGATCTTAAAGAACAAACTGAGCGGCACAGGAGATGAATCACATGCTGCTTTTGCAATGAAAGTTCAGCAATAGATTTGGAAATTCTTTTTAGAAATTCGTGCCAATGTTTTTGTATATTGTTGTTGCCAGATATGAAGAAAACACCTAGTCTGGGTACCAGTCTTTTTTTAGCTGATGTTTCATTCATTGTAGCCTACTCTGTGTCATTAAAATGAGTGGAATAATAGCTAAAAGGCTGGCGCCCAGACTAGGGAAGACCCTCTTGTATCACTAAAGTAGGTAATACCAGAAAATATCGGCTTACATAAAATGTTATTTTAGATACTGAATGAAGAACAGGGTTCATGGATGCATGGCTGGCTGGATGAACATACATTATAAATAGGGGGGAAAAAATGGCCTTGATAGATTCATATAAATCTATGTTTACGTTATGTCACTTTTTGTACACGTTTCTGAAATGAGCATCTTTTGAGGTGCATGGATAGATATATACCAGATTCGAGACGTGTAATGGATGGTTTCTCAGTCAACGACCTTTTTAAAATGTATCATGTTTAATGCTGTAGAGGATGTTTTGGGCGGCTCAAAACAACATAAAAAAAGAAACAAAAAAGGTAATACCTTTGCAGTGTCTGACATGTAGCAAACTTATCATCGGTCTGAATACCGGCCAGTGCTGCCCTTGTCATTCTGTGCCACACCTATAACATCACATGCAAGCCACAGAGAAGGTGAGGATAGAGTCTTGCCTTCCTGTGTCCGTGCTTATCATACGTCTCCAATACGCATCCGGATGGACTCGACACAAGGGGGCCCTACAAGGCCAGTCAATATCCTGCATGTTTATGTTGATCACAGTTGGAGAACCTTTATGACACCACAACGCTGGCTGGCCTCCGTCCAGATGCAACAACAACTAATCATCACGGAGTAACACTGTGTTACAGAGAGAGTCTGGCTACTGCTTGAAAGTCACTGGATATCCAGGCAAATAATACAGAACCTGCCTTGCACACATTTCAGTGATTCATGAACAGTCACATTTTTTTGGTGGACAGTCAACTATGATAGTTCCTATCCTCTTTACTAATCACATCTCTGCTTTGTTACAATATGTGTGCGTAGTACTGTATGTGATGAAGGGATATCCAGGCAGTCCACAACACCTTTTTGCTCCTGCTTAGCTGAAAATATTCAGGTTATTTTTCAATGCGAAATTTAAAAATGGTATAAAATAAATAAAAGTAAGCTCATGTGGGCTGGGCATCCTTGAAGATGCATGACACTATAATTCATCTTATAAAATATGATGCATTTCATATATTTTTCTGAAGTTAGTAATTTCTTGCTGTGGCCTCCTTGCCTGGTTTACTGACACGTGGGTGTGGGAAGGAAAATCTCTTCCAAGTAGGATTATCCATCTAGGTACCCTTGACACTAAAAGGTGAAATCACTTTCTATTAAAGTGTTTGTATTATTAAACAATTTTAGGATCCCCATTAGCTGTTGCAGAAGTACCATCTTGGGGTCCACACAACACAAGACAAACATACGGAGAATACTTAGACAAGATCAGCAACACACATTTAAAATACACTGAACAAAAATATAAACGCAACATGTAAAGTGTTGGTCCCATGTTTCATGAGCTGAAATAAAAGATCCCAGAAATGTTCCACACGCACAAAAAGCTGTTTTTTTCTCAAAAATGTTGTGCACAAATTTGTTTACATCCCTGTTAGTGAGCATTTCTCCTTTGCCAAGATAATCCCTCCACCTGACAGGTGTGGCATATCAAGAAGCTGATTAAACGGCATGATCATTACACAGGTGCACCTTGTGCTGGAGACAATAAAAGGCCTTTAAAATGTGCAGTTTTGTCACCCAACACAATGCCACAGATGTCTCAAGTTTTGAGGGAGCGTGCAATTGGCATGCTGACTGCAGGAATGTCCACCAGAGCTGTTGCCAGAGAATTTAAGGTTAATTTCTCTACCATAAGCCGCCTCCAACATCGTTTTAGAGAATTTGGCAGTACGTCCAACCAGCCTCACAACCGCAGACCACATTCACCTGTGGGATCGTCTGAGACCAGCCAACCGTACAGCTGATGAAACTGTGGGTTTGCGCAACCAAAGGATTTCTGCACAAACTTTCAGACACGTCTCAGGGAAGCTCATCTGCGTGCTCCTCTTCCTCACCAGGGTCTTGACCTGACTGCAGTTCGGCGTCGTAACTGACTTCAGTGGGCAAATGCTCACCTTCAATGGCCACTGGCATGCTGGGAAGTGTGCTCTTCACGGATTAATCCCGGTTTCAACTGTACCGGGCAGATGGCAGACAGCGTGTATGGCGTCGTGTGGGCGAGCGGTTTGCTGATGTCAACGTCGTGAACAGAGTGGCCCATGGTGGCGGTGGGGTTATGGTATTGGCAGGCATAAGTTACGGACAACAAACACAATTGCATTTTATCGATGGTAATTTGAATGCACAGAGATACAGTGACAAGATCCTGAGGCCCATTGTCGTGTCATTCATCTGCCGCCATCACCTCATGTTTCAGCATGATAATGCACGGCCCCATGTCTCAAGGATCTGTACACAATTCCTGGAAGCTGAAAATTTCCCAGTTAATCAATGGTCTGCATACTCACCAGACATATCACCCATTGAGCATGTTTGGAATGCTCTGGATCAACGTGTACGACAGCGTGTTCCAGTTCCCGCCAATATCCAGAAACTTCGCACAGCCATTGAAGAGGAGTGGGACAACATTCCACAGGCCAAAATCAACAGCCTGATCAACTCTATGCAAAGGAGATGTGTCGCGCTGCATGAGGCAAATGGTGATCACACCAGATACTGACTGGTTTTCTGATCCACGCTCCTACCTTCTTTTTAAAGGTATCTGTGACCAACAGCTGCATATCTGTATTCTCAGTCATGTGAAATCCATAGATTAGGGCCTAATTAATTAATTTCAATTGACTGATTTCCTTATATGAACTGTAACTCAGTAAAATCTTAGAAATTGTTGCATGTTGCATTTATATTTTTGTTCAGTGTAAGATCAATACAACAAAAAAAGAATACAGACAAACAAAAAGAATACAAACAAAAGGTCATGTACTGCATATACATACATACATACAAGTTTTAGGGTGTAGGTCAGCGGCGTTGTGCCTTGAAGTGTCGAGGTCAAGGTTTCTTCCTTCTCTGTATTACAGCATGTAGCTAGCTATCCAAAGCTCCATCTCCCACTGCCAATATTTACAAGAAATATTTTGTGATAGTTTGTGGTAGAAACTTTTTAATTGGGACAGTTTAGCAATATAATTGTGTGATAGCAAACATCCATCCACTGATGGGTGTGAATGAGATGTACAGTACATAGATAGAGCGCCTGGTTGTTTCTTTCCCTACAGTCTGACTGTGATAGAGAGTGCAAATGAGCCTAGCGTACGATAATTAGGTGCCAAGCACAGTGGGATTAAAGATTTTTAACAACGGAAAGAATACTGACAATGTTTTGTTTGGAGCGCTCTTTCCCAGCCACATCTGTTGATTAGAGTTATCACTATTCACTATCACAGGTAGCACCACATGCTTAATGCTATGATGAAATGATCCATCCTTCTAACATACTGCAATACACTGTAGGTCTTGAAATAACCGTTTTAGATTCCTACCTAGATACATCTACGTTACCTCTAGGTTTCGAAATCAGTATTTTATGCAATTCTGGCTCAAAACCTAATATACATTGAGTTTTCAAAACATTAGGAACACCTGCTCTTTCCATGACATAGACTGACCAGGTGAATCCAGGTGAAAGCTATGTTCCCTTACTGATGTCACCTGTTAAATCCACTCCAATCAGTACAGATGAAGGGGAGGAGACAGGCTAAAGAAGGATTTATAAGCCTCGAGACAATTGAGACATGGCTTCACCTGGTCAGGCTCCACCTAATGTTTTGTACACTCAATAAGTAGACCTGGCATGTTGAACCAATGGAAACAGACACTCATCATACCCTGTTAAAACAACAGGATATACAATACCATACAAGTGAGATAGCATCTGAAATCAAATAACAAAAAGGAGCATTCTGCCATTGAAGAAAGCAAGGTGCACTGTGAGCAAAATGATATGCACAAAGAAAGGCTCACCAACTCATTGAGTCACCCTGGGGAGGACAAGAATGTTACTGCAGTGCTTTAGAATGGCGGTTCTGATTGTTATTCGCTATTGTACTGTACACCACTTAGTAGGAGACTGACTGGGAGAGGTGAGTCATCACACAGGCCCACACACAACCTGCAGGGTCAGGGACAGGGCTGAGGAAGGGGAGGAGAGGCAGGTACTGAACAAATGGATCATGAGGAGTAGAGGCAGTGCTCTACCGGAGCCTGTGTCGCACCAAGGAGACCTGTGATTGTTTGGCAGGTGATTGCTGTTATCCACTCCAATTCAGTTTAATCTCCATGCCAATGATTGACACCAGATGATATTTACTCATTACTCTATCCAGATTATATTTACTCATTACTCTATCCAGATGATATTTATTCCCTTTGGATAACACCATTACTCTTATCATAGTAACACTGCTTCTATCCTCCCAGTGGCTAAACACATGTTGCTGGTGGCAGAAGGAAAACTGTGCGATAAGCTGTGACATATACAGTACAAGTCAAAAGTTTGGACACACCTACTCATTCCAGGGTTTCTCTTTATTTTGACTATTTTCTACATTGTAGAATAATAGTGAAGACATCAAAACTATGAAATAACACATATGGAATCATGTAGTAACCAAAAATGTGTTAAAACAAATCAAAATATATTTTATATTTGAGATTCTTCAAAGTGGAGAAAGTAGCCACCCTTTGCCTTGATGACAGCTTTGCACACTATTGGCATTCTCTCAACCAGCTTCATGAGGTAGTGATGAGGATTCTATGACATAAAATGTGTGTGTGTGAAATAGGGATCTGACCTCGGGTCGAATTCCTCGCTCTTACCTAATCCACGGCTGTCCATCTACCTTATCAGAGACTGAAACCGGACTGTTGCCTTTTTGCCTCTCTCCTCAGACAAAGTCCTGAAAACGGAGCCAGAGTTGAACAGAGTTCAGACTACACATGATTAATTACAGCATGACGGGAGGGGAGAGAGGAGTTGGGCTTGGGTATGTTTGAGAGATTGATTGTGGACCTGCCGTGTCCAACAATCAATCTCCAGGTCAAGCCAGGGTGAGCCAGGGTTGAACAGAGTTCAAACTGAACATGATTATTTTTACATGACAGGGTTGTTAATGTGCAGGACAAGGCATGGGGAAGTCAGATTAAACTAGGGAGGTGGGTGGAGCGGTCAGGAGGTGGAAACTGGAGACAGTGGTGGGGGAACCCAGGAGGGAGGGGTTAAGCTGAAAATGTATGTGGAATGACTATATAAACTGAGAGCTGGGGGGGTGGAGAAGGAGATGCTTTGCAAACCACCTCGGCTCTATTGCGTATGTAATAAAGTCTATCTTAATTTTACAAAACTCAGAAATACTTTGGTTCTTTGATATAAAGACGAATTTGCCACATCAGTAATCACTTAGAATTAATTTCAATTAACAGGTGTGCCTTCTTCAAAGATAATTAGCGTTTGAGCCAATCAGTTGTGTTGTGACAAGCTAGGGGGGTATACAGAAGATATTTGATAAAATACCAAGTCCATATTATAGCAAGAACAGCTCAAATAAGCAAAGAGAAACAACAGTCCATCATTACTTTAAGACATGAAGGTCAGTCAATACGGAACATTTCAAGAACTTTGAACGTTTCTTCAAGTGCAGTCACAAAAACCATCAAGCGCTATGACGAAACTGGCTCTCATGAGGACCGCCATAGGAATGGAAGACCCAGAGTTACCTATGCTGCAGAGGATAAGTTCATTAGAGTTACAAACCTCAGAAATTGCAGCCCAAATAAATTATTCACAGAGTTCGAGTAACAGACACATCTCAACATCAACTGTTCAGAGGGGACTGTGTGAATCAGGCCTTCATGGTTGAATTGCTGCAAAGAAACCACTACTAAAGGACACCAGCAAGAAGAAGAGACTTGCTTGGGACAAGAAACACGAGCAATGGACATTTGACTAGTGGAATTTGTCCTTTGGTCTGGAGTCCAAATTGGAGATTTTTGGTTCCAACCACTGTTTCTTTGTGAGACGCGGTGTGGGTGAACGGATGATCTCCGCATGTGTGGTTCACACCGTAAAGCATGGAGGAGGAGGTGCTATGGTGTGGGGGTGCTTTGCTGGTCACACTGTCTGTGATTTATTTAGAATTCAAGGCACACTTAACCAGCATGGCTACCACAGCATTCTACAGCGATATGCCATCCCATCTGGTTTGGGCTTAGTGGGACTATCATTTGTTTTTCAACAGGACAATGACCCAACACACCTCCAGGCTTTGTAAGGGCTGTTTTACCAAGAAGGAGAGTGATAGAGTGTTGCATCAGATGACCTGGCCTCCACAATCCCCCGACCTCAACCCAATTGAGATGGTTTGGGATGAGTCAGACGCAGACTGAAGGAAAAGCAGCCAACAAGTGCTCAGCATATGTGGGAACTCCTTCAAGACTGTTAGAAAAGCATTCCAGGTGAAGCTGGTTGAGGGAATGCCAAGCTTTTATCAAGGCAAAGGGTGGCTATTTGAAGAATCTCAAATATGTTTTGTTTACTACATGATTCCATATGTGTTATTTCATAGTTTTGATGTCTTCACTATTATTCTACAATGTAAAAAAATAGTCAAAATAAAGAAAAACCCTTGAATGAGTAGGTGTGTCCAAACTTTTGACTGGTAGAGAATGTAATTTATGGCCTAAATCAAGCATGTTTTACACTCACATAATGATTCTAATACTTCAATTTACTTAAAACACACAACACAGATGATTCCTCAATTAGTGTACAGCATATGGCCGTGGCTTTGACTAATTGACAAAAACAGACTCATTGCTGAATTGCCTTTGTGGGAGCAATTACTCAAATAATTGTAAAATGACTGAAATAGACAAGACTGAAAAGCAATTCAGTGATAACTGGTATTTCCAGACGAGAGGAGCTAATTGGCCCTGGGTTTGTTTAAAGAATTGTGATTAATGGAGTTCCTACTGAGTGGTTTAAGAAGAGAGCCATCTGTCCCTGTGTGATCGGACGTCTCATCAGGGACAACTGCAACACGCAGTTACAATAGGCCCTGCTACTGGCACTGAGTGGCCCCATCTGTTAGTCCACTGTCTCACTGAGTGGCCCCGTCTGTTAGTTCACTGTCTCACTGAGTGGCCCCATCTGTTAGTTCACTGTCTCACTGAGTGGCCCCGTCTGTTAGTTCACTGTCTCACTGAGTGGCCCCATCTGTTAGTCCACTGTCTCACTGAGTGGCCCCGTCTGTTAGTTCACTGTCTCACTGAGTGGCCCTGTCTGTTAGTTCACTGTCTCACTGAGTGGCCCCGTCTGTTAGTTCACTGTCTCACTGAGTGGCCCCGTCTGTTAGTTCACTGTCTCACTGAGTGGCCCTGTCTGTTAGTCCACTGTCTCACTGAGTGGCCCCATCTGTTAGTTCACTGTCTCACTGAGTGGCCCCGTCTGTTAGTTCACTGTCTCACTGAGTGGCCCTGTCTGTTAGTTCACTGTCTCACTGAGTGGCCCCGTCTGTTAGTTCACTGTCTCACTGAGTGGCCCCGTCTGTTAGTCCACTGTCTCACTGAATGGCCCCGTCTGTTAGTTCACTGTCTCACTGAGTGGCCCCATCTGTTAGTCCACTGTCTCACTGAGTGGCCCCGTCTGTTAGTTCACTGTCTCACTGAGTGGCCCCGTCTGTTAGTTCACTGTCTCACTGAGTGGCCCCGTCTGTTAGTTCACTGTCTCACTGAGTGGCCCCGTCTGTTAGTCCACTGTCTCACTGAGTGGCCCCGTCTGTTAGTCCACTGTCTCACTGAGTGGCCCCGACTGTTAATCCACTGTTCTCGTCCACTGACAGACAGCCGCAGCACAGCAGTGCAGTAACCTTCCTCCAGCTCACATAGGACCTGATGTCCTGGATACAGGCCTCCCCTAACAACCCACTCAGCCCAACACGACGGGCAAGGATGCAAACAACAACGGAGCACTGACCAATGGCATGAAGGATGAATTCACGTTAGTGTGTTTGATTAGTGGTATCAAGGTAACAACTGCAGATGAAAAGGTGGTAAATGCACAGTGGGGGTTAGAACACCGATGGCTTTGCAGTCCACAGTAGAGGGGTGAAGGTGAGATGGCACTTACTGAAACGGTGGTGGCTGTACAAACCCTCCTCATCACCTAAGTCATCGGAGTATGCTTGCGATGAAAATTCAAAATAAGAACAACAAATTAATATAGAATGGCAAATGACTACACACAGACACATATGAAGACAAGACAAGCACAAAAAAACAACAAATAAAACATCCCTATCATTGAACACTAACATCCTGACAACCCTATACCTTCTTCTTATACTACTACCTATTCTAAACATATTCAGGGAAAGTTTTTATCTGCAGTATATTCCTTATCTAGAACTAACATTGACCAGACAATCATGCCTCCACTCTCAATGCAATCTATACACTTGGTGCCCTCACATATTCTTAGACCTTTGAATTTACTTTACCGTTTTCCCGAGATAAAACATGGAATCCAATTTAAAGAAGCAGTGTGGTTTTTCCCCCTCTATTCCATAGTCTCGTTGTAATTTTGATATTTTCTTATATTGACAAAATCTGCCAAAAGAGATGTGTGGCACAGTGTTATCTAACGTGTCATTTCCCCCCGGGTTTCACTTTGCCATCATTTGTCACATCGTGTACTGAACGTGCCTGAGAACATCCTATTGCTCCCTGCACATCATGAGTCTGCAAATACAATACAGTCACAATAATGTAAACAACGGCACCCCATTTCTGTGTGAATGCATGAAAGAACACGCCACATCAACTGTATTGATTTTCAGAGTAAGTCTAAATGGTATTCAGTGTAGTGCTACGGGTGTTCAGTGTAGTGCTACGGGTGTTCAGTGCAGTGCTACGCGTATTCAGTGCAGTGCTACGCGTATTCAGTGCAGTGCTAGGGGTATTCAGTGCAGTGCTAGGGGTATTCAGTGTAGTGCTACGGGTATTCAGTGTAGTGCTACGGGTATTCAGTGCAGTGCTAGGGGTATTCAGTGCAGTGCTAGGGGTATTCAGTGCAGTGCTCCGGGTATTCAGTGTAGTGCTCCGGGTATTCAGTGTAGTGCTCCAGGTATTCAGTGTAGTGCTACGGGTATTCAGTGTAGTGCTACGGGTATTCAGTGTAGTGCTAGGGGTATTCAGTGTATTGCTACGGGTATTCAGTATTTAGTATAGTCCTATGGTTATTCAGTATTCAGTGTAGTGCTAGGGGTATTCAGAATGCAGTGTAGTGCTACAGGTATGTAGTGTTACGGGTATTCAGCATAGTTATATGTGTATTCCGTATTCAGTGTAGTGATATGGGTATTCAGTATTGTGCTACGGGTATTCAGTATTCAGTGTATTGCTACGGGTATTCAGTATTCCGTGTAGTGCTACAGGTATTGAGTGTAGTGTTACGTGTATTCAGTGTAGTGATACGGGTATTCAGTGTTTTTAGAAATTGTAGCACATTTATTGAAAATGAAATACAGAAATATCTAATTTATATAAGTATTCACACCCCTGAGTCAATACTTTGTAGAATCACCTTTGGCAGCGATTACAGCTTTGAGTCTTTCTGGGTAAGTCTCCAAGAGCTTTCCACACCTGGATTGTGCAACATTTGCCCATTATTCTTTTCAACATCCTTCAAGCTCTGTCAAATTGGTTGTTGATCATTGTTAGACAACCATTTTCAGGACTTGTCAGTAGAATTAAATCAAAACTGTAACTCGGCCACTCAGGAACATTCACTGTCTTCTTGGAAAGCAACTCCAGTATAGATTTGGCCTTGTGTTTTAGGTTAAATATTTACCAAATAAACTAAAGTAAAAAATCATAAAAAGTAACAATAAAATAACAACAACGAGGCTATATACAGGGGGTACTGGTACCGAGTTAATGTGCGGGGGTACAGGTTAGTCGAGGTAATTTGTACATGTAGGTAGGGGTAAAGTGACTATTCATAAATAATAGACAGCAGGTAGCACCAGTGTAAAAACAAATGGAGGGGGGGTGTCAATGTAAATAGTCCGGGTGGCTATTTGATTAATTGTTAAGCAGTCTTATGGCTTGGGGCTAGAAGCTGTTAAGGAGCCTTTTGGTCCTAGACTTGGCGCTCCGGTACCGCTTGCCGTGCGGTAGCAGAGAGAACAGTCTGACTTGGGTGACTGGAATCTTTGACCATTTTTAGGGCCTTCCTCTGACACCGCCTAGTATATAGGGCCTGGATGGCAGGAAGCTTGGCCCCAGTGATGTACTGGGCTGTACGCACTACCCTCTGTAGTGCCTTGCGGTCGGATGCCGAGCAGTTGTCATACCAGGCGGTGATGCAACCGGTCAGCATGCTCTCAATGGTGCAGCTGTATAACTTTTTGAGGATCTGGGGACCCATGCCAAATACTTTCAGTCTTCTGAGGGGGAAAAGGTGTTGTCGTGCCCTCTTCACGACTGTCTTGGTATGTTTGGAGCATGATAGTTTGTTGGTGATGTGGACACCAAGGAACTTGAAACTCTCGACCCGCTCCACTACAGCCCCGTCGATGTTAATAGGGGCCTGTTCGGCCCGCCTTTTCCTGTAGTCCACGATCAGCTCCTTTGCATTGCTCACATTAAGGGAGAGGTTGTTGTCCTGGCACCAAAGTGCCAGGTCTATGACCTCCTCCCTATAGGCGGTCTCATAGTTGTCAGTGATCAGGCCTACCACAGTTGTGTTAATGATGGTGTTGGAGTCGTGTTTGGCCACGCAGTCGTAGGTGAACGGGGAGTACAGGAGGGGATTAAGCACGCACCCCTGAGGGGCCCCAATGTTGAGGATCAGCGTGGCAGATGTGTTTTTACCTACCCATACCACCTGGGGGCGGCCTGTCAGGAAGTCCAGGATCCAGTTGCAGAGGGAGGTGTTTAGTCCCAGGGTCCTTAGCTTAGTGATGAGCTTTGTGGGCACTATGATGTTGAACGCTGAGCTGTAGTCAATGAACCGCATTCTCACATAGGTGTTCCTTTTGTCCAGGTGGGAAAGGGCAGTGTGGAGTGCGATTGAGATTGCGTCATCTGTGGATCTGTTGGGGCGGTATGCGAATTGGAGTGGGTCTAGGGTATCCGGGATGATGCTGTTGATGTGAGCCATGACCAGCATTTCAAAGCACTTCATGGCTACCGACGTGAGTGCTACAGGGCTGTAATCATTTAGGCAGGTTCCTTCGCTTCCTTGGGCACAGGGACTATGGTGGTCTGGTTGAAACATGTAGGTATTACAGACTCGGTCAGGGAGAGGTTGAAAATGTCAGTGAAGACACTTGCTAGTTGGTCAGCGCATGCTTTGACTACACGTCCTGGTAATCCGTCTGGCCCCGCGGCTTTGTGAATGTTGACCTGTTTAAAGGTCTTGCTCACATCGGCTACCGAGAGCGTTATCATACAGTCGTCCGGAACAGCTGGTGCTCTCATGCATGCTTCAGTGTTGCTTGCCTCGAAGCGAGCATAAAAGGCATTTAGCTCGTCTGGTAGGCTCGCGTCACTGGGCAGCTCGCGGCTGGGTTTCCCTTTGAGGTCCGTAATAGTTTTCAACCCCTGCCACATCCGACGAGCATCAGAGCCAGTGTAGTAGGATTCATTCTTAATCCTGTATTGACGCTTTGCCTGTTTGATGGTTCGTCTGAGGGCGTAGCGGGATTTCTTATAAGAGTCCGGATTAGTGTCCCGCTCCTTGAAAGCAGCAGCTCTAGTCTTTAGCTCGATGTGGATGTTGCCTGTAATCCATGGCTTCTGGTTGGGATATGTACGTACGGTCACTGTGGGGACGACGTCGCCGATGCACTTATTGATGAAGCCGATGACTGAGGTGGTATACTCCTCAATGCCATTGGATGAATCCCGGAACATATTCCGGTCTGTGCTAGCAAAACAGTCCTGTAGCGTAGCATCCGCGTCATCTGACCACTTCCGTATTGAGCGAGTCACTGGTACTTCCTGCTTTAGTTTTTGCTTGTAAGCAGGAATCAGGAGGATAGAATTATGGTCAGACTTGCCAAATGGAGGGCAAGGGAGAGCTTTGTATGCGTCTCTGTGTTGAGTAAAGGTGGCCTAGAGTTGTTTTCCTCTGGTTCACTTGTGACATGCTGGTAGAAATGAGGTAAAACGGATTTAAGTTTGCCTGCTTTAAAGTCCCCGGCCACTAGGGGCACCGCTTCTGGATGAGCATTTTCTTGTTTGCTTATGGCTTTATACAGTTCGTTGAGTGCGGTCTTAGTGCCAGCATCGATTTGTGGTGGTAAATAGATGGCTAAGAATAATATAGATGAGAACTCTCTTGGTAGATAGTGTGGTCTACAGCTTATCATGAGGTACTCTTCCATCAGGCGAGCAATACCTCGAGACTTCTTTAATATTAGACATTGCAAATGACAGGGATTTGGGCTCATTACCGAGAAAGCAGTGTATCCTTCGCGTCGGACTCGTAAAAAGAAAAAGTCTTCATCCAGTTTGAGGTAAGTAATCGCTGTTCTGATAGAGATGATTCCAGAAGTTATTTTCGGTCATAAGGGACAGTAGCAGCAACATTATGTTCACAATAAGTAAAAAAATAAGCTACAAACGACGCGAAAAAATTAACTAAATAAAAAACGGCAGCCATCCCCTCCGGCGCCAGTTTTTGGTGGAAAGTAGACTGAACCAGGTTTTCCTCTAGGATTTTGCCTGTGCTTAGCGCCATTCAGTTTCTTTTTATCCTGAAAAACTCCCCAGTCCTTAAAGATTACAAGCATACGCATAACATGATGCAGCCACCACTGTGCTTGAACATATGGAAAACGGTACTCAGTAACGTGTTGGATTGCCCCAAACATAACGCTTTGTATTCAGGACAAAAAGTTAATTGCTTTGCCACATTTATTGCAGTTTTACTTTAGTGCGTTGTTGCAAACAGGATGCACGTTTTGGAATACATGCTTCCTTCTTTTCACTCTGTCAATTAGGTTAGTATTGTGGAGTAACTACAATATTGTTGATCCATCCTCAGTTTTCTCCTATAACAGCCATTCAACTCTGTAACTGTTTTAAAGTCACTATTGGCCTCATGATGAAATCCCTGAGTGGTTTCCTTCCTCTCCGGCAACTGAGTTAGGAAAGACACCTGCATCTTTGTAGTTACTGGGTGTATTGATACACCATCCGAAGTGTAATTAATAACTTCACCATGCTCAAAGGGATATTCAATGTATTTATTTTTTTACCCATCTACCAATAGGTGCCCTTCTTTGTGAGGCATTGGAAAACCTCCCTGGTCTTTGTGGTTGAATCTGTGTTCTTTTTTTGTTGTTGTACTTTTACCCCTTTTTCTCCCCAATTCTCGTGATATCCAATTGGTAGTTACAGTCTTGTCCCATCGCTGCAACTCCCCTAAGGACTTGGGAGATGCGAAGGTCGAGAGCCATGCGTCCTCCGAAACACGACCCTGCCAAGCCGCACTGCTTCTTGACACACTGCTCGCTTAACCCAGAAGCCAGCCTCACCACTGTGTCGGAGGAAACACCATCTAGCTGGTGACCGAAGTCAGCTTGCAGGCGCCCGGCCCGCCACAAGGAGTCGCTAGAGTGCAATGGGACTGAATCTGTGTTTAAAATTCACTGCTCGACTGAGGGACCTTAAAGAATTATATGTGTGGGGTACAGAGATGAGGTAGTCATTCAAAAATCATGTTAAACACTATTATTGCACACAGAGTGAGTCCATGCAACTTTTTATGTGACTTGTTAAGCACATTTTTACTCCTGAACTTATTTAGGCTTGCCATAACAAAGGGGTTGAATACTTACTGACTGAAGACATTTCAGCTTTTCGTTTTTAATTAATTCATAATTATTATTATTTTTGAATCCACTTTGACATTATGGGGTATTGTGTGTAGGTCAGTGTCAAATCTAAACGTAATCCATTTTAAATTCAGGCTGTAACACAACAACATTCTGAAAAAGTCAAGCGGTGTCAATACTTTCTGAAGGCACCGTATGTGGGTATGACTTTAAGTGCACTATCATGCTGCTGGTATCACCTTAGGTGTAGCCCTGTAAGCACATGAATGATGAAAGGAGAGTATGTTGAGGGACATATGATTCCACAATATGGAAAAGATGGTATGGGGAACACAGCTGGAGAAGGAGAGACACTTTCCCCAACCAACTACAGCAGCTTCAACTGCTTCCTCCACACTGCAATCAACTTCCAGGCGAGGAACAGCTGTGCATTCCCCAGCAAGCAATTTTTAATCTGAGAGGTTTTATAAATGAGCGGTGTAAATGGTTACGTTATGTTAACTACTCTGCAAAACCCATAGAAATATAATTAATATAATTATATTTCTACGTGCATAACGGCATCTCCTTAGTTACTAGAAACCACAAGCCAATCCCTGGTTCCACATCCTCCGCCAACTACAGTGCTCCCATCTCGGTCTCTGTCAACTACAGTGCTCCCATCTCTGTCTCTGCTAACTACAGTGCTCCTACCTCGGTCTCTGTCAACTACAGTGCTCCCATCTCTGTCTCTGCTAACTACAGTGCTCCCATCTCGGTCTCTGTCAACTACAGTGCTCCCATCTCTGTCTCTGCTAACTACAGTGCTCCCATCTCTGTCTCTGCTAACTACAGTGCTCCCATCTCTGTCTCTGCTAACTACAGTGCTCCCATCTCTGTCTCTGCTAACTACAGTGCTCCCATCTCTGTCTCTGCTAACTACAGTGCTCCCATCTCTGTCTCTGCTAACTACAGTGCTCCCATCTCTGTCTCTGCTAACTACAGTGCTCCCATCTCGGTCTCTGCTAACTACAGTGCTCCCATCTCTGTCTCTGCTAACTACAGTGCTCCCATCTCTGTCTCTGCTAACTACAGTGCTCCCATCTCTGTCTCTGCTAACTACAGTGCTCCCATCTCTGTCTCTGCTAACTACAGTGCTCCCATCTCGGTCTCTGCTAACTACAGTGCTCCCATCTCTGTCTCTGCTAACTACAGTGCTCCCATCTCTGTCTCTGCTAACTACAGTGCTCCTACCTCGGTCTCTGTCAACTACAGTGCTCCCATCTCTGTCTCTGCTAACTACAGTGCTCCCATCTCTGTCTCTGCTAACTACAGTGCTCCCATCTCTGTCTCTGCTAACTACAGTGCTCCCATCTCTGTCTCTGCTAACTACAGTGCTCCCATCTCTGTCTTTGATGGTAACAAGTGAAAGAAGACAAAGATGGATCCGTTTTCAAAGCCGACGATAAAAATTTCAAAACACAGATTTTTCACATCCCAGAAAGTCAGCTCCTCTTATGCAAAAGACAAGGGCAGACCCCATTAAGTGGCAAATTGCAGTCTCGCGAGTTAATCAGACGGCATCAGCATTGTGCAGGGGAACATATGAAAAGTCATTATTGCTAAATCAATTCTCAATTACCTCCTTTTCTGTAGCCGTCGACACATTAAATAAACGTTCAGCACGGTCACCGCCATTTTCCCAGCAGGCAACCGCAGTAAAGGCCCAGTGAGTGTTATTCAACCACAGAACAAATGCTAATGGCCTGTAAACACTTGTGAAAGAACAGCACAGATAGAAGTGGGACAGATAAGCATGGAGGGGAACGGCTGCCATTAGTGGATTCATTAGCGCCTGTCACACCTGTGGCCAGGAAACGCCTCGCCTGGCTGGGCCCCTGTTCCTGTCATGAGGAGCTACACTAAAGGTAGCTGGCTGCCCCTCGCAAACACGTTGAGCACAAATGAAATGAGGGCCACTCTTACTTCTCCCCATCCGAATCTCATAAAATGTGATACAGGGAAAAAATGGTGACTGTTAAAGTGGTGACACTTGGCTCATTGTGATTTGAATAAAGGGTTTATGCTCTACGACTCATTGACAGGCAGACCGTTTGAACTATGTAAGCAGACTAAATCATATAGGCCTACATTTAGCAGGTGTAAGCAGACTAAATTATATAGGCCTACTTTTAGCAGGTGTAAGCAGACTAAATTATATAGGCCTACATTTAGCAGATGTAAGCAGACTAAATTATATAGGCCTACTTTTAGCAGGTGTAAGCAGACTAAATTATATAGGCCTACTTTTAGCAGATGTAAGCAGACTAAATTATATAGGCCTACTTTTAGCAGATGTAAGCAGACTAAATTATATAGGCCTACATTTAGCAGATGTAAGCAGACTAAATTATATAGGCCTACTTTTAGCAGATGTAAGCAGACTAAATTATATAGGCCTACATTTAGCAGATGTAAGCAGACTAAATTATATAGGCCTACTTTTAGCAGGTGTAAGCAGACTAAATCATATAGGCCTACTTTTAGCAGATGTAAGCAGACTAAATTATATAGGCCTACTTTTAGCAGATGTAAGCAGACTAAATTATATAGGCCTACTTTTAGCAGATGGGAGGAACTTTTCTTGAAAATAAGAGAATTTGGGGCCAACATATGACAAATCTTTCAGTGGTGTTGTGCTATAATCCAACAACAGTGTACTACAGTCCGCAGCCTTTCTTCCAGCGCCGTAGTCGTACACTACTATTGGCATGACGCTGGGAAACAACAAAGCCTCATCACCTATGGCAACCTGAGACAACCGAGCATCATCACCTATGGCAACCTGAGACAACCAAGCCTCATCACCTATGGCAACCTGAGACAACCAAGCCTCATCACCTATGGCAACCTGAGACATCATTAACATGAGTGGGGATGAATTTTGGTTTTTGAACATTACAGGAAATAGACCCCCCCTCCCCCACCCCCCAATGTTGTTTCAAGGAGGATGGTTGTCCTGGAAACCATAGCTAACATTTTACTTCAGAACTAATGGTTGCCCACTTGCCCCATCATTTTCAATTACTGACAGACAGACAGACATGTTCATTTCCATTAATTTAACAATCTAAGTGACAATGTAGAGATTTAGAGGGGGATACAGGCAGGCAGAAGGTACACACACCCTAGTTGTCAAATTCAACAAATCTCTTCATAATTAGATTGATGTTTGTTAATGAGATATGGGATGCCAGTGAAATGTGTGATTATATTATAACTGGAGAGATAGGAATCCACCTGTCAATCTCCCACTAGCATTTTCCTCAATGAATTCCGACATAAATGATGAATATGTCCACCAACATACAGCTACATGTGCCGAATTTCTAACCCATGGAATCTATGCTATAATATGGACGTGTGGAATCTATTAAATAACAAACTGAAACACTGCTGTAGTCTACTGTGTGTTGATGGGATACACCTGTGGAATCGACTGTATGCTCCTGTAGTTGACACTCTCTCTAATTACATAAGCATGGCAGTAAGTGAAATGATCACTGCACAACCCCTAATACTCCCCGCCAGTGGATTAGCATTAAATCAATTCATATAATGTTTTCAGCCATTCACAAACTTTCTTGTCTCCTACCAAGTTGTATTCTATATTGACAATTATTTTTTTCAGAAGTCTCTGTCTGCCATTACCCTGTGGATAATGTCCTCTGTACCAGTGCATTGTGACTCTAGTCAGATATCAACTTCAAAGACATTCAACAAATAAGAGACAAATCCTACTGCTTTAATGAGTGCCGGGATGCTAATAAAACCATTGTTTTCTATTCCGCTGTGGCGTGCGTGAAGGGACCTATCTCCCAGAAGGCAGCGGGGGAGAGCGAGGCAGCAGGCGTTGTGGAGGAGGTAGAAGGCTCTCAGAAGTCTGAGACACTCTGACAGGCCAGATGAAGGGGAGTCAATGGGAGTCAGTCGCTGGGCATGCTGGGAGTCAGTCGCTGGGCATGCTGGGAGTCAGTCGCTGGGCATGCTGGGAGTCAGTCGCTGGGCATGCTGGGAGTCAGTCGCTGGGCATGCTGGGAGTCAGTCCCTGGGCATGCTGGGAGTCAGTCCCTGGGCATGCTGGGAGTCAGTCCCTGGGCATGCTGGGAGTCAGTCCCTGGGCATGCTGGGAGTCAGTCCCTGGGCATGCTGGGAGTCAGTCCCTGGGCATGGTGGGAGTCAGTCCCTGGGCATGGTGGGAGTCAGTCCCTGGGCATGGTGGGAGTCAGTCGCTGGGCATGCTGACGACAGCGCAGTGATTCAGTTCTGCTCTGCTCGCCAAGAGGCACCCCTGACCCAAGAACAACCATGAAACACAATAAGGTGATAATGAACAGAACCGAGAGAGACGGAGCCACCCTCGCCCTGCTTTGCCTCGTCCACAGGACAAACACAGCGCCCTACACTCTTCTGCTAGCTCTAGTCAGTCATCCCGTAGTCTCTTGATCAACTCGAGCGCTCGCTTCGCTGTCCTTAATTAATTAGCTCCCATGGTGAGAATACATTAGTGTCTGGAGTCTTGATGCGGGCACACTTAACTCAATCTAAACAAACACTTTACGAACCAATTTATTCAAAAGGCACTATAAAATGGATCATGCAGAGCCGTGGCCTTCTTGAAGGATAAGCATGGGGTTCTTCTCTAAGCTTCGAGGCGAGGGTGGTGGCAGAACGCAGGGATTTCATTTCTGGCTTTCATTTGACATTTTAGTCATTTAGCAGACACTCTTATCCGGAGTAATTTACAGGAGCAATTAGGATTAAGTGTCTTGCTCAAGGGCACATCGGCAGATTTCACACCTGGAGATTCAAACCAGCGACTTTTCGGTTACTGTCCAAACGCTCTTAACCGCTAAGCTACTTGCCGCCCCCGCCCCCTTCACACAGAAAACAAACAAACAAACAAAGGCAGGCTCCAAAGGTTTGTGAGCGCTCCCTGACACATATTTGAACTGCAAACAATGCAGATGATTCTCAGTGGAAATCAGCACCACGCCACTCGCAGCGTGAGCCGGGCAGCGCTATTGTTAGTGAGTTGTGACACCTATAGAGAGACCACAGCATGCGTCTCCCGTGCTCCCACACCTACAGAGAGACCACAGCATGCGTCCCCCTGTGCTCCCACACCCACAGAGGGACCACAGCATGCGTCCCCCGTGCTCCCACACCTACAGAGAGACCACAGCATGCGTCTCCCGTGCTCCCACACCCACAGAGGGACCACAGCATGCGTCCCCCGTGCTCCCACACCTACAGAGAGACCACAGCATGCGTCCTCCGTGCTCCCACACCTACAGAGAGACCACAGCATGCGTCCCCCATGCTCCCACAATCCCAGAGAGACCACAGCATGCGTCCCCCGTGCTCCCACACCTACAGAGAGACCACAGCATGCGTCCCCCCGTGCTCCCACACCCACAGAGAGACCACAGCATGCGTCCCCCGTGCTCCCACTCACAGAGCGACCACAGCATGCGTCCCCCGTGCTCCCACACCTACAGAGAGACCACAGCATGCGTCCCCCCGTGCTCCCACACTCACAGAGAGACCACAGCATGCGTCCTCCGTGCTCCCACACCTACAGAGAGACCACAGCATGCGTCCCCCGTGCTCCCACACTCACAGAGAGACCACAGCATGCGTCCTCCGTGCTCCCACACCTACAGAGAGACCACAGCATGCGTCCCCCCGTGCTCCCACACCCACAGAGAGACCACAGCATGCGTCCCCCGTGCTCCCACACTCACAGAGCGACCACAGCATGCGTCCCCCGTGCTCCCACACCTACAGAGAGACCACAGCATGCGTCCCCCCGTGCTCCCACACTCACAGAGAGACCACAGCATGTGTCCTCCGTGCTCCCACACCTACAGAGAGACCACAGCATGCGTCCCCCGTGCTCCCACACTCACAGAGAGACCACAGCATGCGTCCTCCGTGCTCCCACACCTACAGAGAGACCACAGCATGCGTCCCCCCGTGCTCCCACACCCACAGAGAGACCACAGCATGCGTCCCCCCGTGCTCCCACACCTACAGAGAGACCACAGTATGCATCCCCCCGTGCTCCCACACCTACAGAGAGACCACAGCATGCGTCCCCCGTGCTCCCACACCTACAGAGAGACCACAGCATGCGTCCCCCCGTGCTCCCACACTCACAGAGAGACCACAGCATGCGTCCCCCGTGCTCCCACACCCACAGAGAGACCACAGCATGCGTCCCCCCGTGCTCCCACACCTACAGAGAGACCACAGCATGCGTCCCCCCGTGCTCCCACACTCACAGAGACCACAGCATGCGTCCTCCGTGCTCCCACACCTACAGAGAGACCACAGCATGCGTCCCCCGTGCTCCCACACCTACAGAGAGACCACAGCATGCGTCCCCCCGTGCTCCCACACCTACAGAGCGACCACAGCATATGTCCCCCGTGCTCCCACACTCACAGAGAGACCACAGCATGCGTCCCCCCGTGCTCCCACACTCCCAGAGAGACCACAGCATGCGTCCCCCGTGCTCCCACACCTACAGAGAGACCACAGCATGCGTCCCCCCGTGCTCCCACACCTACAGAGTAAAAAAACGGGATCATCTTCCATTGTCTAGAAATTAGAAACACAACCACGTATATAATCAGGTAGACAAGGTGTTCAAACACTAATCACAGTATACAACTGCAAAACCTCCCCTCTAAAGCCTGCCATTACTGCCAAGCTCATCCTCTGTGAGTGCACAGTGAGGGGGGCCAAGAAAAAGACATAATTTCACACACAAACCTTCACAAACCCCCCCGTTGCCCAGGTAAACACCCGGAGAAGAGATGGAAGAGAAGGGACCAGAGGTGGTATACACTGCAATTTCACTGAAATAAATATTCTCATTGGCAACAATCAAAAAAATCCAAGTAGGCATACTACAAGGACGTTAGTGAGGAGTGAAGAAGAGTCCTGGGGGGGGACTGGCACTTCTCTACAGCGACCCGCTCTCTCGGATTGTGGTGATGGTTTCAGAGAGACGGCTAGCAGAAGATAAGCCAGCGGGATAGAGGGAGGAAGAGGCAGAGAAGGAGGAAGAGAGCTGATCTGTCAAATCAGAAGGGCGTGCAATGCCAGGCAGAGAAGCATGGCTGACTGACTGACTCAGCACAGTGGGAGAGATCGTGTCCAGGACTTAATCTGATCAAAGTCCTGATCTGGAGCCAGTGTTGATTGCTCCAATGCTCTGGGTCCATCCAAAAACGCTTCTAATTGGTGAATTTAGTTACTGAGACCGTGTTCAGTGACATTCAGCCAGACTGGCTTGGTAGCACTGACATGAATTTTAAGTCAAGAAAAATAGCATGTGCATCAAAAATTCTGAACTGCAAGTGCATTTCTAAGGAGCTCTGTTTATTTGTATCTGTCAATTTTACATGACACCCACCCCCACGACATTTCCCTTTCGGTTTCATTATTATGCCCCTCCCCCAATCTCTCCTCCCATCTCTGTCCTACCTGACTCGTCGTCAGACTTGTGTTCGTTGTCGGAGTCGGTGAGTGTGAGGGCTGAGTTCGCCCTGCTGGAGAGGCCGGAGCTGCGGCGGGACTTGATCGCGTGACCTCCCCACAGCTGGACGGTGCGCTCCGGGGACATGACCCCCTCTGGGTCGGAGTCTGCATCGGAGCCGGCGCTGAGGGAGTAGCCCTGCTGCAGCAGGCCCAGCTCCGAGTGAGAGGAGTGGTAGGCAGTCTGGGCCTGGGCCTGGGCTTGTTGGTCTCTCACTCCCAGCTCCGCCAGCGTGAAGCTCCCTGAGAACAGCAACAACCCAGTTAACACAGGCATATTACTCTAGGAGATGTCTTGGGTTTGGCAGGCTAGAGCAGGCATAAAAAGAGAAGTGACATTTAGGTGTGTTAATGTTTGCATTTCCTTAAAAACAGCATCTCAGATAAAAGGGCACCATATGCAAGCTCAGTCCCCAGACGATATACAAAGTGCTATTTTAGAAACTCCAGGAATAGGGGCCTCCCGAGTGGCGTATCGGTCTAAGGCACTGCATCACAGTGCTTGAGGCGCCACTACAGACTCGGGTTTTGATCTCGCAGCCGGCCGTGACCGGGAGACCCGTGAGGAGGCGCACAATTGGCCCAGCTTCGTCCGGGTTAGGGGAGGGTTTGGCCGGGATGTCCTTGTCCAATCGCGCTCTAGAGCCTCCTGTGGCGGGCCGGGCGCATGCACGCTGACACGGTCGCCAGCTGGACGGTGTTTCCTCCGACACATTGGTGCGGCTGGCTTCCGGGTTAAGCGAGCAGTGTGTCAGGAAGCAGTGTGGCTTGGCAGGGTTGTGTTTCGGAGGACACACGGCTCTCGACCTTCAACTCTCCCGAGTCCGTACGGGAGTTGCAGCGATGGGACAAGACTGTAACTACCAATTGGGGAGAAAAAGCTTTAAAAAGTTAAAACAAAAATTATAATATATTTTTAAAAGAAACTCCAGGAATAAAACCAGGAGTAAAACCAACTATGCAGATCTGAAGATAAGCACTGAAATCAATGGTGGGAAATGGACCAGAGATGTAATTTTCATTATGATACATTTGGCTGACCGGTGGATGTGTCACAAGAAGAGAGATATGAGATGATATACCAAATGGTCCAGGATATATGACAAAATACCCCATGGCTTGTATAGGAGGAAGTGAAAACCAGGGTGAATAAAGCAGCGTCGTGGTGAGAAGGAGGAGGATTTCAAATAAATAATATTTAAAGCGACAGTAGTATATGAAGTTTGAGGGGGGTGGGGGGGTAGGGCTGTGGTGGCCATTACATTTTGTCAGCTGGTGATTGTCATTCAAATACAGTGGGGAGAACAAGTATTTGACACTGCCGATTTTGCAGGTTTTCCTACTTACAAAGCATGTAGAGGTCTGTAATTTTTATCATAGGTACACTTCAACTGTGAGAGACGGAAATCCAGAAAATCACATTGTATGATATTTAAGTAATTAATTTGCATTTTATTGCATGACATAAGTATTTGATCACCTACCAACGAGTAAGAATTCCGGCTCTCACAGACCTGTTAGTTTTTCTTTAAGAAGCCCTCCTGTGCTCCACTCATTATCTGTATTAACTGCACCTGTTTGAACTCGTTACCTGTATAAAAGACACCTGTCCACACACTCAATCAAACAGACTCCAACCTCTCCACAATGGCCAAGACCAGAGAGCTGTGTAAGGACATCAGGGATACAATTGTAGACCTGCACAAGGCTGGGATGGGCTACAAGACAATAGGCAAGCAGCTTGGTGAGAAGGCAACAACTGTTGGCGTAATTATTAGAAAATGGAAGAAGTTCAAGATGACGGTCAATCACCCTCGGTCTGGGGCTCCATGCAAGATCTCACCTCGTGGGGCATCAATGATCATGAGGAAGGTGAGGGATCAGCCCAGAACTACACGGCAGGACCTGGTCAATGACCTGAAGAGAGCTGGGACCACAGTCTCAAAGAAAACCATTAGGAACACACTACGCCGTCATGGATTAAAATCCTGCAGCGCACGCAAGGTCCCCCTGCTCAAGCCAGCGCATGTCCAGGCCCATCTGAAGTTTGCCAATGACCATCTGGATGATCCAGAGGAGGAATGGGAGAAGGTCATGTGGTCTGATGAGACAAAAATAGAGCTTTTTGGTCTAAACTCCACTCGCCGTGTTTGGAGGAAGAAGAAGGATGAGTACAACCCCAAGAACACCATCCCAACCATGAAGCATGGAGATGAAAACATAATTCTTTGGGGATGCTTTTCTGCAAAGGGGACAGGACGACTGCACCGTATTGAGGGGAGGATGGATGGGACCATGTATCGCGAGATCTTGGCCAACAACCTCCTTCCCTCAGTTAGAGCATTGAAGATGGGTCGTGGCTGGGTCTTCCAGCATGACAACGACCCGAAACACACAGCCAGGGCAACTAAGGAGTGGCTCCGTAAGAAGCATCTCAAGGTCCTGGAGTGGCCTAGCCAGTATCCAGACCTGAACCCAATAGAACATATTTGGAGGGAGCTAAAAGTCTGTATTGCCCAGCGACAGTCCCGAAACCTGAAGGATCTGGAGAAGGTCTTTATGGAGGAGTGGGCTAAAATCCCTGCTGCAGTGTGTGCAAACCTGGTCAAGACCTACAGGAAACATATGATCTCTGTAATTGCAAACAAAGGTTTCTGTACCAAATATTAAGTTCTGCTTTTCTGGTGTATCAAATACTTATGTCATGCAATAAAATGCAAATGAATAACTTAAAAATCATACAATGTGATTTTCTGGATTTTTGTTTTAGATTCCGTCTCTCACAGTTGAAGTGTACCTATGATAAAAATTACAGACCTCTACATGCTTTGTAAGTAGGAAAACCTGCATTTAAAAAAGTATAATATTTTTCCCCAAACGATTTGAGGGAGTGCGCACATACGGCTATTCTGTGTTGAGCGTTTAACAAAGAAACAGGTCCTCCTACAGTGAGGGAAAAAATAATTTCATCCCCTGCTGATTTTGTACGTTTGCCCACTGACAAAGAAATGATCAGTCTATAATTTACCCCAAGTAGGGAAAGGATGGCGTGGTTGAAAAGTAATAAAGGGGAGGATATATATAAAAAAACATGGGGGAATGGAAGAGATGCAGACAATTACATTGATGGAAGTTACAATCTATCTGCAATATTAAGCTGATCTAAAAAAAAAAAAAGATCAGTCTATAATTTTAATGGTAGGTTTATTTGAACAGTGAGATTCAGATAAACAACAAAAGAATCCCGAAAAAAACGCATGTCAAAAATGTTATAAATTGATTTGCATTTTAATGAGGGAAATAAGTATTTGACCCCTCTGCAAAACATGACTTAGTACTTGGTGGCAAAACCCTTGTTGGCAATCACAGAGGTCAGACGTTTCTTGTAGTTGGCCACCAGGTTTGCACACATCTCAGGAGGGATTTTGTTCCACTCCTCTTTGCAGATCTTCTCCAAGTCATTAAGGTTTCGAGGCTGACATGTGGCAACTCGAACCTTCAGCTCCCTCCACAGATTTTCTATGGGATTAAGGTCTGGAGACTGGCTAAGACACTCCAGGACCTTAATGTGCCTCTTCTAGAGTCACTCCTTTGTTGCCTTGGCCGTGTGTTTTGGGTCATTGTCATGCTGGAATACCCATCCACGACCCATTTTCAATGCCCTGGCTGAGGGAAGGAGGTTCTCACCCAAGATTTGACGTTACATGGCCCCGTCCATCGTCCCTTTGATGCGGTGAAGTTGTCCTGTCCCCTTAGCAGAAAAACACCCCCAAAGCATAATGTTTCCACCTCCATGTTTGACGGTGGGGATGGTGTTCTTGGGGTCACAGGCAGCATTCCTCCTCCTCTAAACACGGCGAGTTGAGTTGATGCCAAAGAGCTTGATTTTGGTCTCATCTGACCACAACACTTTCACCCAGTTCTATTCTGAATCATTCAGATGTTCATTGGCAATCTTCAGACGGCCCTGTATATGTGCTTTCTTGAGCAGGGGGACCTTGCGGGCGCTGCAGGATTTCAGTCCATTGACAAGATCCTCCCGTGTAGTTCTGGGCTGATTCCTCACCGTTCTCATGATCATTGCAACTCCACGAGGTGAGATCTTGCATGGTGCCCCAGGCCGAGGGAGATTGACAGTTCTTTTGTGTTTCTTCCATTTGCGAATAATCGCACCAACTGTTGTCACATTCTCACCAAGCTGCTTGGCGATGGTCTTGTAGCCCATTCCAGCCTTGTGTAGGTCCACAATCTTGTCCCTGACATCCTTGGAGAGCTCTTTGGTCTTGGCCATGGTGGAGAGTTTGGAATCTGATTGATTGATTGCTTCTGTGGACAGGTGTCTTTTATACAGGTAACAAACTGAGATTAGGAGCACTCCCTTTAAGAGTGTGCTCCTAATCTCAGCTCGTTACCTGTATAAAAGACACCTGGGAGCCAGAAATCTTTCTGATTGAGAGGGGGTCAAATACTTATTTCCCTCATTAAAATGCAAATCAATTTATAACATTTTTGACATGCGTTTTTCTGGATTTTGTTGTTGTTATTCTGTCTCTCACTGTTCAAATAAACCTACCATTAAAATTATAGACTGATCATTTCTTTGTCGGTGGGCAAACGTACAAAATCAGCAGGGGATCAAATACTTTTTTCCCCTCACTGTATATGCTTAATTTAGAGTTATTTATGCAACTTCAGTTGGGATACAAACATTGGGCTGTATGTTTTAATTTAGAATACATTCTAATGCTGCATGATGCAACGAATTATGATTAGAAAAAAGTTGCATGAAAAGGAAGCACTCTGCTCTGTTTCTTGCGCAGGCTGCACACACTTCATCAGTCTCTCATTCACAATTTGACGAGCCCTTCGAGGCAAGCAACACTGAAGCATGCATGAGAGCACCAGCAGTTCCGGATCACTATGTGATCACGCTCTCCGTAGCCGATGTGAGTAAGACTTAAGCAGGTCAACATTCACAAGGCCGCAGGGCCAGACGGATTACCAGGACGTGTACTCCGAGCATGTGCTGACCAACTGGCAAGTGTCTTCACTGACATTTTCAACATGTCCCTGACTGAGTCTGTAATACCAACATGTTTCAAGCAGACTACCATAGTCCCCGTGCCCAAGGACACTAAGATAACCTGCCTAAATGACTACCGACCCGTAGCACTGACGTCTGTAGCCATGAAGTGCTTTGAAAGGCTGGTCATGGCTCACATCAACACCATTATCCCAGAAACCCTAGACCCACTCAATTTGCATATCGCCCCAACAGATCCACAGATGATGCAATCTCTATTGCACTCCACACTGCCCTTTCCCACCTGGACAAGAGGAACACCTACGTGAGGATGCTATTCATTGACTACAGATCAGCATTCAACACCATAGTGCCCTCAAAGCTCATCACTAAGCTAAGGATCCTGGGACTAAACACCTCCCTCTGCAACTGGATCCTGGACTTCCTGACGGGCCGCCCGCAGGTGGTAAGGGTAGGTAACAACACATCTGCCATGCTGATCCTCAACACGGGGGCCCCTCAGGGGTGCGTCCTCAGTTCTCTCCTGTACTCCCTGTTCACCCATGACTGCATGGCCAGGCACGACTCCAACACCATCATTAAGTTTGCTGACGACACCACAGTGATAGGCCTGATCACCGACAACGATGAGACAGCCTATAGGGAGGAGGTCAGAGACCTGGCTGTGTGGTGCCAGGATAACAACCTCTCCCTCAACGTGACCAAGACAAAGGAGATGATTGTGGACTACAGGAAAAAAAAAGAGGATTGAGCACGCTCCCATTCTCATCGACGGGGCTGTAGTGGAACAGGTTGAGAGCTTCAAGTTCCTTGGTGTCCACATCACCAACGAACTATCATGGTCCAAACACACCAAGACAGTCGTGAAGAGGGCACGACAAAGCCTATTCCCCCTCAGGAGACTGAAAAAATTTGGCATGGGACCTCAGATCCTCAAAAAATTCTACAGCTGCACCATCGAGAGCATCCTGACTGGTTGCATCACCGCCTGGTATGGCAACTGCTTGGCCTCCGACCGCAAGGCACTACAGAGGGTAGTGCGTACGGCCCAGTACATCACTGGGGCCAAGCTTCCTGCCATCCAGGACCTCTATACCAGGCGGTGTCAGAGGAAGGCCCTCAAAATTGTCAAAGACTCCAGCCACCCTAGTCATAGACTGTTCTCTCTGCTACCGCACGGCAAGCGGTACCGGAGTGCCAAGTCTAGGTCCAAAAGACTTACATTTACATTTACATTTTAGTCATTTAGCAGACGCTCTTAACCAGAGCGACTTACAGGAGCAATTAGGGTTAAGTGCCTTGCTCAAGGGCACATTAACGTCATTTAGCAGACGCTCTTAGCCAGAGCGACTCACAAATTGGTGCGTTCACCCTATAGCCAGTGGGATAACCACTTTACAATTTGGGGGGGGGGTTAGAAGGAATACTTTAGCCTATCCCAGGTATTCCTTAAAGAGGTGGGGTTTCAAATGTCTCAAACCCCCAAGCCATAAGACTCCTGAACAGCTAATCATGGCTACCCGGACTATTTGCACTGCCCCCCCACCCCACCCCCCACCCTATATTTTTACGCTGCTGCTACTCTGTTAATTATTTATGCATAGTCACTTTAACTCTACCCACATGTACATATTACTTCAACTACCTTAACTAGCCGGTGCCCCCGCACATTGACTCTGCACCGGTACCCCTCCTGTATATATAGCCTCTCTACTGTTATTTTATTTTACTTCTGCTCTTTTTTTCTCAATACTTTTTTGTTGTTGTTTTATTTTACTTTTTTATTTAAAATAAATGCACTGTTGGTTAAGGGCTGTAAGTAAGCATTTCACTGTAATGTCTACACCTGTTGTATTCGGCGCATGTGCGGTAGCAGAGAGAACAGTCTATGACTAGGGTGGCTGGAGTCTTTGACAATTTTGAGGGCCTTCCTCTGACACCGCCTGGTATAGAGGTCCTGGATGGCAGGAAGCTTTGCCCCAGTGATGTACTGGGCCGTACGCACTACCCTCTGTAGTGCCTTGCGGTCGGAGGCCAAGCAGTTGCCATAGCAGGCGGTGATGCAACCAGTCAGGATGCTCTCGATGGTGCAGCTGTAGAATTTTTTGAGGATCTGAGGACCCATGCCAAATCTTTTTAGTCTCCTGAGGGGGAATAGGCTTTGTCGTGCCCTCTTCACGACTGTCTTGGTGTGTTTGGACCATGATAGTTCGTTGGTGATGTGGACACCAAGGAACTTGAAGCTCTCAACCTGTTCCACTACAGCCCCGTCGATGAGAATGGGGGCGTGCTCAGTCCTCTTTTTTTTCCTGTAGTCCACAATCATCTCCTTTGTCTTGGTCACGTTGAGGGAGAGGTTGTTGTCCTGGCACCACACGGCCAGATCTCTGACCTCCTCCCTATAGGCTGTCTCATCGTTGTCGGTGATTAGGCCTACCACTGTTGTGTCGTCGGCAAACTTAATGATGGTGTTGGAGTCGTGCCTGGCCATGCAGTCATGGGTGAACAGAGAGTACAGGAGGGGACTGAGCACGCACCCCTGAGGGGCCCCCGTGTTGAGGATCAGTGTGGCAGATGTGTTGTTACCTACCCTTACCACCTGGGGGCGGCCAGTCAGGAAGTCCAGGATCCAGTTGCAGAGGGAGGTGTTTAGTCCCAGGATCCTTAGCTTAGTGATGAGCTTAGAGGGCACTATGGTGTTGAATGCTGAGCTGTAGTCAATGAATAGCATTCTCACGTAGGTGTTCCTCTTGTCCAGGTGGGAAAGGGCAGTGTGGAGTGCGATAGAGATTGCATCATCTGTGGATCTGTTGGGGCGGTATGCAAATTGGAGTGGGTCTAGGGTTTCTGGGATAATGCTGTTGATGTGAGCCATGACCAGTCTTTCAAAGCACTTCATGGCTACAGACGTCAGTGCTACGGGTCGGTAGTCATTTAGGCAGGTTATCTTAGAGTCCTTGAGCACGGGGACTATGGTGGTCTGCTTGAAACATGTTGGTATTACAGACTCAGTCAGGGACATGTTGAAAATGTCAGTGAAGACACTTGCCAGTTGGTCAGCACATGCTCGGAGTACACGTCCTGGTAATCCGTCTGGCCCTGCGGCCTTGTGAATGTTGACCTGCTTAAAAGTCTTACTCACATCGGCTACGGAGAGCGTGATCACATAGTCATCCGGAACAGCTGGTGCTCTCATGCATGCTTCAGTGTTGCTTGCCTCGAAGCGAGCATAGAAGTGGTTTAGCTCGTCTGGTGTCACTGGGCAGCTCGCGGCTGTGCTTCCCTTTGTAGTCTGTAATAGTTTTCAAGCCCTGCCACATCCGACGAGCGTCAGAGCCAGTGTAGTATGATTCAATCTTAGACCTGTATTGACTCTTTGCCTGTTTGATGGTTCGTCGGAGGTCATAGCGGGATTTCTTATAAGCGTCCGGGTTAGAGTCCCGTTCCTTGAAAGCGGCAGCTCTACCCTTTAGCTCAGTGCGGATGTTTCCTGTAATCCATGGCTTCTGGTTGGGGTATGTACGTACGGTCACTGTGGGGACGACATCATCGATGCACTTATTGATGAAGCCAGTGACTGATGTGGTGTACTCCTCAATGCTGTCTGAAGAATCCCGGAACATGTTCCAGTCTGTGCTAGCAAAACAGTCCTGTAGCTTAGCATCTGCGTCATCTGACCACTTTTTTATTAACCGAGTCACTGGTGCTTCCTGCTTTAGTTTTTGCTTATAAGCAGGAATCAGGAGGATAGAGTTATGGTCAGATTTGCCAAATGGAGGGCGAGGGAGAGCTTTGTATGCGTCTCTGTGTGTGGAGTAAAGGTGGTCTAGAGTTTTTTTCCCTCTGGTTGCACATTTAACATGCTGGTAGAAATTAGGTAGAACGGATTTAAGTTTCCCTGCATTAAAGTCCCCGGCCACTAGGAGCGCTGCATCTGGATGAGCGTTTTCCTGTTGATTAATGGCCTTGTACAACTCATTCAGTGCAATCTTAATGCCAGCATTGGTTTGTGGTGGTAAATAGACAGCTATGAAAAATATAGATGAAAACTCTCTTGGTAAATAGTGTGGTCTACAGCTTATCATAAGATACTCTACCTCAGGCGAGCAAAACCTTGAGACTTCCTTAGTATTTGATTTTGTGCACCAGCTGTTGTTTACAAATATACACAGACCGCCACCCCTTGTCTTACCGGAGTCAGCCGTTCTGTCCTGCCGATGTAGCGTATAGCCTGCTAGCTGAATGTTATCATTGTTGTCGTTCAGCCACGACTCCGTGAAACATAAGATATTACAGTTTTTAATGTCCCGTTGGTAGGATAACCGTAATCTTAAATCGTCCATTTTATTTTCAAAAGATTGAACGTTGGCTAATAGGATTGATGGAAGAGGCAGTTTACTCGCTCGCCGTCGGATCCTTACAAGGCACCCCGATCTGCGTCCGCGATATCTCCGTCTCTTCCTCACGCGAATGACGGGGATTTGGGCCTTGTCGGGTGTCTGTATGAAATCCTTCGCGGCCACCTCGTTGAAGAAAAAATCTTCGTCCAATACGAGGTGAGTAATCGCTGTCCTGATATCCAGAAGCTATTTTTGGTTATAAGAGACGATGGCAGAAACATTATGTACAAAATAAATTACAAATAACGCGGAAAAACACACATAATAGTACAATTGGTTAGAGGGCTGTAAAACTGCAGCCATCTTCTCCGGCGCTGTTCATGCCAGCCAGGTAGGCTGTAAAGCAAAGCAATGTGCTTAATATTAGGTAAGGTGAGAAATAAATATAGTAGGCCTAGCCTACAGGAAGCTGATGGGATCCTCCTCTTTTTAATAGAGGCCATCAAAACTATTTTCCTCACACAATTGCATAGCATAGCCTGTAGAAATCTTACAGAACAGCAACACTTATTTAACTCCATGCATCAACCAGCTATGAGGATCTCTCGCTGCGCAACAAGTGATCCTATTCTGCTCAAACTCTGAATGCCAAGGCTCTTATGAAGTGTTAGATTTGATTTTTAAATCGCATTTGCATTGACGTCAGAATGATTAGAGAGACAATAGAGCGCAGAGTACCGGCCATTAGCGTCTGGCCATTAGCAAGTTTGGCAGGCTACTAATGACCATCAGCAGAATCAGAACGCGGTTTTGGAGAAGCCTAGTTACCGTGACAACTCCTGACTGCTGGTGTGGCAGTAATACGGTCAACGTAACAGCCCTAGTGGGGGAGTGGCTTCGTGGCAAGAGGACTGCATCAGCAATAACATGGAATACGACTCTGCTCTAAACAACAAATCACAAACACACAGGAGCAACCACCAGGTGTGTGTGTTGGTGGCAGAAGGGAGAAGGTGGCGGTTCTGAGTAATGGATACACAAATAATAGCTGCAACAATCCCTTAATAAGATACTTTAACTATGTGTTGAGACAGCCAGTCCGAGGAAGACCTATGGGTAATCCAAACTAGTTGTGCAGGGTGGCTGGTAGCCTAGCGGTTAAGAGAATTGGGCCAGTAACGAAGGGGAAAAGTTTGTCAATATGCCCTTGAGCAAGGCACTTAACCCTCCTGTAAGTCGCTCTGGATAAGAGTGTCTGCTAAGTGAATAAAATGTGTAGAGTGGACAATAGTGCTAAAAACAAATGACCTGAAATTAGAAGAACAACAGCAATGGTTTCAGCTTCAGGATAAGCAGGAAGAAGGTTCAACCAATATGATTTTGCTGCACTAAATTAAAACAACGCTGAAACAACGCAATCAGCTGAAAAGTAGGAACTAAAGTAATAAAAAAGAGCTCATTAGATAACTGCAGTGAATTAATGATGAACAACATTAAAAGGGACAGTTTTAGAAAGGACACAACATGGGTTGTGTACTGTACTGTGCCTTTAAGATATCAGGAGTAGTATCACAGTACAATTAAGGATATATCAATCATAAAGGAAAAGTAGTCATGATCAATGTGGACCTGCGTGTACTGTATAGACAAGCAAAATATGAGATGATTGTACACAGCTCATAATCTCAGATCGAAATCCCTGAGATTGCCAGACATCCTGTATAATTGTGAATATCAGATATTAGTATGGGGTAAGACGTGTATTTAATATTACAACATTTAACACTGGCATGATACAAACATTAACACGATTAATGTAAACATTATCGAAAACAAAAACAACTAAATGTGAGAGGAGTATCTGGATCCACTCACAGAAGGGGTAAGGGGAGTTGGTTTGGTTATTTGGGACGGGGACACTGGAGGGGCTCTATACTGTTCCTCAACAAGTACAGTAAGAGAGAGAGGGGGTAGAGTAGGAGGGTCACACTTGTATATGTCCCCAGGGCAGGTGCAGGGGATACTGGTCCAGCGTGACTGTGGCACATACCTGTGTAGTGCATACCTGACAGGAAATAGCTGATGCCGATGGGGGCCAGCTCCACGTAGGCTGGGTGGGTAAGCAAAAAGACACAACTCTCCCATCAGTCAAAGATTCTCTGTACTGTACCGAACTGGATGTTCCTCTAATATGGTTGTAATTTGTAAAAACCTCTGCGTTCTTATTCACACACACTAATATGTGGGGGGGAAAAAAACTATAACATTAGAATGATAATGGTGATATCACAAAAGCCTTTTCACTCTATTTCTCAATTGAAAACAACTGAGCTCTTTTAACCAGAATAGCAAACACAGGCGTGCAAAACTGATGATACAGACCAGATGTTTGACACCAAGCTTCCATTTATTAAATGAGGGAGAAAGACAAGGTCATTTCCCTGAAAAAACACATTTTAGTCACGGCCCAGAATCTCCCTCAGTCCCAGTGTTGGTCCACACAATTTACATATCAACAAACACTCAGGCCCTGCGAGCCAACAGCCCCTTTCAACGAGGTGCTGAAATAGAAGAGAGGAGGAGGCAAGGTCATTTGTAGAGAGAACTGTTTCTATGGCAACACAGCATTGTTCGCATGCCAGCAGGTACGGCGTAGCAATTCAAGACCGACATCACTTCATTCGTCTCCTTTCAGGCCTCTCAAACGTCCTGATTGATGGCCTTATGCATATGCAAATTAGCTGCATGTCCAGGACAGGCAGAGTGTTTGTGGTCTGAAAGAGCGATAACATGAGTGGGTTAGCTGAGGTGACCAGGACAAGAAGAGTGTTTGTGGTCTGAAAGAGCGATAACATGAGTGGGTTAGCTGAGGTGACCAGGTCTGTCAGATCTACCTGCACATGATACGGGCCGTGTCCAGTGGCAAACATGATGAAAGACATTTGTGTTGGAGCTTTCTCCCCCCCCCCAATAATATATTTTTTTCTATAAGTAATGCTGGCTGAACTGAGTAGCATTGATTGAAAAAGCCACCCAGTATTTCCTGTGACAAAATCAATTTATTCTCAGAGTGATACAAAGAACAACCTGAGCCTTATAGCGCAAATCTAAATTCTGGAGAGCCGTAGGCAAGTCTGGGTTGTTAATATAAGTAATAATGCCAGAGATTTTGTTCCAAAGAAAAGTCCCCACTGAGCTGAAATGGAGGACTCCCAGCCGCTTTCTCTGAAACGACTTCCGTTCTCAGGTACACAGGAGAACAGACCTTAATGAAAGCTCATAACTGTAATGAAATTGAATATGTTTCTTTTCATTTTCTGTCCCAGAGTTCCTTTCTTGCTTCACTGCATTTTTCCCTGATTTGAGTAGAGAAAAAGACAAGGCGCAGAAGGGGAGAGAAGTTTGGAGGCATAAATTACGTATGGGTTTCACTTATGCCTGAACATCCAGCGGGATTATAGACTTGGTATGCCTGGTTCTAATCAATGTCAAAAGAGAAATACATTTATCTGAATTTCCTAGGTAAATAGAGCAAAAACGTTCTTATCAAACCGTGATCATGGCACATCTTTGATATCCATCAGCTGTACAGAGTCTGATCTCTCTCGTCCATGTCCACACAGTGACATTGATCATCCCCATCATGTCCTCGTTGCTGCGTTTAACATGCTCTCTGATCCACAGTCACTTTGCATAGAGCGTGTTAGCACATTGCTTTTCAGTCAGATCAGAGTCTGTGGGATGGACTTCCAGCCTTATGGATGCCCATTAGGGTCATGCCAGAGTCTCTTCTCCTGCTCGTCGCCTGATTGTTGAGCAGCTGTCTCTGACTCTTTTATTCATGAGATTGCTCTTCGAGTATGTTTCCTTAAGTGTACTCTCCAGCCCCATGGAGATCTCAGAGTCCTCCATTACTGTATCGGGGTTCCACTCCCACCGTCACTGTCATATTGCTGTGTTCCCTTATCTTCTCAGATGAGGAAGCAGCTCCCACCGTCACTGTCATATTGCTGTGTTCTCTTATCTTCTCAGATGAGGAAGCAGCTCCCACCGTCACTGTCATATTGCTGTGTTCCCTTATCTTCTCAGATGAGGAAGCAGCTCCCACCATCACTGTCATATGTGACTTGTTTCAGGAAGCTGGGCCTATGTCGCACGTCACTACATCACAGGAGAGGCATTTGAACGTATATAATTTTTTATCAAAATGCATCTTTTGGCAGAAATGCCTTAATAACAAACGTGTATGCCATCTGTAAATACGAATACAATTGTTAAAATTACGAGCCTAGTTGGTTTAGCCACGGAAAAAGACAGGAACCTTCCCACTAGCCATGATTGGCTGAGATAATGGATGGGCTGAACATGCCGAGAGAGGAGTTCTGTCTTTCACATGAGTTGCTCAGTATGTGTAGTAGATATAACGTTAGCCATAAAGAACTGAAAAAGTGTTGCTAATGCTCTCAACAACATTGCTGCCCAGAATTTAGCAGGCGTTATTACTTTATGCAAACGTTGACTGGAGTGACTTGACACAACAATGGGCCAAACAAGCTGTGGCTAGCAACAAACCAAATGGAAGAGACACATTCATCCATGTATACAGGTAAGAGTCTAGCTACAGTGAGGGGAAAAAGTATTTGATCCCCTGCTGATTTTGTACGTTTGCCCACTGTCAAAAACATGATCAGTCTATAATTTTAATGGTAGGTTTATTAGAACAGTGAGAGACAGAATAACAACAACAAAATCCAGAAAAATTCATGTAAAAAATGTTATAAATTGATTTGCATTTTAATGAGGGAAATAAGTATTTGACCCCTCTGCAAAACATGACTTAGTACTTGGTGGCAAAACCATAGGCAGCATTCCTCCTCCTCCAAACACGGCGAGTTGAGTTGATGCCAAAGAGCTCGAACACAATTTCAGATGTTCATTGGCAAACTTCAGACGGCCCTGTATATGTGCTTTCTTGAGCAGGGGGACCTGCAGATTCATACTCCAGCATTCCATGGATGGTGGCTAGCTATGCCAATTTGTTTGTACTGTAGCTATGGGTTGGGATTATGATTCATTAATTAGCTAGCTAGCTACATGTCTAAACAAAAGACTCCACTTCGCAAGAAAATGAGTACATGATTACGGCCATCTATTGTATTTCATGAACATGTGTACATGTCTAGACGATAGTGACCCATCCACTTAGATAGATGTGGCTAGGGGGTGGTTATAGCTTTTATTTCACACGACCCATCAATTTAGACAAGTGTCTGGGTAAGCATCATCTAAAAATTATACAAATATTTATATAATATTTTTATCTGGACACAAATCAGATTAGGATATAGGCCAAGGATTAGGATATACGCCAAGGATTAGGATATAGGCCAAGTATTAGGATATAGGCCAAGTATTAGGATATAGGCCAAGATTAGGATATAGGCCAAGATTAGGATATAGGCCAAGGATTAGGATACAGGCCAAGGATTAGGATACAGGCCAAGGATTAGGATACAGGCCAAGGATTAGGATATAGGCCAAGGATTAGGATATAGGCCAAGATTAGGATATAGGCCAAGGATTAGGATACAGGCCAAGGATTAGGATACAGGCCAAGGATTAGGATACAGGCCAAGGATTAGGATATAGACCAAGATTAGGATATAGGCCAAGGATTAGGATACAGGCCAAGGATTAGGATATAGGCCAAGGATTAGGATATAGGCCAAGGATTAGGATATAGGCCAAGGATTAGGATATAGGCCAAGGATTAGGATATAGGCCAAGGATTAGATAAAGTGTATTTTTGCCTGGAGCCTTCCTTATTGTAGGCTGCTACTTTCACCACTATTAGTCTTGAAATCTTTGGTTGTTAAGAGGGTGTGAACAATGTTGAATATGTGTAGACAAAGAAGAGCTCTCCAGTAGGTCGACCAAAACATTGAAGGGCCATTTTCTTAAAAGTGGGGTTACAAGTTTATCAACTTTCAAAGCAGAATTACTTTCCGCATTGGTCCTCAACTGCAGTGTATGATATACCATTTTGTAGCTCTGAGTCTCTACTTTTATCCAATGTAAAAAATAAATAAAAAAATCTAATTTTGCAACATAGGACCGAATCTAGGCGGTGGGTCACATATTGCTGTGTTCTCTTTTTATCTTCTCAGATGAGGAGCCAGTGTTGCCAACTTAGCGACTTTGTCGCTAAATGTAGCGAGTATTCAGACCCCTCTAGCGACACATTTTCAAAAACGCGACTAGCGACAAATCTAGCAACTTTTTCTGTTGTTATTGGAGACTTTTGGAGACTCTGACGTGAAAGCACGTATCGTTCTTACTCTTCTCAATGAGCAGCGGGTGCTGCCGTGGGCCCCACCCCAAAGTGGGGTGGGGCCCACTTTGGGGTGGGGCCCAAAGTGGGCGGCAGGTAGGGGCCCTGGGCGGCAGGTAGCTTAGTGGTTAAGAGCGTTGTGCCAGTAACCGAAAGGTCGCTGGTTCTAATCCCCGAGCCGACTAGGTGAAAAATCTGTCGATGTGCCCTTGAGCAAGGCACTTAACCCTAATTGCTCCTGTAAGTCGCTCTGGATAAGAGCGTCTGCTAAATGACCAATTATTTATATATATTTATATATTTATATAATTATAAAGTGGCCCAGTCCTCACGCAGCAGTCCCTCCCAGCTGCAGTCAGAGCAGGAGATGTTTTAGACCACTGCGCCACTCGGGAGGTTTAACATGATGCAGCCACCACTATGCTTGAAAATATGGAGAGTGGTGCTCTGTGTTTGAAATTCACTGCTCGACTGAGGGTCCTTACAGATAACTGTATATGTGCGGTACAGAGATGAGGTAGTCATTTAAAAATCATGTTAAACTCTATTATTGCACATAGAGCGAGTCCATGCAACTTATTATGTGACTTATTAAGCAAATGTTTACTCCTGAACGTATTTAGGCTTGCCATAACAAAGGGGTTGAATACTAATTGACTCAAGACATTTCAGCTTTTCATTTTTAATTCATTTGTAAAGCTTTCGAAAAACATAATTCCACTTTGACATTTTGGGGTATTGTGTGTAGGCCAGTGATACACATTTTCAATTTAATCCATTTTAAATTCAGGCTGTAACACAACAAAATGTGGAAAAAGTCAAGGGGTGTGAACACTTTCTGGCACTGTACATCTCGCTGGTTTTTCTATGCATCGTCACGACCAGACGGCAGACTCGGGTAGGAGAGGAGGGGTGTTAACAACAGCTGGTGCGCATCCTCTAACGTTAAGGAAGTCTCAGGTTTTTGCTCGCCTGAGAATACTATATGATAAGCTGCAGACCATACGATTTAACAAGAGGGTAAATAATCTGCACTCAACCAGCTGTATAGGGCCATAAGCAAACAAGAAAATGCACACGTTTCTGTGGCCGGTGATTTTAATGCAGAGAAAATGAAATCCGTTTTACCTCATTTTTACCAGCATGAACACCTTTACTCTACACACAGAAATGCATACAAGGCTCTCCCTCGCCCTCCCTTTGGGAAATCAGACCATAACTCTATCCTCCTGATTCCTGCTTACAAGCAAAAACTCAAAACAGGAAGTACCAGTGACGCACTCAATATGAAAGTGGTCCAATGAAGTGGATGCTAAGCTACAGAACTGTTTTGCTAGCACAGACTGGAATATGTTCCGGGATTCATCCGATAACATTGAGGAGTTTACCATATCAGTCACCGGCTTCATTAATAAGTGCATCGACAATGTCATCCCCACAGTGACCGTACATGGTCCTCTGTAGCTCAGCTGGTAGAGCACGGCGCTTGTAACGCCAAGGTAGTGGGTTCGATCCCCGGGACCACCCATACACAAAAAATGTATGCACGTATGACTGTAAGTCGCTTTGGATAAAAGCGTCTGCTAAATGGCATATTATATTATTATTATTATAAGCCATGGATCACACGCACTGAGCTAAAGGCTAGAGCGACCGCTTTCAAGGAGCTAACATGGTCCACACACACCAACACACTCGTGAAGAAGGCACAACAACGCCTCTTCCCCCTCAGGAGGCTGAAAATGTTTGGCATGGGCCCTCAGATCCTCAAAAAGTTATACTGCTGAACCATTGAGAGCATCTTGACTGGCTGCATCACTGCTTGGTATGGCAACTTCTTGACATCTGACCGCAAGGCGCTACAGAGGGTAGTGCATACGTCACTTGGGCCGAGCTCTTTGCCATCCATAACCGCTAAACCAGGCGGTGTCAGAGGAAGGCCCTAAAAATGGTCAAAGACTCCAGCCACCCAAGCCACGGACTGTTCTATCTGCTAACGCACGGCAAGCGGTACCAGTGCACCAAGTCTGGCACCAACAGGACCCTGAACAGCTTCTACCCCCAAGCCATAAGACTACTAAATAAGACTGCTAAATAGCTCATCAAATGGCTACCCGGGCTACCTGCATTGACCCTTTTTTGCATTAACTCTCTTGCACTGACTATGCACACACGCTGGACTCTACACACACATACACCACACACCTGCTACTGTATATTATCTATCCTGTTGCCTAGTCACTTTATCCCTACCTACAGTGGGGAGAACAAGTATTTGATACACTGCCGATTTTGCAGGTTTTCCTACTTACAAAGCATGTAGAGGTCTGTAATTCTTATCATAGGTACACTTCAACTGTGAGAGACGGAATCTAAAAAAAAAATCCAGAAAAATCACATTGTATGATTTTTAAGTAATTCATTTGCATTTTATTGCATGACATAAGTATTTGATACATCAGAAAAGCAGAACTTAATATTTGGTACAGAAACCTTTGTTTGCAATTACAAAGATCATACGTTTCCTGTAGGTCTTGACCAGGTTTGCACACACTGCAGCAGGGATTTTGGCCCACTCCTCCATACAGACCTTCTCCAGATCCTTCAGGTTTCGGGGCTGTCGCTGGGCAATACGGACTTTCAGCTCCCTCCAAAGATTTTCTATTGGGTTCAGGTCTGGAGAATGGCTAGGCCACTCCAGGACCTTGAGATGCTTCTTACGGAGCCACTCCTTAGTTGCCCTGGCTGTGTGTTTCGGGTCGTTGTCATGCTGGAATACCCAGCCACGACCCATCTTCAATACTCTTACTGAGGGAAGGAGGTTGTTGGCCAAGATCTCGCGATACATGGCCCCATCCATCCTCCCCTCAATACGGTGCAGTCGTCCTGTCCCCTTTGCAGAAAAGCATCCCCAAAGAATGATGTTTCCACCTCCATGCTTCACGGTTGGGATGGTGTTCTTGGGGTTGTACTCATCCTTCTTTTCCTCCAAACACGGCGAGTGGAGTTTAGACCAAAAACCTCTATTTTTGTCTCATCAGACCACATGACCTTCTCCCATTCCTCCTCTGGATCATCCAGATGGTCATTGGCAAACTTCAGACGGGCCTGGACATGCGCTGGCTTGAGCAGGGGGACCTTGCGTGCGCTGCAGGATTTTAATCCATGACGGCGTAGTGTGTTACTAATGGTTTTCTTTGAGACTGTGGTCCCAGCTCTCTTCAGGTCATTGACCAGGTCCTGCCGTGTAGTTCTGGGCTGATCCCTCACCTTCCTCATGACCATTGATGCCCCACGAGGTGAGATCTTGCATGGAGCCCCAGACCGAGGGTGATTGACCGTCATCTTGAACTTCTTCCATTTTCTAATAATTGCGCAAACAGTTGTTGCCTTCTCACCAAGCTGCTTGCCTATTGTCCTGTAGCCCATCCCAGCCTTGTGCAGGTCTACAATTTTATCCCTGATGTCCTTACACAGCTCTCTGGTCTTGGCCATTGTGGAGAGGTTGGAGTCTGTTTGATTGAGTGTGTGGACAGGTGTCTTTTATACAGGTAACGAGTTCAAACAGGTGCAGTTAATACAGGTAATGAGTGGAGAACGAGGGGGCTTCTTAAAGAAAAACTAACAGGTCTGTGAGAGCCGGAATTCTTACTGGTTGGTAGGTGATCAAATACTTATGTCATGCAATAAAATGCAAATGAATTACTTAAATATCATACAATGTGATTTTCTGGATTTTTGTTTTAGATTCCGTCTCTCACAGTTGAAGTGTACCTATGATAAAAATTACAGACCACTACATGCTTTGTAAGTAGGAAAACCTGCAAAATCGGCAGTGTATCAAATACTTGTTCTCCCCACTGTATATGTACATAGCTACCTCAATTACCTCGTTCCCCTGCACATCGACTCGGTCCAGGTACTCCATGTATATAGCCATGTTATATTTTACTTCTTATTACTATTCACTCTGTATTTATTCCTCATGTCACTATTTCTATAAAACAAACATATTTATCTCTGCATTGTTGGAAAAGGACCCGTAAGTAAGCATTTCACTGTTGGTCTACACCGGTTGTTTACGAAGCATGTGACAAATAACATTTGATTTGAATGGTGTGCTAATGACTAAGGGCGCGCTAGGAGCTCTCCTGTCCATGCCATGATGGATCTTGGGCAACTGTCATCCAGACTACTCGTGCTTAAATAACATCAGCCTTGAGGGGCATTCTCCATTTCAATTATTGTGTGACTCCATTATTGAATCGTGCACTGCCAAACTTCCAAGTTTTGTATTCACTCAACTAGTCAAGGTTAATCTTGAATGTACTCAAACTACTCCTTTCCAATTTTCGAAAAGTTGAGGCCACTGAAGTGCCAATGAAGTTCCCAGCACTGCCTTCAATGATTTTCTTTGCATAGTGAATTCATATGGTCGTATGGTTCAGAAAGAAAGCAAGTGTAAAGTATTGAGCTAATCAAATGTGATGATGTGTGCTTCCTTAACCCACCTGTGAAGACATGTGTTGAATGCCTTGTGTCAACTGCTCTTTAGTGCAATTGTGGCAAAGAACATACATACATAAACAAATTTTGCTATTCATAGTTCTTTGTAATCAAGAATGCACAGGTAACATGTCCCCTGCCCCCGTGTAGCTCAGTTGGTAGAGCATGTCGCTTGCAACGCCAGGGTTGTGGATTCAATTCCCACGGGGGGCCAGTTTGAAAATGTATGCACTCACTAACTGTATGTCGCTCTGGATAAGAGCGTCTGCTAAATGACTAAAATGTAAATGTAACTTACTAAATAATGTAAACACTTGAGTAAATTAGGGATACAGAGTATATTGAGAGCAGGTGCTTCCACACAGATGTGGTTCCTGAGTTAATTAAGCAATTAACATCCCATCATGTATAAAAATGCTGGGCAGGCAAAATAAAATAGCCATTATTTTGGCTACCATGGCTATGCCCCATAGGATGACAACGCCCTAATCCACAGGGAACAAGGGGTCATTAAAATGTTTTGATGAGCATGAAAACGATGTAAACCATATGTCATGGCCGTCTCAGTCACCAGATCTCAACCCAATTGAACACTAACAGGGAGATTCTGGAGCGGTGCCTGAGACAGAATTTGCCACCACCATCAACAAAACACCAAATTATGTAATTTCTTGTGGAAGAATGGTGTCACATCCCTCCAATAGGGGTTACAGGTAGGGTTGCAAAATTCCAGGACATTTCCAGAAATTCTGGTTGGAGGATTCCGGATTTCCTGCTTATTCCCTCATGATTCTGTGAACCTCCAACCGGGATTTTGGGTAAACCAGTGAATTTATTGAAAGTTCCAGGAATTTTGCAACCCTAGACCAGACACTAGTTCTGGTCCAACGCCCTTTTAAGATACTTTATGTTGGTGTTTCCTTTATTTTGGCAGTTACCTGTACATTTGTACGTCTCCATGTAAAATGTCTGTGTGGCAACCAAGATAAAAGCTCCAGTCAATCAGACCTACAGTATACCAAAGAACAGAAAACAGTGTGGCCACCTCCCCTTTAACCTTATTATTATTATTATTATTATAATAATAATATAATAATATAATAATAATAATAATATGCCATTTAGCAGACGCTTTTATCCAAAGCGACTTACAGTCATGCATGCATACATTTTTGTGTATTGGTGGTCCCGGGGATCGAACCCACTACCTTGGCGTTACAAGCGCCGTGCTCTACCAGCTGAGCTACAGAGGACCACCATTATAACCTAACGATCAACTGGCCATTACACCCTTATCTCACATCCAACCTCAAAGTGAAAGAAACCCGTCCTCCCTTCCTCTGTCTGTCTCATACTCAGTCCTCTCAAGGAAACGGAAAAAACAGGAGAAGGGAGCTAGAAATGACAAGTGAGAATAAATGGTTGAGGTGATATACTGACTGTATGAATGGCAGAGAGAAGGACAAAAGGTCACGATCTGAGAAACGTATTGTGATGCCACTAATAGAATTAACAAGCTAACGCTGCACACTGCACAGCCTCTGAGTGCTACAGTACTGAAACCACACTGTGCCTTCTCACACTAAAAACCCCTCGCATTGACCTACACGTCATCTCACCATCCAATCCCCTGTTATTGCTGTACGCCACCATTACTGTGAGCATTGAAATGAATCACTGGGCAGCCAATCTCATTCTCAATCCACTAACTCTAGGCCTACACAGTGCATACAGAACATGCTTTGAGGTGGATACGGGCGGGAACAAATACACGGACCTGCGTGTCTCCTGCCCTCTGCCATTTCCTCAGATCACACTGGCATGGCCATGACCTGGGATTTATGGGAAACCCGTCCTAGCGCTCCACTCGCCATTTCCTCACGCTCATGCTGTTCAGCCCCAGACCCCTGCTCTCTCCTCCGCCCTAAAGGCTCATTCATATTCCAGCAGTCTCTTCCAGACACAGAGCATAGCAGCAGCCACAACACTATCAATACTGCATCCCATCTTAGCCTGCACAGCCCCCCGCAAACAGCACCTTAAGCCAAAGAGGACAGATGCTCCTCTTGACTATGAAAACTATAATCTCGGTTTATGACAACTCACTATGGATTCTCACAATGGTTTGGCTGTATCTTCAGCAACTCCTCTCTCAGTCTGTCCCAGCTCTATTTCGGTATCAACATTATATATTGTTGTCTGTATATCCCTCAATATTGTATTCTACCATAACCAAATAATCAATATTGCACATACTGTGTTTATTTAAACCTGTATGTATGGCTTTCAACATTAGACTTAATTCTGACATGTTTTTGTTATGTTCTAGATTTCGATTGGAACATGAAGGGCACACACCGACCCCCCCCCCCCCGCCACAAACACACACACACACACACACACACACACACAAAGGCCTAAAACAAACAATGCGGCCAAATGAGACTAGGCTAAACGACATTGGCGCTGTGTTCGGGGTAGAGCTGTGTTCGCTAATGGTTGAACCGGGGAGCAGAAGTACATGACAGAAGACGTTGCGTGGAGCCAAACTGCTCTTAAGGGAGTGGTTGGTTCGGCTTTCCTCGGCTGTGACGGCGTGCTTCAGCCCTGGTTCATTATGAGGCTCTCCTGCTCTACCTGACGTCCTCCACAATGTGGCCGTGGCTGACGCTGGGCCCACACACACACACACACACACCCCTGAACACTGACTGCAGAGTTCAAGCTGTACACGCAGACCCTTCTATGTCCTCATTTCTCCATGGTGACTGATGACCCATATCACCTGCCAGGGAATACGTGAATAGAGGCTGGAGGGGAAAGAGGCTGGAGGAGAATAGAGGGAATAGAGGGTGGAGGAATAGAGGGAATAGAGGGTGGAGGAAATAGAGGGAAAAGAGGGTGGAATGAATAGAGGGAATAAAGGGTGGAGGAAATAGAAGGTGGAGGGAATAGAGGGAATAGAGGGTGGAGGGAATAGAGGGAATAGAGGGTGGATGGAATAGAGGGAATAGAGGGAATAGAGGGTGGATGGAATAGAGGGAATAGAGGGAATAGAGGGTGGATGGAATAGAGGGAATAGAGGGAATAGAGGGTGGATGGAATAGAGGGAATAGAGGGAATAGAGGGTGGATGGAATAGAGGGAATAGAGGGTGGATGGAATAGAGGGAATAGAGGGTGGATGGAATAGAGGGAATAGAGGGAATAGAGGGTGGATGGAATAGAGGGAATAGAGGGAATAGAGGGTGGAGGGAATAGAGGGAATAGAGGGAATAGAGGGTGGATGGAATAGAGGGAATAGAGGGTGGAAGGAATAGAGGGAATAGAGGGTGGAGGGAATAGAAGGTGGAGGGAATAGAGGGAATAGAAGGTGGAGGGAATAGAGGGAAGAGGGAATAGAGGGAATAGAGGGAATAGAGGGTGGATGGAATAGAGGGAATAGAGGGTAGATGGAATAGAGGGAATAGAGGGAATAGAGGGAACTACGTCGCACAGTTCAGGCTTGATCCGATTTATCTCTAGAGAAACTGCACACTCATTCACAGAACAATAAAAAAACGATGTTGGTCAATTAGTTGTTTAAAAAATGAAAAATAACCAAAATGTCAATTAAATCGCTCAGCACTACTCTCTTTTGCCCTCAATTCTGTCTCATAAGATCATATTCATAAGGTGACAACTCAACTTGCTATCCATTGTAAAGTCTATCCATGGTAAAAGTCTATCCATGGTAAAAATCTATCCATGGAGTAAAGTCTATCCATGGTAAAGTGCTGTGTGGTGTTTGAGTGAGGTGAGGACAAGGTGAGCCATCGCTTCAGGTGTGGGAGGCAGACTGTTTAGTATCCTCAGTGGGTTTCTACAGAGCTGCATATTTCAACCCAGAGAGTCCATCCTGCATGGCGCCTGTCTTCCTTTAATCTCTACCCGAGTTCCTCTCCCAGGGCACACTGAATAATGCTGAGAGCGAGAGATGCAGTCCTGTGTGCGGCCTTAGAAGTTAATTCCACATCAAACCCATCTCAGAACCACAGGCAACAACTTAGGTTGTGTCACCATACCCGCAAAGTGGAAAAAGTCAAATTAAAACTTCACAATAAAACCTGCACCCCACTGTGTATTTGTATTTATTGACAGCAGCTACTCTTCCTGGGGTCCAGCAACGTAAGATAGTTTACATACAGTTTAAAATACTACATGACATTACATTTTGTAAACACCTTACCCAAACATTTAGTGTGTTCCCTCAGGCCACCACTCCACCACCACATATTTACAATACAACATCCACGTGTGTGTAGAGTGAGTGTCTTATCGTGTGTTGCCTTACAACTTGGAATTAAAATAGATTTTGGGGGGGGGTTTGTATCATTTGATTTACACAACATGCCTACCACTTTGAAGATGCAAAATACTTTTTTTTGTGAAACAAACAAGAAATAAGACAAAAAAACTAAAAACTTGAGCGCGTATAACTATTCACCACCCCAAAGCCAATACTTTTTTTAGAGCCACCTTTTGCAGCAATTACAGCTGCAAGTCTCTTGGGGTATGTCTCTATACGCTTGGCACATCTATCCACTGGGATTTTTGCCCATTCTTCAAGGCAAAACTGCTCCAGCTCCTTCAAGTTGGATGGGTTCCGCTGGTGTACAGCAATCTTTAAGTCATACCACAGATTCTCAATTGGATTGAGGTCTGGGCTTTGACTAGACCATTCCAAGACATGTAAATGTTTCCCCTTAAACCACTCGAGTGTTGCTTTAGCAGTATGCTTAGGGTCATCGTCCTGCTGGAAGGTGAACCTCCGTCCCACTCTCAAATCTCTGGAAGAAGTAATTTTTTTTCATTTCACTTCACCAAAATGTTGACTATTTTGTGCAAGTCCATTACATGAAATCCAAATAAAAATCTATTTAAATTACAGGTTGTAATGCAACAACATAGGAAAAACGCCAAAGGGGGATGAATACTTTTGCAAGGCTCTGTACATGTAGCCATGGCTCTATGTCAGGGGTCGCCAATTTACAATTTATCCTACCATTTCTAGCTATCTTCGTGCCAGTTATGATTTTCATATTGCGCATTACAACTAATTGTGTCTATTGAATATCTAAATTTCCCACAAACTGAAGAATTCCATCGAACTCGCTAAACAGAGGCTCTGTCCATTAGCACCACGGGCTTGATCTTGGAACACAGATTATCTTGGTGAATGATACACTGACGTTTAACCAGTGGTGTAAAGTACTTAAGTAAAAATACTTTAAAGTACTACTTAAGTAGTTGATTTTTGGTATCTGTACTTTACTATTTATATTTTTGACAACTTTTACTTTTACTTCACTACATTCCTAAAGAAAATAATATACTTTGTAATCCCTACATTTCCCTGACACCCAAAAGTACTTGTTACATTTTGAATGCTTAGCAGTAGAGGAAAATGGTCCAATTCACACACTTATCAAGAGAACATCCCTGGTCATCCCTACTACCTGATCTGGCGGATTCACTAAACACAAATGCTTCCTTTGTAAATTATGTCTGAGTGTTGTGCCCCTGGTTATCTGTAAATTAAAAAATAATGCCATCTGGTTTACTTAATATAAGGAATTTGAAATGAATTATACTTTTACTTTTTATTTTGATACTGAAGTATATTTTAGCAATTACATTTACTGTTGATACTTAAGTATATTTAAAACCAAATACTTTTAGACTTTTACTCAAGTAGTATTTCACTTTTACTTGAGTCATTTTCTATTAAGGCATCTTTACTTTTACTCAAGTATGACAATAGGGTACTTTTTCCAACACTGCAGTTAACCACGGGGTGGCCAATCTTATTTTAAAATCAGCTTTGCGAATCCTTTATGTTTCCCCACCATAGCGGGGGGCACCGTCAGTTGTAATAGCTAATATGTTTTTAATATCGACACCTCTCTCCTCAAAATGATCTGTGAAGGCTTTTGCTACATCTTCCCCATTAGTAGTACCACGCATGGGTTTTAGACACAGCAGCTCCTCACGTACCTGCTCTGAGTCACAGTATCTTGCAACAACTGCCAGACATGGAATGTCATTCACATCCACACTCTCATCAAGAGCCACACCAGGTGCATCTTTTAACGCTACAGTTTGCTGCTCCTTTACATTTTCAACCATCTCGGTAACACGCCTTTCAACAGTTCTGGCAGACACAGGCATGTATTTTATCTTTGAGATTATTTTGTCTTTGTTAGGCAATCCAACAAATAAAAGTCTGTGAACTACTAAGGAAAGCATCCTTGACATACTCCCCATTAGTAAATGGTTTTCAATGTTTAGCAATGCATTGCACAACTTTGTAGCTCCCCTCTGTAGCTTGATTTTTGACTGCATGTAGATTTGTAAACACACCGCTTTGCTTTTCATACCTGGACATGGCCCTGTTGATTCCGTCAGCCTTGTCCACCTCATCCTTGAAGTTTTTCTCATGTTTCATTTCAAAATGACGCCGTACATTTGATGTCCGACAAACAACAGTTTTACAACAGAGAGCACAAACAGACTGGTCCTTCAGTAAAACAAATCTATATTCCTTTGTCCAAGAGGCAATAAATGAGCGGACATCTGCCTTATTTTTCTTTGCTGATGACATTTTGCGCCCTGAACTTTTTAAAATATCAAAAGAAGGCTTGCTAGCTCCTAGCCATGTGAAAACTAATCTCTCATCTTCAGTGCTGCCTTGGTTTTGAATTTGGCGGGAGAGGTGAGGCGGGTCGTCTTGCACTGAACTAATAATATGAAACTCCTGCAAAATCATGAAAGCCCATTGGCTAATCAGGTTTGACATACCTTGGGAACTACAACATTGCAGTGAATACCAATGCAATTTCGAAACCAATGCATGCAATTTCAATTATATTCTCATACGTCCAGCCAAGGCTTAGCACGTCACGCCAAAAAATAAAATAAATAGATATCTTTTTTTTTTGGGTGGCTTTCCAAGCCGTGCCAAGGCTGGCATGCATGCATTAGGTTGTCAACCCCTGCTCTATGGAGTACTGTGCGCCTCCCATAGTCTGTTCTTGACTTGGGGATTGTGAAGTAAGGGACCTAGATAGCTGCCCTGGGGAATTCCTGATTCTACCTGGATTATGTTGGAGAAGCTTCCTCGGTGTTCTGTTAGACAGGTAACTCTTTATCCACAATATAGCAGGGGGTGTAAAGCCATAACACATCAGTTATTCCATCAGCAGACTATGATCGATAGTCAAAAGCTGCACTGAAGTCTAACAAGACAGCTCCCACAGTCATTTTATCATACATTTCTCTCAGACAATCAAAGGTTTACTAAGGGTTGGTTACAGGTTGATTAGTCGGCTATTTGAGCCAGTAAAGGGGGCTTTATTATTCTTGGGTAGTGGAATTACTTTACCTTCCCTCCAGGCTTGAGGGCACACAATTTCTAGTAGGCTTAGATTGAAGATGTGGCAATATCGTCCGCTATTATCCTCAGTAATCTTCCATCCAAGTTGTCAGACCCCAGTGGCTTGTCATTGTTGATAGACAACAATACTTTTTTCACTTCTTCCACACTCACTTTACGGAATTCAAAATTACAATGCTTGTCTTTCATAATTCGGTCAGTTATACTTGGATGTGTAGTGTCAGCATTTGTTGCTGGCATGCCATGCCTATGTGTGAAAATTTTTGGAATTAAAAAAATCATTAAAGTAGTTGAATGAGCCATCTGATTCAATGAATGATGGAGCTGAGTTTGCCTTTTTGCCCAAAATTTCATTTAACGTTCAGGATGTTTTGTGTTTTGTAGGGCTAAGAAATACCTTTCACCTTTAAAAATAAGACATTACAGTGAATCTAACCATTTCGATTTTACAGTTGAGATACAGCAGCAATCATTATTTATAATTTCCACCAACAATACTGAACGGTTACAGACAAGTGTTAGGAAAACCGCCTTGCGACTGAACGTCTTTGATTGGGGAATTACTTTTGTTATCCATTTGACTCCAGTAGAATGATATTCGAATGTGTCCTTCATTTAAAATATGGTTTCGATATGAATTCCCATGGTTTGTTAGGGGACGAAAAGGAGAAAAGGTGATATGACTATGACCAACTGAAGTTTGTTACGTTTCAATGACTTTCTAGATGTAAACTTTTTCGGTGCAGGAAAGCCAGCAGCATTCCATTCCATTAGGACTGCCTCCCTCTCCGCTGAGTGTCCGGGCCAGAAGCAGCCCAGCCTGTGCATGACGTAGCTTATCTCGCCTCCCAGACCCTAATAACCTTGCTGGGGTCCACAAGAAACATGACATAATACAGTGCATTCGGAAAGTATTCAGACCCCTTGACTTTTTCCACATTTTGTTACGCTACAGCCTTATTCTAAAATGGTTTAAATTGTTTTTTTTCTTCTCATCAATCTATACATAATACCCAATAATGACAAAGCAAAACAGGTTTTTAGAAATTTCTGCAAATTTATAAAACATTAAAAACGGAAATATTATATTTACATAAGTATTCAGACCCTTTGCTATGAGACTCTAAATTGAGCTCAGGTGCATCCTGTTTCCGTTGATCATCCTTGAGATGTTTCTACAACACCTCCCTGATTTGCATTTCTATCTTTCTTATATATTCTATAACCACGTATGACCAGAGAACGTGAAATATTAGAAAGACACAAAGTTTGTACCTCTAGACACATGAAATGGTTCAAAATGGGAATACTCCGACTACCCAGCATGCAGGGCAGCTAAATCAAGTGCACATACCGCAAACTGTGTTAAACTAATAAAAAAATAGGATGTCAAGGCTTTATCGTTGGACAAAAAAAAAAAAAAAAAAAAAAGGTGATTGACTAGGAAAGTCTTGGCAATTGATCGCGATCGAACGGTTGGTGACCACTGGCATACAATAATGTTTTACAACGTAGCAGCAGGCCCAACCTGTCATTACGGTTTCATGCTCAAATGTATATTGATGGGCTTTAGTATGGATCCGATCTAAGCAGCATCTGTCACCCAGTTTTTAATTGACAAACTGACGGGAATGTTAAAAGCCTTTTTGCAATTGTTTTTGCATGACCCAAATGGCGTTCCATACATGGGTTTCAGTATCCTGTGAAATTGAATAAGAAAGGGTGCAGTTAGCTACTGAATATTCTGAGAGAGAATGTTAAGGGTCATTGCTTGTCCAACCCCGTGAAGGAAGAATGAATAATCCACACCCTGTGGACACCCAAAGCAAGGTTGGACTGGCGCTATTAACTGAAAAGAACCTAAAACTCCCCTCCATCACTTCTCCCCCCCCCCCCCCCCCCCAAAAAAAAAAACCTCATCCCTGTGTAGAGTGAAATCCTACAGTGCTACAGATGACCAGGTGAGTCTGGGGTTTGGAGAGCGTGGAGCGCAGGTGATTGAAAAGAGAGACCCGCATCATGACACAGACCGTGGGAGGTTCCCTTTAGTGAACCATTATCAACAACACACGCTGCGGAAGAGACAGCAGTCTCTGACAAGCGGCTAATAGGAAGACCCTGTGAAATGGGAGGAATGTATTGAAAAAAATCCCAGGTCAGTGGAGACAACCACAGAAACAGAGACGTGGAGCTCACCTTGGCGGACGTACTCCTGGTGTTCGTGGCGCACCAGCTCAGCCACGCAGCCCCCGTAGTGCAGGTGCGTTTCGCGGTCGTAGGCCTTAAGCGTCTCGCTGGAGCTGTAGGACTTCTGGGTGGCCACACGACACTCCTCAGGCTGCAGGGATGCCGTGGCGTGGTGGAAGTCCTTCCTGCAGCGGCCCCGGGTCAGGGAGCGGTGCGGACGCTCCTTCATGTCCATCTCCACGGCAACCGGTGCTGCTGCTCCCAGGGGATTGGCTCAGGTCGAGGCGCTCACCTGTTAGGGGCAACAGCGTGGGGTGGGAGGAGCGAGAGCGAGAGAGAGAGAGAAGGAGCATGAAACCAGACACACCGATGTAACACGTTCACTTCCTAAAATACTAAGTTCATGCGGCACTGAACTGCAAGACAGAGTAAAACGGACTGGACTGAAGACTGAAGATGATAAATGCTGGTTCAAATCCTGTGTTGTCTTAGGTAAGGTTCTTAACTTCAGCACCTATCCTCCTACACAATGACATGTAATCCCTTATGCTGCCTGTGAGAGCCATGCTGTTTCTGAAGAAATGGAAAGAAATACACCATACAAGCGTTTAACAGTGCACGTCTATTTTGGAGACGTCATGTCGACACAGAATGAGAGCCCCATTGGGATTGATTTAGTTGTCCCATTCCACATCTCCTGCTGAGGTTAAAGATATACACATAAACTTATCAACACCTGACTGACTACACTGTCAAAACACAGTCCGAACACACCCTCCCACACACACACACACACACACAGTGAGCAGGCAGCCTCAGCAGGAGGGACGAGGACTGGGGATCCTCATCATGTCTCAGGCTCATTATCACTTGGTGAGTAAGTTATTTTCTGACTAACACAATGAGGAGAGAGAGAGAAAGACAGAGACAGAGAGAGAGAGAAACAGAGAGAGAGACAGAGACAGAGACAGAGACAGAGAGACAGAGAGACAGAGAGACAGAGAGACAGAGAGACAGAGAGAGAGAGAGAGAGAGAGAGGAGAGAGAGAGAGAAGCATAGCTAGAAGGCTCTGCTGGAGGGAGGAGGCATCCTTCCAGACGCTCCACAGTGACACCAGCCCACTCTGCATCTGTCTGTGAGGCTGAGACTGTGCTGGCCCAGCCAAACCCAGCCAGGGCCTCCACCACCACCACAACCTCCCCAACACCAGCTACTGAGGAGCAGGAAACGATGGACTCAAAGAGCAGGTAGTATAATGCATCTCCTTATTAAATAGTAGACTTCTGTATAGAACAAAACAGTAAGATTCCTTTTTTGATCCATCAGCAACAGGTTCAAGTGAACTGCACAAAAGAATAGTACAAAAATACTATTATTTGAAGCTCACAGACATAAGTTGGAAAGATTATTATTATTATTATTATTATAGGAAGTTGTCCTAGTTACACTTTAACAACCGATAAGCAGTGTATGAAAAAACACTTTACTTTTCTCTTAACATTTTGTAGTTAAATTATTTTACAGGAAACAAGGAAAAAATCTATTGATAACAGCTTGCATAGGAAGCATTAGAACATTTAGCCTTAAAGAGATTCTCCGGTACTTTTGTATACTTTTTAGCCAGTAGCTCTGAAAGTAGCGCTCATAAGCCAAAAGTGGTCCCCGAACATTGCACTACCTGTGCGGATATGTCCACCACGTCATTGCTCACTCTCTCGCTCTGCTGTGTGTGCATCTTCCTAGCTGTCAGTAGTCAAATGGAGAGGGGCTGAAGCTCATTGGCTAGAACTTAAATTGCTAGGGGGCTGGCCCACGTGGGGGAAAATTCAGGGAAAATGGCGCAGCACAGCTTCCAGAAAAACTTGGGATTTCGTGGCTAATTGAGGTAAAACAGTAATTCTGTTGATAGATTATCCATGTATGAACTACAAAAAAGTAGAAGTCACCAAAGTTCCCGGAGTATGTCTTTAATTCCACTGACTGAGCTTTTTGCTGTGGGCAGATCCATATTTTTAATAAGGTTTTATTTGAAGTGTTTACATAATCAAGAGGAATCTCCACTCTGGGCATTGATTACCAGCAGTACTTACACTCACAAAGGCCTCATCATGGTAAGTGGTAAACACTGGCGCTCATCTGGACTGACAATAATAACCCAGTCAACAGTAGACAAGGAGAGAGTCATGATGACACATGAAGGCCAGTTTATCTTATGTAGGTCTCTCGTGTACTATGACTCTGACCAACCTTACTTGTGGTCACAGATTAAGGAGGGATGGGATTGTGTTTAGTAGGATGTGAGGAGGAATCCATGCTGGATTGTCAACGATCAGATTGAAAGCCAGGAGAGACTCATGATGGAGCCTCGGGGCAGAGAGAGACGTGGATCGAGTGATGAAACGTCATTAAGGAGGAGAGGTTAGAGCCGATCAAAAACATCAAAGGCGGGGATACGTGAAGCTATAAGAGGTATTGTATAACAAATTGATCCTCAAGCCAGTCTACTCTCAATTACAAGAACACACATCATACCAGCACATAATTAATGTAAACATAGGGACTTGAAAACAGTTCATGCATCTGGATAAGGAGTGTTAATTGACTCATTAATCCATTTAAAACGTGTGTGTGTGTGACTATGTGTGTGTTTTGCTTGAGAGAAAGTGAGAGAGAGAGAGAACATGCTCACACCTCTATGGAAAGTGGCATGTAAACATCAGAGGGATTTAAGATACAGTTCAATAAGGGAAAAGGAACATCATAAATGGACACGTGCCCCAGTCAGTGCCAGATGAAGAGAGAAAACCTCTCTTGTAAGCTCACCATGGCAGCAGCAATCCACATACTCAATTTAAACTAATCCTTAAATCCACATTGGGCAAACCTCTCACTGCCTTAATCTGCCTGTAAACAAAGGGATTTGAAAGGGTGTTGTGACTGTGACCAGAGCTGTGATACCAGCGGTGATTCAGACACACTATGACACACTATGCCTGGCCCAGGACAGACACCTGTGGGTCCTGATGGTTTAATTGTAGCTGCTTGGAGGGTGGGGAGCCCTGCTGGGGAGAGTTAGGAGCTAGTCCAACAGGGGTGGGGAGAGTTAGGAGCTAGTCCAACAGGGGTGGGGAGAGTTAGGAGCTAGTCCAACAGGGGTGGGGAGAGTTAGGAGCTAGTCCAACAGGTAAAGGACATGAGAAATGGGGAGGTGGAAAGAAAGGAGAACATGCACCTGGGTGGAAGAGCAAGAGGATGTGGAAGAGGAAGTGGATATGGAAGTAGAAGAGGATGTGGAAGAGGAAGTGGATATGGAAGTAGAAGAGGATGTGGAAGAGGAAGTGGATATGGAAGTAGAAGAGGAGGTGGATATGGAAGTAGAAGAGGATGTGGAAGTGAGCAGCCTGCCAGAAAACAAGGGATAGAATAGGAGAGTGGATGTGAGGAAGGAGAAAGAAAGAGTGCTACATAAGGAGGGGGAAGAGAGGAAGACAGGTTATGGTGAGGAGAAGAGAGGAGAGGAGAGGAAAGCTCTAAATAGAAAGAGACCAGTGGGTAGAGGTAGAGGGTACCTGAGGATTTGCTGTGGATCAACTGAGCTGTGATGTGCCTTCAGGCACTCAGACTGGCGGTAGTCTCTGGAAGAACAGAGGTAGCCTGGCTAGACAGACAGACAGACAGACAGACAGACACATAGCTGGCTGGCTAGGGAACCAGACTAACAGAGAGCCTCTCTGTTGGAGCCTAGTGAGTCATGTAACTGACAAACTGGTAAAGTGCTTTTAATTGAGCTGAAGCTGTTATTTCAAGGTGAGAACTCAATATACATGTATGGCATTTCACTGATTGATTACCGAGTGGCAGTGAAAGTTTCTCTACGTGTTATTTTCATTTCAGTGTTTCAATAATTCCTTTTGATGATTCGAGACGTTTTTTCTTTGTACTAAACTTCAGACTAAGGTATCTCTAATCCCTCCACGGATGCTCAGGTGTGCCTTAAGCAATTCTAGCTATTTGACCTTTTGCAAAGGCTCTTGGAGATAGGATAGAGTATTTTTACCTTCAGAGAGTCGTCCGCAGCCCAGCTGTAGCAGACCTGAGCACAGCCTCAGGAGTAACTTGGGTGGACCAGCATGATGACTAAAGCCCTCTCTATTAGTTTTCTCTCTCTACTTCATCAAATGCAAAACAAAAACTGACTTGATTTTGAGTGAGGGAAATAGATTTTTTCCAGTCGTTTTCGCTAGCACCTACTACTGTATAGGACAATTCCAGTTACATGTACTGAACCATCAAACAGGCAAAGCGTTAATACAGGACTAAGATCAAATCCTATTAAGCTGGCTCTGACGCTCATCGGATGTGACAGTACTTGCAAACTATCAAGGATTACAAAGGGAAACCCTGCCGCGAACTGCCCAGTCACTCGAGCCTACCAGACGAGCTAAATGTCCTCTATGCTCACTTCGAGGCAAGCAACACTGACCCATGCATGAGAGCACCAGCCGTTCTGGACGAATGTGAGTAAAACCTTTAAACAGGTTAACCTTCAAAAGGCCGCATGGGCCAGCCAGATTACCAGGACGCGTACACAGAGCATGTGCGGACCAGCTGGCAAGTGCCTACATGGACATTTTCAACCTCTCCCTGACCCAGCCTGCAATACCTACGTGTTTCAAGCAGACCACCATAGTCCCTGTGCCAAAGAACGCCAAGGTAACTTGTCTAAATGACTATCGCCCCGTAGCACTCACATCAACACCATCATCCCAGACACCATGGACCCACTCCAATTCACATAACGCCCCAACAGATCCTCGGATGACACAAGCTCTATTGCATTCCACACTGCCCTCTCAACACCATAGTGCCCTCCAAGCTCATCACTAAGCTCAGGACTCTGGCACTGAATACCTCCGTCTGCAACCGGATCATGGACTCCCTGACGGGCCACCCCCAGGTGGTGAAGGTAGGTAACACATCCGCCACTCTGACCCTCAACACGGGGGCCCATCATGGGTGCGTGCTTAGTCCTCTCCTGTACTCCCCCGTTCACCCATGACTGTGTGGCTGCACATGCTCCAACACCAATCATTAAGTTTGCTGATGAAACGACGATGGTAGGCCTGACCACCGACAACGATGAGACAGCGTATAGGGAGGAGGTAAGTGACCTTGCAGTGTGGTGCCAGGATAACAATCTCTCCCTCAATGTCAGCAAGACAAAGGAGCTGATCGTGGACTACAGGACACGGAGGGCCGAGCACTCCCCCATCCACATCGACGGGGCTGTAGTGGAGCAGGTCGTGAAGAAGACACGACAATGCCTCTTCCCCCTCAGGAGGCTGAAAAGATTTGGCCTTCAGATACCAAAAAGTTATACAGCTGCACCATTGACAGCATCTTGACTGGCTGTATTACCACTTGGTATGGGAACTGCAAGGCATCCAACCGCAAGGCGCTACAGAGGGTAGTGCGTATGGCCCAGTACATCACTGTGGCCGAGCTCCCTGCCATCCAGGACCTCTATACCAGGCGGTGTCAGAGGAAGGCTACTAAAAATTCTCAAAGACTCCAGCCACCCAAGTCATGGACTGTTCTCTTTGCTACCGCATGGCGAGCGGTACCGATGCGCTAAGTATGGAATCAACAGGACCCGGAACAGCTTCTACCCCGCAAGCCATAAGACTGCTAAATAGTTAGTTAAATAGTTAACCAATCGCTGCCAGGACTATCTGCATTGACCCTTTTTATTATCTGCAACAGTTTTTTATCTATCATGTTGCCTAGACATTTTACGCAAAACTATATGTACATATCTACCTCAATTACCTCATACACCTGCACATCGACTCGGTACTGGTACCCCGTGTATATAACCAAGTTATCATTACTCATTGTGTATTTATTCCTCGTGTTATAATTGTTTATATGTTTTTTATATCTGTATTGTTGGGAAAGGCCCGTAAGTTAGCATTTCACTGTTAGTCTACACCGGTTGTTTACGAAGCATGTGACAAATAACGTTTTATTTTATCTGTATGATGAGGAACTATTTCGGGTCCAAATTGCTTTGATGTATTAAAAACAGCCATCTTCATTTAGTGTGCAGGTTGGCTCCCACTCAGGGCTGGGTGAGAGGCTTTTGTGAGGAGCACCTGTAATGATGTATGAGGTAGTGCTGAGTGGAGGGAAAACTGAGAGGATGGTAGCCCCATCCAGAGGACTGCTCCACAGGCCACCTCAGCCTCCCACCCCCCTGGAGATAATAGAGATGCTCTCCAAACACATTAGATTCCCCCATGAGACAGCCCTCACAAGTGGCTTGAGTGGCCTGCAACGCTCCTCTCCCAAGTGCCATAGAATTATAATGCAGACACTAGTCGAGGCACCGGCTATACAATTTACACCGCGCCTGTGTCCTTCACGTTTCACGTTTATTTGCCCTATTTATCTTGAGGATTTTCCACAATGTGAAAATTGGGTATTTTTCTCTGCCTACTGAACATTTTCACCATAAAACCCATTCGGTGCTACTAACAAAACTGTGCATTGTGACTGGGACTCTTGGTTGGTTGTGTAATAATGAATCAGATCAGTTTGGATACAGTATATAAATATCGTATATATTTTTTTGCGTTGTCTTTGTAAATGTTGTAAATTTGTATGATTTGTGTACAGGCAAGGCTCCCCTCTCAATGGGATTTCCCTGCTAAAATAAAGGTTAAATAAAATTAAAAATAAAAATAAAATCCCCACCAGCATTGTCTGCAAAAAGAACCTTTCTTGCCTACTATTACAAGTAGGCTCAAAGAGGAGGAAATTATACAAGGTATGAGTCAACATTATGAAAGACAAGGTCACAACATTATTGTTCAGCTATTCACGAACAACACTGCCCTTACTCAGCATCTGTCAGCTATTTACAGATAAGCAGGATATATTGACAAAACAAGAGGATGAAAATATAGGCCGTACCGGTCAACAGTCAATGTGTATTACAGAATCCTGCATATTCCCTCACCTCAATGACAACAGATGTATATACTATGTACCTAAAAAGTACTTTTTACTTCTGTTATCTGAGCACCACACACACACGACTATCTACGTTACTTCTTCCCTCCTATCCCCATCCCTCCGTCATCCCCCTCTCACCGATCAGTCCTCTGGCCTGTATGCAATCTGCCATCACTGCAGCTGCGGTGATCTTTCCACGGGGCTGAGTTGAGTTCAGACCTCAATTCTCCAGGAGGCCTCATTATCAGGAAACCATTAGCGGGAATTTGTCAAAGCATGCCTCGGAGACACACACAGAAGAAAAAAAACGGGTGTGGAGTACTTTGGTGTGTTCTGGTTTCTGTCTCAGCATTGTTCAGAGAACATGTAGAGGTCAGAGAAAAAGACAAAAGGGCTAATTAAAACATCCCTCTGTCACAGTTACTTTCTATTCTATTCATTTTGCCCTACACCATTCCGTCTGCATGCAGCACTCTGGAGCTACTGTAAAAACAGATACGTTTGGTTTTTCTGTCAGATGGAAAATTGTTCTTGGCCCAGACTTGGCATACAGTACAAAATGTATTCAGCAACAGCACAGTGATAATAGCCATCTAGAAAAATCACGTACATGAGCATATTCTAAGTTTATTGCTCAATGTTCTTTGACGATGAGGCGAGGTGGGAGAGAGGAGCAATAAAACCGGGGACTGCCATGGGAGTACGGCCCACTGCTGACATGACAAACTCCCCTGCTTGTCCCTGAATGGAGGGGTTTGATATCCCTGTGTGTTGTAGTGATGCTGCCACCTGCAGCCACCTTAACAGGAGACCAGGAGAGCCAAGTGACATCATCACACACAGACACAAACTGGGTCAAGTTGGTTCAGTCTGTCCTGGACTGACTAATGGAGTTGGAGTACTGGGTAAAAACAAAAGCGTACTTCACTCCCAGAAAGGCACCCGTGAAAAATTGGACTGCATGACCTCCTCCCCGCCTGTCTGACTTCACAACCTGCCGTTAATGATCAAACCTACTGGAACTTCAAACAGCAGAGGAGAGGAAACACTGATGAGAGAGAAGAGCGGGCAGCCACTGTGTGCCCATGTACAGTGAGGGAAAAAAAGCATTTGATCCCCTGCTGATTTTGTACGTTTGCCCACTGACAAAGACATGATCAGTCTATAATTTTAATGGTAGGTTTATTTGAACAGTGAGAGACAGAATAACAACAACACAATCCAGAAAAACGCATGTCAAAGATGTTATAAATTGATTTGCATTTTAATGAGGGAAATAAGAATTTGACCCCTCTGCAAAACATGACTTAGTACTTGGTGGCAAAACCCTTGTTGGCAATCACAGAGGTCAGACGTTTCTTGTAGTTGGCCACCAGGTTTTCACACATCTCAGGAGGGGATCAAATACTTTTTTCCCCCCCTCACTGTACTCTCAAAGCCCTATGGTGCCACAGTCTCTCATAGGCACAACAGTTAGGTGTTTAATAGTGATGGGGAGAAAAAATTGATAGTTACATTGCAATATTATTTTTAGACGATATGTGTCTATATATATATATATATTATTTTTTTTTACAGTGAATGATAGCATGTGAATAAAGCACCTCTATCAGAGCCATCCAACAGTCCATTAGTGTTGTGCTGCCAGACGTTCTAGTGAGGAAGGAAGGTTCTCCCAAAGCATCACTTAGATCAGTGGAACAGCAGATAGACCCCCTCCTAAGCACGTTACCACGAAATAGAATAAACCAGCCAACAGAATGATGTTCCCTTCTATCCCGTCGGATTGAATTTAATGCCCCAAGACAGGGGTAGGCGGCCTGGGTCCTGCATACAGCCTCAGAGAAGCTGCAATGAAATTAGATCTACTGTACTGTACCAACTCAACAGTTTTCAGAAAGAAAAAAAAACATGTCATTACTGTATACTATGCCTAGGTTAAGGTGACTTGGATCTTACCATTCATCTTCAAATGCTTCAGACCAGGTGAATAACCGTTGACATTGGGTTTGAAACAGATTAACAACCAAGTAATGAAAATGTTTTGGATGTCTGGTACTCTGCCTCATAATCATGCATCCGACAGCTTGGTTCAGATTAATACGAGACAAACAACTGGCAAAATCCAATTTCTTATTTCTAGGAACAAACAGCCACAAACATCAATCACAAAACCAGAACAGTTCATAACATTCCATCCTTCCTTGAGTGCCAAAGAAAGACAGGAAAATGAGATGTACATTTATTTTGAGGAAAGTTATTAAATCATAACCAAACTGAATGAAATGTTACATTTATTTTATGGATCTTCAAGCATTTCAAGCAAGCGGATCTTCAAGCATTTGGCACTCAAGGAAGAATGGACTGTGACACAACACAAACATAGACGCAGACACATGCACACACGATAACATACGCACTATACACACACACACACACACACACACACACACACGATAACATACGCACTATACACACACACGATAACATACGCACTATACACACACACACACACACACACACGATAACATACGCACTATACACACACACATGCACACACGATAACATACGCACTATACACACACACACACGATAACATACGCACTATACACACACACGATAACATACGCACTATACACACACACACACGATAACATACGCACTATACACACACACGATAACATATGCACTATACACACACACGTACACATGGATTTTGTACTGTAGATATGTGGTAGTGGAGGAGTAAGGGCCTGAGGGCACACAGTGTGTTGTGAAATTTGTGAATGTATTGTAATGTTTTTTAAATTGTATGAACTGCCTTAATTTTTACTGGACCCCAGGAAGAGTAACTGCTGCCTTGGCAGCAGCTAATGGGGATCCATAATAAAATGTTAAATACATTTTTTAAATACAAGCAAGTGGATCTTCAAGCATTTCAAGCAAGCGGATCTTCAAGCATTTCATGCAAGCGGATCTTCAAGCATTTCATGTGTCACGGTTTCGGCCGAGGCAGCTCCTCCTCCTTGTTCGGGCAGGTTTCGCCGGTCGTCGTCTCCGGAGTACTAGCTGCCACCGCTCGATGTTTTCTGTTTGACTAGTTTTGTCTGTTAGCCACACCTGTCTTGTGTTATGTCCTATTAAGCACCCTATTTAGTTTCCTTGTTGTTAGTGTAGTGTTGTGTGTAATTGTTTCGTGTTAGGTGTCATTTCGTACCTGTGTTTGGTACGCCTCTACTGTATTGCTTACTTCTCGGTGGAGAAGAGTTTTGCGCGCCTGTTTATGCGCGCTTGTAATTTACGCCTGTGTGCGTTTTGCCTCTGGCTGTTTTTTGGATTATTGCCTCGCACTTTCCAGTAAAGATTATTGGACTATCAATCTGCTTCTGCACCTGATTCCACACCACACCATTTCTACACGGCCCTGACAGAATTACACACCTCTTCGATGGAATCAGCAGGAGCACAAGTCGACAGCGTGGAGGACCGTCTCCAGGGACAGGAACATCGCATCAATCGGATCGGGCACGCGTTGGAGGGCGTCATGGACACTCTTCGGCGCTGAGAGATCAGCGGTGTTCCCACAGCCCCACCGGTCGCTCCATCACTTCCAGAGAACCTGCCTACTCATCCACCGGAACCCAGTGGGATTCGGCTCTCGCTCCCGAGGGCGTACGACGGCTCCGCTGCCGGGTGTCAGGGTTTCCTTTTGCAAGTGGAGCTCTACCTGGCCACTATACACCCGGCGCCCTCGGGATACGAGAGCGTTTCCGCCCTCATCTCCTGTCTCACCGGCAAGGCGTTGGAGTGGGCCAACGCCGAATGGAGGGGAATAGACTCCGCCACAGTCACCTATGCGGAGTTCTCCCACCGCTTTCGTGCGGTCTTTGACCATCCACCAGAGGGAAGAGCGGCGGGGGAACGTCTATTCCACCTCCGACAGGGGATGAGGAGCGCTCAAGAATTCGCACTGGAGTTCCGGACTCTAGCGGCTGACGCGGGGTGGAATGAGAGGGCCCTCATAGACCATTTTAGGTGTAGCCTTAGGGAGGACGTCCGCAGGGAGTTAGCGTGTAGGGACGCTACTTTAACTTTTGACCAACTTGTGGACATGGCTATTCGTCTGGACAACCTACTCACGACCCGCGGGCGTCCCAGATGGGGGCCTCCCATTCCACCCTCCAGCACCTCCGAGCCGAGTCCGATGGAGCTCGGAGGGGCTGGCGCTAGAACAAAAAGAGGAAGGAACCCGAGGGGAGCAGTCTCCTGCACCAAGTGTGGCCGCGGAGGGCACACCGCGGCTAGGTGCTGGGGAGGGTTCCCTGAGGAGGGAGATGGCAGGCCATACAGTGGGGAGTTCTCCCAGGTGAGTAGGCGCCCTACTTACCCAGAGCTTTCTGTCGTCCACTTTACATTACCTGTTTGTTTTCCACAGGTTGCACCTCGTTCCCAGCATAAGGCGCTAGTCGATTCAGGCGCAGCTGGGAATTTTATAGACCGTAAATTCTGTGTTAAGTTAGGGATTCCCCTCCTTCCAGTCGATAAGCCTTTCCCCGTACATGCCTTAGATAGTCGTCCGTTAGGATCTGGGTGGATTGGGGAGCTCACAGCGCCACTTAGGATGATGACGCAGGGGGGTCATGAGGAGATGATTCAACTCTATCTGATTGACTCTCCTGCGTATCCGGTGGTCCTGGGGCTTCCCTGGTTGACTACCCATGATCCTACTATTTCGTGGCGAGAGAAGGCTCTTAAAGGGTGGTCTGCTCAGTGTGAGGGGTTATGTCTGGGTGTTTCCGTAGGGGCGACCTCGGTGGAAAGTCCGAACCAGATGTCCGCACTGCACATTCCTCCTGAGTATGAGGATTTGGCACTCGTGTTTAGTAAAACCCGAGCGGCACGATTGCCACCTCATAGACAGGGGGATTGTGCGATAGACCGCTGATTGGGACTATGACGGAGTCATTGCACGGGGCACGGTTCTTCACAAAATTGGACCTCAGGAGCGCATATAATTTGGTGCGCATTAGGGAGGGCGATGAGTGGAAGACAGCATTTAGTACTACCTCCGGCCATTACGAGTATCTCGTCATGCCATATGGGTTAATGAATGCTCCATCAGTCTTCCAATCGTTTGTAGATGAAATTTTCCGGGACATGCAGGTGCAGGGAGTGGTGGTGTACATCGATGATATTCTGGTGTACAGCCCTACTCGGGCCGAGCATGTAGCCCTGGTGCGCAGGGTATTGAGGAGACTGTTGGAGCATGACCTGTATGTCAAGGCTGAGAAATGCCTGTTCTTCCAGGAGTCAGTTTCCTTTTTGGGTTACCAGTTGTCTGCGTCAGGGGTGAGAATGGAGGTGGACCGAGTGTCCGCCGTGCGTAATTGGCAAACCCCAACGACGGTTAAAGAGGTGCAGCGGTTTTTGGGTTTTGCGAATTACTACCGGAGGTTTATCCGGGGTTTTGGACAGGTGGCAGCTCCCATTACGTCTCTTCTGAAGGGGGGTCCGGTGCGCTTGCAGTGGTCGGCTGAGGCGGACAGGGCTTTTGGGAGACTGAAGGACCTGTTTACCTCGGCTCCGGTGTTGGCGCACCCGGATCCCACTTTACCGTTTCAAGTTGAGGTAGACGCGTCCGAGGCCGGTATTGGGGCCGTTCTATCTCAACGCTCGGGTACACCACCTAAGCTCCGCCCCTGTGCTTTTTATTCTAAGAAGCTCAGTCCGGCGGAGCGGAATTATGACGTAGGGGACAGGGAGCTGTTAGCCGTAGTCCAGGCCCTGAAGGTGTGGAGGCATTGGCTTGAGGGGGCTCAGCACCCTTTCCTTATTCTGACCGATCACCGTAACCTGGAATATATTCGGGCCGCTAGGAGACTAAATCCTCGCCAGGCTCGATGGACTATGTTTCTCGCCCGGTTTGTGTTTAAGATCACTTACATCCCTGGGTCCCAGAACGGGAAGGCAGATGCTCTGTCCCGCCGGTATGACGCGGAGGAGAGGTGCGTGGAGTCCATTCCCATACTACCGGAGTCGTGTCTGGTGGCACCGGTGGTGTGGGAGGTCGATGCGGAGATCGAGCGGGCGTTACGTACCGACCCTAGTCCTCCACAGTGTCCGGTGGGTCGGACGTACGTTCCGCTCGAGGTCCGGGATAGGTTGATTTATTGGGCTCACACGTCGCCCTCCTCTGGACATCCGGGTATTGGCCGGACGGTGCACTGCCTTAGTATGAAGTACTGGTGGCCAACATTAGCCAGGGATGTGAGGGTTTATGTCTCCTCCTGCTCAATATGTGCCCAGTGTAAGGCACCCAGACATTTGCCCAGGGGTAAATTACAGCCCCTGCCCGTTCCACAGCGACCCTGGTCTCATCTATCGGTGGATTTTGTTACCGATCTTCCCTCCTCTCAGGGGAATACCACCATCCTGGTCGTTGTGGATCGGTTCTCTAAGGCCTGTCGTCTCCTTCCCATGCCGGGTCTTCCTACTGCCCTACAGACCGCTGAGGCTCTATTTACTCACGTCTTCCGGCATTACGGGGTACCCGAGGATATAGTGTCTGATCGAGGCCCCCAGTTTACCTCCAGAGTCTGGAGAGCTTTTATGGAACGTTTGGGGGTCTCGGTGAGCCTTACCTCGGGTTACCACCCGGAGAGCAATGGGCAGGTCGAAAGAGTCAACCAGGATGTGGGTAGGTTGTTGAGGTCATATTGTCAGGACCGGCCGGAGGAGTGGGCGAGATATGTGCCCTGGGCCGAGATGGCACAGAACTCTCTCCGCCACTCCTCCACTAGACTAACCCCTTTTCAGTGTGTCTTAGGGTATCAGCCGGTTCTGGCACCGTGGCATGAGAGCCAGATCGAGGCCCCCGCTGTGGATGAGTGGGTAAGGCGCTCGGAGGAGACGTGGAACGCTGCTCATGTCCATCTGCAGCGTGCCATACGTCGACAAAAGACGAGCGCCGACCTACGCCGCAGTGAGGGGCCAGTGTACGCACCTGGAGATCGAGTCTGGCTCTCAACCAGAAACCTACCCCTCCGCCTGCCCTGCCGGAAGCTGGGTCGGCGGTTTGTGGGGCCTTTTAAAGTCCTGAGGAGATTGAATGAGGTGTGTTACAGGTTAGAACTACCTATTGATTACAAGAATATTAACCCCTCATTCCATGTGTCTCTCCTCAGGCCGGTGGTAGCTGGTCCACTCCAGGACTTCGAGATTGAGGAGACTCCTCCGCCCCCGTTGGAGATCGAGGGGGCTCCGGCGTACACTGTTCGGACCATCCTGGATTCCAGACGCCGGATGGGGGGTCTCCAATATCTCGTGGAGTGGGAGGGGTACGGTCCGGAGGAGCGGTGCTGGGTGCCGAGGAGGGATATTCTGGATCCGTCCCTGATGACCGAATTCCATCGTGGTCATCCTACGCGCCCGGCGCCGCGCCCTCCTGGGCGTCCCCGAGGCCGGAGTCGGCGCACGGCTGGAGCCGCGCGTCAAGGGGGGGGTACTGTCACGGTTTCGGCCGAGGCAGCTCCTCCTCCTTGTTCGGGCAGGTTTCGCCGGTCGTCGTCTCCGGAGTACTAGCTGCCACCGCTCTATGTTTTCTGTTTGACTAGTTTTGTCTGTTAGCCACACCTGTCTTGTGTTATGTCCTATTAAGCACCCTATTTAGTTTCCTTGTTGTTAGTGTAGTGTTGTGTGTAATTGTTTCGTGTTAGGTGTCATTTCGTACCTGTGTTTGGTACGCCTCTACTGTATTGCTTACTTCTCGGTGGAGAAGAGTTTTGCGCGCCTGTTTATGCGCGCTTGTAATTTACGCCTGTGTGCGTTTTGCCTCTGGCTGTTTTTTGGATTATTGCCTCGCACTTTCCAGTAAAGATTATTGGACTATCAATCTGCTTCTGCACCTGATTCCACACCACACCATTTCTACACGGCCCTGACATCATGCAAGCGGATCTTCAAGCATTTCATGCAAGCGGATCTTCAAGCATTTCATGCAAGCGGATCTTCAAGCATTTCATGCAAGCAGATCTTCAAGCATTTCATGCAAGCGGATCTTCAAGCATTTCATGCAAGCAGATCTTCAAGCATTTCATGCAAGCAGATCTTCAAGCATTTCATGCAAGCGGATCTTCAAGCATGTCCTTTGCCTTGTTCTATCCAGGCATCTCCTTCTTTGTTTTCTTTGATGTGTTCTCCAGAGTTCTAATTGAGTCTTTCTTTCAGAACTCTTGAAAACAATTGAGGATGAATGACACCAGCCTGGCTTACTGATATTAAATTTGTCAGGTGTATCCATTGTGTACATTCTGTGAAATGCAGACAAAAGCCAATTCTCAGAACACAATAACATGAAATGGATACATGCCATGAGGAAAATAACATTAAAACAAATAGTACACAGGGCAAAAGTATGTTGAATCAACATTCTTGCATTGTAATGTTTCATATGCATTCCAAAAAAACTAGCTGGAAAAGCATTCAGAGCCAAGCATGTGTGGTGCAATTATGCTTGAGTTGAGAATTTAAAAAAATTAAAAAGTCGAAATTCACTGGAAAACCTTGCAGCTGTATTATGTCAGCCAAATTGAGTTTAATTAGTAGCAGTGGTGTAAAGTACTTACGTAAACATACTTTAAAGTAGTACTTAAGTCATTTTTGGGGGTTTCTGTACTTTACCATTTATATTTTTGACAACTTTTAGTTTTACTTCACTACATTCCTAAAGAACATAATGTACTTTTTACTCCATACATGTTGCCTGACACCCAAAAGTACTCGTTACATTTTGAATGCTTAGCAGGACAGGAAAATGGTCCAATTCACACACTCAAGAGAACATCCCTGGTCATCCCTACTGCCTCTGATCTGGTGGACTAACTAAACACAAATTATGATTTAGTAAATTATGTCTGAGTGTTGAATTGTGCCCCTGGCTATCCGTGAATTTTTTTTTAAACACGAAAATTGTGCAGTCTGGTTTACTTAATATAAGGACTTTGAAATGATTTCTACTTTTACTTTTGATGCTTAAGTATACTTTAGCAATTATATTTACTTTTGATAGTCAAGTATGTTTAAAACCAAATAATTTTATACTTTTACTCAAATAGTATTTTACTGGGTGACTAACTTACTTGAGTAATTTTCTTTACTTTTACTCAAATTTGACAATTTGACACTTTTTCTACCACTGACTAGTAGAGCTGTAACATTTTCAAAAGGCTGAATTCTGAGTATGTCTGATAATAACTAGAGAGAAAAGTTCAATATCTCTGGAACCTGTTCACATTATGAAAGCCTCTACTGTCAGCAACCAAAACGTTTTTGTGAAAGATGGTCGATGAAAATCACCTCATTTTAGCTCCGAGTTTCAAGTACCTTTGTTTGGCCACACTCCTTTAAATGGCAATTATAGCTCCTATAGTCTGGATTTAGCTATGGGTAATGTGTTGACACCTGTACAAAGGGAGCCAATAAGAAGCACATATACCCACAGCAATTATAGGGACAAAATAGAACAACATAATTGGGCCAAAAAAGTCAATAGACACAGAATGATTTTCATTCTAATATCTGAAACAAGGAAATTATTGCATTGACTTAACTTTAGGCTAAAGTATTGAAGGCAAAGCATTGGGACACAATTAGTTGGACTAGATACAGTATAAAGGTGTTACATGCAGTATGAAGGAAATACAGACGATATATTACACTGTAGAGTCATGGGTCAGCCAGGGGCCAGCCATGGGCCAGTCATGGGCCAATCAGGAGCCAGCCATGGGCCAGTCAGGGGCCAGTCAGGGGCCAGTCAGGGGCCAATCAGGGGCCAGATGACAGAGAGATGAGTAAGTGATCAATCTAAGGGAGAGAGATCATGTTTCTGGCCTATATCCTTGAGGGTTATACTGTGGCAAGGCTTATGTTGCTTTCACAGGATTTGCCCAAGAGACTTTGCACACTGCTAGGTTGGTACAGGAGAAAGTACAAATTGGGGTGACTAAGGCTGCTGGTGCTGTACTATCAATCCTCATGATGATGATGATGATGATCCGTCTTCGTCCATATACAGTGTTAATAATAGGTTACTATAGTGTCATATACAGTGGCTCATGCAGTGCATACACAATGTGTGCGTGCGTGTGTGGGTGTGTAAGTGCTGAGCGATCAGTGCTTTTTGAGGTCGGTTTGGTTTATTTTTTTGAAAAATAATCCCTTTTTTTAAATATAAATGCATTGTGGGTTTAATACTGTAACAACACAGAATAAAACAATTGATGGTGGTGACTGCCCATTACTATCACTTATTAGGCTCTAACCATCATTACTTAAATAAAATATTTTGGTTGTGTATTTTATATATTTGTTTTTAGTATGATGACGAAGCTCATCACTAAGCTAAGGACCCTGGGACTAAACACCTCCCTCTGCAACTGGATCCTGGACTTCCTGATGGGCCGCTCCCAGGTGGTAAGGGTAGGTAACAACACATCTGCCACGCTGATCCTCAACACGGGGCCCCTCAGGGGTGTGTGCTCAGTCCCCTCCTGTACTCCCTGTTCACCCATGACTGCATGGCCAAGCACGACTCCTACACCATCATTAAGTTTGCCGACGACACAACAGTGGTAGGCCTGATCACAGACAACGATGAGACAGCCTACAGGGAGGAGGTCAGAGACCTGGCCGTGTGGTGCCAGGATAACAACCTCTCCCTCAACGTGACCAAGACAAAGGAGATGATTGTGGACTACAGGAAAAGGAGGACCGAGCACACACCCATTCTCATCGACGGGGCTGTAGTGGAACAGGTTGAGAGCTTCAAGTTCCTCTGTGTCCACATCACCAACAAACTTTCATGGTCCAAACACACCAAGACAGTCACGAAGAGGGCACGACAAAGCCTATTCCCCCTCAGGAGACTGAAAAGATTTGGCATGGGTCCTCAAATCCTCAGAAAGTTATACAGCTGCACCATCGAGAGCATCCTTACTGGTTGCATCATTGCCTGGTATGGCAACTGCTCAGCCTCCGACCGCAAGGCACTACAGAGGGTAGTGCGTACGGCCCAGTACATCACTGGGGCCAAGCTTCCTGCCATCCAGAACCTATATACAAGGCGGTGTCAGAGGAAGGCCCTATAAATTGCCAAAGGCTCCAGCCACCCTAGTCAAAGACTGTTCTCTCTGCTACCGCACGGCAAGCGGTACCGTAGCGCCAAGTCTAGGTCCAAAAGGCTTCTAAACAGCTTCTACCCCCAAGCAAGAAGACTCCTGAACAGCTAATCCAATGGCTACCCAGACTATTTCCATTGATTTGATTTGATTAGATGTATTATTCAATTAATAAAACCCCAATGAAGGTAGTGACTGCCTATTACTGCTAGCTGTCTGCTGTCTGACGAAATTACAATTTCAGTCGTTTTTCAAAGTCACTCAGCACTAGTGTGTGTGTGTGTGTGTGTGTGTGTGTGAGAGAGAGTGCTTTTATATTAGAAAAGCCAAAAATGATCTGAGTCACTAAGGCATACAGATTAATCATGCCAATTGACTATGAATCACTCATTACTACACTAGAAAGTGATTTTCAAAATGCAAGTGCTATCTCTAGGATAATCAAAGCCATTGCATGTCCTCAGATATCTCTACTTATGAGCTAAAGCCAATTACAGTGTGTGATGAGCTGGATTCTTTAGGAGACGGTGTCATTTATCTGAAGCTGGGTGGAAAACATACCTGCTGCTATTCTAACGTGTGAGAGAAGATTATCATCCCCAAGAATCAACAAGCTGTTATCTGATTTGAAATCCCAATGCCGGTAATCAAGGTACATGTTTCTGGGGGAAAGACTTGGTATTCAGTAGTGCCTCATTTTACCCAACACATCAGGCCTTCTGATTGATCTCTATTCCATTTCAAGGACATCAGTTCACAGTCACACAGAAAACAACACATTTGCCATGTCTGGTAATGGTGACTGAAGAGGGAAAAATATCTCTCTTTCTCTCTCTCTCTTGCAACAATTTCAAAGATTTTACTGAGTTACAGTTCATATAAGGAAAACAGTCATTCATTATGCCCTAATCTATGGATTTCACATGACTGGGAATACAGATATGCACCTGTTGGTCACAGATACCTTAAAAAAAAAAAAGTAGGGGAGTGGATCAGAAAACCAGTCAGTATTTGGTGTGACCACCATTTGCCTCATGCAGCGCGACACATCTTCTTCACATAGAGTTGATCAGGCTGTTGATTGTGGCCTGTGGAATGTTGTCCCACTCCTCTTCAATGGCTGTGCGAAGTTTCTGGATATTGACGGGAACTGTAACACGCTGTCGTACACGTCAATCCAGAGCATCCCAAACATGCTCAATGGGTGACATGTCTGGTGAGTATGCAGTTTCAGCATTCAGGAATTGTGTACAGATCCTTGCAGCATGGGGCTGTGCATTATCATGCTGAAACATGAAGTGATGGCGGCAGATGAATGGCACGACAATGGGCCTCAAGATCTCATCACGGTATCTCTGTTAATTGAACTTGCCATCAATAAAATGCAATTGTGTTTGTTGTCCGTAGCTTATGCCTGCCCATACCATAACCCCACCGCCACCATGGGGCACTCTGTTCACAACGTTGATATCAGCAAACCGATTAACCATGAAATGAACATTCAATTCTCTGGCAACAGCTCTGGTGGACATTCCTGCAGTCAGCATGCCAATTGCATGCTCCCTCAAAACTTGAGACATCTGTGTGTTGTGTGACAAAACTGCACATTTTAGAGTAGCCTTTTATTTTCCCCAGCACAAAGTGCACCTGTGTAATGATCATGCTGTTTAATCAGCTTCTTGATATGCCACACCGGGTCAGGTGGATGGATCATCTTGGCAAAGGAGAAATGCTCACTAACAGGGATGTAAACAAAATTGTGCCCAAAATGACAGAAATACATTTTTTTTGTGCGTATGGAACATTTCTGGGATCTTTTACTTCAGCTCATGAAACATGGGAACAACACTTTACATGTTGCGTTGATATTTTTGTTCAGTGTGTATTAATAAATAATAAAGAGGAGCACAGCTCTCTGGCATCCATCAAATAGGTCATGCTAAATAATTCAAGCCATGGTTTCCTCAGACAAATTAATAAGGGGCTTCTTTCCTCTCCTCATTTTTCATTATCTCCAGCACAATACCAAATCAAATCAAATTTTATTTATCAAATGCGCCGAATACAACAGGTACAGTGAAATGCTTACTTACAAGCCCTTAACCAACAATGCAGTTTTAAGAAGGAATACCAAAAAAAGAAAGAAATAAAAGTAACAAATAATTAAGGGGGTACCGGGACCGAGTTAATGTGTGGGGGCACCGGTTAGTCGAGGTAATTTAGGTAATATGTACATGGAAGTAGAGTTATTAAAGTGACTATGCATAGATAATAAATGCAAATAGTCTGGGTAGCCATTTGATTAGATGTTCAGGAGTCTTATGGCTTGGGGGTAGAAGCTGTTTAGAAGCCTCTTGGACCTAGACTTGGCACTCTGGTACCGCTTGCCATGCGGTAGCAGAGAGAACAGTCTATGACTAGGGTGGCTGGAGTCTTTGACAATTTTTAGGGCCTTCCTCTGACACTGCCTGGTATAGAGGTCCTGGATGGCAGGAAGCTTGGCCCCAGTGATGTACTGGGCCGTACGCACTACCCTCTGTAGTGCCTTGCGGTCGGAGGCCGAGCAGTTGCCATACCAGGCAGTGATGCAACCAGTAAGGATGCTCTTGATGGTGCAGCTTTTGAGGATCTGAGGACCCATGCCAAATCTTTTTAGTCTCCTTAGGGGGAATAGGCTTTGTCGTCCCCTCTTCAAGACTGTCTTGGTGTGTTTGGACCATGATAGTTCGTTGGTGATGTGGACACCAAGGAACTTGAAGCTCTCAACCTGCTCCACTACAGCCCCGTCGATGAGAATGGGGGCATGCTCGGTCCTCTTCTTTTTCCTGTAATCCACAATCATCTCCTTTGTCTTGATCACATTGAGGGAGAGGTTGTTGTCCTGGCACCACACAGCCAGGTCTCTGACCTCCTCCCTATAGGCTGTCTCGTCGTTGTCGGTGACAGGCCTACCACTGTTGTGTCATCGGCAAACTTGATGGTGTTGGAGTCGTGCCTGGCCATGCAGTCATGAGTGAACAGGGAGTACAGGAGGGGGCTGAGCACGCACCCCTGAGGGGCCCCCGTGTTGAGGATCAGCGTGGCGGATGTGTTGTTACCTACTACCCTTTCCACCTGGGGGCAGCCCGTCACGAAGTCCAGGATCCAGTTGCAGAGGGAAGTGTTTAGTCCCAGGGTCCTTAGCTTAGTGATGAGCTTTGTGGGCACTATGGTGTTGAACGCTGAGCTGTAGTCAATGAATAGCATTCACATTGGTGTTCCTTTTGTACAGGTCTAAAAGGGAAGTGTGGAGCGCAATAGAGATTGCATCATCTGTGGATCTGTTGAGGCGATATGCAAATTGAGTGGGTCTAGGGTTTCTGGGATAATGGTGTTGATGTGAGCCATGACCAGCCTTTCAAAGCACTTCATGGCTACAGACGTGAGTGCTACGGGTCGGTAGGAATTTAGGCAGGTTACCTTAGTGTTCTTGGGCACAGGGACTATGGTGGTCTGCTTGAAACAGACTCAGACAGGGAGAGGTTGAAAATGTCAGTGAAGACTCTTGCCAGTTGGTCAGCGCATGCTCGGAGTACACATCCTGGGAATCCGTCTGGCCCTGCGGCCTTGTGAATGTTGACCTGTTTAAATGTCTTACTCACATTGGCTATGGAGAGCGTGATCACACAGTCGTCCGGAACAGCTGATGCTGTCATGCATGCTTCAGTGTTACTTGCCTCGATGCGAGCGTAGACGAAATGTAGCTCGTCTGGTAGGCTCGTGTCACTGGGCATCTCGCGGCTGTGCTTCCCCTTTGTAGTATGTAATAGTTTGCAAGCCCTGCCACATCCGACGATTGTCGGAGCCAGTGTAGTACGATTCGATCAACGTCCTGTATTGACTCTTTGCCTGTTTGATGGTTCGTCGGAGGGCATAGCGGGATTTATAAGCTTATAAGCGTAGCAGTGCGGTCGTGTTCTCGTGTGTCCGTGTAAATAGCCTGTTTCTTGTATTTTTTATTTATTTTACGTATATTTCCCTATCACACTTTTCATCCTTCTACTAAATATACTTTCCTGCAACCCGCCTCACTCAATGTGGAACGGATTCTATTATTTACTCACCTTTATGTAGAATCTCCAGTTGAAACTAGCCAGCCAGCTAACTAGCTACTTGCTATTAGCCACCATTAGCGGTTTTCACCCAGAACATCAGATTTTCTGCCGGAATAACTGAATCACTGGACCTTAACACCGGATCTAGCTAGCCCCGGCCCGCTAAAACACACGCAAACTACAACCGTGCTTCCTGCTCGCTGTGCTGAAGCACCAATCTGAACTGCTCTCTGATTCACAAATTGCTGTTCACTGGATCTTATGATCACTCAGCTGCACAGCTGATGCCTGCTGGACTGTTCCTTTACACGGTACCCTGTCCTGTTTATTCTGTTTAGCCTCAGCCCAAACTTTATCGCCATTACCAGTTGTTGTCTTAGCTCTCTCTAATAACACCTGTGATTCCTTTATGCCTCTCTCCCATGTCAATATGCCTTGCCTATTGCTGTTCCAGTTAGTTCTTATTATACAATTTCACTGTAGAACCCCAAGTCCCTCTCAAACTGCCTCAAATAGTTCCTTTGTTCCACCCCCCATACATGCCGAGACCGGCTCAATCGGTGCCTCCAGTGATGCTATCACTTTCATTGTTACCCAACGCTTAGGTTTATCTCAACTGTACTCATATCCTTCCATATCCTTGTCTGTACATAATGCCCTGAATCTTTTCTACAACGCCCGGAAATCTGCCCCCTTTATTCTCTGTACCCAACGCACTAGAATACCAGTTCTTAAAGCCTTTAGGTTAACCCAGGCCCTGCAGCCCACAGTATCACTCCTACTCCCCAGGAGCTATCATTTGTTGACTTCTGTAACCGTAAAAGCCTTGGTTTTCTGCACGTTAACATCAGAAGTCTACTTCCTAAGTTTGAGTTATTCACCGCGTTAGCACACTCCGCCAACCCTGATGTTCTAGCAGTGTCTGAATCCTGGCTTAGGAAGGCCACCAAAAATTCTGAAATTTCCATCCCCAACTACAACATTTTCCGTCTAGATAGAACTGCCAAAGGGGGTGGAGTTGCAATCTACTGTACTCTATCATCCTATCCAGGTCTGTGCCCAAACAGTTTGAGCTCCTACTTCTAAAAATCCATCTTTACAGAAATAAGTCTGTCACTGTTGCCGCTTGCTACAGACCCCCCTCAGCCCCCAGCTGTGCCCTGGACACCATATGTGAATTGATTGCCCCCCATTTATCCTCAGAGTTCGTACTGCTTGGTGACCTAAATTGGGATATGCTTAACACCCCGGCCATCCTACAATCCAAACTAGATGCCCTCAATCTCACACAAATCAACGAACCTACCAGGTACAACCCTAAATCCGTAAACATGGGTACCCTCATAGATATCATCCTGACTAACTTACCCTCTAAATACACCTCTGCTGTCTTCAACCAGGATCTCAGCGATCACTGCCTTATTGCCTGCGTCCGTAACGGGTCCGCGGTCAAACGACCACCCCTAATCACTGTCAAACGCTCCCTAAAACACTTTAGCGAGCAGGCCTTCCTAATTGACCTGGCCCAGGTATCCTGGATGGATATAGATCTCATTCCGTCAGTAGAGGATGCCTAGTTGTTCTTTAAAAGTAATTTCCTCTCAATCTTTACATGCCCCATTCAAAAAATACAGAACTAAGAACAGATATAGCCCCTGGTTCTCCTCAGAGTTGACTGTCCTTGACCAGCACAAAAACATCCTGTGGCGTACTGCATTAGCATCAAAAAGCCCCCGCGATATGCAACTTTTCAGGAAAGTTAGGAACAAATATACACAAGCAGTTAGGAAAGCAAAGGCTAACTTTTTCAAACAGAAATTTGCATCCTGTAGCACTAACTCCAAAAAGTTTTGGGACACTAAAGTCCATGGAAAATAAGAGCACCTCCTCCCAACTGCCCACTGCACTGAGGCTAGGAAACATTATCACTACCGATAAATCTACAATAATCGAGAATTTCAACAAGCATTTTGCTACGGCTGGCCATGCTTTCCACCTGGCTACCACTACCCCGGCCACCAGCTCTGCACCCTCCACTGCAACTTGCCCATGCCCCCACCCCCACTTCTCCTTCACACAAATTCAGACAGCTGATGTTCTGAAAAAGCTGAAAAATCTGGACCCCTACAAATCAGCTGGGATAGACAATCTGGACCCTTTCTTTCTAAAACTAGCCGCCAAAATTGTCGCAACCCCTATTACTAGCCTGTTCAACCTCTCTTTCGTAACGTCTGAGATCCCCAGAGATTGGAAAGCTGCCGCGGTCATCCCCCTAGATCCAAACTGTTACAGACCTATATCCATCCTGCCCTGCCTTTCGAAAGTTTTTGAAAGACAAGTTAACAAACAGATCACCGACCATTTCTAATCCCACCGTACCTTCTCCGCTATGCAATCCGGTTTCCGAGCTGGTCATGGGTGCACCTCAGCCACGCTCAAGGTCCTAAACGATATTATAACCGCGATCGATAATAGACAGTACTGTGCAGCAGTCTTCATTGACCTGGCCAAGGCTTTCGACTCTGTCAACCACCGCATTCTTATTGGCAGACTAAATAGCCTTGGTTTCTCAAATGACTGCCTTGCCTGGTTCACCAACTACTTCTCAGATAGAGTTCAATGTGTCAAATCGGAGGGCCTGTTGTCTGGACCTATTGCAGTCTCTATGGGGGTGCCACAGGGTTCAATTCTTGGGCCGACTCTTTTCTCTGTGTATATCAATGATGTCGCTCTTGCTGCTGGTGACTCTCAGATCCACCTCTACGCAGATGACACCATTTTGTATACATCTGGCCCTTCATTGGACACTGTGTTAACAAACCTCCAAACGAGCTTCAATGCCATACAACCCTCCTTCAGTAGCCTCCAATTGCTTTTAAACACTAGTAAAACTAAATGCATGCTCTTCAATCGAACGCTGCTGGCACCCGCCCACCCGACTAGAATCACTACTCTCGACGGGTCTGACCTAGAGTATGTGGACAACTACAAATACCTAGGTGTCTGGTTAGACTGTAAACTCTCCTTCCAGACTCACATTAAGAATCTCCAATCCAAAGTTAAATCTAGAATCGGCTTCCTATTTCGCAACAAAGCCTCCTTCACTCATGCTGCCAAACATGCCCTCGTAAAACTGACTATCCTAACGATCCTTGACTTCGGCGATGTCATTTACAAAATAGCCTCCAACACTCTACTCAGCAAATTGGATGTAGTCTATCACAGTGACATCCGTTTTGTCACCAAAGCCCCATATACTACCCACCATTGTGACCTGTATGCGCTTGTTGGCTCGTCCTCACTACATATTCGTCGCCAAACCCACTGGCTCCAGGCCATCTATAAATCACTGCTAGGCAAATCCCTGCCTTATCTTAGCTCATTCAAGGTGAGTAATCGCTGTTCTGATGTCCAGAAGCTCTTTTCGGTCATAAGAGACGGTAGAAGCAACATTATGTACAAAATAAGTTACAAACAATGCGAAAAAACTAACAAAATAGCACGGTTGGTTAAGAGCCCATAAAATAGCAGCCATCCCCGCCGGTGCCATTGTCAACATATGTGAAAACGACGCATTTCTATGTTTTGTATAAATAAATATAAAGTAAAAAAGTTATACCCGATGACATCAAAAGTAAAAACTTTTTTTTTTAAAGCAAGAAAATACCCTCCCTTGGGCTAGAAACTCGTTGCAGGTTTTGAAAATCACTGTTTTTTACTTTTAATCCTACACTGTGATGTCTCAGAGAACATATTTTTAACCACCGATCATATAAACGTGCTGTTTCACATTTGTAGACACTGGTTTGGTGTTGGAGATGATGAATATGAGGTTGAAAACTGGTGGAATTTCCCTTTAAGCGATATTCTGAACACAATTACATCTGCCATTAGTATGTGGGTCTTTTTTTGTGCTCTAATCGATGCTCTGAGGGCAAAAGTAACAGCTAGTTTCAACCACAAGAGATAAAACATGAGGTGGGCTCCACCTTGGGAAGAAACGGAATGATGATAGAATCCCATCCTGTGCTCCTTTGACCTCCGCTGTATAACATTAGTATCAGTAACCATGGTGAACACAGTGGAAGTTTGTTTTTGTCTGTGTTGTATTACACAGAGAATGCACCTTTGATTGGATGGTAATAAAGTAGGTATGCAAATGCAAAGCACTAGTGTGGAGACAACAGTTTGCATGTAATGTCAATCACACAGAGAACGCTGCCTAGGTGAAAAAGAGTAAACTACAGAACCAAATCTAACAGTAGCTTTGTTTCCAGGGGGTCATTATTACGTGACAATCTCAGACGGCAGCCATTTTCCTCTGCTATCCTCTGTGTGCAGGACTAGTAACAGGACTTAACATTCTCTATATGCCCACCATCTTGTTCCAACATTGAATTAATGGAAAATATGCATGGCCATTATACTACTATTCAAAATTCAGTTTAAAATAGTCTTAATATTTCATAGAAAACTATGATAATATATTCAAACCCTTCTCAAAATTATTCAAACAAAACGAAAATGTAAATGTAGTATAAAATATGCACTACAACTTCATCAATATGAAACCACATCTCGGAGTTGTGTGTGTGTGTGTGTGTGTGTGTGTGTGTGTGTGTGTGTGTGTGTGTGTGTGTGTGTGTGTGTGTGTGTGTGTGTGTGTGTGTGTGTGTATTCAGTAGAGATATATAGGTGCTAACCCTATGTGAATAAAACAGTGAGGCTTTTGACGGTCTTCCCTTTGTAGCTTACACCTAGCAACAAAGAGTCCAATTATGTGCTCTAGCTCCACAACGACAATGCCTAGCCGGCAGGATAAATGTTTTGCGAGCCATTCCAATAGCGTTCTGTGGTGTCACGGAAACACAACATAAAACAAGGATGCAGGTGTTTGGAGCCTGACATGAATTTCAACACAGGTTTACTGTGAGGTACATTTTCACTGGATTCACACAGTTAGAACTGCAACATATCAAAACCGTAAATAAAATCTGAACACTGACATTACTACGTCTCAAAAACGCAGTTGTACAAACAAGGCAACCACACCCGTCGCTATGGGCGGGCCATAGGGGGCCGGGCCCGCCCCCAAAAATGCTTGTGCCCCCCCCCCCCACTTGAGGGAATTTTTAATTAAATATACGTACTGTAGGCTAATAATAATTGTGCCCTGCCCTCCCATGCATTTTATATGCCCCCCTTAAGACTGAGGTCTGGCGACGGGTCTGAAGGCAACACTACTGAGGTAGGTACTGTACAGGGGCGGTCGGTGACGTTTAAGATGAGGTAGGACGATATTTTTTGTTAATGAGCATGGCCTTATTTCTATTCCTGCATATTGGATGGCTGTCGTTCATATTCCATTCACCCAGCTCAATGTAACATCAATAGGTTTAGGCAACTACATGACTCAAATGTTCCCTATACTCATCATGAGGTTGAGTATAGGGCAGACAGTGACACATTCAATACCACCTTGCACACTCTTGCCTGCATCTAGCTGATCTAGTGTGTAATCGTTAGTCATTAACAGTTGCAAACAAGATTTTCTATTGGACAAATTCAGGTATGTTTATCCCCATTTCGTTTGCTTCCGCTTAAGAAGCATTTTTAAAACAGAATCTGCAGAACGAATACACCCCTGATCACACGCAAACACAGTTCACTTTCATAGCAGCCACATACAAACAGCATGATCATTTTACTAATTGTAGAATTCCTTCTCGCATCTACGCGCTCTCCTCTTCTCACCTTTTCCCTTCGCTTGTGGACTTCAGTGCACAACACATCAGCTGTCTGTGACCAGGTGAAAAAACCTTTCCAAGCCAAACCTTCATATCATAACCGCTCCACACAACCTACATCGTTGTCACCTCATTAGCTAACGTCATAGTCACCACTGTAGCTACTAGTGCTGGGCGATATGGTCAAAATATAATATCACAGCATAAAAAAAAATATATATATATATATATATATATATATATATATATATATATATATATATATATATATATATATATATATACATATACACACACACACACACACACGGTATGACGGTATTTTATGTTTTTGAATAATACAAGTTCTGAATTTGCTTTATGAGTAGTGCGTGACCCGTGGGCAGTGTTACGGAACGTTTTTTTAAAAGTAACTTGTTATGTTACAACGTTACTGACATTAAAATGTAACTCGTTACATTGCACCGTTACTTACTGTGGAAAGTAACTGTCACGACTTCCGCCGAGGCTGCCTCCCCTCCTTGTTCGGGCAGGCTTCGGCGTTCGTCGTCACCGGCTTACTAGCCACTGCCACTCCATTATTCATCATTCCATTTGTCTTGTCTTGTCAATTACACACACCTGGTTCATATCCCCTCATTAGTACATGTATAAGTGTTCCCTCTGCCCCCCTTGTCCTTGTGGGTGATTGTTTTATGTGAGTTGAGTGTAGCTCGGTGGAGCTACTCGTACCTTGTATTGCCGGGGTAGATATTTCCCCTGTGCCTGTATTTTGTTGGAGCTACTCGTACCTTGTATTGCCGGGGTAGATTGTTCCCCTGTGCCTGTATTTTGTGGTCGCTATCCAGCGCAACTGTGTACGACGGAATAAACTCTGTATTCTGTGATTTACCCTCCTGCGCCTGACTCCTTCTAAAATCACACTCATCACAAACTCGTTAGTCGTTACATTACTTTTGCGTTACCAAAAACAGAACACCCTCTGAAAATGCCTCGTCATTGTTCTGCCTAGTAGAGGGCTCAGTACTCGCAGGATATTCAAAGTGGAACATTCCGCTAAGCACCTAAAGATCTTGTCAATGCGCCCCGCTGTCAGCATCACTGTCATCGTAAATCATGGGAGAGCTCAAGACCAAGATCCCTGGCAGATTTCCTAATAGTTGTTTCAGTGGTTTTTGTCAAATGAACCGTGTATTTTGCAATAAACAATGTCTTTTTTTATTTTTTTTTATCGACATGAACATTTAAATAACCTGCGCATTAAAACTGCTGACCACGAAGGCAAACTATCAGATAAATCCTAAACATAATGCAATTGAAATAAATGGCATGCAATCAAAAAGGAATTACTTACGATCATCAAAGACGCATACATGTTCATTTTAGTTCTCTCGGGGTGACAGGTTTAGCCGAACAGAAATCTAAATTTTGCTGTTTTGGAACAGAAGCACCGTCATCCTTAACATCAATGGCAATCGGCTGGCGTGGGTCTTACTCCACCAGTGGAGCTGTGCTTCTTGATATTTGAAGTTGAGTTCTTCGCAGTTGACAGGTGTTTATCCCCGAGGCGCAGTTTGCATTTTATTATTATGTTTCTCCTTTTCTTCTACCAATTCAAAATAATGTGGATACTTCCACGATATAAAAGGCTGTTGTCTCTGCCATCTTGCTAACTATCTAGTTAGCTTCACGCGACAACGTTCTTGATGTAACAGGAAGAGCGTTATCTTAGGGGAAGGGATTTCCATTTTTTATTTGGCAAAAAAACAAACAGAAAAAGGGAAATAATATTTAGTAACTGATTACTTCAATTGAAAAACTAACGCGTTAAGTTACTTGTTACCACAAAAAAGTAATTTGAGTACTCTAACGCGTTACCCCCAACACTGCATTAGAATGCATGTGTTGCCATCCTAAGGGATTTCAATGGGTTGCTCTCCATTCTGATTGTTTTATACTGCTCAATTAAACTTAAACCAAAAACCAATTCTGAATTTTTCATAAATCTCAACATTTCCTGCATTCATTTGAGCATCTCTACACTGCTGCACGATATGGGCAAAAAAATCTAGGCCTTATTTGTAACCAAATGTTGCAATTGCGATTTGACTTGTGATTTACATTGCATTCGGAAAGTGTTCAGACTTCTTCCCTTTTTCCACATTTTGTTACGTTACAGTCTTATTCTTTTTTTTTTTTTCCTCATCATTCTACACACAATACCCCATAATGACAAAGTGAAAAAAGGTTTTTAGAAATTTGGGCAAACGTATTAAATAAACAACGGAAATACCTTATTTACATAAGTATTCAGACACTGTTTCCATTGATCATCCTTGAGATGTTTCTACAACTTGATTGGAGTCCACCTGTGGTAAATTCAATTGATTGGACATGATTTGGAAAGGCACACACCTGTCTATATAAGGTCCCACAGTTGACAGTGTATGTCAGAGCAAAAACCAAGCCATGAGGTCGAAGGAACTGTCCGTAGAGCTCCGAGACAGGATTGTGTCGAGGCACAGATATGGGGAAGGGTACCAAAACATTTCTGCAGCATTGAAGGTCCCCAACAACACATTGGCCTCCATCATTCTTAAATGGAAGAAGTTTGGAACCACCAAGACTCTTCCTAGAGCTGGCTGCCCGGCCAATCTGAGCAATATGCGGAGAAGGGCCTTGGTCAGGGAGGTGACCAAGAACCAGATGGTCACTCTGACAGAGCTCCAGAGTTCCTCTGTGGAGATGGGAGAACCTTCCAGAAGGACAACCATCTTTGCAGCACTTCACCAATCAGGCCTTTATGGTAGAGTGGCCAGACGGAAGTCACTCCTCAGTAAAAGGCACGACAGCCCACTTGGAGTTTGCCAAAACGCACCTAAAAGACTCTCAGACCATGAGAAACAAGATTCTCTGGTCTGATGAAACCATGATTGAAGTCTTTGGCCTGAATGCCAAGCGTCACGTCTGGAGTAAAACAATGTAATCAATTTTAGAATAAGGCTGTAACGTAACAAAATGTGGAAAAAGTCAAGGGGTCTGAATACTTTGAATGCACTGTAGATCAAAACCACTTGACTGAACTGTTGGAATCATGGAAAATAATGATTATTCTACTTCTATAGTTAGAAGATAATAGCGGGCACTTTGAATACAGTTTTTTTTTTACATGACAACAAATTAAAATGCCAGGGAGGAGTTGTGACAGGGTACGAACCAAAGTGTTGGTCAGTGTTTCCTAGGTGACCCTATAATCTTTGGCTACATTAAATGTTCTCTATTTACTTCATGTAGCTAACATATTCATGCTTCGCCTATTCCTCTCTGATTTAGAAGATACTGTTGCACAAACATGCTGATTTAGGCCTACACCATCACTGGTATCAAGGTGTATAGCTAGCTACGTTGGCTCTGACTCAGTACATTTATTAGCTAGCTACGTTGGCTCTGACTCAGTACATTTATTAGCTAGCCACGTTGGCTCTGACTCAGTACATTTATTAGCTAGCCACGTTGGCTCTGACTCAGTACATTTATTAGCTAGCTACGTTTGCTCTGACTCAGTACATTTATTAGCTAGCTACGTTGGCTCTGACTCAGTACATTTATTAGCTAGCCACGTTGGCTCTGACTCAGTACATTTCTTAGCTAGCCACGTTTGCTCTGACTCAGTACATTTATTAGCTAGCTAGCCAGCTAACACGACTTGGCCACAACTTGCTAAGAAAAGACAAACTAGCTGTTTGCAGATGTAAGAAACACAAACTAATAGTGCAATTATAGAACGCTTGTGGATTTATATTAAGAAGCAAAGTGGAAACAACATTGTAGTCATCAACATTGTTGTATGTGCTGCATTGACCATACAGACTGAACGCAAGTGTCTCGTGGTCGGGCAACAACAAATGCGCTCCTTGAGTGACGCGGGGCTGGGTCTTTTATTTTTTTAAATTTTTTTTTCACCTTTATTTAACCAGGTAAGCCAGTTGAGAACAAGTTCTCATTTACAACTGCGACCTGGCCAAGATAAAGCAAAGCAGTGCGGTCTGTGTGGAAAGAGAGAGAGAGAGAGGACTCTAGTAGCGGAGTAAATTATAAAAATTGACGTTACACAAGGCGTATCACATTTTACAAACCAAACATTCAAATACCGTTATAGAAGGTAAAAGTAAAAACCCAAACCGGTCCGTGCATCAATACCGGTATATAGTAATAAAAGCAATAAATGAATACAACCAAAAGCTTACCTTGACTTGGATGAGTTCCAGTATTGGATAGCCATAGCCAGCTCGCTAACATTGCATCCCTCTGTTTGAGTAGGCTAAACTAGCTAGCTCTCGCTCTCTCTAGAAATTAATTTATTCAAAACCGTTCTACTATTGTATTTCTCTTTTAGTCAACTACTCACCACATTTTATGCACTGCAGTGCTAGCTAGCTGTAGCTTATGCTTTCAGTACTAGATTCATTCTCTGATCATTTGATTGGGTGGACAACATGTCAGTTCATGCTGCAAGAGCTCTGATAGGTTGGAGGACTTCCTCTGGAAGTTGTCATAATTACTGTGTACGTTTATGGAAGGGGTAAGAACCATGAGCCTCCTAGGTTTTGTATTGAAGTCAATGTACCCAGAGGAGGACGGAAGCTAGCTGTCCTCCAGCTACACCATGGTGATAGTAGACCTTCATTGCAAAACAGTGTGTTTTAATCAATTATTTGGTGATATGTGAATATATTTAGTATAGTTTTATCTGAAAAGGATAACATAAATGTTTCACTATTTTTATTAAATTCACTGAGGAGGATGGTCCTCCCCTTCCTCCTCTGAGGAGCCTCCACTGGTACTGTAGGTAGGTACAGTTAAAAGTCGGAAGTTTACATACACTTAGGTTGGAGTCATTAAAACTCATTTTTCAACCACTCCACAAATCTCTTGTTAACAAACTATAGTTTTAGCAAGTCTACTTTGTGCATGACACAAGTAAATTTTTCCAACAATTGTTTACAGACAGATTATTTCACTTATAATTCACTGTATCACAATTCCAGTGGGTCAGACATGTACATACACTAAGTTGACTGTGCCTTTAAACAGCTTGGAAATTTCATTGCTTTAGAAGCTTCTGATAAATGATGTCAATTAGCCTGAGTCAATTGGAGGTGTACCTGTGGATGTATTTCAAGGCCTACCTTCAAACTCAGTGCCTCTTTGCTTGACATCATGGGAAAATCAAAAGAAATCAGCCAAGACCTCAGAAAGAATTGTAGCCTCCACAAGTCTGGTTCATCCTTGGGAGCATTTTCCAAATGCCTGAAGGTACCACGTTCATCTGTACAAACAATAGTACGCAAGTATAAACACCATGGGCCACGCAGCCGTCATACCGCTCAGGAAGGAGACGCGTTCTGTCTATATCCACAGTAAAACAAGTCCTATATCGACATAACCTGAAAGGCCGCTCAGCAAGGAAGAAGCCACTGCTCCAAAACCGCCATAAAAAAGCCAGACTACGGTTTGCAACTGCACATGGGGACAAAGATCGATCGTACTTTTTGGAGAAATGTCCTCTGGTCTGATGAAACAAAAATAGAACTGTTTGGCCATAATGACCATCGTTATGTTTGGAGGAAAAAGGGGGTTGCTTGCAAGCCGAATAACACCATCCCAACCGTGAAGCACGGGGGTGGCAGCATCATGCTGTTGGGGTGCTTTGCTGCAGGAGGGACTGGTGCACTTCACAAAATAGATGGCATCATGAGGAGGGAAAATTATGTCGATATATTGAAGCAACATATCAAGACATCAGTCAGGAAGTTAAAGCTTGGTCGCAAATGGGTCTTCCAAATGGACAATGACCCCAAGCATACTTCCAAAGTTGTGGCAAAATGGCTTAAGGACAACAAAGTCAAGGTATTGGAGTGGCCATCACAAAGCCCTGACCTCAATCCTATAGAAAATGTGTGGGCAGAACTGAAACAGCGTGTGCGAGCAAGGAGGCCTACAAACCTGACTCAGTTACACCAGCTCTGTCAGGAGGAATGGGCCAAAATTCACCCAACTTATTGTGGGAAGCTTGTGGAAGGCTACTCGAAACGTTTGACCCAAGTTAAACAATTTAAAGGCAATGCTACCAAATACTAATTGAGTGTATGTAAACTTCTGACCCACTGGGAATGTGATGAAAGAAATAAAAGCTGAAATAAATCATTCTCTCTACTATTATTCTGACATTTCACATTCTTAAAATAAAAGTGGTGATCCTAACTTACCTAAGACAGGGAATTTTTACTAGGATTAAATGTCAGGAATTGTGAAAAACGGTAAACTTCCGACTTCAACTGTATGTTCGACCCCCTCTGCCACTGCGAGTCAATTGTGCATGTTCCTCACGAAAGCTTAATATGATAAAGTGCTAATACAAGGTGTAAAAAGTACTTGTATTTAACTGAAGTGTTCATCAGGGATTGAGAAGACTAATTGGAGAAATGCCAATAAGTAATTGAGCTGTGACGGGGCATTAGCCTACACACCCTAGAAGACCAGACTTTCCCTGTCTGCTGGAGTACACTGGGTCTAGAGGCACTTCTGTTGGCATTACAGTTACATTTGAGTAATTTAGGGTCACACAATGTGACTGTGCTTCAATTGATTGTGCCCACCGTGTATAAAAACGCACAGCACAGGAATAGATCCTTGATACACAGACCTCTGTGTTGGGTCCTACTCAGTCATGTGACCTTGATACACAGACCTCTGTGTTGGGTCCTATTCAGTCATGTGACCTTGATACACAGACCTGTGTTGGGTCCTACTCAGTCATGTGACCTTGATACACAGACCTCTGTGTTGGGTCCTACTCAGTCATGTGACCTTGATACACAGACCTCTGTGTTGGGTCCTACTCAGTCATGTGACCTCAGTGTAAGTGCTCAGATAACACTGCTCTTTTGACTCCATCTACTTTGCTGGGTGGAACATTCATCCCCTACCCTTTAGTCCAACGCACAATGTAGTTCTACTCCGATTGTGTTGTCACCTGCCGCCGTGATGGTGTAGTTTTCAGTCTCTTTGAAAGAGTCACTAACGTCCTAGATGTTTTGTGATGTTCCATAGAATGCAAAGGGCCATGTTGCGCTGGCCTCTATTTACAAGAACAACGACAAATCAAGGAAACGCAGTTCTAGTCCAAAGAGAGCGTCATACACTGAGCGTACAAAACATTATGAACACCTGCTCTTTCCATGACATAGACTGACCAGGTGAAAGCAATAATACCTTATTGATGTCACTTGTTAAATCCACTTCAAATCAGTGTAGATGAAGGGGAGGAGACAGGTTAAAGAAGGATTTTTAAGCTTTGAGACAACTGAGACATGGATGTGTGCTATTCAGAGGGTGAATGGGGGGCAAGACAAAATATTTAAGTGCCTTTGAATGGGGTATGGTAGTAGTTGCCAGGCGCACTGGTTTTTCACTCAGTGATGCTGAAACGTTGGTGGTTTACCCAATAAATTACTGTGAGCTTGTATATAGAGTGTGCGACTCTCTTTTATTAATTTTTATAGCCTAAAGTTTATTCGCCGTTAAGTCAGCACCTCTACCGACATGTTTTGGGTGTGCGCCAGCTCACGCTTTTTATTGTGTTTTTCCACGCTCAATAGTTTCCTGTGTGTATCAAGAATGGTCCACCAGCCAACTTGACACAACTGTGGGAAGCATTGAGTCAACATGGGCCAGCATCCCTGTGGAACGCTTTCGACACCTTGTAGAGTCCATGCGCTGACGAATTGAGGCTGTTCTGAGGGCAAAAGGGGGTGCAACTCAATATTAGGAAGGTGTTCCTAATGTTTTGTAAACTCAGTGTATACAATTACATGAATTACAATTCACTATTCAGTCATATGTTTAATGAGTTTTAGGATTCATGCCAAATGAGATAAATGCAGGTCTCTCTCTCTCTCTCTGTCTGACTTGTTTGCTGTGTGACAGGCTTTTAGTGCAGGGGATTTGTCAGATTAACCAGGGCAACCCCATCATCGGCACCATCCCCAGTAAGACGCCTGCCTGCCGTTTGCCTCTGCTGTGCTGTTCCTCAGTGTCACACATTCACCGGGCCGTTGAGCCATTGGCGGCATCAGTATACAGCCTTATCTCCCACAGGAATAACTGCCCACTCAGGCGATTCCATCTCCAAGGCAATTTCCTCTCACTACCATGCATGCGTATTTAAATGTTTACTTGTTTATGTATTTATTCACTGTGTTCTTTGGCAAGTTTGTTCCGACGTGTTAGAGGCAAGTGCTCCGTCAGCCGATAAAACTATCAAAGATGGATGACATTGAAAAACCTTATGGACACACACCGCTGTACACACAGGTAGGATACTTTCTACATTTTTATCCGTTACAGTTACTAGTTACCCGTGCAAAATTGTAATCAGTAATGTAACTTTTGGATTACCCAAACTCAGTAACGGAATCTGATTAGTTTAATTTACTTTTAGATTACTGTCCCCTTAAGAGGCATTAGAAGACAAACATTTATATTACCAATTGAACAACATCTATTACAGGATAAATCAATGTTAGAGTTTACATAGCTGGCCTAGTGGTCACTGACTGGTCAGACTCGCTTAGGCAGAACATACTTAAACTTGCGCCTTTTTTTTTTTCAATGCTGATTTGAATGTCATTGAGAAAACCGAAATGTGTCAAATAATTTTTGCGCAAACATCCTTTCTGAATGTAAAAGTAATCCTAGAAGTAATCAAGTTTTTCAAAAGTATCTTTAATCTGATTACAATATGTTTTGCTGGTAATGTAACAGATTTTATTTTTAATTTTTTTTTTTTGGGGGGGGGGGGGTAATACGTTACATGTAATCCGTTAAACAGACACACACACACACACTAGAAGGCCACAGCAGGAACTCTGTGGAGCTGGTTGACATTATTACAGCAGTAGACAGTAGATTTATGTTCCTCCTCTCTGAATGGTTTGCCTGAACCTTGATTTGTTTCCCCAAACAGCAGTAACCAAATAAAGATTGGACGCAGTGCTTACAGATGGTCTGCATTGAGGAGAGATTGTTGTGATGAGTCGTTACACGGTGCGGTGTGCTTTTGCTGGCTGTTGTACCTAGTTCAGTTGTACCCATTAGAAAGGAAAGGATTAGACGCTAAAGCTCTTGGGTTTAGATTCGGTGCGGCAACTCACCGTGGCTGCTGTAGAGCATACACCTAAATCAGGAAGTAAGAGTTATTTAGTGAAAGCTTTTTTATTTTTATTTTTTTTATTTTTTTTAAAATCAGCACCACTTAAATGTATGAGTAGAGATGGATGTGATAGTGGCTAACAGCCTACAGGCAGAGAGGAGAGTCTTTGATCACAGGTGGAGATATTTAGTGGTTATATGACTCTTGTTTACTTTGCAGAAGGGCCTTGGAAATTACTCTATTTTTCAGAATAACAGCTCAGTCAAAAGCCTAATGTTTGGAACGGGAAGATTTTACTGTGATTCCTCCATTTGGTTTGTAAACTGACTGTCAACATGAAACTAGTTCATCTGTAACAGAGAATTTATGAAAATTGTTTGAATTTCAAATGGGGTGTATTGTTACTGTCTGACAGTGTGTGTGTGTGTGTGTGTGTGTGTGTGTGTGTGTGTGAGAGAGTCAGTCAATGTAGGAATTGTGATAATATGGCTACTATCTATAGAACACATCCTAAATGACTGCTAGATTAAGGACACTTCAATATTTGGTCGCCACATCCGACATTTAATCTCAATCCACTGTATTGGACTGCAGAACAAGGTTAACAAGGTAAAATATAACTGAATTAGTCAACTGAAATAAAAATGGAAATGAAAACCATTTGAAAAACTAAAACTATACAGAAACTATATTTGACTGCAAAATTACCTAAAATAAAATCCATCATTAAATATGTTTAGTTTTAGTTTTTTTTCTTCTATACTTTGGGCAAAATCTAATGGGGTTTTCGAGCTTCTGAATTTGGCGGGTAAATGCTGCCAGGAGATGCCGATGTTTCAAATAGGCCTAGCATGTGCATCACTATCACTACCCATCATTAGCGAACAGGGAAGAATTCTGAGGGCGAGCGCGGAGCGTGACTGGGCCAAGCTAAAGCAGCTTGTGAAGTTGCTGGAGCCGTTCGCAATCCACACACAGACCAACTTCTAATAACTGTCTGATGTGGTGCCGTGCCTTCTCAACCCTGAGGCACACTTGCAGTCAACTACTGGTGCAAAACAGTTGGCACAGGTCCTCCTGAAGTCACTGCGTGAGCACTTCGCATGCATACTGAGTCCTGTGGCAGCCAACTTCGATCCAACCCCTGCAGCAGCTTGCCTGATGGACCCAAGTGTGTCTCTGGCACTTCGCTCAACAGAGATGGAGCCACTGATGAGGGAAGCAGAGTCTTTTGTACTTCAGCAAATCAGAGAGTACAGCCCTGCAAGATGCCAGCACGTTGAATCCAGCAAGCATCTTCAGAAATATAGCTTCCTCACATCGAAGATTGTGTCTGAGGTCACTGTCCAGCCGGAGGGTCAATCTGGCAGGGCATTAAATGCCCCATGTGAGCTGCGGAAATACCTGGAAGAGGTAAATGTTTAGAGTCACCTCTCCAGTTCTGGCAGGCAAGGATGGCAGTTTATCCAAAGCTGTGGCACTTGATCTGGTTTCTGCCCCTGCATCCCAAGCGTCCGTGGAGAGAATATTCACCCTGCCATCAGGCTTCAGAAACCGAACAACCACCTCTCTGGAACGCAGAGTCTTCTTGAAGATAAACCAGAAAATCTTGTTTGGTAGAACATGCGCGCTGGCTGTGAACAGATATATTTGTGAAGTGTTGTTTCGCTTATGTTTTTGCTGTTGCAGCTGTTTTTATTAACCCTATTTGAATGGCCTAGTCAGTGATACATGTTTAATATTACATAAACATAACATGTAAAATGTGCCATGACTTCATCTGTTGTTTTTTCCTCTCTCTTTCTGTCAGATAACGGTAAAGGTACTTGATTCTTCTTTACATCTACTACTAAAGTTAAAGCATTCGATTGGTATAAACATGGGCAAGAGTTTCCTTCCACCATATTTCCTGCACCAGTCTAGACGCTTATCCTTTAAATCCAAGTCACATTAGGATCGTTTTATAATTTAAACCTAACTAAAACTATGTCCAGGCCATGGAGTTGTATGGAGCCCTCTAGTGGCCAAAAGCCTGTGTTAGCATGGGCAGCGCCATTGAGAACTTAAACCATTTTGATTTAGTCAACTGGGCGGGACTTCCAACTTCAGACTGTCAACTTCATTGGCTGATCCCTCTTGATGACCCGGTTGGCATGATCTGATGACCCCTGGTTGGAGTCGTGACATCAGGAGGGATCAGCCAATGAATTTTTACTTGTGATGACGAAAATGTACTATTTCAAGATGGAGATGGCCTCAATGACACCATCATGACACAGATAGAGAGATGTCATGTCTATGGTCCTGGCTCATCACCTTATGTATTACTGCCCCCCAGTGGCAAGAAGTGACATCTCAAAAAACAAACTATAGGCCTACAACACATACATGGCTCCTAGCCTCCCACCAATAGGCTACTTTCTGTCCCTTACACTAAAACTAAGTAATATAACAAAAAATAATGTTTTTATCAAATAAACTAAATAAAAAAATTGTAAATCGAGTCTGTAAACTAACAAACTAAACTGAATAAAATGTTTAAAAATATATATATATAGTACATGTGAAAATATCAGACACACCTACTCATTCCAGGGTTTTTCTATATTTTTACTATTTTCTACATTGTAGAATAAGAGTGAAGACATCAAAACTATGAAATAACACATAAGGAATCATGTACTAACCAAAACAGTGTTAAACAAATCAAAATATATATTTTATATTTGAGATTCTTCAAAGTAGCCACCCTTTGCCTTGATGACAGCTTTGCACACTCTTGGCATTCTCTCAACCAGCTTCATGAGGTACTCACCTGGAATGCGTTTCAATTAACAGGTAAAATATTCCATTTTATTTGTAACGGCAAGCCAGACAAAATTAAAACGGGATTGAGTTGGACCGCAGATGTGCTCAGCATATGTGGGAACTCCTTCAAGACTGTTGGAAAAGCATTCCAGGTGAAGCTGGTTGAGTGAATGCCAATAATGTGCAAAGCTGTCATCAAGGCAAAGGGTGGCTACTTTGAATAATCTAAAATATATATTTTGATTTGTTTAACACTTCTTTGGTTACTACATGATTCCATATGTGTTATTTTATAGTTTTGATGTCTTCACTATTATTATACAATGTAGAAAATAGCAAAAATAAAGAAAACCCCTTGAATGAGTAGGTGTGTCCAAACCTTTGACTGGTACTGTATGTATGTATGTATGTATGTATGTATGTATGTATGTATGTATGTATGTATGTATGTATGTATGTATGTATGTATGTATGTATATATATCCTAATATTAAATCACAAAACTATAATAACCTTGTTGCAGAGATTACTTTTCTGACAGAAAAAGCCATTTTTCCTCTCTCAATTTGTTCAGTTTCCAAAAGCTCCTGTAGTATTTTAATACTCTGCTGCGGTGTACGAATCTAATATCTGATTCCCATTTATTTATTTCAACTTGTATAACACAGTTCCGAGAAGCACCATGAACAGGATATAAAGTCTAAGGTATTTGTTAGTGATAGCGTCATGGCAGATGGGTTGTGGTGAGGGGAGTATTGGGACTCATTTCTACAACGGTCAAGTGCTGCATTTAATTGGCTATTTTCCCCTCAGTAATGTCAAAAGCCCTAAAATGTCTGACAGCTACATAACTTAAGTGGAATCTGATCACACCAGAAGGACATCTTGTTAGGTCTGCAGGGCAATCTTCTGCATAATGGAACGCAGGCCCAGCAATGATGAAATTCTTATCAGTCTACTTGACTACGGCTTACATTACTCCTCCTCCTTCATTTCACGGTGAGAATATTTGCAAAGTCATATATATATGAGTAATACATTGATTTTAAATTATTAATAGTAAATTGCTGCATGCACATTCTCTATTCGCGACGGTTAGGTTCAAGTGTAGGCTATCCCCATTCGGTGTGGGAGTAAATGTGATTACGTTTCTTTTAATTGTACTTTTATCCCCATTTTAACTGTAGTTTGAAAGGTTGCATGAAATAAAATAAAAACTGCAGAAAATCTGCTGATCTTCCTCCTTGTATACAGTACTAGTTCATGTTCAACTCCAAATAGTTTTTACTTGACCTCTGGCACATCATCTTATACATTGTAATTTCTTCATGTTTGATGTCTGTAGAAGTCTAGCCTATGTGTTTCACATGGGGCACCAGAGCTAGAGATTTCCACATCTGACATTTTCCCCCCCGCTGTCACAGACTCTTGGCTTGACCCTGCAGGGTTAAATATCCAATTACCAGACTAGCAGATTTCCTAAATTGCTTTAGATGGAGTCACATTCTCCCAGGTTGGACACAGAGCTCCTCATTGCAACCCATTTGCATGCTGGGAGGGTTTCAGGGCTGATAAAAATTGCGATTTATAGGATGGCTCTGACGTTAATCCCTGATTGCTCGGTAAATTGAGTCTTATAAATGAGTTATTTCCTGTGCTGATCATTGCCTAGTTATTAAACAGTCCTTCACTAAATCCCTGTTTAATGTTTCTCTCTCTACTCTCACGTGTTCTCCTCACATTTGCCTATATTAAAATATTAAAAAGGAGTGTACCAGGAAACGATATGTCTACTGGGAAATGAGGTGACAATTTTGGCAAAGGAAGTTGAGGAAAAAACGTCCATTTTGGAGCCAGACTATAACTCTGTGTGTCAGTGCTTTATTGGCGAGCAGAGAAAAGTTGGTGTCCCTTTTTTTATCTCCTGAAGTTGAACATTAGAGGTCACCTTTCACCTCTCTCTCTCTCAATCTGGCAGAATATTTCAGTTCAGTCATTTAGGTTTTGTTCCCGTTTCAAGTCTAGATGATTTTGAAGTGGCACTGCAATCTGTTTCTGCAATCTCTCATCCCTTCTGACGTAGAGTTTGAAGCATTTGCCGACAGCTTAAAATAAAGTGGATTACTCAGGGGCACGTTTTAATGAGCAAGGGAGAGAAGCACAAATGCATGGTGAGAGGAAGGCAATCATGTTGTACGCTGCACATTGAGCAAATTAATCAATAAACTCATTAGGCTAACGAAAGAAACACCTGTTGTAAACACGGGCACAGATAAACAGCTGTTGTCTTTATCACAGACCACAGGTTTAGTGTTGCATCTGTCCTCCTGTACTTCAATTACTTCAATGTATAAAACAATCTGCTCTCTTAAAAAAAAAACATTTATGCTTTTCTAACTTCTCTGATGTTTTTCAATTAGGGGACTATTGTTTGACTTTTCTTAACTATTTGAGCATGGTTTAGTACACTGCAGCAATATACCCTATATAATATAAAAGTATGTGGACACCCCTTCATATTAGTGGATTTGGCTATTTCAGCCACACCCGTTGCTGACAGCTGTATAAAATCGAGCACACAGCCATGCAATCTCCATAGACAAACATTGGCAGTAGAATTGCCTTTCTGAAGAGCTCTGTCACTTTGAACGCGGCACTGTAAAGTTTGGTAGAGGAATCATGGTCTGGGGCTGTTTTTCATGGTTCGGGCTAGGCCCCTTAGTTCCAGTGAAGAGAAATCTTAACGCTACAGCATACAATTACATTCTAGACAATTCTGTGCTTCCAACTTTGTGGCAACAGTTTGGGGAAGGCCCTTTACTTTTTCTGCATAACAATGCCCCCTGTGCACAAAGTGAGGTCCATACAGAAATGGTTTGTTGAGATCGGTGTGGAAGAACTTGACTGGCCTGCACAGAGCCCTGACCTCAACCCCATCGAACACCTTTGAATTGGAACGCCGACTGCGAGCCAGGCCTAATCTCCCTATTGTGGCGGAATAGAAGCAAGTCTCCGCAGCAATGTTCCAACATCTAGTGGAAAGTCTTCCCAGAAGAGTGGAGGCTGTTATAGCAAAGGGGGGACCAACTCCATATTAATGCCCATGGTTTTGGAATGAGATGTTTGACAAGCAGGTGTCCACATACTTTTGGTCATGTAGTGTACCTGAACAAATACCTAATTATTGTGGAATAAGGCAACTCTCATAGCCCACTTACAAATCATTAACATGAACATTTACACCCAAGGTTGAAGTGAAAAGACCCATGGTTTGGTGTATCTGGGCGCTGCGATACGATTGGAGGCTGGAAGCCTTCCAGTCAATCATCGGAAGCCAAGCCTGGGGCTAGCGAGGAGAGTGCTCGCTTTTCCTCTCATTATTGTGGGGCTCCATCAATATCACATTGGCAGAGACGGTGGTTTTCTGTAGCTTTAATTCACTTTCTGTTCCTCTCCTGTCTGTTCATTCACAGACACATTCTGAATATGAGCCTTACTGAATCTCACGTTGGAGGTAGAGGCGGAGAGGATTGGCCTGTGAATATTTTAGAGTTCAGTAAAGTGTAAGCTATGTAGTGTTGATTGCTTGAATTCTGTCTGCCTTTCCATCTAGTATGGTGTGTGTGTGGATCCCAGGCCTGCCTCGGCAGTCTGTCTATACCTGTATGTGGGACTGGTTGGGTTGAAGCCGTGGGAGTGTTTGTCAGCTGCTTTTCTGCTCAGGTGGCTCTCATGTTGAATCGACAGGCTCCTAAGGGGCGTATTCAGTCAAAGCTTGGAGTTGATGCAATTCCCTGTGGAAACCTGTCAGTCACAGAGTCAACAGTGGAACGATGTGCAGGAGGGAGGGAGGAGGGAGGAGGAGGAGGGAAGTGTATAGAGAAGTAGCTACGCTCAGGACACACTTAAAAATACATTTCTCATTACTTACAGTTGAAGTCGGAAGTTTACATACACCTTAGCCAAATACATTTAAAACTCAGTTTTTTCACAATTCCTGACATTTAATCCTAGGAAAAATTCCCTGTCTTAGGTCAGTTAGGATCACCACTTTATTTTAAGAATGTGAAATGTCAGAATAATAGCAGAGAGAATTATTTATTTCAGTTTTTATTTCTTTCATCACATTCCCAGTGGGTCAGAAGTTTACATACACTCAATTAGTATTTGGTAGCATTGCCTTTAAAATTGTTTGACTTGGGTCAAACGTTTCAGGTAGCCTTCCACAAGCTTCCCACAATAAGTTGGGTGAATTTTGGCCCATTCCTCCTAACAGAGCTGGTGTAACTGAGTCAGGTTTGTACGCCTCCTTGCTCGCACACGCTTTTTCAGTTCTGCCCACACATTTTCTATAGGATTGAGGTCAGGGCTTTGTGATGGCCACTCCAATACCTTGACTTTGTTGTCCTTAAGCCATTTTGTCTGCTTGGGGTCATTGTCCATTTGGAAAACCCATTTGCGTCCAAGCTTTAACTTCCTGACTGATGTCTTGAGATGTTGCTTCAATATCTCCACATAATTTTCCTTCCTCATGATGCCATCTATTTTGTGAAGTGCACCAGTCCCTCCTGCAGCAAAGCATCCCCACAGCATGATGCTGCCACCCCCGTGCTTCACGGTTGGGATGGTGTTCTTCGGGCTTGCAAGCAAGCCCCTTTTTCCTCCAAACATACAGTTCTATTTTTGTTTCATCAGACCAGAGGACATTTCTCCAAAAAGTACGATCTTTGTCCCCATGTGCAGTTGCAAACTGTAGTCTGGATTTTTTATGGCAGTTTTGGAGCAGTGGCTTCCTTGCTGAGCGGCCTTTCAGGTTATGTCGATATAGGACTCGTTTTACTGTGGTTATAGATACTTTTGTACCTGTTTCCTCCAGCATCTTCACAAGGTCCTTTGCTGTTGTTCTGGGATTGATTTGCACTTTTCGCACCAAAGTACGTTCATCTCTAGGAGACAGAACGCGTCTCCTTCCTGAGCGGTATGACGGCTGCATGGTCCCATGGTGTTTATACTTGCGTACTATTGTTTGTACAGATGAACATGGTATCTTCAGGCGTTTGGAAATTGCTCCCAAGGATGAACCAGACTTGTGGAGGTCTACAATTTTTTTTCCTGAGGTCTTGGCTGATTCCTTTTGATTTTCCCATGATGTCAAGCAAAAAGGCATTGAGTTTGAAGGTAGGCCTTGAAATACATCCACAGATACACCTCCAAATGACTCAAATGATGTCAATTAGCCTATCAGAAGCTTCTAAAGCCATGACATCATTTTCTGGAATTTTCCAAGCTGTTTAAAGGCACAGTCAACTTAGTGTATGTACACTTCTGACCCACTGGATTTGTGATACAGTGAATTATAAGTGAAATAATCTGTCTGTAAACAATTGTTGGAAAAATTACTTGTGTCATGCACAAAGTAGATGTCCTAACCGACTTGCCAAAACTATAGTTTGTTAACAAGAAATTTGTGGAGTGGTTGGAAAACAAGTTTTAAATGACTCCAACCTAAGTGTATTTAAACTTCCGACTTCAACTGTAGCATAGCATCAGTGTATCAAGTGTAGGCTATATAAATAATTGTAGGATAATATTTGGATAGACTATGGCATTGGGCTGGAGAGGAGAGGCGGGCTGGAGAGGAGAGGTGGGCTGGAGAGGAGAGGATTGCACTGACATTCCAACTTTTTTCAATTAAAATTCGGACTACTTTTAACAATTTACACAGAACATTTTACGAAAACACATTTACTGGAAGAACTGTGCAGATGCGAAGTTTGTTAACAGAATTTTAGTAAAATCTCCCTCAGTTATTTATGTGTCCATGTTTTCTAAAAACGTAAACATCTGCTTCGAATTATGATTCAACGAAGTCTGCAGAAAGAATGGGGTGTCAGCTATGACATGACACATTAACTTTGAAAAAAAAAAAAATTTTGGTTATTGAACTACAATAAGTGAAGTGGTTTGACACCCGGTAACGGAATTGCGGTAATGGATTTCATCATGGGTCCCTGATCTGTACGACACAGAAATGCATAATTATGGATATGAATATCATGCTCTTCATGGTGATGTATCCTGAATAGGAACACAAAAAAAGGTAGAAATATGCAATATCCTCATTTGCCTATTTGGGTTTTTATTCTACACACTGGCTATTATATTAATGAGCTCTGCCCCCAAACAAGACCAAATTTGGTTGGTCCGGACCAAATCTGAACCAATCATAGACGTCTATGTTTCACAAGTTTGGACATCAAAGTATAGTAGAGCTCAGTAGAGTTCAGTACAGTACAGTTAATTATAGAGTACTCAACTATACTACTGTACTATACTCTACTTTACTGTACTCTACTGTGCTGTACTGTCAAAACTTGTGAACCCAACTGTGGTTTGTGACTACTAGCCAATTCAATTGCAGAAATTCCGTTACAGATTTTTCGGAAATGTCCATTACCGATTTGGTCACTGAATTTCAAGTTTTAAATCACTTAATAATTCAAAACAAAATTGATGTCAGTAAAAACACTAACAAATTAATACGTGGGATGTAGCTCAGTTGGTAGAGCATGGCGTTTGCATCGCCAGGGTTGTGGGTTTGATTCCCACGGGGGGCCAGTATAAAAAATAATGTATGCACTAACTGTAAGTCGCTCTGGATAAGAGCGTCTGCTAAAATGACTAAAATGTAAAATACGTCTACCTTTACTTGTTACTTCTGTGAACTTTCATTATCCTCCCGCATGAGGGAGAGAAATTAGAACATACACTAAACAGTCCTGGTAAAAAGTTGAGAATGACACAAATATTAATTTTCACAAAGTCTGCTGCCTCAGTTTTTATGATGCCAATTTGCATATACTCCAGAATGTTATGAAGAGTGATAAGATGAATTGCAATTAACTTGCCATTAAAATTAACTTAATCCCCAAAAAACTTTTCCACTGCATTTCAGCCCTGCCACAAAAGGACCAGCTGACATCATGTCAGTGATTCTCTCGTTAACACAGATGAGAGTGTTGACGAGAACAAGGCTGGAGATCACTCTGTCATGCTGATTGAGTTAGAATAACAGACTGGAAGCTTTAAAAGGAGGGTGGTGCTTGAAAGCATTGTTCTTCCTCTGTTAACCATGGTTACCTGCAAGGAAACACGTGCCGTCATCATTGCTTTGCACAAAAAGGGCTTCACAGGCAAGGATATTGCTGCTAGTAAGATTGCACCTAAATCAACCACTTCAAGGAGAGAGGTTCAATTGTTGTGAAGAAGTCTTCAGGGCGCCCAAGAAAGTCCAGCAAGCGCCAGGACCGTCTTCTAAAGTTGATTCAGCTGCGGGATCGGGGCACCACCAGTGCAGAGCTTGCTCAGGAATGGCAGCAGGCAGGTGTGAGTGCATCTGCACGCACAGTGAGGCAAATACTTTTGGAGGATGGCCTGGTGTCAAGAAGGGCAGCGAGGAAGCCACTTCTCTCCAGGAAAAACATCAGGGACAGACTGATATTCTGCAAAAGGTACAGGGATTGGACTGCTGAGGACTGAGGTAAAGTCATTTTCTCCATAGACAAACATTGGCAGTAGAATGGCCTTACTGAAGAGCTCAGTGACTTTCCAACAGGTCAGTTCGTCAAATTTCTGCCCTGCTATAGCTGCCCCGGTCAACTGTAAGTGCTGTTATTGTGATGTGGAAACATCTAAGAGCAACAACGGCTCAGCCGCGAAGTGGTAGGCCACACAAGCTCACAGATTGGGACCGCCGAGTACTGAAGCACGTAGCATGTAAAAATCATCTGTCCTCGGTTGCAACACTCAATACTGAGTTCCAAACTGCCTCTGGAAGCAACGTCAGAACAAGAACTGTTTGTCGGGAGCTTCATGAAATGGGTTTCCATGGCCAAACAGCCGTTCAAAAGCCTAAGATCACCATGCACAATGCCAAGCGTCGTGGGAGTGGTGTAAAGCTCGCTGCCATTGGACTCTGGAGCAGTGGAAACGCGTTCTCTGGAGTGATGAATCACGCTTCACCACCTGGCAGTCAGACGGACAAATCTGGGTTTGGCGGATGCCAGGAGAATGCTACCTGCCCGAATGCATAGTGCCAACTGTAAAGTTTGGTGGAGGAGGAATAACGGTCTGGGACTGTTTTTGATGGTTCGGGCTAGGCCCCTCAGTTCCAGTGAAGGGAAATCTTAACACTACAGCATACAATTCTAGACGATTCTGTGCTTCCAATTTAGTGGCAACAATTTGGGGAAGGCCCTTTCCTGTTTCAGCAGGACAATGCGAGGTCCATACAGAAATGGTTTGTTGATATCGGTGTGGAAGAACTTTACTGGCCTGCACAGAGCCCTGACCTCAACACCATCGAACACCTTTGGGATTAATTGGAACGCAGACTACGAGCCAGGCCTAATTGCCCAACATCAGTGCACAACCTCACTAATGCTCCTGTGGCTGAATGGTATGCTTTTAATATAATATATAACATACTACTTTTGACTGGAGCCCCTTGAATAACACTTTACACGTTTAGCAGATGCTCTTATCCAGACCGACTTACCGGAGCAATTAGGGTTAAGTGCCTTGCTCAAGGGCACGTCGATAGATTTTTCACCTAGTCGGCTCACGGGTTCGAACCAGCGACCTTTTGGTTACTGGCCAAACACTCTTAACCGCTAGGCTACCTGCTGCCCAGTTATTAAGGCTTTAGTAATGGCATGGAGTAGCTTAAGCTCTGAAACGACAGCATCAGAACTTTTGATTTACTCCTGTTGTACCCGTCTCACTGCAAAACATGCACATCCATATCATGCCAACTCTCAGTCTCCTCAGCACCCGCCTGCTTCACAGTATTTTCAACAACAACAAAGTCCACTGTCCCCATTAACCCTTCCCACACAGAGGCTCACACACACACACACACTACAATCTCTCATCATATCTGTACACAATGCCGCCTACCTAAAGACTCCCTCGGCCCCCCGCCTTCAGACAAACAAACATCGGCTGTTTGGAGAAAGGGAAAACCATACGTACCTTCATAGAAATTGAAAAACGTCAGACTGATTCTGACGTGACCCCTCTGCCCCCCTTCATTTACCTGAACGCTGCCCAACAACCTAAGCCTGCTGTAAAAACTAAATGAGAAAAGATAAGCAATGTATTAACCTGTGATATTCAATATTTTCCATAGAAGAACATGATCATCTTATTAAAATGCCTTCTTACAGGACAATAAAACAATAATAATAATAATAATAATGCCATTTAGCAGACGCTTTTATCCAAAGCGACTTACAGTCATGTGTGCATACATTTTTACGTAAGGGTGGTCCCGGGGATCGAACCCACTACCCTGGCGTTACAACCGCCATGCTCTACCAATTGAGCTACAAAAGGACCACTCTAAAGAAAATATAAGTCACCAAAGTACTTTCCGGTTCATTCATGTTCCATTCTTTGGCTGTCAAAATAAAAAAATATTCCTAACTAAAGAGTGTATGACTCTCTTTAGTTAGGAATATTTTTTTATTAGTTAATAGAACAAATGGTATCAGTAGTTCACAACATAATTAGCCGACATAGAAGTGTATTGACATTAAGTAGGCAGACCCTTTCTTTCCAAATACATTGTACCTGTCGAATCAGCAAACGGAGTGCTAAGAGAACATGGTGTTAATGTGGCGATGGAAATCATGCTGCGTGTTTTTCTCCTGGTTCTCTTCTGCCCAGAGGCCAAGGGAGCAATCAGCACTGATCCGGGACTCATTTAGATAGTAAGTATGCTCTAACTAAAGTATACAGACAGGGCCTTGCCTCAAACAAACCTCTTCCCACTACACACCGGGTGACTGCACAGCACTGCCACAGAATTAGATACGGTCGAAATAATGACATTCATATTAAAATCAGAGAAATTTTTCAAATTTAAAAGGGATAGTTCATCCAAAATCTATCTTTTGGGTCAAATTACCCTTACTTTGAGTGGTGTCTGAAGGCCCATGTAGTTAGATTTCATGAATGGAAACAGCGAAACCGATGTTAGTAAAGCTGCACTTCAAGCCGAAACTTCCTCAAAAAAACACTTCAAACTAGGTTTGGTAGTGTTGATACTCGATGAACCTGTCCATGGTTTCTTCAAAGCAGTGGTGTAAAGTACTTAAGTAAAAGTACTTTAAAGTACTACTTAAGTAGTTATTTTGGCTATCTGTGCTTTACTATTTATATTTTTTAAAACTTTTACTTTTACTCCACAACATTCCTTTAAAAAAAATAAAAATACTTTTTACTCCATACATTTTCCCTGACACCCAAAAGTACTCATTACATTTTGAATGCTTAGCAGGACAGGAAAATGTCCAATTCACACTTATCAAGAGAACATCCCTGGTCATCCCTACTGCCTCTGATCTTGTGGACTTATGAAACACAAATGCTTCATTTGTAAATTATGTCTGAGTGTTGGAGTGTGCCCCTGGCTACATTAAAAAAAACAAGAAAATTGAGCCGTCTGGTTTGCTTAATTTAAGGAATTTGAAATGATTTATAATTTACTTTTACTTTTGATACTTAAGTATATTTTAGCAATTACATTTACTTTTGATACTTAAGTACATTTAAAACCAAATACTTTTAGACTTTTACTCAAGTAGTGTTTTACTGGGTGACTTTCACTTTTACTTGAGTCATTTTCTATTAAAAAGGTATCTTTACTTTTACTCAAGTATGAAAATTGGGTACTTTTTCCACCACTGCTTCCCAGTGAGAATGTTCTTATTTTTGCAATAAATTATCATTTTCAAAATGCTCTGATACCATGTTTACCCGTCCCTGCTAACTCCACAAACTACAGAACTTAGTTTGAAGTGTTTTTGAGAAAGTTTTGGCTTGCAGTGAAGCTTTGCTAACATCGGCCGTTTCCATTCATGAAATCTGACGATGCTAATATGCTAACTCCAGGCTGTAGCCAGAAGTTAATAATGGATTACTGTGGATTCTGTCACCATGGGCCTTCAGACAACTCAAGGTTAGGGTGAATTTGACCCAAATATAGATTTTGCATAAACTATCCCTTTAAGCTTGACATTTTCCCTTTCTGATTAATATGAATGTAATTATTTCTACCATATCTAATTCTGTGGCAGCACTGTGCAGTCACCCAGTGTGTGGTGGGAAGAGGATCGTTTAAGGCAAGGCCCTGTCTGTATACTGTAGCATTGGGCCAGTAACTGAAAGGTTGCTGGTTCGAATACCCGAGCCGACAAGGTGAAACATCTGTCGATGTGCCCTTGAGCAAGGCACTTAACCCTAATTTTCTCCAGGGGCACCATACTACTATAGCTGACCCTGTAAAACAACACATTTCACTGCACCTTTCTGGTGTGTGTGACAAGAAAACGTATATATTTTTAATGAGTTCTGATCAATGCTGAGTGTTCACTGCTCCCTTGGCCTCTGGGCAGAGAAGAACCAGGAGAAAAACACCCAGCATGACAGCGCATCATTTCCAACGCCACATTAACACAAAAGTCTTTGATTGTCTTGTTAGAGTAAAAACATAATGTTGAAATTCATTAATACAACGTTTCTTCAGACTATAATTACAATTTGTGGGTAATGACTTAGACTGAAAAGGCATATACAGTTGAAGTCGGAAGTTTACATAGACTTGGAGTCATTAAAACTCGTTTTTCAACCACTCCACAATTTTCTTGTTAACAAACTATAGTTTTGGCAAGTTGGTTAGGACATCTACTTTGTGCATGTCACAAGTAATTTTTCCAACAATTGTTTACAGACGGATTATTTCACTTATAATTCACTGTATCACAATTCCAGTGGGTCAGAAGTTTACATACACTAAGTTGACTGTGCCTTTAAACAGCTTGGAAAATTCCAGAAAAGGATTTCATGGCTTTAGAAGCTTCTGATAGGCTAATTGACATCATTTGAGTCAATTGGAGGTGTACCTGTGGATGTATTTCAAGGCCTACCTTCAAACTCAGTGCCTCTTTGCTTGACATCATGGGGAAATCAAAAGAAATCAGCCAAGACCTCAGAAAGAATTGTAGCCTCCACAAGTCTGGTTCATCCTTGGGAGCATTTTCCAAACGCCTGAAGGTACCACGTTCATCTGTACAAACAATAGTACGCAAGTATAAACACCATGGGCCACGCAGCCATCATACTGCTCAGGAAGGAGACGCGTTCTGTCTCCTAGAGATTAACGTACTTTGGTGCGAAAAGTGCAAATCAATCCCAGAACAACAGCAAAGGACCTTGTGAAGATGCTGGAGGAAACAGGTACAAAAGTATCTATATCCACAGTAAAACAAGTCCTATATCGACATAACCTGAAAGGCCGCTCAGCAAGGAAGAAGCCACTGCTCCAAAACCGCCATAAAAAAGCCAGACTACGGTTTGCAACTGCACATGGGGACAAAGATTGATCGTACTTTTTGGAGAAATGTCCTCTGGTCTGATGAAACAAAAATAGAACTGTTTGGCCATAATGACCATCGTTATGTTTGGAGGAAAAAGGGGGTTGCTTGCAAGCCGAATAACACCATCCCAACCGTGAAGGACGGGGGTGGCAGCATCATGCTGTTGGGGTGCTTTGCTGCAGGAGGGACTGGTGCACTTCACAAAATAGATGGCATCATGAGGAGGGAAAATGATGTCGATATATTGAAGCAACATCTCAAGACATCAGTCAGGAAGTTAAAGCTTGGTCGCAAATGGGTCTTCCAAATGGACAATGACCCCAAGCATACTTCCAAAGTTGTGGCAAAATGGCTTAAGGACAACAAAGTCAAGGTATTGGAGTGGCCATCACAAAGCCCTGACCTCAAACCTATAGAAAATGTGTGGGCAGAACTGAAACAGCGTGTGCGAGCAAGGAGGCCTACAAACCTGACTCAGTTACACCAGCTCTGTCAGGAGGAATGGGCCAAAATTCACCCAACTTATTGTGGGAAGCTTGTGGAAGGCTACCCGGAATGTTTGACCCAAGTTAAACAATTTAAAGGCAATGCTACCAAATACTAATTGAGTGTATGTAAACTTCTGACCCACTGGGAATGTGATGAAATAAATAAAAGCTTAAATAAATAATTCTCTACTATTATTCTGACATTTCACATTCTTAAAATAAAGTGGTGATCCTAACTGACCTAAGATAGGGAATTTTTACTAGGATTAAATGTCAGGAATTGTGAAAAACTGAGTTTAAAATGTATTTGGTTAAGGTGTATGTAAACGTCCGACTTCAACTGTACATTGGAGGGGTTAAGATGGAGAGTGGATTAAAATAAGGCTACTTGATTCTCTCATTCTGAATACATTTGGATTTCCATTGGCTTCAGGGGCACAAAGGCTGTCCAGTGAATTGAACATGTTCATTTCTGACTAGGCTAAATAAGCTCAGTACAGCATGTTCATTAACACCAGCTGTACCAGTGGAGGCTGGTGGGAGGTGCTATAGGAGGATGGGCTCATTGTAATGGCTGGAATGGAATTAATGGAATGGAGTCAAACATGTGGTTTCCATACTTTTGATGTGTTTGATACCGTTAAATGGATTCCATTCCAGCCATTCCAATGAGCCTGTCCTCCTATAGCGCCTCTGCGCTGTCCAGGGTATTACAACCTGGACAAGGCCATTCTGAATAGAGATCATGTTGATTTACAACACATCAAGTTGATTCACCCTCAGTCCAAAAAGTGACCAACTTGATCCATGAGGAATTTTAAGGTCCTAAAATATGTCTCTTAAAAATACGATCCGTCAACCTTAAAAGCATATAGTTAAATATTTAGCTGGTTTAAAAAGCATATCCTCGGTCACTTGACTTGTCTATGAAAAGGAAATATCATAAAAAAAAGGTTCAGCACTAAAAGTTCAATAATTCCAGTGGAGAGGCAGTAGGCAGGGAGTGAGATCAGGAGAACCAGAAATGAATGTTCCTTGAGGAGTTATTTAGAACTTGGGAGTATTCTAGAACTGGATAATTGATTGCACTCTTATTAAAATTTCGACTACAGTATGTTTCAATTCCCTTCAAGGGAACACTTGACTGTGCAGAAATACAACAGTTTATATCAGGGATCTCCAACCTTTTCTAACAAGAGAGCTACTTTTTAAAAAATGAAACGTCACGAACTTCTCTTTTTTTTTTTTTTTTTTTTTACATTCTTCTGTTCTCCTCTACCCTGCAACTCTTCACTGGGTCATCAGTGTACAAGACATGTGTTTTCTGTCAATATACCTGGTCAAATTATGGTTAATAAACAACTAAGGTCCCCATGAAATTATATTTTCCTGAAATCTGTGTTTTCTCTTTTTTTGTTTTCTACTCTCAATATTACAATTATTCATAGAGAAACAACGGATGTTCTGAGTCCATGTCAATGCTTAAATCACATCAGAAGATTTCGATTTCGAGATTTGAGTGTAATTCCCCTTTAAATGTTTCTGCTGTTACGCTTCGAACACACCGACTGAGTCGTCGTGTTTTGGTACACCAGAAGTACACTCATTTCCAATGGAACGCTGCATTTACCTTGCAGCATCGCGTTGCAGAGGAAGCTGCAGTGCGTTCTCTGTGGTGCAACGTTGGATTTATTGAACGCATGCATCAAACTGTATTCTGTCAACCCATTTACGCAAATGGTAGCAGAAGGTGAATGTTGAACTTTTGTTACACACTTATTAGGCCTACTGCTGCAGCACATGTCATGGCAGAGCTTGCAAAAACAATCGCCACCCAATTGATACAAATAATAATGATATGGTTTTGTCAGAGAAAGCCTACTTTGCAGTTAGTATTTAATTTATAAGGTTGTGGAAGAAAGTCATTTATATTAATCCAACTATCCATTTTAAAAATCGCATTATTGTTTGCATGTAACCGTACTCACTAACTGGCTACATACAGGGAGATAGACAAACATGCACATCGAACAGACAGACAGGGGCAATATTGCTGGAAATTAACTGGCAGATGTGTTACGTTTGGCTTTTTAAGCCAATAGTGGCTAACCAGCGGTGGGATAATGTCAATGTGGCTTTGATTGGATAGTAGCCGAGAGCTTTATGTTTGACAGTTTGCGATGGAACACATGAAAAAAAATGCATGTACACTTTAAATAGAAAAAGGTTCCTGGTGTATCCTTTAGGGATCCTTCAAATTGAAACTGTGGGGGAACCCCTATAAGTTCTTTGAAGAACCCCTGGTTTATATAATAACTTAGCTAAAAAGCATATTACGGTAATGTCTGAGTTCAAAATGTCTGAGTCAAAATTCCATTGCCAAAACAGGTTAAGTTGATCGGCCTAAAATGTACAGGCTAACAAGGTGTGTGCTAAAATATATATTTTAATAGCATGAACACTGCAATTATTTAATGAGAGACTATCTGAAAAAAAATAGTTTGTTGAGCATTGAAGATTTAATGAATTAATTTGCAAGGACCGTTATCAGCCATCAAATCGAATCAGGCTGTGTTTATATCCGCTCTGTTGTGTCAAGACCACTCCTTCGCGCTTTACCAAACCAAACACAGATGGGACACTTAAACACTACTCAAAACATCTAAGCATTCATAAGAGCAGGAGAAGCTGATCAACCTCCTCCCCAAGTACTAATAAGGCAATGTATTCTACTGAAGCCAAGGGCAGAGCTTGTCGACTCGATCCAAACAAAATTAACACATTAATTAAACAGTTAAAATAGATAGAGTAGTGCACTGTGTATGTGTAGCCATGCCGACATGTAAAACTTTAGATTTCACACAGGAAAACACAAGGTCACTCATGTCTATCAACAAAACGGGAGAGAACGGAACACTACTGCACTGTAAACTTATTCTGGCACTACAGTCTGAACGAATGCATTAAGGATATTGAACAAACCCTGTACCTCTTAATCCTCTAATCTGTACAAACCAGGGAATTGCAGCCTGCATCTGTCAGGCTGGGGATTCGGAAGGCCACACTGCTATCATATGAACACGAGATCCCCACACAGATCTCCACATGCACACGATGCCAATATCATCAGCTGTGATTTATGGAAAGCCGTCTTGCTGATGTGACTGCAATGGAAAATGGTGGCTGAGTGAGCAGTCACAGGTGTAGGATGGACGACGGTGTCTGAATATACTGGGTCCATCTTCATCTCCAGTGTGAGCAGAAGACAGAGCAGGATAACTAATCAACCGACGCACCGCTGTAATATCATATGATAATATCATCATGGACTAAAGCCACAGCACTACTTCATTCCAGAGGTCTAGGTAGCTAACGAAATGTGTTCGTGGGATGTCTTGCGTACAACTCAAATCTGCAGAACTAATTTGAATATGAATTTATGGATTTAAAGGCTTGTTGTTTGGTCGGTCAAGAGAAACAGATAACACCATTTGTGGTAATCATATTGGTTTCCAATAAAAGGAGTTGTCACTCCCATGCAAGCTTAGTTTATGTGACCAGGACCAGCATACTATGATGATGTGTTCTAACAGCTTAAAGGGTGACATTAATCTGAGTTATCAACAGTCTCTTTGGAACCCATGAAGTACATCAACTTCTCTGTTTTTTCAGGGGCTAGAGTGGAGTGTTGGTGCTGCTCCTTTTCCCAGGGTGGGATGCTCAGTGAGTCATGGCAGAGGGCTGACACTGTATGATGGAGCTCAGCCCAGGAGCACAGACCACCAGCTCTCAATCACTATAGGGGGGGGGGGGGTGTTGGGGGGTGAAATCTCATCTGTGCAAGTGCCAAGAAGGGGTGGGGTGGGGTGGGGGTTGTAGGATTAATGTGGAAGCTCCCTTTATGTAATCCTCTTGTTTTCCTGGCGATACAGCACTACACTAGCATAGATATGTTGTTGGGCTTGGATTACCCCTTTAAGAGCTGACTGGACTCCGGCACTGCACTGCAAGTTGGACAGCTGTTATGATTGATGTTCTCTATGCTGGTGATAACTGGCTGGTATCATTCAACCTTAAAAAAAACCTATTACTAGACAACACTGGCACAAAGCTGACACTGGGCTGATGAACAGTAACAGAGGCATTTCAGATTGCCATAGACAGTGTGTAGTACACAAACTGGAAAGGTTAACTGAATTTACCTCTGAAACCCAGGAGACTGGATCTAAAGTGAATGCATTAAATGGCCAAATTATGAGTAAATACTGAACTCCTTTATAGTGGAAAGGTTCTGCTGACTTGTGTGTCCTTGACTCACGGGGCAGTTTGTGTAAATACAATATCATGTACCTGAAAAAGGATGAGTGGACTGGACACAAATGATGTTGACAGAGCACCTTCACAGAACTAAACTTATTCAGCCATCACGTGATGGGGCTATTGACATTCAGGGTAATGGAACCATCTGCTCTGGGCAGTAACAAATGAATGGCTGTGGAGAGAGAGGATTATGTTAAACTCGTAAAATGACTGTAGGTTGTTTGCAATCAATATCTGAGCAAAAAAAAAAAAAAAAGTGACAATAGATTCCATTGAAGGTTGAGCAAAAACAGCGACCTTGGTAAATAGACCAGGGACTTCATGATTGTGGTGCAAGAACGCAGCATGAATCACAAACACTCAGAGACATGATAGGGAGTCGTGCGCTTGGTCAATGGCACTGTGAGGCTACTCACGATTTAGTCCTGTTAAACCAATACAGTATGGTGGAATATATACGACTGAAAGGCTTTATCCACTTATTCGGGTTTTCTAGGGCACGTGTCCACAAAGTTGACTGGGTGTGCGGCATTGAACTGCTATTGAGTTTCTCCGCATCACAATAACCTGCCCCATCAGCAGCATACTGCCCAAGTCTGATAAGCGCATTCCTATTTTTTTTTATATTTTAGTCATTTAGCAGATGCTCTTATCTAGAGCGACTTACAGTTAGTGAGTGCATACATTTTTATACTGGCCCCCGTGGGAAACGAACCCACAACCCAGGCGTTGCAAGCGCCATGCTCTACCAACTGAGCTACAGGGGACACCTATACATTTGAGACACTAAGAACGCTGTCAGTCAAGAGAAAAAAATATAATAACATTACAAATGATCTTGGTCCCAGCAAGCTATATTTAAAAAGTATAAGCAAGAGTCGCTTACCTTTTACAAATATGTGCTTTGTTTCACTGCGTCGTTCTGTCACAGCATCACTATGAAGAACTTTAGTCCCCTCGGAAGCACGCGGTCCTGTCGTGAGTGTTTATTTCGCCTCGTTGCTTTCAGTAAAAGTCAGCTTTTTATGAGAGTAAAGGAGAGAGAAGCATATAATAATCTTTAAAGTATTAAAGTAATGACTACCGACGACCCACTCCGATGAATGGGCTTCCAGACATGGGCGGATAAGGTTGAAGAACAGTCAATATTCGGGTTTCCCTGGTAAACAAACGCACGCGAGTTAAGCACGAACCTGTTCTACACCGCGTCCGCATGAGCCGCATAGAGCTAAAAGCAGGTTGGAATCTACCATCCTCAGTGGGGAGGTTCGGTCTCCTGTATAGACTATATAGCCCAGAGATGCATTGACGTCGATCTAATAATTGGAATGTCTCTCTTACTTACTTTAGACGCATAGGCCTACTATTGGTTTTCGAGCAAAGTAAAATGTACTTTTGCCGTCCTGACTATTGGCAACATAAGCATTTATTTTCTATTTACTTCCTATATTCAGGACATTATCATCTAGAATTTCCCAAACATCTCCCGTTACCCCCAGCCGTTCTCCTTATTTGATTGATTCCAATAATAGCGCGCCTGATTCAACTAGTCAACTAATCACTAAGCCCACGATTAGTAGAAGCAGGTATGCTAGTAGGCCTACTGTACTATACTTGCTAAAACAAGTGAAATGACAGGGCTTCGGTTAAGAGACCAGATACCACAGGCTCAGTTGGTAGAGCATGGCGCTTGCAACGCCAGGGTTGTGGGTTCGATTCCCACGGGGGGCCAGTATGAAAATGTATGCACTCACTAACTGTAAGTCGCTCTGGATAAGAGCGTCTGCTAAAATGAAAAAGCTTGAGTTTTGTTGTGTTGACTTGCAGTGAATGACACCCAACAATCCCAAAGCAAATTATTTCATTATACGATTATTGTGTAGGCCTACTAAATAGGATACAAAGAATAGACATTTGCTACTGGCAAATGTCTGTTCTTTGTATACATCAAAAACGTAATCAACACAATCAGGCTTGTTGCAGGATGTGTTCATGATGTGTTCAGGGCGATGTTTAGCACAGAGCAGAAACATCACCTTCATCTGTCAAATTAGCGCCAATGTAAAAAACTGAAAAACAAGAGCCTCAGTTTCTCTGGAAGACTTTATTGCTAAAACTGCCTGTCTCGACCTTGATAGTGACAGATAGTGTTCATTTGGTCTTGCCAGAGAAATGCCCCATGGTTGGCCATAGATAGGAGACAATAGTATGGGGGGGGGCGCACAGTGGTGATACATGTGAAAACGAATATATCACAGGTTTAATAAATGCATTAAATTGAACAAAGGCATTACAGAGATATTGATTTAAATGATTCATAAAGAGAGGGGAGGGAGGTCCTTTGGCTTTACTGCAGGGACATCAATAATGGACGCTCTCCACTCCCCCGCTGATCAATATTCTCTTCAATTTTGGACCAAAATGCACAATGAATATGTCCACCATAAGGATTCCTGTCAATGTGTCCATGAAGCATTGCAATTTAACTACCCCCTTCTTTTCTATCCGGGATTGGATTAGGGTTTACAGAGGGATATTAGATGACATAGATACACTTGTATCACTTATAATTACTGAAAGATGAAAACAAATAGTAACTTATTAAAAGTAATATGCCAGTGATAGATGTCCTTGAAGAGGGGATAAACTGTGGGATTAATGGATAGGCATAGATATATTTAAATTCTCACCGGGGTAACCAAAAATCCAATAATTAATGAGAGTTTAATAGGACCCAAAATTTAAACAAAAAATAATTGCTTTTTTTACTGGTCACGTCAGTAATCCGGGTTGCATTGGAAGCTCTTAGTTTGTCTTTTATGGTTTATTCTTTGACTGATTGTTTGTGGTGCAGACAACAAATTGCTGCTATCTTATTAGCAATCCATGTCTTACGGCCAATTGGCCACACAGACGAATGTACAGTCATTCCACCCTCTAATTAAAATGGTGACAACGAAAAGATCAAGTCTGTATTTGCTTTTCTTTTAAATGAAGCTCAGATCACACAGGGCCAAGAGGGATGATGGCCGCCATGTGGCGTTTTTAGAAGCGAATCCGTGTCTGTCCAGGACGTTATTAAAATTCCTGCTGCACTGTCAGGGAATAGCATTTACATTTTAGTCATTTAGCAGACGCTCTTAACCAGCGCAATTAGGGTTAAGTGCCTTGCTCAAGGGCACATCGACAGATTTCTCACCTAGTCGGCTCTGGGATTAGAACCAGCGACCATTCGGAACGCTCTTAACCACTAAGCTACCTGCCGCAGTTGTGGTTAAGGCACAACAGGGGCTGCAAATGTCTACGTGGACAATCGTCATCATGACGATAGATCCTCTCACTCCTGTCCGAAGGCGCAGTAATGGAGATAAGAGGTAGGACAGATAAACAGGAGTGACAGAGAGGTATGAGGGTTACAGGCTCCGGGTAAGGGAGCTACTTTCCCCCAAGGTGGAAGTCACTTCAAAGAGCTGTTTTGATTGGTCAGACTGCTCACCTTTATCTCCTCCTCTCAGGTCAATCTGGTTTATTGTAGGTCAGCTGGACATATTTTCCAAGACAAAGTGATATTTAAATCCAGGCGTAAACCTCATAAGCAATCACTTTGGGCCCCTAAACAAACAATTATAATATATTTTTTTAGGAACTCAGTCGGGGTCTCAACTTACTGTTGAGTTAGATTAGTAGAATGCACAAGGTGCAAGTTCGACATTTGTGTTGTGCATCAGTGACTGACATCTTGTTATGTCAGTCACTGACAGTCACTCAATTAGACATGTCAGCCCAGGGGCCCTGACCTCCAGGGAGGCCCCATTGATTTTGTTAGTCACTCTCACTCAGATATCATTAACATGGCATAAGTCATGCTAAAGTGTGTAGAATTGCAGGAAATTATCTTTAAAACTGAAAAAAGATCTCTCCACCCCATGGCCAAATGGATAGAATTGCAGGAAATTAGCTGTAAAACTAAATTTTTGTCCCTCTGCCCCATGGCAAAATTAGTAGAATTGCATGGAATTTGTTATATAATTTCTACATTTTCTCTCTGCCCCATGGCAAAATGTGTAGAACTGCATGGAATTAGTTATAAAATTGCTACATTTTCTCTCTGCCCCATGGCAAAATATGCAGAAAACCTGCTTTAAAACTGTTACATTTACGCAGTTTTTGGCAAAATGTGTAGAATTGCAGGAAATTGACCTTAATTTAATTTGTATTATTTTCTCTCCACCATGAAGAGGGGGGCCATTCTCAAGGCTTTTGAATCATATTTGAAATCCAAAGAGCTGCTTGTCTCTGTAGCAGATTAGTCAATTACTATATTTGGTTGACAACAAGTTATATATGCTGTATTGATCTCATGTGTTTACCTGTTCTCTCCAAACTGTATTTGTGTTCCAGGAGACACAATCAAAGTAAAACTTTGAACAAGGTATTTCTGACTTTGCAAGCCATTCAATCTGACTGAGTGATGGTGTTTTTGTCCTCTAGGAGATTACCACCGCAGTCCTTAGTTGTACAGTAGTTCAACATCAACACCTCCACATCTCATTCTCCCAAAACACTGAATGGAAATTCAACTTTCCTTTCATTCCTGTCATTTATATATTTTCAAGGTTATCAAGATCTAGACGAACAGTAGGTCGATAGCAATCTCTACCAAAGTCACCTGAGATGCAGACAATATACACTGCTCAAAAAAATAAAGGGAACACTTAAACAATACAATGTAACTCCAAGTCAATCACACTTCTGTGAAATCAAACTGTCCACTTAGGAAGCAATACTGATTGACAATACATTTCACATGCTGTTGTGCAAATGGAATAGACAACAGGTGGAAATTATAGGCAATTAGCAAGACACCCCCAATAAAGGACTGGTTTTGCAGGTGGTGACCACAGACCACTTCTCAGTTCCTATGCTTCCTGGCTGATGTTTTGGTCACTTTTGAATGCTGGCGGTGCTTTCACTCTAGTGGTAGCATGAGACGGAGTCTACAACCCACACAAGTGGCTCAGGTAGTGCAGCTCATCCAGGATGGCACATCAATGTGAGCTGTGGCAAGAAGGTTAGCTGTGTCTGTCAGCGTAGTGTCCAGAGCATGGAGGCGCTACCAGGAGACAGGCCAGTACATCAGGAGACGTGGAGGAGGCCGTAGGAGGGCAACAACCCAGCAGCAGGACTGCTACCTCCGCCTTTGTGCAAGGAGGAGCAGTAGGAGCACTGCCAGAGCCCTGCAAAATGACCTCCAGCAGGCCACAAATGTGCATGTGTCTGCTCAAACGGTCAGAAACAGACTCCATGAGGGTTGTATGAGGGCCCGACGTCCACAGGTGGGGGTTGTGCTTACAGCCCAACACCGTGCAGGACGTTTGGCATTTGCCAGAGAACACCAAGATTGGCAAATTCGCCACTGGCGCCCTGTGCTCTTCACAGATGAAAGCAGGTTCACACTGAGCACATGTGACAGACGTGACAGAGTCTGGAGACGCCGTGGAGAACGTTCTGCTGCCTGCAACATCCTCCAGCATGACCGGTTTGGCGGTGGGTCAGTCATGGTGTGGGGTGGCATTTCTTTGGGTGGCCGCACAGCCCTCCATGTGCTCGCCAGAGGTAGCCTGACTGCCATTAGGTACCGAGATGAGATCCTCAGACCCCTTGTGAGACCATATGCTGGTGCGGTTGGCCCTGGGTTCCTCCTAATGCAAGACAATGCTAGACCTCATGTGGCTGGAGTGTGTCAGTAGTTCCTGCAAGAGGAAGGCATTGATGCTATGGACTGGCCCGCCCGTTCCCCAGACCTGAATCCAATTGAGCACATCTGGGACATCATGTCTCGCTCCATCCACCAACGCCACGTTGCACCACAGACTGTCCAGGAGTTGGCGGATGCTTTAGTCCAGGTCTGGGAGGAGATCCCTCAGGAGACCATCTGCCACCTCATCAGGAACATGCCCAGGCGTTATAGGGAGGTCATACAGGCACGTGGAGGCCACACACACTACTGAGCCTCATTTTGACTTGTTTTAAGGACATTACATCAAAGTTGGATCAGCCTGTAGTGTGGTTTTCCACTTTAATTTTGAGGGTGACTCCAAATCCAGACCTCCATGGGTTGATAAATTTGATTTCCATTGATAATTTTTGTGTGATTTTGTTGTCAGCACATTCAACTATGTAAAGAAAAAAGTATTTAATAAGATTATTTCATTCATTCAGATCTAGGATGTGTTATTTTAGTGTTCCCTTTATTTTTTTGAGCAGTGTATTTATTTGTGTATTAATCTTAGAAAGATGATTGAATGGTTGTTTGTAAATGTGATTGTCAAGACCTTGGCACTCATCGTTTCTTATGAATGTAATGTATTTTATTTCTGATCTCTCTGATCTCCCCGAATCATGAGGAGTGATATTTTGACTTTCCGACACTTCCCATGTAGTTAGGGATGATCCCATTGTGTGGATCAGTATAAACCCAGCCGCCACACCCCCCGTCTCCTGGCCTGGTCTTGAAGCCGTGTTTGCTCATCTCATGCTCTGTTTGGTTATGAGCCCAGTGAGGAATCACTCGCCAGTGGAGAGGTCGGGCTCCTGCAGATCCATTCATGCTTCACTGACAGCCTGGGCTCTAAGTAACTGGACAGCCTCCTCCATAATAACCCATGCAGAACACCTCCAGTCCTCAGGGGTTTGCTACTTCTCATTGTTAGCTTTCAATCATCACCAGATTAAGGAAAACTGGAGAATTGATCCTGTTTAACTTAAATCATTTAAGTGTAGAAGCAAGACCAAAACATATGGCCTCCAGGGACAGAGCGATGCACTGCTGGCTAAATCCCTCCCCACTGATGTGATGCCTGTGATGGGTAGGGCAATGAGCTTGACCAGAGAGATGCCATTTAAATCCCAGGAGTCTGCCTGCTTTCCTATACTAGCGCACAGTGCCTAAATGTATAGCATTATAATTTACAATACTTGTTAGAATACTGTACACACTCCCTTCAGTTGGCTGGCAGTAGCTCCCTTTAGCGGTCTTAGATTGGGGTAATGGGTAAACAATTGAGAGATGCTCAGAAAATCATATTTGAGATCAGATACTTAAGGCATCAATAGAGGGTTGTACTGTAACAGTCAGGGAAAAAACGCTGAATGCATCGAATTGATTTGGATTCCTCATCCTCAAACTTTAGAGCTAAATCAAGACAGAGGGTTCAAATACAGCTACCTGCCCATGAATTTATCCTGTCTTTGACGGTTTGAATTACTGCTGGTGGCTAAATACTGTATTAAAGTACTGGCACCTCTAACATTATCCTCCCCTCATTCGACCTCTTCTGGGTCAGGGAGCTGGCGTTTTACAGCAGGACAGAGTTGGTCTGTGGCTGATTTTCCCTGGATCAGAGCATAGTTTAGCCCAATGTCAAGACACGAGAGGAGAAGGTCCCCTGACTCACCCATTTGGCCAATCATCAGCCTAATAGGCTTCTCACTGAGCCTATCGGAACCGCAGGAGAGATGGGTCGAGTATCCACTGCACTGTTCATGAGTCAGACGCTAAAAACTCATTTTTTGAGCGCTTTGGTTTGAGGTAGGGTATGGGCCTGCCACCCTGAAGTGAAATGAAAGAGTTTTACTGAACAATACTGCCGCCTGTTTCCCCCTATGTTCTCAAATTGCAGTTATACACCGGCAGACAGAGTTAGAGTCAGGCACCCTATGATAATGCCTGTGGGACCAACTACATATCAATCCTCGATAATTTGCATGATTCGAGACTGCATTATTGTCAGGTGTCAGTGTGCAGCGGTAGAACGGAGTCAGGCGCAGGACACAGAACTGAGTAATAGACGAACTTTACTCGAAAAACAACAAATCTAATTTCCACGCAGGGAAATACATCAGCTCACAGCAGTATAAACACCAAACAAAGAACAATCACGCACAACACCATGAAGGAACTAGAGGGTTAAATAGGGAAACAAATTAACGTGATGGGAACCAGGTGTGTACAATACAGACAAAACAAATGGAAACAGAAACGTAGATCGGTGGCAGCTAGAAAGCCAGTGACGACGACCGCCGATAGCCGCCCGCACAAGGAGAGGCACCAACTTCGGCGGAAGTCGTGACAGTACACCCCCCCCCCCCCACCCCCCCACCCCCCCCGACGCGCGGCTCCAGCTGCGCGTAGACCCCGGCCTCAGGGACGACCCGGAGGACAAGGCGCAGGAAGATCCGGGTGGAGACGGTGAAATCCCTGCAGTAAGGAAGGGTCCAGGATGTCCTCCACCGGCACCCAGCATCTCTCCTCCGGACCGTACCCCTCCCACTCCACGAGGTACTGAAGGCCCCTCGCCCGACGCCTTGAGTCCATGATGGCTCGCACAGTATACGCCGGGGCCCCCTCGTTGTCCAGCGGGGACGGAGGAACCTCCCGTACCTCAGACTGCTGGAGCGGACCAGCCACCACCGGCCTGAGGAGAGACACATGGAACGAGGGGTTAATACGGTAATCAGGGGGGAGCTGTAACCTATAACATACCTTGTTCAGTCTCCTCGGGACTTTAAATGACCCAACAAACCGCGGACCCAGCTTCCGGCAGGGCAGGCGAAGGGGCAGGTTTCGGGTCGAGAGCCAGACACCTCACTGCGGTGGCGGTCGGCGCTCACCTTCTGTTGCCTAATGGCCCATTGCAGGCGCACATGGGCAGCGTCCCATGTCTCCTCCGAGCGCCGAAACCATTCCTCCACCGCAGGTGCCTCGATCTGGCTCTGATGCCACGGTGCCAGGACCGGCTGATAACCTGGTACACACTGAAACTGAGACATGTTAGTGGAGGAGTGGCGGAGGGAGTTTTGGGCCATCTCTGCCCAGGGGATGAAAGCCGCACACTCCCCCGGCCGGTCCAGGCAATAGGACCGCAGAAACCTACCCACATACTGGTTAACTCTCTCCACCTGCCCATTACTCTTGGGGTGAAACCCTGAGGTCAGGCTGACGAGGCCCCAGACGTTCCATGAACGCCCTCCTTTATACCCTTGAGCTATAGCCTAGGCACTTTACCCTGCCTTCATGTACAGTTGAAGTCGGAAATTTACATACACCTTAGCCAAATACATTTAAACTCAGTTTTTCACAATTCCTGACATTTAATCCTAGTAAACATTCCCTGTTTTACGTCAGTTAGGATCACCACTTTATTTTAAGAATGTGAAATGTCAGAATAATAGTAGAGAGAATGATTTATTTCAGCTTTTATTTCTTTCATCACATTCCCAGTGGGTCAGAAGTTTACATACACTCAATTAGTATTTGGTAGCATTGCCTTTAAATTGTTTAACTTGGGTCAAACGTTTCGGGTAGCCTTCCACAAGCTTCCCACAATAAGTTAGGTGAATTTTGGCCCATTCATCCTGACAGAGTTGGTGTAACTGAGTCAGGTTTGGTAGGCCTCCTTGCTCGCACACGCTTGTTCAGTTCTGCCCACAAATGTTCTATAGGATTGAGGTCAGGGCTTTGTGATGGCCACTCCAATACCTTGACTTTGTTGTCCTTAAGCCATTTTGCCACAACTTTGGAAGTATGCTTGGGGTCATTGTCCATTTGGGAGACCCATTTGCGACCAAGCTTTAAGTTCCTGACTGATGTCTTGAGATGTTGCTTCAATATATCCACATAATTTTCCTTCCTCAGGATGCCATCTATTTTGTGAAGTGCACCAGTCCCTCCTGCAGCAAAGCACCCCCACAGCATGATGCTGCCACCCCCGTGCTTCACGGTTGGGATGGTGTTCTTCGGCTTGCAAGCAACCCCATTTTTCCTCCAAACATAACGATGGTCATTATGGCCAAACAGTTCTATTTTTGTTTCATCAGACCAAGGGACATTTCTCCCAAAAGTATGATATTTGTCCCCATGTGCAGTTGCAAAACATAGTCTGGCTTTTTTTATGGTGGTTTTGGAGCAGTGGCTTCTTCCTTGCTGAGCGGCCTTTCAGGTTATTTCGATATAGGACTTGTTTTACTGTGGATATAGATACTTTTGTACCTGTTTCCTCCAGCATCTTCTGTGATTGATATGCCCTTTTCACACAAAAGTACGTTCATCTCTAGGAGACAGAACAATTCTCCTTCCTGAGCAGTATGACGGCTGCGTGGTCCCATGGTGTTTATACTTGCGTACTATTGTTTGTACAGATTAACGTGGTACCTTCAGGCATTGGGAAATTGCTCCCAAGGATGAACCAGACTTGTGGAGGTCTACAATTTTTTTTCTGAGGTCTTGGCTGATTTATTTTGATTTTCCCATGATGTCAAGCAAAGTGGCACTTAGTTTGAAGGTAGGCCTTGAAATACATCCACAGGTAGTGAAATAATCTGTCTGTAAACAATTGTTGGAAAAATTACTTGTCATGCACAAAGAAGATGTCCTAACCGACTTGCCAAAACTATAGTTTGTTAACAAGAAATTAGTGGAGTGGTTGAAAAAACGAGTTTTGATGACTCCAACCTAAGTGTATGTAAACTTACGACTTCAACTGTATCTATCACAAATACCTCGTACCTCTGCACATTGACCTGCTACACTCCGTGTATAAACAGTGCATTTGGAAAGTACTCAGACCCCTTTACTTTTTCCACATTTTGTTACGTTACAGCCTTATTCTAAAATGGATTAAATTATTGTTTTTCATCATCAATCTACAAACAGTATCCCATAATGACAAAGCAAAAACCTTTTTTTCAAAATTTTTGCAAATGTCTTAAAAATAAAAAACAGAAATACCTTTTGCTATGAGACTCGAAGTTGAGCTCAGGTGCATCCTGTTTCCATTGATCATCCTTGAGATGTTTCTACAACTTGATTGGAGTCCACCTGTGGTAAATTCATTTGATTGGACTTGATTTGGAAAGGCACACACCTGTCTATGTAAGGTCCCACAGTTGACAGTGCATGTCAGAGCAGAAACCAAGCCATGAGGTCAAAGGAATTGCCCATAGAGCTCCGAGACAGGATTGTCTTGAGGCACAGATCTGGGGAAGGGTACCAAAACATATCTGCAGCATTGAAGGTCCCCACAAACACAGTGGCCTCCATCATTCTTAAATGGAAGAAGTTTGGAACCACCAAGACTGGCCGCCTGGCCAAACTGAGCAATCGGGGGAGAAGGCCCTTGGTCAGGGATGTGACAATGAACCCAATGGTCACTCTGACAGAGCTCCAGAGTTCCTCTGTGGAGATGGGAGAACCTTCCAGAAGAAAAACCATCTCTGCAGCACTCCACCAATCAGGCCTATATGGTAGAGTGGCCAGACGGAAGCCACTGCTCAGTAAAAGGCACATGACAGCCCGCACGTAAAAGACTCAGACCATGAGAAACAAGATTCTCTGGTCTGATGAAACCAAGATTGAACTCTTTGGCCTGAATGTCAAGTGTCATATCTGGAGGAAACTTGGCACCATCCCTAAGGTGAAGCATGGTGGTGGCAGCATCATGCTGTGGGGATGTTTGCAGCGGCAGGGACTAGGAGACTAGTCAGGATCGAGGGAAAGATGAACAGAGCAAAGTACAGAGAGTACCTGGCGCCGACGAGGATGGCGGCCTCGCGACTAGCTCTTAGGAAACTTTGCAGTATTTTGTTTTTTTATGTAAAATGTTTTACATTATTAGCTCAGAAAGTGTTTTGTATCATTACATACAGCCGGGAAAAACTATTGGATATCAGAGCGGCGGTAACTCACCAGCATTACGACCAGGAATACGACTTTCCCGAAGCAGATCCTTTGTTTGCTCTCCCCAGGGCAATTGAACTGACCCAAAACATCGCCGGCGGAGGAGAGGCACTCGGAGAGGCCTGCTGGTTCGACTTAGGAGGCGCGCACACCACCCACCGCTTCTAAGTATACTACTCGCTAATGTTCAGTCTCTGGTTAACAAGCTTGACGAGCTCCGGGCAAGGATTTCTTTCCAGAGAGACATCAAGGCCTGTAACATACTTTGTTTCACGGAAACAATCGGTCCAGCCAGATGGGTTCTCAGTTCATCGCGCAGACAGGAATAAATATCTCTCCGGGAAGCAGAAGGGTGGAGGTGTGTGTTTCATGATTAACGACTCATTGTGTAATTGTAGTAACATACAGGAACTCAAGTCCTTCTGTTCACCTGACCTAGAATACCTCACAATCAAATGCCGACTGTATTATCTCCCAAGATAATTTTCTTCGGTTATAGTCATGGCCGTGTACATCCCCCCTCAAGCTGATACCACAGCGGCCCTCAAAGAACTTCACTGGACTTTATGCAAACTGGAAACCACATATCCTGAGGCTGCATTTATTGTAGCCGGGGATTTTAACAAAGCAAATTTGAGGACTAGGCTGCCGAAGTTCTATCAACATATCGACTGTTGTACTCGCGCTGCTAAAATCCTCAACCATTGCTGTTCGAACTTCCGGGATGGTTACAAGGCCCTCCCCTGCCCTCCTTTCGGCAAATCTGACCACGACTCCATTTTGATCCTCCCTTCCTATAGGCAGAAACTCAAACAGGAAGTACCTGTGCTAAGGACTATTCAACGCTGGTCTGACCAATTGGAATCCACACTTCAAGATTGTTTTGATCACGCGGACTGGGATATGTTCTGGGAAGCTTGCGAAAATAACCTACCGTAACCAGAAACCGTGGATAGATGGCAGCATTCGCGCAAAACTGAAAGCGCGAACCACTGCATTTAACCATGGCAAGGTGACTGGGAATATGGCAGAATACAAACAGTGTAGCTACTCACTCCGCAAGGCAATTAAACTGGCATAACATCAGTATACAGACAAAGTGGAGTCGCAATTCAACGGCTCAGACAAGACATATGTGGCAGGGTCTACAGACAATCACGGACTACAAAAGGAAAACCAGCCACATCGCCGACACCGACGTCTCGCTTCCAGACAAGCTAAACACCTTCTTCGCCCGCTTTGAGGATAACACAGTGCCACCGACGAGGCCCACTACCAAGGACTGTGGCCTCTCCTTCTCCGTGGCCGACGTGAGTAAGACATTTAAGCATGTTAACCCCCGCAAGGCTGCCGGCCCAGACGGCATCCCTAGCCGTGTCCTCAGAGCATGCGCAGACCAGCTGGCTGGTGTGTTTACGGACATATTCAATCTCTCCCTTTCCCAGTCTGCTGTTCCCACATGCTTCAAGATGGCCACCATTGTTCCAGGTAACTGAACTAAATGACTATCGCCCCGTAGCACTCACCTCTGTCATCATGAAGTGCTTTGAGAGACTAGTCAAGGATCAAATCACCTCTGCCTTACCTGTCACCCTAGACCCACTTCAATTTGCTTACCGCCCCAATAGATCCACAGACTATGCAATTGCCATCACACTGCACACTGCCCTATCCCATCTGGACAAGAGGAATACCTATGTAAGAATGCTGTTCATTGACTATAGCTCAGCATTCAACACCATAGTACCCTCCAAGCTCATCATTAAGCTCATGGCCCTGGGTCTGAACCCCGCCCTGTGCAACTGGGTCCTGGACTTCCTGACGGGCCGCCCCCAGGTGGTGAAGGTAGGAAACAACATCTCCACTTCGCTGATCCTCAACACGGGGACCCCACAAGGGTGCGTGCTCAGCCCCCTCCTGTACTCCCTGTTCACCCATGACTGCGTGGTCAAGCACGCCTCCAACTCAATCATCAGGTTTGCAGACGACACAACAGTAGTAGGCTTGATTACCAACAATGACGAGACCGCCTACAGGGAGGAGGTGAGGGCTCTGGGAGTGTGGTGCCAGAAAATTAACCTCTCACTCAATGTCAACAAAACAAAGGAGATGATCGTGGACTTCAGGAAACAGCAGAGGGTGCAGCCCCCTATCCACATCGACGGGACCATAGTGGAGAAGGTGGAAAGCTTCAAGTTCCTTGGCGTACACATCACTGACAAACTGAAATGGTCCACCTACGCAGACTGTGTGGTGAAGAAGGCGCAACAGAGCCTCTTCAACATCAGGAGGCTGAAGAAATTTGGCTTGGCACCTAAAACCCTCACAATTGAGAGCATCCTGTCGGGCTGTATCACCGCCTGGTACGGCAACTGCACCGCCCGCAACCGCAGGGCTCTCCAGAGGGTGGTGCGGTCTGCCGAACGCATTACCGGGGACAAACTACCCGGGGGCAAACTAGCCGCCCTCCAAGACACCTACAGCAGCCGATGTCACAGGAAGGCCAAAAAGATAATCAAGGACATCAACCACCCGAGCTACTGCCTGTTCACCCCGCTATCATCCAGAAGGCGAGGTCAGTACAGGTGCATCAAAGCTGGGAACGAGAGAATGAAAAACAGCTTCTATCTCAAGGCCATCAGACTGTTAAATTGCCATCACTAGCACATTAGAGGCTGCTGCTGCCTATTGAAATCACTGGCCACTTTAAGAAATGGAACACTAGTCACTTTAATAATGTTTACATATCTTGCACTACTCATCTCATATGTATATACTGTATTCTATTGTATAATATTCTACTGTATCTTAGTCCATGCCGCTCTGTCATTGCTTGTCCATATATGTATATATTCTTAAATTCCATTCCTTACTAGAGTTGTGTGTATTGGGTATATGTTGTGAAATTGTTAGATATTACTGCACTGTCGGAGCTAGAAGCACAAGCATTTCGCTACACCCGCAAGAACATCTGCTAAACACTTGTATGTGACAAAAACAATTTGATTTGATTTGAGATTCACCTTCCAACAGGACAACGACCCTAAGCACACAGCCAAGATAACGCAGGAGTGGCTTTTGGACAAGTCTCTGAATGTGCTTAAGTGGCCCAGCCAGAGCCTGGACTTGAACCCGATCGAACATCTCTGGAGAGACCTGAAAATAGCTCTGCAGCGACGCTCCCCATCCAACCTGACAGAGCTTGAGAGGATCTGCAGAGAAGAATGGGAGAAACTCCCCAAATACAGGTGTGCCAAGCTTGTAGCGTTATACCCAATAAGACTCAAGGCTGTAATCGCTGCCAAAGGTGCTTCAACAAAGTACTGAGTAAAAGGGTCTGAATACTTATGTAAATGTTATTTCTTTATTTCTTTATTTTTTATAAATGTGCAAAAAATTAAGAAAATGTATTTTTGCTTTGTCATTATGGGGTATTGTGTGTAGATTGATGAGGGGGAAAAAACAATTTGATCCCTTTTAGAATAAGGCTGTAACCTAACAAAATGTGGAAAAGGTCAAGGGGTCTGAATACTTTCCGAATGCACTGTAGCTCCATTATTGTGTATTTTAGTCCTCTTGCGTTACTATAAAAAAAAAAAAGTAATAATAGTCATACTTAACTCTGCATTGTGGGGTGGGGCTCCTAAGAAAGCATTTCATGCACCCGATGTATCCGGCGCATGTGACAAATACAATTTATTTGATTTGATTAGCTCTGGGAACTCACATGAGTCTTCAGGTCTCAGGCAAGGTTACTCATCATCTGCTACACCTGACTCAAAGTCCTCCTCCCAGCATCCCTGTGACGCATATACAGTGGAGACTGTCACGGTTTCGGCCGAGGCTGCTCCTCCTCCTTGTTCGGGCAGGCTTCGGCGGTCGTCGTCCCCGGAGTACTAGCTGCCACCGTTCGATGTTTCATGTTTGTTTGGTTTTGTCTGTTTGTACACCTGTCCCTTGTTAGTGTTTGATTGGGTTGCCTATTTAGTTTTCGTGTGTGGGGGCAGGTGTTATGTGGTATTGTTTATTTGTCAAGCTGTTGCTCTGTGTTATTTTACTCTCAGGATATTTGTTTGTTCCGAGAGTCCGCACTGTGTGCGCTATCGCCTTTTTACGCACTGTGTGTTTTGTGCGTACTGTGTATTTTGCCTCCCGGTTGGGTTGGCTGTTCGCCTGTTTTGCTGCTGTTCCATTTTGTGACTAAAGTCTGTTGACGAACGCCCGTGTCTCCTGCGCTTGATTCCTCACCGCATCTACACTCAGCTACTGACAGAATACCACATCACACCATGGAGTCAGCAGGAGCACCCGCGCCGACAGAGGTCATGGAGGACCGTCTTCGTGGACAGGAGGACCGGATTAACCAGATCGGGCACGCCTTGGATCGGGTGATGAACACTCTCCACCGATGGGAAAGCAGCGGGGTACCCACGCCCCCACCTACCGGACCATCCCCATCGGTCAGTCCTCCTGTCCACATTCCGGAACCCAGTGGGATTCGGCTCTCGCTCCCGAGGGCGTACGACGGCTCCGCTGCCGGGTGTCAATGGTTCCTGCTACAGGTGGAGCTCTACCTCGCCACCGTACACCCGGCGCCCTCGGGACACGAGAGCGTCTCCGCCCTCATCTCCTGTCTCACCGGCAAGGCGTTGGAGTGGGCCAACGCCGAATGGAGGAGAATGGACGCCGCGACCATCACGTATGCGGAGTTCTCCCGCCGCTTCCGGGCCGTGTTCGACCATCCACCAGAAGGGAAGGCGGCGGGGGAGCGTCTGTTCTTCCTCCGACAGGGGATGAGGAGCGCACAGGAGTTTGCCTTGGAGTTCCGGACTCTAGCGGCAGATGCAGGGTGGAATGAGCGGGCCCTCATAGACCACTTCCGTTGTAGCCTCCGGGAGGACGTCCAAAGAGAGTTGGCGTGCAGGGATACCATGTTGACGTTTGACCAACTAGTCGACATGGCCATTCGGTTGGACACCCTGCTCGCCACCCGTGGGCGTCCCGGATGGGGGTCGCCCATTTCACCCTCCAGCACCTCCGAGCCGAGCCCTATGGAGCTCGGAGGTGCTGGCGCTAGAGAAAGGAGGAGTAGGAACCCGAGGGGGGCCGTCCCCTGCACCAACTGTGGCCGGGGAGGGCACACCGCGGCTAGGTGTTGGGGAAGGTCCCCCGGTGGAGGTGAAGGCAGGCCACGCATTGGGGAGTCCTCCCAGGTGAGTAGGCGCCCTACTTACCCAGAGCTTTCTGTCGTTCACATAACCTTGCCTGTTTGTTTTCCACAGGTAGCACCTCGTTCCCAGCATAAGGCGCTAGTCGATTCAGGCGCAGCTGGGAACTTTGTAGATCGCCAGTTCTGTGTAGAATTAGGGATTCCCCTCCTTCCCGTTGATAAGCCTTTCCCTGTACATGCCCTAGATAGCCGTCCGTTAGGATCTGGGTTGATTAGGGAGGTCACAGCGCCCCTTAAGATGGAGACGCAGGGGGGTCATGAGGAGACGATTCAGCTCTATCTGATTGACTCTCCTGCTTATCCGGTGGTGCTGGGGCTTCCCTGGTTGATTACCCAATGATCCTACTATTTCGTGGCGAGAGAAGGCTCTTAAAGGGTGGTCTGCTCAGTGTGAGGGGCTGTGTCTGGGGGTTTCCATAGGGGCGACCTCGGTGGAGAGTCCGAATCTAATGCCTGCACTGCGCATTCCCCCCGAGTATGAGGATTTGACACTAGTGTTTAGTAAGACTAGGGCGGCGCACCTGCCGCCTCATAGACGGGGGGATTGTGCGATAGATCTCCAGTTAGGAGCAGCCCTCCCGCTGAGCCATGTGTATCCCTTGTCTCAAGAAGAGAGGAAGGCGATGGAAACTTACATCGCCGAGTCTCTGAGACAGGAATACATACGGCCCTCCACTTCTCCCGCTTCCTCGAGCTTCTTTTTTGTGAAGAAAAAGGATGGAGGTCTGCGCCCGTGTATTGATTACCGCGGTCTCAATCAGATTACGGTGAAGTACAGCTATCCACTTCCTCTGATTGCGACGATGACGGAATCATTACACGGTGCTCAGTTCTTCACAAAATTGGATCTCAGGAGCGCATATAACTTGGTGCGCATTAGAGAGGGCGATGAATGGAAGACAGCGTTTAGCACGACCTCCGGTCATTACGAGTATCTCGTCATGCCATATGGGTTAATGAATGCTCCCTCAGTCTTCCAATCCTTCGTCGATGAGATTTTCCGGGACATGCAGGGATAGGGAGTAGTCGTGTACATCGACGATATTCTGGTGTACAGTTCTACCCGAGCAGAGCATGTAGCCCTGGTGCGCCGAGTGTTGAGGAGGCTGTTGGAGCATGACCTATATGTCAAGGCAGAGAAATGTCTGTTCTTTCAGAAGTCGGTCTCCTTTTTGGGTTATCAGTTGTCTGCGTCAGGGGTGAAGATGGAGGTTGACCGGGTGTCAGCTGTGCGTAATTGGCAAACCCCAACCACTGTGAAAGAGGTGCAACAGTTCTTGGGTTTTGCGAATTATTACCGGAGGTTTATCCGGGGTTTTGGTCAGGTGGCAGCTCCCATAACGTCTCTGTTGAAGGGGGGTCCGGTGCGCTTGCGGTGGTCAGCTGAGGCGGACAGGGCTTTTGGGAGACTGAAGGACCTGTTTACCTTGGCGCCGGTGTTGGCGCATCCGGATCCCGCTTTACCATTCCAGGTAGAGGTAGACGCGTCCGAGGCCGGTATTGGGGCCGTCCTCTCACAACGGTCTGGCACACCACCTAAGCTCCGCCCCTGTGCTTTTTATTCTAAGAAGCTCAGTCCGGCGGAGCGGAATTATGACGTAGGGGACAGGGAGCTGTTAGCCGTGGTACAGGCCCTAAAGGTGTGGAGGCATTGGCTTGAGGGGGCTCAACACCCTTTCCTCATTTTGACGGACCACCGTAACCTGGAATACATCCGGGCAGCTAGGAGACTGAATCCTCGCCAGGCCCGCTGGACTATGTTTCTAGCCCGGTTTGTGTTTAAAATCACTTACATCCCTGGGTCCCAGAACGGGAAGGCAGATGCCCTGTCTCGGCGGTATGACACGGAGGAGAGGTCCGTTGAGCCCACTCCCATACTACCAAAGTCTTGTCTGGTGGCACCGGTGGTATGGGAGGTCGATGCAGAGATCGAGCGGGCGTTACGCACCGACCCAAGTCCTCCACAGTGTCCAGTGGGTCGGACGTACGTTCCGCTCGAGGTACGCGATCGCCTCATTTATTGGGCTCATACGTCCCCCTCCTCTGGACATCCAGGTATCGGCCGGACAGTTCACTGCCTTAGCACTAAGTACTGGTGGCCAACGTTAGCCAGGGATGTGAGGGTTTATGTCTCCTCCTGTTCGGTGTGTGCCCAGTGTAAGGCGCCCAGACATTTGCCCAGGGATAAGCTACAACCCCTGCCCATTCCGCAACGACCCTGGTCCCACCTCTCGGTGGACTTTGTTACAGACATTTCCCCCCTCACAGGGGAATACTACCATCCTGGTCGTTGTGGATCGGTTCTCGAAGGCCTGTCGTCTCCTTCCCATGCCGGGTCTCCCTACTGCCCTACAGACCGCTGAGGCTCTGTTTACCCATGTCTTCCGGCATTACGGGGTACCCGAGGATATAGTGTCTGATCGAGGCCCCCAGTTCACCTCCAGAGTGTGGAGAGCCTTTATGGAACGGTTGGGGGTTTCGGTGAGCCTTACCTCGGGTTACCACCTGGAGAGTAATGGGCAGGTTGAACGTGTCAACCAGGATGTGGGTAGGTTTCTGAGGTCTTATTGCCAGGGCCGGCCGGAGGAGTGGGCGAGATACGTTCCGTGGGCCGAGATGGCGCAGAACTCTCTCCGCCACTCCTCCACCCAACTAACCCCTTTCCAGTGTGTGTTAGGGTACCAGCCGGTTCTGGCACCTTGGCACGAGAGCCAGATCGAGGCCCCTGCGGTGGATGAGTGGGTGCGGCGCTCGGAGGAGACATGGAACGCTGCCCACGTTCATCTGCAGCGGGCCATCCGTCGGCATAAGACGAGCGCCGATCTCCACCGCAGTGAGGGGCCTGTATACGCACCTGGAGATCGAGTCTGGCTCTCGACCAGAAACCTGCCCCTCCGCCTGCCCTGCCGGAAGCTGGGTCGGCGGTTTGTGGGGCCATTCAAAGTCCTGAGGAGGTTGAACGAGGTGTGTTACAGGTTAGAACTGCCTATTGATTACAGGAATATTAACCCCTCGTTCCATGTGTCTCTCCTCAGGCCGGTGGTAGCTGGTCCACTCCAGGACTATGAGATAGAAGAGACTCCTCCGCCCCCGTTGGACATCGAGGGGGCTCCGGCGTACACTGTGAGGTCCATCCTTGATTCGAGACGCCGGATGGGGGGTCTCCAATATCTCGTGGAGTGGGAGGGGTACGGCCCGGAGGAGCGGTGCTGGGTGCCGAGGAGGGACATATTAGACCTGTCCCTGCTGACCGAGTTCCATCGGGGTCATCCTACGCGCCCTGCTCCGCGTCGTCCTGGTCGTCCCCGAGGCCGGGATCGGCGCACGGCTGGGGCCGCGCGTCAAGGGGGGGGTACTGTCACGGTTTCGGCCGAGGCTGCTCCTCCTCCTTGTTCGGGCAGGCTTCGGCGGTCGTCGTCCCCGGAGTACTAGCTGCCACCGTTCGATGTTTCATGTTTGTTTGGTTTTGTCTGTTTGTACACCTGTCCCTTGTTAGTGTTTGATTGGGTTGCCTATTTAGTTTTTTGTGTGTGGGGGCAGGTGTTATGTGGTATTGTTTATTTGTCAAGCTGTTGCTCTGTGTTATTTTACTCTCAGGATATTTGTTTGTTCCGAGAGTCCGCACTGTGTGCGCTATCGCCTTTTTACGCACTGTGTGTTTTGTGCGTACTGTGTATTTTGCCTCCCGGTTGGGTTGGCTGTTCGCCTGTTTTGCTGCTGTTCCATTTTGTGACTAAAGTCTGTTGACGAACGCCCGTGTCTCCTGCGCTTGATTCCTCACCGCATCTACACTCAGCTACTGACAGAGACACGGAATCAAGGTGAGCTAATGTAACTAATGCTGGACGGCTTGGGCAGACTGGGGCTCCCCACTTCAAAATCAAATCAAATGTTATTTGCCACATGCGCCGAATACAACGGGTGTAGACTTAACCGTGAAATGCTTTGTTACGAGCCCTTCCCAACGATGCAGAGTTATACAGGAAGTACCAGTAGTAGATCATATACAGGAAGTACCAGTAGTAGATCAATGTGGAGCTATATACAGGAAGTACCAGTATGTCAGGGCGTCAGTGAAATGCGGTAGGCGAAGTCAAGCGCAGGACACAGAACTGATCAGAAAACGTACTTTACTCAAAGGTAAAAACAAAATAACCACTACCTCCACACAGGGAGGGAACAAACCCGCACACTAACGACTACCGAAGACAATTACAATCACACACAACACACAGTGCAAGACAGAGGGCTAAATAGGGAAGACATACTACATAATGGGAAACAGGTGTAACCAATAAAGACAGAACAAGTCGAACATAGATACATAGATCGGTAGTAGCTAGTACTCCGGTGACGACGAACGCCGAAGCCTGCCCGAGCAAGGAGGAGGGACAGCCTCGGCTGAATCCGTGACACAGTAGTAGATCAATGTGCTGCTATATATAGGAAGTACCAGTAGTAGATCAATGTGGAGCTATATATAGGAAGTACCAGTAGTAGATCAATGTGCTGCTATATACAGGAAGTACCAGTAGTAGATCAATGTGCAGGAGTAAGAGGTATTTGAGGTAGATATGTACATGAAGGCAGGGTAAAGTGACTAGGGATCAGGATAGATAATAATAAGGTATTTGAGGTAGATATGTACATGAAGGCAGGGTAAAGTGACTAGACATCAGGATAGATAATAATAAGGTATTTTGAGGTAGATATGTACATGAAGGCAGGGTAAAGTGACTAGGCATCAGGATAGATAATAATAAGGTATTTGAGGTAGATATATACATGAAGGCAGGGTAAAGTGACTAGGCATCAGGATAGATAATAATAAGGTATTTTGAGGTAGATATGTACATGAAGGCAGGGTAAAGTGACTAGGCATCAGGATAGATAATAATAAGGTATTTGAGGTAGATATGTACATGAAGGCAGGGTAAAGTGACTAGGCATCAGGATAGATAATAATAAGGTATTTGAGGTAGATATGTACATGAAGGCATGGTAAAGTGACTAGGGATCAGGATAGATAATAATAAGGTATTTGAGGTAGATATGTACATGAAGGCATGGTAAAGTGACTAGACATCAGGATAGATAATAATAAGGTATTTGAGGTAGATATGTACATGAAGGCAGGGTAAAGTGACTAGACATCAGGATAGATAATAATAAGGTATTTGAGGTAGATATGTACATGAAGGCAGGGTAAAGTGACTAGACATCAGGATAGATAATAATAAGGTATTTGAGGTAGATATGTACATGAAGGCAGGGTAAAGTGACTAGGCATCAGGATAGATAATAATAAGGTATTTGAGGTAGATATGTACATGAAGGCATGGTAAAGTGACTAGGGATCAGGATAGATAATAATAAGGTATGTGAGGTAGATATGTACATGAAGGCATGGTAAAGTGACTAGACATCAGGATAGATAATAATAAGGTATTTGAGGTAGATATGTACATGAAGGCAGGGTAAAGTGACTAGACATCAGGATAGATAATAATAAGGTATTTGAGGTAGATATGTACATGAAGGCAGGGTAAAGTGACTAGGCATCAGGATAGATAATAATAAGGTATTTGAGGTAGATATGTACATGAAGGCAGGGTAAAGTGACTAGGCATCAGGATAGATAATAATAAGGTATTTGAGGTAGATATGTACATGAAGGCAGGGTAAAGTGACTAGGCATCAAGATAGATAATAATAATAAGGTATTTGAGGTAGATATGTACATGAAGGCAGGGTAAAGTGACTAGGCATCAGGATAGATAATAATAAGGTATTTGAGGTAGATATGTACATGAAGGCAGGGTAAAGTGACTAGGCATCAGGATAGATAATAATAAGGTATTTGAGGTAGATATGTACATGAAGGCAGGGTAAAGTGACTAGGCATCAGGATAGATAATAATAAGGTATTTGAGGTAGATATGTACATGAAGGCAGGGTAAAGTGACTAGGCATCAGGATAGATAATAATAAGGTATTTGAGGTAGATATGTACATGAAGGCAGGGTAAAGTGACTAGGGATCAGGATAGATAATAATAAGGTATTTGAGGTAGATATGTACATGAAGGCAGGGTAAAGTGACTAGGCATCAGGATAGATAATAATAAGGTATTTGAGGTAGATATGTACATGAAGGCAGGGTAAAGTGACTAGGCATCAGGATAGATAATAATAAGGTATTTGAGGTAGATATGTACATGAAGGCAGGGTAAAGTGACTAGGCATCAGGATAGATAATAATAAGGTATTTGAGGTAGATATGTACATGAAGGCAGGGTAAAGTGACTAGGCATCAGGATAGATAATAATAAGGTATTTGAGGTAGATATGTACATGAAGGCAGGGTAAAGTGACTAGGGATCAGGATAGATAATAATAAGGTATTCGAGGTAGATATGTACAAGAAGGCAGGGTAAAGTGACTAGACATCAGGATAGATAACAATAAGGTATTTGAGGTAGATATGTACATGAAGGCAGGGTAAAGTGACTAGGCATCAGGATAGATAATAATAAGAGTCAAATAAAGACCAGAGTAGCAGTAGCATATGATGAGTGTAAAAGTGTGTGTGTGTGTGTGTTTTTGTTGTTGGTATGTGTGTGTGTGTGTGCTATGTATGTGTGTGCATATATAGTGAACGTGTGTGGGTTTTGTGTGAGAGTGTCAGTGTAGTGTGTGTGTGAGTGTGTGTGTGTGTTTGTGTATATCGTGTGTACATACAGTGGGGAAAAAAAGTATTTAGTCAGCCACCAATTGTGCAAGTTCTCCCACTTAAAAAGATGAGAGAGGCCTGTAATTTTCATCATAGGTACACGTCAACTATGACAGACAAAATGAGAAAAAAAAATCCAGAAAATCACATTGTAGGATTTTTAATGAATTTATTTGCAAATTATGGTGGAAAATAAGTATTTGGTCAATAACAAAAGTTTCTCAATAGTTTTCACACACTGTTGCTGGTATTTTGCTGGTATTTTGGCCCATTCCTCCATGCAGATCTCCTCTAGAGCAGTGATGTTTTGGGGCTGTCGCTGGGCAACACGGACTTTCAACTCCCTCCAAAGATTTTCTATGGGGTTGAGATCTGGAGACTGGCTAGGCCACTCCAGGACCTTGAAATGCTTCTTACGAAGCCACTCCTTCGTTGCCCGGGCGTGTTTGGGATCATTGTCATGCTGAAAGACCCAGCCACGTTTCATCTTCAATGCCCTTGCTGATGGAAGGAGGTTTTCACTCAAAATCTCACGATACATGGCCCCATTCATTCTTTCCTTTACACGGATCAGTCGTCCTGGTCCCTTTGCAGAAAAACAGCCCCAAAGCATGATGTTTCCACCCCCATGCTTCACAGTAGGTATGGTGTTCTTTGGATGCAACTCAGCATTCTTTGTCCTCCAAACACGACGAGTTGAGTTTTTACCAAAAAGTTCTATTTTGGTTTCATCTGACCATATGACATTCTCCCAATCCTCTTCTGGATCATCCAAATGCACTCTAGCAAACTTCAGACGGGCCTGGACATGTACTGGCTTAAGCAGGGGGACACGTCTGGCACTGCAGGATTTGAGTCCCTGGCGGCGTAGTGTGTTACTAATGGTAGGCTTTGTTACTTTGGTCCCAGCTCTCTGCAGGTCATTCACTAGGTCCCCCCGTGTGGTTCTGGGATTTTTGCTCACCGTTCTTGTGATCATTTTGACCCCACGGGGTGAGATCTTGCGTGGAGCCCCAGATTGAGGGAGATTATCAGTGGTCTTGTATGTCTTCCATTTCCTAATAATTGCTCCCACAGTTGATTTCTTCAAACCAAGCTGCTTACCTATTGCAGATTCAGTCTTCCCAGCCTGGTGCAGGTCTACAATTTTGTTTCTGGTGTCCTTTAACAGCTCTTTGGTCTTGGCCATAGTGGAGTTTGGAGTGTGACTGTTTGAGGTTGTGGACAGGTGTTTTTTATACTGATAACACGTTCAAACAGGTGCCATTAATACAGGTAACGAGTGGAGGACAGAGGAGCCTCTTAAAGAAGAAGTTACAGGTCTGTGAGAGCCAGAAATCTTGCTTGTTTGTAGGTGACCAAATACTTATTTTCCACCATAATTTGCAAATCAATTCATAAAAAATCCTACAATGTGATTTTCTGGATTTTTTTCCCTCAATTTGTCTGTCATAGTTGACGTGTACCTATGATGAAAATTACAGGCCTCTCTCATCTTTTTAAGTGGGAGAACTTGCACAATTGGTGGCTGACTAAATACTTTTTCCCCCCACTCTATAGTCTTGTGAGTGTGCGTAGGGTCAGTGCAAGATAGGGTCAGTGCAGATAGTCCGGGTAACCATTAATTAACTATTCAGCAGTCTTATGTCTTTGGGTTAGAAGCTGTCTCGGAGCCTGTTTGTCCGAGAGCCGATGCTCCGGTACCGTTTGCCGGACGGTAACAGAGTGAACAGTCTATGGCTTGGGTGGCTGGAGTCTTTGGCAATTTTTCGGTCCTTCCTCTGACACCGCTTGATATAGAGGTCCTGAATGGCAGGGAGCTCGGCCCCAGTGATGTACTGGGCTGTCCGCACCACCCTCTGTAGTGCTTTGCAGTCGAGTGTGGTGCATTTACCATACCAAGAGGTGAAGCAGCCAGTCAAGATGCTCTCGATGGTGCAGCTGTATAACCTTTTGAGGATCCGAGGGCCCCATGCCAAATTTTTCAGCATTCTGGAGGGGGAAGAGGCGCTGTTGTGCCCTCATCACGACTGTGTGGGTGTTTGTGGATCATGTTAAGTCCTTAGTGATGTGGACGCCATGGAACTTGGCAGTCAGAGTGCATGTTAGCTGCAGGGGAAAGGCTAGCTTCTCCCAGAGCTGGTGCTGCAGGAGATATATTAGTCTCCAGATAGAGATTTAATCCACGCACTGCAGACATGTAAATGGGGGCCGCTGGGCTTCTCTGGGTTACGTAAATCACACAGACAGATGGTGCGGTCAGTGGAGAGAGGGGCTGTGAACTGAACCGCTACGAAAATTCAGCTCTACACACATATACCGCATCATAACAATCAACACCAATGATCCTACATAGATGCACACACTTTATACACCCCCCCCCCCCCCCCCCCAACACAGACACAGACAGACAGACAGACAGACAGTGACAAAGGCAGACAGACACAGGCAGACAGACAGACACAGACAGAAACAGACACAGACACAGACACAGACACAGACACAGACACAGACACAGACAGACAGACAGTGACAAAGGCAGACAGACAGACAGACAGACAGACAGACAGACAGACAGACAGACAGACAGACACAGGCAGACAGACACACACAGACAGACAGACAGACAGACAGACAGTGACAAAGGCAGACACACAGACAGACAGACACAGACAGACAGACACAGACACAGGCAGACAGACAGACAGACAGACAGACAGACAGACAGACAGACAGACAGACAGACAGACAGACAGACAGACAGACCTGGAACTTGCAAACAAGCCGTATTTTTTTGACCTGGACACCCTCTAATAATACTGATAATAAAAATGCCGGTATTGAGAAGGAAAAAAAGGTGTTCTTTGCTAGAGTCAATGTAAAAGATGTGGAAGCCTGCAGTTCCCATCCTTTTATGACTAAAGGAAGATTGATGATCATAGAGCAGACAATTGGCCCAGAAACACCCACCACTTCTCTTTGGTCTCTACTCTGACCCATTTCTAAGACAGGAAATAGACTCTGAGAAGTGTGGATGTACTTCAAAGGCAACATTTCGTCTTGAAGTGAATGGAGCACATACGCGGAATTCCAAAGACCGAACTCCCCCCTAAATCTCTCATTAAACATACAGTACTAGTCAAAAGTTTGGAAACACCTACTTATTTCAAGGTTTTTTCTTTATTTTTACTATTTTCTACATTATAGAATAATAGTGAAGACATCAAAACTATGAAATAACACATATGAAATATTTTAGTAACCAAAAAAGTGTTAACATTTTTATATTTGAGATTCTTCAAATAGCCACCCTTTGCCTTGATGACAGCTTTGCACACTCTTGGCATTCTCTCAACCAGCTTCATGAGGTAGTCACCTGGAATGCATTTCAATTAACAGGTGTGCCTTGGCCCTCTAAATCTCTCATTAAACATATATGCTGTATACACATGTATGTAGTACGTACGCACATGCACACGTATGCATGAACACATACATGACGTTCCAAAGACCAAACTTCATTAAACATGTACAGGTATACTGTACATCACACATGTACGCAAAGATGTACACACTTACCCGGACACATGCAAGTACACACACGCACGTACGCGCGCATTCACACGCATGCACGAATGTACGCACGCACACGCACACACACAAACCCCATCTCTGATTCCACAGTCGGGCTGTTGTTGTCTGATGCAGCTGCAGCTGAGATGCAGCCCTATGTATCTCTCTGAATAGAGGGACTCGCAGCACTAGCCTTACTTTCAGAAAGGCAGCTCATTCAAGAGGAGAGGGAGGAGGGTAGAAGAGGTCCTCGCACAAGCAGTGTTCAGCTTGATTTATTCTGTTGGATTTCTTGCTGTTGATTTAAAGATGGGATTTCTTTCATATTTTTTTTAAGATAAGCATTCCGTTGGTGCTCAAACATTTGTTCAAAGCTTCTTTCGATCTAGTGGGTTGAGTTTTGAAGTGTCTCTCTCACAAGAAAGTGACTATGGGAGAGTAGAGCATAGCAATGCCTGATGAACACCAGCAATCCTCTACGTCCGCATGTGCCAGCCAAAACAAAAATACGTGTTTCCCCAGACACAAAGAAAAACTGGACTCAAAAAATGATAATGTTTATTTCAAACTGTTGAAGCATTTTCGTAGCAACATAATATGCTAGTTTGAGTGTGATCCATATAACCAGCCTCAGAGCGTGGATGAGAGAGAGAGACAGAGAGAGAGAGAGAGAGAGAGAGAGAGAGAGAGAGAGAGAGAGAGAGAGAGAGAGAGAGAGAGAGAGAGAGAGAGAGAGAGAGAGAGAGAGAGAGAGAGAGAGAGAGAGAGAGAGAGAGAGAGATCAAATCAAAATGTCATGTGCATATTTTAATCAATCTGATTTATGTGTAGCTGGTTTATGGCTTTAAATAGTTCTCTAAAAACTGCCTAATCATATCTCAAAGCCAGGTTTCAGAACCACGGACAGCTCCACCAATGAGTGAGTAAGCTCAGCACCACGGACAGCACAACACAAAATAATGTATTTACATTAGACAAACCCACATTTTGGGATATCATTAACTTCTTTATTCAGATAAAATCTACAATAATAACTAGAATATGGGTAGAGATAATATATTGGTTGCTAAATTGTCGCTCTGATTTGAGGTATTCAAAGACATTGTTTGCATTCTAAGGAATCTATTAAAACATAATGAAATATTAATTTTACAGCAATACCTGGACACGACCGTGTGCCCATTCCACACTGCAGTCCTTATCACTATACTTTTACCATTTGAGATGTGTCCAGTCACCATGTGAGATTGAGATGTGTCCAGTCACCATGTGAGATGTGTCTAAAATAAGCCTAATATAAGAGACGTCTATGATATTCTCTGTCAGTTACCACATGTCTAATGAATTCAGTTAATGCTGGCATCTGTAATAAAGATAAGCGTCTTCCTCTCCCACTGACTGACACCCATCAATATGACCCGGAAATCAAAGTGCTTCCATAGCAATTTGTATGGAAAAAAATCGGATGTAAAAAAAATTGATAGAAAGCAATGCATGCCTTGATCAGAAGGAGCAGCGACAGAGAAGCTGAAAAATACCATTAAAGATTGTGTTTAAATCAAAGTCAGTTGATCTGCCAAAAAAGGGACGTTGGTTTATGGGTCTGTGAGGCTGTTGATCTTGGGACAACCATTGGCGCGTGTCCTGAACGGTTTAGTGTAGTACATTCTGTAGAGGTCAGATTTCGGCCACATTTCTACAAGTAGAGAGAGTCTGACAATTTGAAAATGATTTGGAGTTGTTAAAAAATAATAATGTTGTTCACCACATGCTTCACACTACACAGATACTTTGTTCACATTTTGATTTTTAAAAACAAGGCTGTTCCGTTGGATTAACAACCCTTCGATATCTCAGGTGTGACATCGTTGATGGTTTTGCAAAAGGAGAACAGCTGCGTATCCATCTATGTGAGATTACAATTACCCTGCCTGTGGCTTCTTGTTCCTCACAGCTGCAATGGGCTATTATCAAACAAAGATTTAAAGATGTGATTAAAATTCTTAGACTTCAAAGCAACTTTATTCTTCATCCCTCAAAGTTTTCAAATCCTTGCTAATTCCTCCTCTCTCCATTCAGACGGTGTCTCAGAATGGGTGGACGGTATTGAATTCCCATGGAAATGAACGTTTTCATACTGTGTCGTGCTCAAAGGAACTTGTCAATAGACCATGTCCCAGCATTCAACATTCTGCCCAGAGCATTCAAACACAACAGAAACAGCAGCAGCAGCAATATGAATGTGCCTTAGGAAAGTAATCAGACCCCTTAACCTTTTTAACATTTTGTTACGTTACAGCCTTATTCTAAAATGGATTAAATTGTTTTTTTTCCCTCATCAATCTACACACAATAACCTCATAATGACAAAGCAAAAACAGGTTTGTAATTTTTCTCCCAAAATGTATTACAAATAAAAAATGGAAATATCACATTTATATAAGTATTCAGACCCTTTACTCAGTACTTTGTTGAAGCGCCTTTGGCAGTGATTACAGCCTCGAGTCTTCTTGGGTATGACGCTACAAGCTTGGCACACCTGTATTTGGGGAGTTTCTCCCATTCTTCTCTTTTTTTGCTCTGACGTGCACTGTCAACTGTGGGACCTTATATAGACAGGTGTGTGCCTTTCCAAATCATGTCCAATCAATTGAGTTTTCCCCAGGTCGACTCCAATAAAGTTGTAGAAACATCTCAAGGATGATCAATGGACACAGGATGCACCTGAGCTCAATTTTGAGTCTCATAGCAAAGGGTCTGAATACTTATGTAAATCAGGTATTTCAGTTTTTTATTTTTAATACATTTGCTAACATTTCTAAAAAACGGTTTTCGCTTTGTCATTATGGGGTATTGTTTGTAGATTGCTGAATACATTTTTTTATTTAATCAATTTTAGAATAAGGCTGTAATGTAACAAAATGTGGAAAAAGTCAAGGGGTCTGAATACTTTCCGTAGGCACTGCACCATAGGACACAGTTGAGTGACATAAGCCATAATATTACCTGTTCAAACCGTTCAACAGTATATACAGTAGCTATGATGAACACACCCAAATGTATCATTTTGTTTACTGGGCAGATTTGATAGGGATTTCCATTGCGTTGCAGTTTCAGTCAAACCCAATCCAAGAAGCAGCATGTATCTGTAGCTGTAAAGGACTTTTATTCAGTGGATCCTACACTTACATTTGAGTCGTGTAGCAGACACTCTTATCCAGAGCAACTTACAGGAGCAATTAGGGTTAAGTGCACAAGGGCACAGACAGATTTTTCACCTAGTCGGCTCGGAGATTCGAACCAGCGACCTTTTGGATTTTAGCTCCACAGAGGATTTTAGTCCCCAGAGGATTTTAGCTCCACAGATAAATTATTAGACTGTATTAGTGATTTAAATACTTGTCTCACAACTTCCTTCAGCTAAATCGAGACAAGACCAAGGTACTTATTGTTGGAGCCAAAGCACAGAGAGAGAATCTGGAAGCACATTTTAATTCACAGGCAATAAAGATAAAACAACAGGTATTTCAATTTGTATTTGTATTAGGGATCCCCATTAGCCAAGGCAGCAGCTACTCTTCCTGGGGTCCAAACATATTAAAGCACTTACATTACATATAAAACAAAATATGAAACAGTACATCATATAACATTATTACACCACTACATATCTACAATACAAAATGTTTAATACCATCATACAACAATATCACAATATGTGCATATCCATATGTCTGTACCTTTGTGTGTGTCTCTTCACAGTCCCCGTTGTTCCATAAGGTGTATTTTTACCTGTTTTTTAAATCTGATTCTACTGCTTGCATCAATTACCTGATGTGGAATAGTTCCATGTAGTCATGGCTCTATGTAGTACTGTGTGCCTCCCATAGTCTGTTCTGGACTTGGGGACTGTGAAGAGACCTCTGGGGGCATGACTTGTGGGGTATGCATGGGTGTCCGAGCTGTGTGCTAGTATTTTCAACAGACAGCTCTGTACATTCAGCTTGTCAACACCTCTTACAAACAAGTAGTGATGAAGTCAATCTCTCTTCCACTTTGAGCCATGAGAGATTTACATGCATATTATTAATGTTAGCTCTCCGTGTACTTTTAAGGGCCAGCCGTGCTGCCCTGTTCTGAGCCAACAGTAATTTTCCCAAGTCCCTCTTTGTGGCACCTGACCACACTACTGAACAGTAGTCCAGATGCCACAAAATTAGAGCCTGTAGAACCTGCCTTGTTGATAGTGCTGTTAAGAAGGCAGAGCTGCGTTTTATTATGTACAGACTTCTCCCCATCTTAGATACTGTTGTATCAATATGTTTTGACCATGACAGTTTACAATCCAGGGTTACTCCAAGCAGTTTAGTCACCTCAACTTGCTCAATTTCCACATTATTCAATACGAGATGTAATTGTGGTTTAGGGTTTAGTGAATGATTTGTCCCAAATACAATGCTTTTAGTTTTTGAAATATTTAGGACTAACTTATTCCTTGCTACCCATTCCAAAACTAACTGCATCTATTTGTTAAGTGTTGCAGTTATTTCAGTTGCTGTAGTAGCTGACGTGTATAGTATTGAGTCGTCCGCATACATAGACACACTGGCTTTACTCAAAGCCAGTGGCATGTCGTTAGTAAAGATGTAAAAATGTAAGGGGCCTAAACAGCTACCCTGGGGAATTCCTGATTCTACCTGGATTAAGTTTGAGAGGCTTCCATTAAAGAACACCCTCTGTGTTCTGTTAGACAAGTAACTCTTTATCCACATTATAGCAGGGGGTGTAAAGTCATTACACATACATACATGTTTTGTTTTACCCCATATGTAACTCTGTGTTGTTTTTTTTTATCGCACTGCTTTGCTTTATCTTGGCCAGGTCGCAGTTGTAAATGAGAACTTGTTCTCAACTGGCTTACCTGGTTAAATAAAGGTGAAATAAAAATAAATAAATACATTTTTCCAGCAGCAGACTATGATCGATAATGTCAAAAGCTGCACTGAAGTCTAACAAGACAGCCCCCACAGTCATTTTATCATAAATTTCTCTCAGCCAATCATCAGTCATTTGTGTTAGTGCTGTGCTTGTTGAGTGTCCTTCCCTATAAGCGTGCTGAATGTCTGTTGTCAATTTGTTTACTGTGAAATAGCATTGTATCTGGTCAAACACCATTTTTTCCAGAAGTTTACAAAGGGTTGGTAACAGGCTGATTGGTCGGCTATTTGAGCCAGTAAAGGGGGCTTTACTATTCTTAGGTAGCGGAATGACTTTTGCTTCCCTCAAGGCCTGAGGGCACACACCTTCCAGTAGGCTTAAATTGAAGATGTGGCAAATAGGAGTGGCAATATCGTCCGCTATTATCCTCAGTAATTTTCCATCCAGATTGTCAGACCTCGGTGGCTTGTCATTGTTGATAGAAAACAATCATTTTTTCACCTCTTCCAAACTGACTACACGGAATTCAAAAGTACAATTCTTGTCTTTCATAATTTGGTCAAATGTATTTGGATGTGTAGTGTCAGCGTTTGTTGCTGGCATATCATACCTAAGTTTACTAATCTTGCCAATTAAGAAGTCATTAAAGTATTTGGCAATATCAGTGGGTTTTGTGATGAATGAGCCACCTGATTCAATGAATGATGGAGCCGAGATTGTTTTTTCCCCCAAAATGTCATTTAAGGTTCTCCAAAGCTTTTTATTATCATTCTTTATATAATTTATTTTTGTTTCATAGTATAGTTTATTTTTATTTTTATTTAGTTTAGTCACATGATTTCTTAATTTGCAGTATTTTTCAATTCTTCATCGATCCAAAGGGGATTTAACATTTTTTTCAGTCGTTTTCTTAATGGGTCCATGCTTATTAGTAACTGGAATAAGCAATTTCATTAATGTGTCAAGTGCAGCGTCTGGTTGCTCCTCATTACACACCACAGACCAGCATATATTCTTTACATCAACAACATAGGAATCACTACAAAACTTATTGTGTGACCTCTTATACACTATATTAGGCCCAGACTTTGGAACTTTGGTTTTCCTAGATATGGCTACTATATTGTGATCACTATATCCGATGGATTTGGATACTGCTTTAAAGCAAATTTCTGCAGCATTAGTAAAGATGTGATCAATACATGTTGATGATTTCATTCCTGTGCTGTTTGTAAATACCCTGGTAGGTTGACTGACAACCTTAACCAGGTTGCAGGCACTGGTTACTGTTTGAAGTTTTTTCTTGAGTGGGCAGCTTGATGAGAGCCAGTCAATATTTAAATCACCCAGAAAATATACTTCTCTGTTGATATCACATATATTATCAAGCATTTCACATATCCAGATATTGACTGTTAGCACTTGGTGGTCTATAGCAGCTTCCCACCAGAATGGGCTTTAGGTGAGACAGATGAACCTGTAGTCATATTACTTCAACATGACCGTTAGGTAAAAAACCTAGGTGTCATTTTAGATTCTGAACTCAATTTCGATTCACATATTAGGAATGTGACCAAAATAGCTTTTTACCACAGGAGGAACATTGCCAAGGTGCGGCCGTTTCTCTCTCAGGCTGATACAGAGAGACTCATCCATGCTTTTATTACAAGCAGGCTTGACTACTGTAATGCTCTCCTGTCTGGTTCACCAAAGAAAGCCAACTGCAAAACAGGGTACTGACCCAGACCAGATGGAAAGCACACATTACACCAGTTTTAGAGTTTTAGAATTCATTTTAAGATTTTTCTATTGGTTTTTAAATCAATCCACAATTATGCACCCCAATACATGCCAGCCATGCTTTTGAATTATGTACAGTTGAAGTCGGAAATGTACATACACCTTAGCCAAATATATTTAAACTCAGTTTTTCACAATTCCTGACATTTAATCCCAGTAAGAATTCCCTGTCTTATGTCAGTTAGGATCACCCCTTTAGTATAGTAGAGAGAATGATTTATTTCAGCTTTTATTTCTTTTATCACATTCCCAGTGGGTCAGAAGTTTACATACACTCAATTAGTATTTGGTAGCATTGCCTTTAAATTGTTTGACTTGGGTCAAACGTTTCGGGTAGCCTTCCACAAGCTTCCCACAATTAGTTGGGTGAATTTTGGCCCATTCCTCCTGACAGAGCTGGTGTAACTGAGTCAGGTTTGTAGGCCTCCTTGCTCGCACACACTTTTTCAGTTCTGCCTACAAATGTTCTATAGGATTGAGGTCAGGGCTTTGTGATGGCCACTCCAATACCTTGACTTTGTTGTCCTTAAGCCATTTTGCCACAACTTTGGAAGTATGCTTGGGGTCATTGTCCATTTGGAAGATCCATTTGCGACCAAGCTTTAAGTTCCTGACTGATGTCTTGAGATGTTGCTTCAATATATCCACATAATTTTCCTTTCTCATGATGCCATCTATTTTGTGAAGTGCACCAGTCCCTCCTCCAGCAAAGCACCCCCACAGCATGATGCTGCCACCCCCGTGATTCACGGTTGGGATGGTGTCCTTCGGCTTGCAAGCAACCCCCTTTTTCCTCCAAACATAACGATGGTCATTATGGCCAAAGAGTTCTATTTTTGTTTCATCAGACCAGAGGACATTTCTCCAAAAAGTACGATCTTTGTCCCCATGTGCAGTTGCAAACTGTAGTCTGGCTTTTTTATGGCGGTTTTGGAGCAGTGGCTTCTTCCTTGCTGAGCGGCCTTTCAGGTGATGTCGATATAGGACTCGTTTTACTGTGGATATAGATACTTTTGTACCTGTTTCCTCCAGCATCTTCACAAGGTCCTTTGCTGTTGTTCTGGGATTTATTTGCACTTTTCGCACCAAAGTACGTTCATCTCTAGGAGACAGAACGCATCTCCTTCCTGAGCGGTATGACGGCTGCGTGGTCCCATGGTGTTTATATTTAAGTACTATTGTTTGTACAGATGAACGTGGTACCTTCAGTCGTTTGGAAATTGCTCCCAAGGATGAACCAGACTTGTGGAGGCTACAATTTTCTTTATGAGGTCTTGGCTGATTTCTTTTGATTTTCCCATGATGTCAAGCAAAGAGGCACTGAGTTTGAAGGTAGGCCTTGAAATACATCCACAGGAACACCTCCAATTGACTCAAATGATGTCAATTAGCCTATCAGAAGCTTCTAAAGCCATGACATCATTTTCTGGAATTTTCCAAGCTGTTTAAAGGCACAGTCAACTTAGTGTATGTAAACTTCTGACCCACTGGAATTGTGATACAGTGAATTATAAGTGAAATAATCTGTCTGTAAACAATTGTTGGAAAAATTACTTGTGTCATGCACAAAGTAGATGTCCTAACCGACTTGGCAAAAGTATAGTTTGTTAACAAGAAATTTGTGGAGTGGTTGAAAAACGAGTTTTAACGACTCCAACCTAAGTATATGTAAACTTCCGACTTCAACTGTACCCAGTAGGTCCCTCAGGTCCTCTGGCACTCGCCTTTTAACAATCCCAAAGCATAGGACCAAGAGGCATGGAAAGGCAGCCTTTAGTTATTTTGCCCCCGGCCTCTGGAATAGCCTGCCAGAGAACATGAGGGAGGCTGAAACTGTGGACATATTTAAAAGAGATCTTAAAACACACCTTTTTAACTTTGCTTTTCCTCAGGTTGCTTTTTAGTCTTTCCATTTTTGTTATTTTGTTTTTTATCATCTTATGTTTGTTGTGTAGTTAAACATTTCAGTTTTTATTTTAATTGTTTTTAGTTTTTTCCTGTGAAGCACATTGTGTTGCATTCATGTCTGAAATGTGCTATATAAATAAAGCTTGATTTGATTTGGTTACTGGGTCATTTCTCTTAACCGCTAGGCTACCTTCCATTTGATGGAAAACTATGAATGGATGAAGACTTCTTCTGATCTATTTTTCAGGTAGTTGCAGTCAGGGGAAATGGATTACTTGTAGTTGATTGTCCTTGGATCAATACAGTAATAACATTTACATTTTTAGTAATTTAGCAGACGCTCTTATCCACAGCGACTTACAGTTAGTGAGTGCATACATTATTTTATTTTTCATACTGGCCCCCCGTGGGAATGGAACCCACAACCCTGGCGTTGCAAACGCCATGCTCTACCAACTAAGCTACATCCCTGCCGGCCATTCCCTCCCCTACCCTGGATGACACTGGGCCAATTATGCGCCGCCCCATGGGTCTCCCGGTCGCGGCCGGCTACGACAGAGCCTGGATTCGAACCAGGAGTGGTTCAGCTAGCACTGTGCCTTAGACCACTGCGCCACTCGGGAGAGTTGGAATGGTCACTAGTTTTAAAGCTGGCTGCACAATTGTTGTCATTCAGCTCTGCTATGCATGCAGATGATTATCTAATATCTATGAAATAGACTGACTCACCTAGTTCACCCTATTTTTCTGAAGACATAATGTCATCATCTTTGCACCAAAATAACTTATTCTGCTCACCCATCTGTTGAAACATTTCTGTTGTGATATGGCGGACTCTCATACAGGTCATAAACTCTCAATTAAAGGGATAGGTCACCCAAATTACAAAATGACATATTGGATTCTTTAGCCTGTAAGAAGAAGTCTAGGGACAACCCATGCGTTGATTTAGTTTCCCTGGCACTGTTTCCACATGCTAACGTTTTAGCATTTTGTGGCACAAATCCTATTCAAGTCATGAGATCGATATTAGCATTTTTGCACATCATGTTAAAATCATCTTTAAGTGACTTTCTTGAGCTTCTCAATCAATTAGAGATACTTCCAGATGATTTTGACACAATGCGCAAAACATTTTAATATCGATCCCATGACCGTTAGCATGTGGAAACAGTGCCAGGGAAACTAAACCAAAGCATGGATTGCTGTCATGCCTTGTCTATAGAAATCAATGTGTCATTTTATAATTTGGCTGAACTATCCCTTTAACACATGCAGAGTGAAAACAGTTGGGGTTGCTTCTCCCATCTCACTGCGAGCCCTGTGGCGTAACTGGTGTGATATCATGGGTGTTGTTCATGTGTCAGATTTTGAAGGCTGATAGGCCATCTGCTTAAACACTTTGCAGCACCATGATGAGGCTCCATTAGTTGTTGCTAATGGCACAAACCTAAGGTAGTCATACATATTGCCTGAATAACCTCAAGATTATCCTAATATTTGTTTTTAATAGATTTATAAGTACTGTATTTAACTTTCAGTAAACTCAACACCATCGTGCTAAATACTCACAGCTTGTCAACTATATAGTTAAAGGAAGGCCATCGATGGAATTTGTTCTTTGTTAAAAAGATACTGTACAGAAGTCTGTAACACTGGAGGGCATCATTAACAAGCGACACATATGGCAGCAACACTATGAGTCACAATTCATCACCCAGTGTGCGCTTATTCATATACACGCACACACACACACACACACACACACACACACACACACACACACGTCTGGACTTGAGTGATATACTGTCTCTAAGCCCCTATCTACAGTGAATCATTTGCCGTATGTTTTCGAACTGTGATGTCAGATATCTTCCTAACTCTCTCTGTCTGCGTTGATAACTCGGTCCCGCTTTAAATGACATGCAGCTTATAAAGGCTTCATAAAGCCTTCATAAAAACTACACAAATGTGTTACAAAATAATCTATAACCGTGTGTCATGCTTTATAAAGGGTGGTATAAGCACCGCTTAATAAAGGCCTTATAAATCATATTAAATTAAGGCTTCACAAAGCATTTATAACCCTGTCATGCATCTTGGTAGAGCATTGCAATGACCGGATATTGGGTTCGATTCCCGGGACCACCCATACGTAAAAATGTATTCACGTATGACCGTAAGTCGCTTTGGATAAAAGTGTCTGCGAAATTGTATATATTATATTATATTTCACTAAAACATTTCTAGGATGGCCCAACCTCTTTCCCTCTTGGGTGAATAGTCAATATTGGACCTGACCTCAACTTCCCCCCCAAAAAACGTTGGTAGGGCCTGTTAAAATCTTTTTTTTATATATATAAAAACAACAAAATTAGATTTTCTGTGTTCACAACAATGGTTCAACCACACATCAGGGGATGACTTTTGAGGTCTGGGAAAAATCTAAAAAAAACTTAGATTTTTAAGTGTAGTTGCCCTTTAATTCAGCGAGCATGTTGTTTGGTTAGTGGGTTTCTGTAGTGCACATGTGATGTGATTCAGCAGCCAATGGAATGGGAGTAAATCGCCAGCAACACATTATTCAGAGCCCCGTGAAATGACACCATTATATACTTTCTACTGAGTATTCCATACAATAGTTTTACTGCTGCACCCAGAATAGTTTTTGCTCTAAGCTAATAATATACAGTGATTCACATTGGGGAGATTTATTTGACCTTGGAACATGTTTTAAAACCCAAATGTAATGCAAATGTCACTTAAATATGAACAAATATGATTTCTGCTATTACGTGGGGGACTTTTATTTTGAAAATGTCTGAAATTCCCTGACCCAGAAGTACTTTTTTAGTGTTGCTAACGAGACGCTGATCATGTGATGAGTTCTTCAAATCAAATGCCCACTTGTGCTGCTACTGGACAGCAAAAAACAAGTTAACCTTTATTTATTGTAATTTAAATTAGTTTGTAGTAGTTAAGTGTTGCGTTAGATTACATATGTAGCTACCTCAATAGTTATTTAAAATAATTTTGGTGACTTCACAGCAATCGCTAGCTAGTCGAAATTTTGCTAACTAGCAGGCTCAACTAAATACAAATCCCCCTAGATACAGCAACGTCTCGTAGTTACGTCATGAGATTTGTAAATGAAAGAGGAATATAATAACACAAATGTAATGGAGTTTCCCATCTTCCTATTTAGAGTTTCTGGTGCAGCACATAAATGCCCTTATCCAGGTGTGACAAAGGCATTTCCTAACAGACCTGCTAACTTTCTTTGTTGTTACTTTTAAGGTTGGAACCAACATGCAGTACCTCCAGCAGGCAGAGAGGCAAGAACCATTCGCCCGCCAACTCAGGAACAAGCTACACTATTCACAGCCCTGTGTAATGTTCAATGTAATTGCATTGCTGGACTTTTTGTAACTTCATGTATTTGTGTATTGTTTTAAAAATGTACAAATAAAAGGAAATGTATGGTTTAAACATGTCTTTAATGTTTATTTGTTTTAGCTGTTAGTGTAAGTGTTAATACATGTGTGTTTACATCATTAAGCCTTCATTTATACATTATGAATGACCAAAGGGGTCTGACTTTAAATTAAGTACACAATCATGTGATATAGAGTCTTTATGGATGTGTTATGAATGACCAAAGGGGTCTGACTTTAAATTAAGTACACAATCATGTGATATAGAGTCTTTATGGATGTGTTATGAATGACCAAAGGGGTCTGACTTTAAATTAAGTATTACAGGACATTACATACAGTGTCAATAATAAGGTTAGAAACGTTCTACTGATTTCTGAAGGTTCTGTCATGATCCACAGGTTGCTGGGGTGTGAAAGGTATTTAGATGGGTTGATGGACCTGCAAAGCTTGTGTGTGTGTGTGTGTGTGTGTGTGTGTGTGTGTGTGTGTGTGTGTGTCAGAACCAAGATGATTTGGAGTAGTCCATCCTGAGACTACCTCACCAGGTATTCCTCTTCTGTTCCCATGCTGGAGACCAGGGCTTGATTACTACCTGTTACAATGGTGCCAACATTTTGTGGTTGATCTTTCAGCGGGGGAGTGGGTGAATGTGTCAAAGACCTGACTGGGCCCAGCACCGCTCGGTATAGCTCGTTTTTGTTGTGTTAAAGACCCGACTGGGCCCAGCACCGCTCGGTATAGCTTGTTTTTGTTGTGTTAAAGACCTGACTGGGCCCAGCACCGCTCGGTATAGCTCGTTTTTGTTGTGTTAAAGACCTGACTGGGCCCAGCACCGCTCGGTATAGCTCGTTTTTGTTGTGTTAAAGACCTGACTGGGCCCAGCACTGCTCGGTATAGCTCGTTTTTGTTGTGTGCGTGTACTGAGGAACATGTAACTTGGTTCCAGAAGACACTTTCAATTTCTTTAGGTTGGGGGCTTTCATCAAGGTAGGTGTTTCTTGGTGTGACGTCGTCCCCAGGCTATTGGGCACACAGCACATATACTGTAAGCCTGGGATATCAACCATTCAGAGTTGGCCTTAATGGGAGTGACCATAGAATTCTATAGCAGTGATCTTACTGAGTAAAGTATTTGTCATCGTCACTACTTAACACAGTCAAAAAGTCATCATTATTGCTAAACCCTGCCCATCTCCACAATAGATCTTCTTTAAATGTGATTTTAAACCTAACCCTAACTAATGAAGGCCAAGTGCAATACGTTGGTCCACCAGACATTTTGGGCGTAAGAGTCTGGGAACGAGATTGGGTGTAATGTGACTAACATGACATCACTTTAGAGCGTATGCCATCCTTCAGCACAACATGTCACCCTTTATAAAGCACATGTTTATATCATATTCAACACGGTGGATTACTGTATGTCACATTTTACATTAGTAATTGTCACACAGTTATGCCACATTTATGAACCCTTTATAAAGCATGACATACAGTTATAGATGCTTTGTAAGACATTTATGTAGTGCTTATGAAGGCATTATGAAGGCTTTATAAGCTGAGCGTCATTTAAAGCGGGACCGATTACTCGGAAGTCTGTATTGATAACTCGGAAGTCTGTATTGATAACTCGGAAGTCTGTATTGATAACTCGGAAGTCTGTATTGATAACTCGGAAGTCTATAACTCGGAAGTCTGTATTGATAACTCGGAAGTCTGTATTGATAACTCAGAAGTCTGTATTGATAACTCAGATGTCTTTTGATAACTCAGATGTCTATTGATAACTCAGATGTCTATATTGATAACTCAGATGTCTATTGATAACTCAGATGTCTATTGATAACTCAGATGTCTATTGATAACTCAGATGTCTATTGATAACTCAGATGTCTATTGATAACTCAGATGTCTATTGATAACTCAGATGTCTATTGATAACTCAGATGTCTATTGATAACTCAGATGTCTATTGATAACTCAGATGTCTATTGATAACTCAGATGTCTATTGATATAGGCTAACATGATGGGCTGCTGCGTCACATCTCCTTGGCGTTTGGGCTTCAGTATAACTATGAACAAATAGCTACTGTACTGCGTACATAGTTTTATTGATTGTAAACATCTTTGTGCAGAATTCATGTCTTACTCTGTCTTTTTCATTTGGGAGCCAGTTGCTTTTCCATATTTTGGGAGCCAGTTGTTTTTCCACAACTACACACGCACACACAAACACAAACACAAACACGCACACACACTATGATAGAGCAACATGTTCTGTATTTCCCAGTTGGTTGTGTTGTTTACAGTAGGTAATATTGATTTGTGGGGTGTTTGTTGTCAACAAATACCTCTCTTTACCTTGCATACATTCGAAAGTGGGGCAGATTAAATGTATACTTATTACCTCAAATTGTACTTTGACAGCTTTGTGGATGTTTCCATTGCTTCAGTTTTAGTGTTCTATATTCTGATTTGTGTTCTTATGGATCAAACAGACTGTATCCTCAGATATGATTAATTACAGCATCCTACTTCTGTACCAGTGGCGGTCAGTGCCGTTTTAAGATGAGGGAGGACGATAATTTTTTGCAAGAGCATGGCCTTATTTCTTTTAAAGCATATTGGATGACTGTCATTCATACAGTGAGGGAAAAAAGTATTTGATCCCCTGCTGATTTTGTACGTTTGCCCACTGACAAAGAAATGATCAGTCTATAATTTTAATGGTAGGTTTATTTGAACAGTGAGAGACAGAATAACAACAACAAAATCCAGAAAGACGCATGTCAAAAATGTTATAAATTGATTTGCATTTTAATGAGGGAAATAAGTATTTGACGCCCTCTCAATCAGAAAGATTTCTGGCTCCCAGGTGTCTTTTATACAGGTAACTAGCTGAGATTAGGAGCACACTCTTAAAGGGAGTACTCCTAATCTCAGCTTGTTACCTGTATAAAAGGCACCTGTCCACAGAAGTAATCAATCAATCAGATTCCAAACTCTCCACCATGGCCAAGACCAAAGAGCTCTCCAAGGATGTCAGGGACAAGATTGTAGACCTACACAAGGCTGGAATGGGCTACAAGACCATCGCCAAGCAGCTTGGTGAGAAGGTGACAACAGTTGGTGCGATTATTCGCAAATGGAAGAAACACAAAAGAACTGTCAATCTCCCTCGGCCTGGGGCTCCATGCAAGATCTCACCTCGTGGAGTTGCAATGATCATGAGAACGGTGAGGAATCAGCCCAGAACTACACTGGAGGATCTTGTCAATGTTCTCAAGGCAGCTGGGACCATAGTCACCAAGAACACAATTGGTAACACACTACGCCGTGAAGGACTGAAATCCTGCAGCGCCCGCAAGGTCCCCCTGCTCAAGAAAGCACATATACATGCCCGTCTGAAGTTTGCCAATGAACATCTGAATGATTCAGAGGAGAACTGGGTGAAAGTGTTGTGGTCAGATGAGACCAAAATGGAGCTCTTTGGCATCAACTCAACTCGCCGTGTTTGGAGGAGGAGGAATGCTGCCTATGACCCCAAGAACACCATCCCCACCGTCAAACATGGAGGTGGAAACATTATTCTTTGGGGGTGTTTTTCTGCTAAGGGGACAGGACAACTTCACCGCATCAAAGGGACGATGGACGGGGCCATGTACTGTCAAATCTTGGGTGAGAACCTCCTTCCCTCAGCCAGGGCATTGAAAATGGGTCGTGGATGGGTATTGCAGCATGACAATGACCCAAAACACACGGCCAAGGCAACAAAGGAGTGGCTCAAGAAGAAGCACATTAAGGTCCTGGAGTGGCCTAGCCAGTCTCCAGACCTTAATCCCATAGAAAATCTGTGGAGGGAGCTGAAGGTTCGAGTTGCCAAACATCAGCCTTAAAACCTTAATGACTTGGAGAAGATCTATAAAGAGGAGTGGGACAAAATCCCTCTTGAGATGTGTGCAAACCTGGTGGCCAACTACAAGAAATGTCTGACCTCTGTGATTGCCAACAAGGGTTTTGCCACCAAGTACTAAGTCATGTTTTGCAGAGGGGTCAAATACTTATTTCCCTCATTAAAATGCAAATCAATTTATAACATTTTTGACATGCGTTTTTCTGGATTTTTTTGTTGTTATTCTGTCTCTCACTGTTCAAATAAACCTACCATTAAAATTATAGACTGATCATTTCTTTTTCAGTGGGCAAACGTACAAAATCAGCAGGGGATCAAATACTTTTTTCCCTCACTGTATTCCATTCACCCAGTTCAATGTAAGAGCGATAGATTTAGGCTACTACATGATAATCACATTTTACCTATATTTTGCTACAACCTAGCCTATGAATGAAAGTTAACCCAATTGTAAAGTGGTTATCCCCCCCCAATTGTAAAGTGGTTATCCCACTGGCTATAGGGTGAACGCACCAATTTGTGAGTCGCTCTGGCTAAGAGCGTCTGCTAAATGACGTTAATGTGCCCTTGAGCAAGGCACTTAACCCTAATTGCTCCTGTAAGTCGCTCTGGATAAGAGCGTCTGCTAAATGACTAAAATGTAAATGTAAATGTTAACAACGTAGGTGCACACAGGTTGAAAGAAAGATTTGAGGTGACAGTGACACATTCAATACCGCCTACATCTAGCTTATCTAGGGTGTAATCATTAGTCCAACAGTTGCAAACAAAAGTTTATTTTCACAAATTCAGGTATGTTTATCCCCGTTTCGTTCCATTTGCTCCCGTTTAATAAACATTTGTCAACAGAATCGGCGGAATGAATACACCCGATCGCACGCAAACAGTTCACTTTCATAGCCACATACAAACAGCTCATTGTATTCCTTCTCGCGTCTACGCGCTCTCCTCCTCTCTCCTCCTCTCTCCTCCTCTCTCCTCCTCTCACCTTTTCCCTTCGCTTGTGGACTTCAATGCACAACACATCGGCTGTCTGTGACCAGGCGAAAAAACCTTTCCAAGCCCAAACCATATCATAACCGCTACACACACCTACATCGTTGTCAACATATTAGCTAAAGTAACGTCATATCAAATCAAATGTTATTTGCCACATGCGCCGAATACAACAGGTGTAGACATTACAGTGAAACGCTTACTTACAAGCCCTTAACCAACAATGCATTTTTTTTATTTTTTTATTTTTTTGAAAGAATAAAAGCAAATAACTAAAGAGCAGCAGTAAATTAACAGTAGGGAGGCTATATACAGGGGGGTACCGGTGCAGAGTCAATGTGCGGGGGCACCGGCTAGTCGAGGTATTTGAGGTAATATGTTCATGTGGGTAGAGTTAAAATGACTATGCATAAATAATAAACAGAGTAGCAGCAGCGTCTGGGTAGCCATGATTAGCTGTTCAAGGGTCTTATGGCTTGGGGGTCATAGTCAACATAGCTAATAGAACTAACGCGCGTTAGTAAACCCGCTACAATCATGCAGTAACGTTACAGTGTACAGTCAGGAAGCAGTTTAGCCCCAGTGGCAATACATTTGTAAAACTAAAAGCTTGACCTTGACTTGGAAGAGTTCCAGTATTGTGTTGGATAGTCATAGCCAGCTAGCTGACAAAATCTTTCTCTCTCTTTATCACTCTTTTGCTTCTCCTTCAATTTGGAATAAATTAATTTGTTCAAAACTGTTCAAAACTTGTGTCTTTCTCTCTATTTGTGTCAACTACTCACCACATTTTATGCACTGCAGTGCTAGCTAGCTGTAGCTTATGCTTTCAGTACTAGATTAATTCTCTGATCCTTTGATTGGGGGGACAACATGTCAGTTCATGCTGCAAGAGCTCTGATAGGTTGGAGGACGTCATCTGGAAGTTGTCATAATTACTGTGTAAGTCTATGGAAGGGGATGAGAACCATGAGCCTCCTAGGTTTTGTATTGAAGTCAATGTACCCAGAGGAGGACGGAAGCTAGCTGTCCTCCGGCTACACCATGGTGCTACCCTACAGAGTGCTGTTGAGGCTACTGTAGACCTTCATTGAAAAACAGTATGTTTTAATCAATTATTGGTGAATATATATAGTATAGTTTTATCTAAAAAGGATAACTTTATGGCTGTCCTACCCTTCCTCCTCTGTCGTGTACTCAGTAACGTGAGCAATGCCTCTGCAGTCTGCACAACACAAACCTTTTAGTTCAATAGAGGGTTCAGACAGCGCCTTGTAATTGCATCTCCTTCTTTGCATATGGCATTAATTCTCTGGAACGGACAATGCCTTCGATTAAAAAAAGTGCTTGCGCAATGTTCATACATAACCATTCCAATAGAAATGTGTGAACACAAAAATGGACCATGAACGCACGTGCACATGAACATGCGCACATGATCTATTTATAATACTATTCCATGTACCATTACACTGTTCTAGATTAATTCTACAACTATTTTATTTTATTTTATTTCACCTTTATTTAACCAGGAACAAGTTCTCATTTAAAACTATAACATCTTATATTATAGTACCATCTCAGTCAGCACAGGGCTTGTTTTTTTTTCTCCATTGTATCTTTTTGAAGAAGAGCACATCAAGGAGAGAGAGAGAGAGAGAGAGAGAGAGAGAGAGAAAGAGAGAGAATGAAAAATGGAGAGCTGGAGGTGAAGCAAAAGCTTTTTAGTGCTGCTGCTGCTGCTCGTGAACTCAAGGGCAGATTCAGGAATCATCAGAGGCTTTCAGATCAGGGCTAGCTGGAGCCACTCTCCTGAGGAAGGCAAGGAGAGGTTTTCTGAAGGAGACCTGGCTGGCATTCTGCTCCTCAGCCTACAGTAATGCAGGTCTGAGCGTCTATCACTATAGACGCTGCATACCTTTACCCCCCCCCCCCCCCCCCACCCCCCCTATTCAAATGCCAAGCGAATGTGCATGACAACTGTCCTCTTTATTATGTCACTGTCCTGATTGATGTATCACTAATCTTATTATAGTGTTATAACACGTGGAATAGTGTTATTACAGTGTTATAACACGCGGAATACTCTTATTATAGTGTTATAACACGCGGAATAGTGTTATTATAGTGTTATAACATGTGGTATAGTGTTATTATAGTGTTATAACATGTGAAATAGTGTTATTATAGTGTTATAACATGCGGTATAGTGTTATTATAGTGGGGGGGGCAGAATGAAAATGTATGCACTCACTTAACTGTAAGTCGCTCTGGATAAGAGCGTCTGCTAAATGACTAAAATGTAAAATGTAAATTATAGTGTTATAACATGTGGCATAGTGTTATTATAGTGTTATAACTTGCGGTGTACTGTTATTATAGTGGTATAGCTGCTGAGATATCATAACTTCTAAGAACTGCTTTCTTAGTAAACAACTAACGTGTGCATTTATTTTAAAAACTCAAGTGCCTAACAATTAAATGATCTCAATAAGCTGAACCTTTCTAAATATTTGTCTCTGAGGATTTGTGACACAATCTTTCCTATCTGGTAATTGCAAATCACACAGGGCTATTGCAAAAAAATACTACTGGATGTTACACTTTTACTACTGTGGATAAACAGGAGTGTATTGAAAACACATTCAAATGGCTCTACTTCCACAGGGTGGGTCCCATCAGAATTCAACTTCTCTTTATAAATATGCAATTTTAAATATGCCATTTAGCAGACGCTTTTCATCCAAAGCGACTTACTGTCATGCGTGCATACATTCTTTGTGTATGGGTGGTCCCGGGGATCGAACCCACTACCCTTGGCGTTACAAGCGCCGTGCTCTACCAGCTGAGCTACAGGAGGACCAGCTCACCAGCTCTCTGTGCCTCCTTCCCACAGGTGGAACTGGATTTGTTCACTTGTCTATTACAAGGGATTTAAGTGTATTACAAGGGATCTGTGTCCCCAGATGTATTCTGTTTCAGACAGCGTGCAGAGGAATATGGAAGACGACAAACAGTGGTCACGTGCCTTTAATCGTGCTGCTTTGATAAACATTCCATTACACCCCAGTCACACAGCCAGAGTCCTCCTCAAGGGAAACAGCAGCAGAACTAAAATGTCCCTTCATATAATGGCATCTACCAATCCAGCATCCATTATGTATGATTCATTGAGATGAGGTCAAACAACAGCTCTCAGAGATTTATGTGAACATAAATATTAATAAAAGTACACTGCAGGACTAAACCACTCCACGCTCCTGTAATCTGCAAAACAATTTGAGATTCCAATATTCTGGAAGAGCAGAAAGGCCCTTGGGTGTGATTCATCAAACTGAAGATATCTCATATGTAGGTAAGAGCAGTCATCAATCAAAATCACTTATTTAATTCACCTCAAAACAATGTACTGTTCCTGTCTATTCACACTGCTCTGTAATACAATGGTATCAACTGATGTACAGCAGCAACCAATACAGGTTTGTGTGCAGCTGCATGAGTGGACCTGAGGAAGGGGAGGAGACTACTGGGCATTTGATCAGTAACTGCAGTGTACTATGTGGAAAGATAATGGGTCTTCAAAAATCCCTCGTTTTGTGTCGTTTCTCCGGTGATTTGAGAAGGTGAGTCGATGAGGAATTAGAAATAGAGCGGAGGATGATTGAGGTATGACTCACTCCACTGGTCCCCTGGCATGGGGGTAACATGGGGTATGACTCACTCCACTGGTCCCCTGGCAGGGGGTAACATGGGGTATGACTCACTCCACTGGTCCCCTGGCAGGGGGTAACATGGGGTATGACTCACTCCACTGGTCCCCTGGCAGGGGGTAACATGGGGTATGACTGACTCCACTGGTCCCCTGGCAGGGGGTAACATTGGGTATGACTCACTCCACTGGTCCCCTGGCAGGGGGTAACATGGGGTATGACTCACTCCACTGGTCCCCTGGCAGGGGGTAACATGGGGTATGACTCACTCCACTGGTCCCCTGGCAGGGGGTAACATGGGGTATGACTCACTCCACTGGTCCCCTGGCAGGGGGTAACATGGGGTTGTGAATTGCTTGATGGACTTCATTCCGTCTCTACAGGATCCGACTCAGTGGACTGAGCAGTTAAAGAACGAGGGAGATTATAGATTTAAAAAATAGGAGTTGTAAGAGTGGAGAAAGAAGAGGGAGTCGAGGGCTTCCTACTGGCTGTTGAGTTTCCCTCCTGTTTTTATTCAATGATGTCACTCCTTTTCATACCATGGAAATCATTCTTCAGGTTAAAGATTCCATTTGAAATTATGATTATTATGATAATTCACTTTACAGCTGGCTACCTTTTATATTAATCCATGTTAATATACACACACATGCTTGCACACACTCTAAATGGGGTTGTCATGGTTTTTTCCCTATAAGTAGGCCAACAGAACAACAGTCAGAACCAGTTTCATTGCCTGATTATTTGTTGTTTAATCAAATATGTATTTCCACTGGTTAATGGGAATGCTACATTAAACATAGATTCACAAGGCACATATTCATTTACTTGCTTGCACATATTCCTGTATATTTTACCTGCTTGGCTGGCATTTGTGACATTTTCTAAATCCAAAAGTTCAAGCGATGTCAGTTTTGTGTAGTGTTTGTTGGGAGCTCTGAGCTAAATTGAGATACAGGAAATGGCAGATGGGAACGCTAATTAAATCCAAACCTGTGTGATGCAACTGTGCTTATTAAAACATTCTGCTAAAAGCCGAGGCCTGAAACACCAGTGCAATTATCAGGTTTGCACTTGAGCTGAATGGTAGTAAATTGATGTTACGCCATACACTCAACAACCCCATTCAATTGGATCCAGTCTGCAACTATGAAGCAGTGGAAAACATGACATTACATTTTTATTACAGTATCCATTGATGAACAGATTGGTTAACAGCTGTGTATGCCCCAAACCTCCCAGGTTAAGTATCATATCCAATGATGTGTAATTTCAATATCCAGGGGTCTCTCTTTGTGTGATGAAAGGGGATCATGGTGGGGACACACAGAACAGTGTGTAAAGAAAGAAGTTGTCTAACATTTTCATTTCCTCAATCGTTTTTAAAGTGGATTTGTTTTGAAGTGGGTGTATCACACAATAATGACAATAAAGGAGCCAGAGGATCTGTCTTTAGTCTGAATAACCTTTTTATCTGGTACTTTTCATAAACAGATTTACTTTGATTGCATTTGGCTCTAGTCCACTCTGTTAACAACCTGCTAACGCTCCTTGACTGTCACGATCGTTATAACAAGTGGACCAAGGCGCAGCGTGATATGCGTACATCTTTTAATGAGTACTTACAAATATAACAAAACAACAAAACGATACGTGAAGTCCTAAGGTTAACAAAACACAAACCTCTCCGGAACAAGATCCCACTAATGACAAGTGCCAAACAGGCTGCCTAAGTATGGTACCCAATCAGAGACAACGAGAATCAGCTGCCTCTGATTGGGAACCACCCTGGCCAACATAGAAATACAACGAACTAGACCATGAACATAGAACATACAACATACTAGAACAGAAACCTGGAAAACTAAACATAGAAACTAACACCCTGGCTCAACATTAAAGAGTCCCCAGAGCCAGGGCGTGACATGGACACACGTATTAGCAGTGTTTTCCCGGCCTGGCCGTCCTAATAGCGTCCTTCTCCTAGCATCCCTGTGGAGACAACAAACTTTTTTAATTAGGAGAGTGTGTCTCTCGAACCAGGTTTCTGGTGTTAGTGTTATCCCTCTGACTGACCTCAGCCTCCCTCACAGTACTTTCATGGCACACGGCCAAAGTGGCCATTTAATTTACAAACGTATTTAATCTCATCAACACTTGAGAAGTATAACATCTTTCCTAGACTTTTCTCACTCACGGCTTCAGTGAAGTACTATACATGAATGAGACCTCTGACTACAGGCATAGCATGGCTTATGGCTTGCACATTATTGATGCAGGTCAGCAGCTCTGCAGAGTGGTCACTAGTTAGTTAGCACAGCCACAAAGTAATCCAACCTGATTTTAAACCTAACCCTAACCACACTGCTAACCCTAATGCTAACCCTAATGCCCAACCCTAAAATTAAATTAAGACCAACAAGCAAATTTATGTTTTCATGAATTTATACGATATAACCAAGTTTGACTTTGCAGCTCGCCCATCTAGTGGAAAATCGCTCAGTTCTGCCTCCAGGGCAAGATTCATGACAATAAACGTCAACCTGCATTATTTATACCAGAGGCCTACCAACTACCGCACAGCGTAAACTCATAGCTAATCTATTTAGGCAGTGTCAACAACAGTAAGATGACATGTCAATTCACCCTAATGAACTGCAAATGCACTCTCTCAGAGGCAGGCTTCATACTGTTACTGTTATCTTAAAACAAATATCCCTTATCAACAAATGAAATGATTGTACAACAGAAAACATACATCTGAAGTTGGTTGACTCATTTTGGTTGCTTTTCAAATGCTCTTCTTGCTAACCTTTAGAAAGATCATGTATGGATTTCCTTTGGCTGGTTGACGTGGCAACCATCAAAGCCCTGAAAGTTTCCAATACAGACTTCACAGACACAGCCCGCCACATTCAGTTGAGTCTGAGCTCTCCTCTTTAACTTTCTCTAGCTGACATACAGTCCACTGGCTCTGAATCACCTTAACCTCATTTCTGTCTCCTTCAGTCTGGACAGGAGACGCTTCATGAATTTTAGTGGGATTCTTTTCAGCAATGGGCAGACTGCTCTGTAAAAATCGTTTGGAAGAAGTCACCTTTTCACATTAATAATTGCAGTGCTTTGACCAATGAGCTTTGCTCCGAAATGCATCAGCAATAAATATCATTGAAGGGAACTAGGCTGCCGTCCTGAACCATCTTTTACAATTGCAGTTCTACATTCATACCTACCTTGTGCAGACACTGTAATTCACAATGGCTGCGTTTACACAGGCAGCCCAGTTCTGATCTTTTTTTCCACTAATTGGTCTTTTGACCAATCACATCAGATCTTTTTACAATCAATCTTTTTCAGAGCTGATCTAATACCAATTAGTGAAGAAAGAAAACTGAACTGGGCTGCCTGTCTAAACGCATCCAATGACTAACAAACCAGCCTTGATCTAATGGCCTCTTAAGCTTTTCACTAATTGGTCTTTTGAGCAATCACATCAGATCTGCGAAAGCTCTGATGTGAAGATATCTGATGTGATTGGTTAAAAGACCAATTAGTGGGAAAGAATATCAGAATTGGTCTGCCTGTGTAAACACTGCCCGTTTCATATCAGAGGACAAGGTGAACTGAAACTAGCTACTAAAAATGAGGTGACAAGAGGACATACACTGAAATCGAGAAATAAAGCGAGAAAGCAAAAACATTTCTCATACAGACACGTGCACACATTCATCTGTGAAACGCACAAATGGAACATTGATGGCGAGAGAGCGTACCGTCTGTTTGCTACACATGGGAAACACATCATTTGGACCAGTGTAACGCGTGAGCTCTAGACCCCATCACTCCACCCATCGAAAGGGCAACAATAATCATGATTATTTTTCCAGACCTTCTCTATCCCCACTCTATTGACATGTCACAGCACTCTCTAACAGCACTGTTTCCTATTATTAGTCAATAGCACCAATGGCAGGTGTCTCCCGTCCCTCTCCTCCCAGGCCCGGCGTGTCTGTCCACTGATACACAACACCTATTTATTTGATCTGTAAACAGAGGCAGTGCTGCTCCTCCTCTCCTGTAGCCGAGAGAGTGAATGGGAGGGCAACATACCCTACTTTTCCTTCCCAGCTCATCTCCCTCCGAGATTCAACACAGGTTTATTTTGGTCTGATGGCTTCTGGTTGTTCAGGTCTCTGCAGACTTTTCACATCATCCTACATTAAATAGACTTGAATCCACCATTGATTTGTGAGAAATGTGTGCATTTGCTACTCTGTCGGAGGAAACATACCTTACAGCAAGATGGAGAGAAGCAATACCTGTTACAGCTGGGGAATAGAGTCGTTAAAAGGAGTAGGGATGAACACTTCAGGATATCCCCTTTTGCCTCTTCAAATGGGTGGAACCACATGAAGGAGATACTGCTTAAAGGAAAGGTATCCTGACCTACAAGTCAGGACGGTCTTATCTGAAGCCATTCCTGGCAGGCATTCACATTGATCCCGTTGATCCTGAACACTCCATCAAGGTTAAAGAGCTAAGCCTGCGGTCACTCTCTGCAGATTTTAACAGCAGCTCACAAGGGCCATCGTTTCAGGAGATAGGAGCCAGCAGAATATCTATACTACGAATCATAGTGTCGAAAACAAAATGATAGAAGCAAATCAGGTGATGTAACCACTTTGATTATTTGATTAGGTACAATAACTTGTCATGCTACAAACCAAAGACTAGTAGCATCATATTGTTAATGCAAATGACATATCAGGTGGTCCGCTTAAGCCAACACCAATATTGTTTTGCCATGTGTGTTGATGTTTGAAAAATGAGAACGGCAGCGAAGAGGCTGGGATTATATCACGTCGGTGGTATCAAGGCCACTCATGCTAAGTTTATCACATCGGTGGTATCAAGGCCACTCATGCTAAATTAGATGAATTCAACAAAAGATAATTAGGTTGCAAGAGGAGCCCGTAGAACAACGGGAATGACTGTTGTTTGTTGAACACTAATTTACCCAAAATGCACTCTAACGATGGTTTACTTACTGTATGACACATACTGTGATTCTGTTCTGGTGAAAATGGATTGCAACTCATTCCATTAACTTCTTCATGTTTTAGCACCAGACTCTTTCTCTTCCCCGGTCTTTCTAGATGAATCTCTGATATCCTTCCATGTTCACAAACCATCCAGACCCTGCACAAGTACAATAAATCCCATAAATAAAATAAAAATGTGCGATTATAAATAAAGAATGCATGAAAGCGTTGACATGTGTCCATAAATTGTGTATCCCTCAGAGTCAAATTTGCACGGGCATCACTTCAAAAACCTTAAGCCACTCATGGTCACTCATGTACAAAATGTGTTCACACCAGCAGGGCATGAGGGCACACACTGCTGGGCCCATGCATGGTGAGGATCTGGCCTTTGGCTGCAGCTTGTTCAATGCATTTAGATGAGAGGGCAGCTGGGTCTCAGGTTGAGAAAGCAGCCTTTTCCTTGCTGTGATTAATGGTTAGGATCAGCCGGATCATCTGAGAAAGCTGCACGAATTTAACTCAAAAGAACCGACTGACTGGGACTGTATCATATGTTAAGCGGATATTTTGATTTCTTAGGGGTAATCCAACCATTAACCCCAAGATAGTCCAACAAAGACACAGAGCCATATGTGCATTCTGGAGGCCTATCGATTGGGCTGACCCATTTACCATAGTGAACGATTTATGAAGAAGATTGATGCAGAAGCTGAACTGCAGGAGTTTAAAATGTGGTCTAAGGTGATCAACCTTTTCAGAAATATTAATTTATCCTCAGACTGAAGAGCAATCTAGATAAACAGTTATACAACTTTGTTGGGTACAACTTAAACTTGTAAAGGAGGAAAAGTGAAACACAAAGTAGTGCAAAATCTATACTGCAACGCCTTCAATCAAAAGATTACAACGGAAAGTAAAATCGTATAGCCAAAATTATACAATAATAGCCAATCAGCGTTGAGCTAAACTGAGTGAGTGTGAATTGTCCTGGTACACCAACAACAAAAAAAAGTGTCAAGGGAAGCCAGTTTGAATTTGGCTTCTCACCAATCACATCAAAAGCTAAAAGGTCATTGACAGAAAAGAACGTGAATTCTTGCATCTCATTATGTTGTTGTTGTCCTCCGGTGGCTAGCTAGCTAGCTAAAATGGATTATAGCGGCGATTCTGATCCAACCATAAATTCATACATTGTGCTTCTGGCCTGAGAGGATGGAAGTTCAACATGTAGCTAAATGTAGTAGGCTAATGTTAACTAGCTGGCCTGGTGCATCGTTGCCCATGAAAGGAAGTTAGACTAGCAAGCAAGCATTTTAGCCAGGTAGCCTAGGACAACAAAAACTAAAAGTGTGTATGGTATGACAGAGTCATAGACCGTTTCGGCAACATGAAAGAGAGGAGGATGGCATTGGTGTTTCTCTACAAGTAGGGTGAGTCAACATGTTTTTCTACTTACTCACACACACACAGAAATCAGTACCATGGACAGCCACATCATATTTAGCTAACGTTGATTGGACTAAATAGTTTTTGAAATCTTTTAGTTTTCACTGTGTTAGACTAAGCATAGATTATTTGATAATATTGAAATGTTGAAGTTGAAATGGTGCTGGAATAGTGGAGGCAGCTCCTGTTTTCTTTGCGACTTGCGGTAACTCTCCGGTGTTCTAAATCAATAATTGTTTATTAGTACGAAAATGTCGGAAACATTAACTCGATTGACCGTGCTGTAGGTCATGTAACTGTTTGTCACATGCTTTGTGAACTCTACCGAACAGACATTGCTCTCCGGTTTTGTGATGAAACAAAGGTGTGGTTGAATTTATTCTGCCACTGTGTCTTTTTATTGTCTCGGCATTACGCCTGTATATCACGGTGGCAAGCGATATAAACTAACAGGTTATAGAGCAAACAATGCAATTATCACAACACATAGGTTGTAATATGGCTTTTTTTTCTCCTGGCTTTGCTTCCCCAGTGATTTTACCCACGCACCGTTAATGCTGTAAGAGTTATTAGAGCGTAGCTGGTCACAGGGCACATAGTGTATTTCTCAGAGTGTGATAACCAGCCACAGGGCTAAGGCATCCTCTCACCTGTCTCCAGATCAGGAATTAGCATGAATGCATCTGCCGTCTCTGTCCCCCCGGTGATGTGATGTCAGTTGTTGCAGTGCATAACGGAAGACTCAGGCGGAGAGGGAGAGAACACATTACGCCACACACCCTACGGGACCAATCACAGACAAATATAGCTTTGATGTGGGAGTACAAGCCAGCGGTACATCACATAGGTGTTTTGACATCTTTTCGTAAGTTGCTTAAATTATAATGATTATTTTGTCAAAAGATCAGGATGCTCCTATAAGCCTTCCTGTATTTAAATATGGATTATACCATAGCTAGTCAGATGAATTGACCTTATTTGCAAATCCTTGACATTGTGCATGACAAAAAGGTATAGAAATTGTACTATTGCCACAAAACGCACCTACAGTATACTCAAGTAATTAAAAGAACTGTACAACCTTCTAGTAATTAAAACAATTCTGTCTATGAAACAGAGAGCATGCACTAAACAGACCTATAATCATATCATCAACAGGAACATGTCAAGCATTGTGAATAAGGTAAATAAGGCTTGTTATTAATGGTGGCTCTGTTTAAAACTGATTCAAATGAAAAACACCTGTGTCAAAGAAAATAAAATGCTCGCCTTCAGCACTGTGGAAACACTTTTTCTGTATCTGTATGTGACATCATCACTGGAGGCAGTGGACATGGCATCCATCAGTGCGACACCCAGGGTGCCTGTAAAGCCACATCTCTCTCAGATGGATGGCTCTCCAACTGAAGGACAAGGGTGGTTGGGAGACATGATGCGAGATGTACTATGGACAGCAGTGGTGAAGAAAGGTGTATGGGACTAAAGGCTTCCGCATGCTTCCCAGCCGAAACAGTTCGGAAGAGTTTGTACATATATTATGACAACATTTTGTGAAGTTTCTGTTAGTTTTGGACTTCGGTAAGGATTTTGTCGGCTGTTCGGGCACACACATTTTTTTTCTCTCTCGAGGCAAGCCGAAGTCGGAAGCCGAAGTCGGTAGCCGAAGTCTACTCCTCTTCGTCTGTGATTGGTCAACAGTAGGGATTCTTCAATAAAGTCTTTGTTGTCATTCAATGAGACGACTCATTTTCATGCAATTTTTTTCAAGGAGAAATACTGCACCAAACATCTTAGCTAGTTAGATGTAAAGATCTCCTCGGCAAAAACGTCAAAATTAGGGTAAACATGGGGTTTCTTTATTCGCACCAAAGAAAATAAGTGAAAGACAAAACAGTACAGATAAAAAAAAAATGGTAAAAACGGTGTGTAGGTGAGGTTGGAAGCCCAAAAGGGCTGATATGAAAACCACACCACAAATATAAGTACAAAAAAAAAGATTTGTTCAATCAGTTAAACAAAGCATATTATTTACAATTGTACATGATACACTCAGTATACAAGAAAAAACATGTTTGATTACGTGTGTGAGTGAGAGTTAGGCTACATGGAGGGGATTATTGGGTAGTTTGGTTCATCAGGCTGACCCCCAGTCTTCATGGAGGGGATTATTGGGTAGTTTGGTTCATCAGGCTGACCCCCAGTCTTCATGGAGGGGATTATTGGGTAGTTTGGTTCATCAGGCTGACCCCCAGTCTTCATGGAGGGGATTATTGGGTAGTTTGGTTCATCAGGCTGACCCCCAGTCTTCATGGAGGGGATTATTGGGTAGTTTGGTTCATCAGGCTGACCCCCAGTCTTCATGGAGGGGATTATTGGGTAGTTTGGTTCATCAGGCTGACCCCCAGTCTTCATGGAGGGGATTATTGGGTAGTTTGGTTCATCAGGCTGACCCCCAGTCTTCATGGAGGGGATTATTGGGTAGTTTGGTTCATCAGGCTGACCCCCAGTCTTCATGGAGGGGATTATTGGGTAGTTTGGTTCATCAGGCTGACCCCCAGTCTTCATGGAAGGGATTATTGGGTAGTTTGGTACATCAGGCTGACCCCCAGTCTTCATGGAGGGGATTCTTGGGTAGTTTGGTTCATCAGGCTGACCCCCAGTCTTCATGGAGGGGATTATTGGGTAGTTTGGTTCATCAGGCTGACCCCCAGTCTTCATGGAGGGGATTATTGGGTAGTTTGGTTCATCAGGCTGACCCCCAGTCTTCATGGAGGGGATTATTGGGTAGTTTGGTTCATCAGGCTGACCCCCAGTCTTCATGGAGGGGATTATTGGGTAGTTTGGTTCATCAGGCTGACCCCCAGTCTTCATGGAGGGGATTATTGGGTAGTTTGGTTCATCAGGCTGACCCCCAGTCTTCATGGAGGGGATTATTGGGTAGTTTGGTTCATCAGGCTGACCCCCAGTCTTCATGGAGGGGATTATTGGGTAGTTTGGTACATCAGGCTGACCCCCAGTCTTTAGTTGAAGTTATTGAGGGATGATGAGGTTTAGGGCAATGTGAAGATAAGAATTGCAGAGTATGGTACCTCTGTATCTGATAGACAATTGACTATGTGAGGTGCAGCAGTGGGGAGAGAAGGTTATTGCAGTGTCTTGTGTTATATAGATGGATTTCATAATTAACCTGGAAGAATCCATTGAAGGATTTAGGTAAACTGTCTGGGAGGTATAAGTATTTGTAGATGTACATAATTGACGTACATTGATGTCGTAAATAGACAAGATATTGAGTTTCTTAAACAAAGGTGCAGATGGAGCCAGGTAATTAGAGGAGGTGGCTAGTCTTGCAAATGTATTTTGTATGATGAGTAATTTGTGTAGGTAGGAGGCATGTGTACTGGCCCAGACAATATTACAGTAAATGAGATATGGGTAAATTAAGCTATAGTATAGAGTTAGGAAGCAAGCCTGATGAACCAAACCACTGATCTTTCTGATGATACCAACAGATTTCATCACTTTGCTACAGACAAATTGAACATTATATTTCCAGGATAACTTTTCATCAATTTGAACTCTGAGGAATCTAGTGGATGTGACCTGTTCCATTTCATTCCCACCTATTGAGATTCTGTCTTTTAAACAATATTTCTTATTCTTACTAGTGAATACAATAAAGTTGGATTTTTTAATATTTAAAGATAATTTGTTTATCTGGAACCATTCATAAAATTTGGCCATACCTGAGTTGGCTTCATTAATTAGTGAATCAAAATTCTTGTGTGATAAAATCTAATTGGTATCATCAACAAAGAGAATGGGAAGTACAGTAGAAGACACAGCAGCAAGGTCATCGATATAGATTAGGAATAACAAAGGTCCAATTATCGAAACCCTGTGGCACACCACAGTAAATCTTGGCCCTGGTAGATGCACAGCCGTTTGCATGAACAAATTGTTCTCTATCATTAACATAACTATATAACCAATTATATGTATAATCATGAAAACCGTAATAATGCAATTTAGAAAGTAATATTTAATGATCAGCCGTGTCAAACGCTTCGGATAAATCTAAAAAGATACCAAGAGCGTATTCATTGTTGTTAAGGGCAGTAAAGATTTTATCCACATGTTGCAAAAGAGCCATATCTGTGGGGTAGTTTTTACGAAAACCATATTAGTGCTCATATAGAATACAGTGTTGAAACCATATTGGTGCTCATATAGAATACAGTGTTGAAACCATATTGGTGCTCATATAGAATACAGTGTTGAAACCATATTGGTGCTCATATAGAATACAGTGTTGAAACCATATTGGTGCTCAAATAGAATACAGTGTTGATTTAAATGTTTGAACTTTCTCTTATACACCAATTTTTCTATGATTTTAGAAAAACCAAGGTTTCCAGAACCTTCTGCTGCTCTCTTAACTTGTTTAACTAAGGGAAAGCAGTGGTGAAATACAGAGTTGAAAGATGTGAGAAAAGTCTGGTAAGCAGACTCCACATCGGCCTGATTATAATAAACATTTTCCCATTAAATATCATCAATCAACATCTTTAAAGCGCTCACAATTACTTTTATTAAATATTCTACATTTAATGCTATGAATCATTCCCATCTGTTCATTTCCAGCTGCCAAAGAGAAGTGGAAAACTGGAAAGTGGTCAGAAATGTCAGTATAAAGTATACCTGTATTAGGCAGCATTTATTTCACCTCGTACTTTCTGCTAGTGAGGTTGCTAGTTAGCTAACTGGGCTAGCCAGTGCCTAAATTACAGCTAGAAACAAACGATCAAACATAAAGGGGCGAGATATTTCACCCCATTAGAGGGGAGCATCTTGCCCCCAACATACTAACCTAACATATTACTACTTTAATCAAAAACAATCAAAATTTTTCTCTCTAAACAAGTGGATGAGTTATCTTAAGGCTTCCCTCCATGTACAGTACCAGTCAAAAGTTTGGACACACCTACTCATGCCAGGGTTTTTCTTTTATGCATTTCAATTAACAGGTGTGCCTTGTTAAAAGTTAATTGTGCAATTTCTTTCCTTCTTAATGCATTTGAGCCAATCAGTTCTGTTGTGACAAGGTAGGGTGGGGGTATACAGAAGATAGCCCTATTTGGTAAAAGACCAAGTCCATATTATTGCAAGGACAGCTCAAATAATCAAAGAGAAACGACAGTCCTCTGTAGCTCAATTGGTAGAGTATGGCGCTTGTAACGCCAGGGTAGTGGGTTCGATCCCCGGGACCACCCATCCTTAAAAATGTATGACACCTGACTATAAGTCGCTTTGGATAAAAGCGTCTGCTAAATGGCATATTATTATTATTATTACTTTAAGACATAAAGGTCAGTCAAAACGGAAAATGTGAAGAACTTTGAAAGTTTCTTCAAGTGTAGTGACAAAAATCATTAAGCGCTATGATGAAACTGGCTCTCATGAGGACTACCACAGGAAAGGAAGACCCAGAGTTACCTCTGCTGCAGAGGATAAGCTCAGAGTTACCAGCCTCAGAAATTGCAGCCCAAATAAGTGCTTCACAGAGTTCAAGTAACAGACACATCTCAACATCAACTGTTTAGAGGAGACTGCATGAATCAGGCCTTCATGGTCGAATTGCTGCAAATAAACCACTACTAAAGGACACCAATAAGAAGAAGAGACTTGTTTGGGCCAAGAAACACGAGCAATGGACATTAGACCGGTGGAAATCTGTCCTTTGGTCTGGAGTCCAAATTTGAGATTTTTGGTTCCAACCGCTGTGTCTTTGTGAGACGCAGTGTAGGTGAACGGATGATCTCTGCATGTGTACTTAATAATAATAATAATAATATGCCATTTAGCAGACGCTTTTATCCAAAGCGACTTACAGTCATGCGTGCATACATTTTTGTGTATGGGTGGTCTCGGGGATCGAACCCACTACCTTGGCGTCTTACCCCAGGGGGCGGGGCGTCTCACCCCATAGTACCCTAATGACCCTACTCGTTCGGTTCGGTTCGCCTAGCCTAGCCTAGCCTATTGCCAACTGAATCATTCTGACGCCTTTACTCTCGGCATGTCTCCAGCTTTCATTACAAGTGATCCTCTGAATTATAGAGCCAATGCTTCTGGAAGCGGAGAGATGCCCTTGTCGTGGCAATAAAAGAACCACCATTTTCTCATGTGAGTCAGACAAGACACCCATCTGTGTAGCAGAGGGACAGGGTGTCCACTGCCCTGTGGGGGCCTGCTATAGCGTCACAGACACTGATTTGTATTACACACATTCATGACAGGGATGAGACACCTCCTCCTGCTCAGGGGCCTCATTTATAAGAGTTGCGTAAATTTAACACTAAATATCTGGGTGCACCATTTATGAAAAGACTGTGCACTCAAAAATATTGAGATGTATTAACTTTGTGCATGCAATACGTACAGTGCATTAAGGTCGCACAGTTGACAGTGCATGTCAGAGCAAAAAACAAGCCATGAGGTTGAAGGAATTGTCCGTAGAGGTCAGAGACAGGATTGTGTCGAGGCACAGATCTGGGGAAGGATACAAAAAACATTCTGCAGCATTGAAGGTCCCCAAGAACACAGTGGCCTCCATCATTCTTAAATGGAAAAAGTTTGGAACCACCAAGACTCTTCCTAGAGCTGGCTGCCTGGCCAAACTGAGCAATCGGGGGAGAAGGGCCTTGGTCAGGGAGGTGACCAAGAACCTGATGGTCACTCTGACAGAGCTGCAGAGTTCCTCTGTGGAGATGGGAGAACCTTCAAGAAGGACAACCATCTCTGTAGCACTCCACCAATCAGGCCTCTATGGTAGATTGGCCAGACGGAACCACTCCTCAGTAAAAGGCACATGACAGCTCGCTTGGAGTTTGCCAAAGGCACCTAAAGGACTCTCAGACCATAATAAACAAGATTCTCTGGTCTGATGAAACCAAGATTGAACTCTTTCGCCTGAATGCTAAGCGTCACGTCTGGAGGAAACCTGGCACCATCCCTACGGTGAAGCATGGTGGTGGCAGCATCATGTTGTGGGGATGTTTTTAAGCAGCAGGAACTGGGAGACTAGTCAGGATCGAGGGTAAGATGAACGGAGCAAAGTACAGAGAGATCCTTGATGAAAGTTCACCTTCCAACAGGACAACGACCCTAAGCACACAGCCAAAACAACGCAGAAGTGGCTTCGGGACAAGTCTCAATGTCCTTGAGTGGCCCAGCCAGAGCCTGGACTTTAACCCGATTGAACATCTCTGGAGAGACCTGAAAATAGCTGTGCAGCGACTCTCCCCATCCAACCTGACAGAGATTTAGAGGATCTGCAGAGAAGAATGGGAGAAACTCCCCAAATACAGGTGTGCCAAACTTGTAGCGTCATACCCAAGAAGACTCAAGGCTGTAATCGCTGCCAAAGGTGCTTCAACAAAGTAATGAGTAAAGGGTCTGAATACTTATGTAAAATGTAATATTTCAGTTTCTTATTTTTAATACACACATTTCTAAAAAGCTGTTTTTGCTTTGTCATTATGGGGTGTTGTGTGTAGATTGATGAGGAGAGAAAAAACATTTAAATCCATTTTAGAATAAGGCTGTAACGTAACAAAATGTGGAAAAAGTCAAGGGGTCTGAATACTTTCCAAATATAAATTACACCTGTCCTAAAAAAAAGTGTGCACGTGAACGAGCATTATAACTCCTCCTGAAAAATGCCCATAACTCCCCTTTTATGGTGACAATAAGCCCTTATTTGCTGTATACTTTGAACGTTTGGGAATTAGACAAAGACAGTATCTAAAGGAAATAGCAATGGCGAACTTGATCAAAGTCTTTGGAGGTGTTGGCAGAGTGTTTTCTTTTGCAGTGACATTTGCTGTATCTGACCGTTTCTGAAAGACCAAAACAGTTGCAAATTGTTGTGGACCTGTAAACAGATCGTTTGAACGCAATAATGTTTGCGTTCTCTTTTTCCCCCGAACCTAAATATGCTCCACTGCCCGTAAATTCTGAAACGGCCAACTTACAGTGGTAGCCTACACACTTCAATGCAAAATATCAACTGTCTGTTCACCTGTTAAATTCTACTGTATATTATAACCGCGCTCCCTGTCAGGTGCATAGAGCAAAAAATATAAATAATAATAGCCTATCTAATATGACCAATTAAATGAGAGATGCACATGGTAATATATTGTATGGCTCCTTCGGGAATATGAACTCAACTGTCTCAACATGGCCAGAAAAGGTGAGGAATATATTCTGGAATGGTGATGATATATGTATTATGCTTATAAATGAAATATTGTCTACGCGAGAAAAATACTTGAAATAGCTTATCTATTTACTACTGTGAAGTGGGTCCAATTAACTGAGAGATGGGCAGAATGGTAGGTAGCCTATACTAACTTGTTGTAGGCCTATAGGCTATTTCGTGACACGAGTAGCCCATGAAATAATCAGAAAAGGTGAGGAATTTAATCTGCAATGGTCATGGAAATAAATTAAATAATAGGAAATATATGCCTATTTCTAATTATTTTACAATGCAAAGGTAAAAAAAAAAAAAAAATGATGCTCTTCTCACTAACAGCAAATGATTGCATCTCGTTATTATATTTAGCTAGCTCTTTCTTTTCTTCTTACGAATAAGAGCGTCATACACTGACTGTACACAACATTAAGAACACCTGCTCTTTCCATGACATGGACTGACCAGGTGAATACAGGCGAAAGCTACGATCCCTTATTGATGTCACTTGTTAAATCCACTTCAATCAGTGAAGATCAGGGATGGGAAACTTTGATGGGGTGGGGGCCACAAAAAAACTCATCATGAGGTGCCGCAGTGGCTCGTGCCCCCTTGCGAGCAAAACATTTTAGCGGCCCCACTCCTGACAGCAAAGAGAAACATTTTACTTTTTAAAGTTAATTTCCTGCAATTCTACACATTTTGCCATGTGGCGTAGAGAAAATGTTGCAGTTTTAAAGCAAGTTTGCTGCAATTCTACACATTTTACCATGAGGCGGAGAGAAGATTTAGCGATTTTATAACTCATTTCATACAGTTCTGCTCAGTTTTACAGCTAATTTCCTAAAATTCTACACATTTTGACATAAGGTGGAGGCATATGTTTGCAGTTTTTAATATGATAACTGATGATCAATGGGCCCCACCCCGGTCAGTAATTCAACCATGTCTACTACAAGTTTAGATAGCTGGCCGCTATACTAACTTACCAATCTAAAAAAGAAATAGCTGACATGGGCTAATTGAGTGACTGCTGATACACAACCAAATTTCCAAATTTCTAAATTGCACCTTACTTCTGACCTAACTCTCAACATGTATTTATTTTTTATGTCGCGGCCCTACAAAATGTGGGCCGCTGGCCGCCAGTTGCCCATCCCTGGTGTAGATGAAGGGGAAGAGACAGGTTGAAAAATATTTATTATCCTTGAGACAATTGAGCCATGGATTGTCTATGTGTGCCATTCAGAGGGTGAATGGGCAAGACAAAATATTTAAGTGCCTTTGAACCGGATATGGTAGTAGGTGCCAGGCACACCGGTTTGAGTGTCAAGAACTGCAACGCTGCTGGGTTTTTTCACGCTCAACAGTTTCCGGTGTGTATCAAGAATGGTCCACCACCCAAAGGACATCCAGCCAACTTGACAACTGTGGGAAGCATTGGAGTCAACATGGGCCAAGCATCCCTGTGGAACACTTTAGACACCTTGTAGAGTCCATGCCCCAACGAATTGAGGCTGTTCTGAGGGCAAATGGGGTGCAACTCAATATTAGGAAGGTGTCCTGCCTTGGTATAGGCTCTGAGATGAAATAAATAGGCAATGACGTCTCGCTCCTATCGCACACCAATACTGTAGCCTACCAGTCTACCCATACTGTCAAATATTTACATATGTTACCGGTCTATTTACTGTGTTGGCAGGATGTTTTAATCATTAGCGGTGATTTATGCTGCATATGGAAAAGGACTGTGTCAGTTTGTGAAAACAATGGAAAATTGTCGTGGACCTGTCAGCAGAACGTTTGTATTCAACAATGTTTTGCATCGACTTTTTCCCCCAACCTAAATATGATGGACTGCCCACGAATTCTGAAACATTGTCTAAGGAAGGCTACAAAAAAAAATATATATATGCAATTACAGTGCTTCAATATAAAATGTTCATCTGTCAAATTCGACTGTATACCGGTATTAGCCTATAAACCACGCTGCCTATGATATTGAAGGGGAGGTGAGCACATTCTCACGTCAAGTTAAATTTGTATAAATGCCAACTTTTGCCTGAAAACTGGCACAAACACATTTATATTTTGTACATATGCACGGTCTATAAATGAGGACCCAGGTGTGGGAGCCTGCCTCTCAATTAGCAAGCCAGTCTAATTTGGAGGACACGTCACTCTTCCAACGGGGAGCCTGACCCTTGGAGTACACCTGCAGCAGAATTAACATAAGCTCATGCACGCTTCACAGACATCAGGTTTCTATGGCTCTCAGAGCAATCAACTATACCTTCCCTTCTTGTTAGGATCACAAGTGAGGATTCTTGACAGATCTGGGTATTTTGTAGTCTGGGGGTCACAACTCTCACCTGTGGACTAATAAACATCCTCACTCACTGCAAGGCACATACTTGGTCCTGTTCAATTATCTAAGAGGTACTCAGAAACACATTAACAGACAGAATTACAGGCCTACAGGTTCACATCCTTACATTTACATTTGAGTACAGTAGTTATCCTATATTTTGGTAACAGTCATTCTGAAGGGATGTTTAGTATATTGCATGAATCACAAATGGGAAATGCTAGTTCTGATTACATCAATAATGGCCAGCTCTATGCAGAGCACTATGACTGAGGAAAAATCTTTCTAAATACAACTGTTTTGACATAAATGTTCAGCATGCAGAATTTCCCCTCATGCACAGGTGAATTGAGTCAGTAATATTTTAGATTATTCAAATAGCCATCCTTTGCCTTGATGACAGCTTTGCACACTCTTGGCATTCTCTCAACCAGCTTCATGAGTTAGTCACCTGGAACGCATTTCAATTAACAGGTTTGCCTTCTTAAAAGTTAATTTGTGGAATTGATTTCCGTCTTAATGCGTTTGAGCCAATCAGTTGGGTTGTGACAAGGTAGGGGGGGGGGGGGAGGTATACAGAATATAGCCCTATTTGGTAAAAGACCAAGTCCATATTATGGCAAGAACAGATCAAATAAGCAAAGAGAAATGACTGTCATTACCTTAAGACATGAAGGTCAGTCAAAACGGAAAATGTCAAGAACTTTGAAAGTTTCTTCAAGTGCAGTCACAAAAACCATCAAGCGCTATGATGAAACTGGCTCTCATGAGGACCGCCACAGGAATAGAAGACTCAGAGTTACCTCTGCTGCAGAGGATAAGTTCATTCGAGTTACCAGCCTCAGAAATTGCAGCCCAAATAAATGCTTCACAGAGTTCAAGTAACAGACACAGCTCAACATCAACTGTTCAGAGGGGACTATGTGAATCAGGCCTTCATCAAATCAAATTGTATTTGTCACATGCGCCGAATACAACAGGTGTAGACCTTACAGTGAAATGCTTACTTACAAGCCCTTAACCAATAATGCAGTTTTAAGAAAGAATACAATATCAAATAATCTGAAATAAAAGTAACAAATAATTAAAGAGCAGCAGTAGAAATAACAATAGCGAGTCTATATACATGGGGTACGGGTACCGAGTCAATGTGCGGGGGCACCGATTAGTCGAGGTAATTGGAGTAATATGTACATGTACAGTTGAAGTCGGAAGTTTACATACACCTTAGCCAAATACATTTAAACTCAGTTTTTCACCATTCCTGACATTTAATCCTAGTAACAATTCCCTGTCTTAGGTCAGTTAGGATCACCACTTTATTTTAAGAATGTGAAATGTCAGAATAATAGTAGAGAGAATGATTTATTTCAGCTTTTATTTCTTTCATCACATTCCCAGTGGGTCAGAAGTTTATATACACTCAATTAGTATTTGGTAGCATTGCCTTTAAATTGTTTAACTTGGGTCAAACATTTCGGGTAGCCTTCCACAAGCTTCCCACAATAAGTTGGGTGAATTTTGGCCCATTCCTCCTGAAAGAGCTGGTGTAACTGAGTCAGGTTTGTAGGCCTCCTTGCTCGCACACGCTTTTTCAGTTCTGCCCACAAATGTTCTATAGGATTGAGGTCAGGGCTTTGTGATGGCCACTCCAACACCTTGACTTTGTTGTCCTTAAGCCATTTTGCCACAACTTTGGAAGTATGCTTGGGGTCATTGTCCATTTGGAAGACTCATTTGCGACCAAGCTTTAAGTTCCTGACTGATGTCTTGAGATGTTGCTTCAATATATCCATATAATTTTCCTTCCTCATCATGCCATCTATTTTGTGAAGTGCACCAGTCCCTCCTGCAGCAAAGCACCCCCACAGCATGATGCTGCCACCCCCGTGCTTCACGGTTGGGATGGTGTTCTACGGCTTGCAAGCAACCCCCTTTTTCCTCCAAACATAAAGATGGTCATTATGGCCAAACAGTTCTATTTTTGTTTCATCAGACCAGAGGACATTTCCCCAAAACGTACGATCTTTGTCCCCATGTGCAGTTGCAAACCGTAGTCTGGCTTCTTTATGGTGGTTTTGGAGCAGTGGCTTCTTCCTTGCTGAGCGGCCTTTCAGGTTATGTCAATATAGGACTTGTTTTGCTGTGGATATAGATACCTTTGTACCTGTTTCCTCCAGCATCTTCACAAGGTCCTTTGCTGTTGTTCTGGGATTGATTTGCACTTTTCGTACCAAAGTACGTTCATCTCTAGCAGACAGAACGCGTCTCCTTCCTGAGCGGTATGACAGCTGCGTGGTCCCATGGTCTTTATACTTGCGTACTATGTTTGTACAGATGAACGTGGTACCTTCAGGCGTTTGGAAATTGCTCCCAAGGATGAACCAGACTTGTGGAGGTCTACAATTCTTTTTCTGAGGTTATGGCTGATTTCTTTTGATTTTCCCATGATGTCAAGCAAAGAGACACTGAGTTTGAAGGTAGGCCTTGAAATACATCCACAGGTACACCTCCAATTGACTCAAATGATGTAAATTAGCCTATCAGAAGCTTCTAAAGCCATGACATTTTCTGGAATTTTCCAAGTTGTTTAAAGGCACAGTCAACTTAGTGTATGTAAACCTCTGACCCACTGGAATTGTGATACAGTGAATTATAAGTGAAATAATCTGTCTGTAAACCATTATTGGAAAAATTACTTGTGTCATGCACAAAGTAGATGTCCTAACCGACTTGCCAAAAGTATAGTTTGTTAACAGGAAATTTGTGGAGTGGTTGAAAAACAAGTTTTAATGACTCCAACCTAAGTGTATGTAAACTTCCGACTTCAACTGTAGGTAGAATTATTAAAGTGACTATCCATAGATAATAAAAAGAGAGTAGCAGCAGTGTAAAAGAGGGGTGGGGGAGGGGGCAATGCAAATAGTCTGGGTAGCCATTTGATTAGATGTTCAGGAGTCTTATGGCTTGGGGGTAGAAGCTGTTTAGAAGCCTCTTGGACCTAGACTTGGCGCTCCGGTACCGCTTGCCGGGCGGTAGCAGAGAGAACAGTCTATGACTAGGGTGGCTGGAGTCTTTGATAATTTTTAGGGCCTTCCTCTGACACCGCCTGGTATAGAGGTCCTGGATGGCAGGAAGCTTGGCCCCAGTGATGTACTGGGCCGTACGCACTACCCTCTGTAGTGAATTGCGGTCGGAGGCCGAGCAGTTGCCATACCAGGCAGTGATGCAACCAGGCAGGATGCTCTCGATGGTGCAGCTGTAGAACCTTTTGAGGATCTGAGGACCCATGCCAAATCTTTTCAGTATCCTTAGGGGGAATACGTTTTGTCGTGCCCTCTTCACGACTGTCTTGGTGTGCTTGGACTATGTTAGTTTGTTGGTGATGTGGACACCAAGGAACTTGAAGCTCTCAACCTGCGCCACTACAGCCCCGTCGATGAGAATGGGGGCGTGCTCGGTCCTCTTCTTTTTCCTGTAGTCCACAATCATCTCCTTTGTCTTGATCACGTTGAGGGAGAGGTTGTTGTTCTGGCACCACAATGCCAGGTCTCTGACCACCTCCCTATAGGCTGTCTCATCATTGTCGGTGATCAGGCCTACCACTGTTGTGTAATCGGCAAACTTAATGATGGTGTTGGAGTCGTGCCTGGCCATGCAGTCATGAGTGACCAGGGAGTACAGGAGAGGACTGAGCACACACCCCTGAGGGGCCCCCGTGTTGAGGATCAGCGTGGCGGATGTGTTGTTACCTACCCTTACCACCTGGTGGCGGCCCGTCAGGAAGTCCAGGATCCAGTTGCAGAGGGAGGTGTTTAGTCTCAGGGTCCTTAGCTTAGTGATGAGCTTTGAGGGCACTATGGTGTTGAACGCTGAGTTGTAGTCAGTGAATAGCATTCTCACAGGGTGTGAAAGGGCAGTGTGGAGCGCAATAGAGATTGCACCATCTGCGGATCTGTTGGGGCGATATGCAAATTGGAGTGGGTCTATGGATTCTGGGATAATGGTGTTGATGTGAGCCATGACCAGCCTTTCAAAGCACTTCATGGCTACAGACGTGAGCACTACGGGTCGGTAGTCATTTAGGCAGGTTACCTTAGTGTTCTTGGGCACAGGGACTATGGTGGTCTGCTTGAAACATGTTGGTATTACAGACTCAGACAGGGAGAGGTTAAAAATGTTTTGTTTTTTTTACCTTTATTTAACCAGGTAAACCAGTTGAGAGCAAGTTCTAATTTACAACTGCGACCTGGCCAAGATAAAGCAAAGCAGTGCGATAAAAAACAACAACACAGAGTTACATATGGGGTAAACAAAACATAAAGTCAAAAATACAACAGAAGATATATATACAGTGTGTGCAAATGTAGCAAGTTATGGAGGTAAGGCAATAAATAGGCCATAGTGCAAAATAATTACAATTTAGTATTAACACTGGAATGATAGAGATACTGGGGTGCAAATGAGCAAAATAAATAACAATATGGGGATGAGGTAGTTGGGTGGGCTAATTACAGATGGGCTGTGTACAGGTGCAGTGATCGGTAAGGTGCTCTGACAACTGATGCTTAAAATTAGTGAGGGAGATAAGAATCTCCAGCTTCAGAAATTTTTGCAGTTCGTTCCAGTCATTGGCAGCAGAGAACTGGAAGGAATGGTGGCCAAAGGAGGTGTTGGCTTTGGGGATGACCAGTGAGATATACCTGCTTGAGCACATACTACGGGTGGGTGTTGCTATGGTGACCAATGAGCTAAGATAAGGCGGGGATTTGCCTAGAAGTGATTTATAGATGACCTGGAGCCAGTGGGTTTGGCAACGAATATGTAGTGAGGACCAGCCAACAAGAGCGTACAGGTCACAGTGGTGGGTAGTATATGGGGATTTGGTGACAAAACGGATGGCACTGTGATAGACTACTTCCAATTTGCTGAGTAGAGTGTTGGAGGCTATTTTGTAAATGACATATCCGAAGTCAAGGATCGGTAGGATAGTCAGTTTAACGAGGGCATGTTTGGCAGTATGAGTGAAGGAAGCTTTGTTTGTGAAATAGGAAGCTGATTCTAGATTTAACTTTGGATTGGAGATGCTTAATGTGAGTCTGGAAGGATAGTTTACAGTCTAACCAGACACCTAGGTATTTGTAGTTGTCCACATACTCTAGGTCAGACCCGCCGAGAGTAGTGATTCTAGTCGGGTGGGTGGGTGCCAGCAGCGTTCGATTGAAGAGCATGCATTTAGTTTTACTTGTGTTTAAGAGCAGTTGGAGGCTATGGAAGGAGTGTTGTATGGCATTGAAGCTCGTTTGGAGGTTTGTTAACACAGTGTCCAATGAAGGGCCAGATGTATACAAAATGGTGTCGTCTGCGTAGAGGTGGATCTGAGAGTCACCAGCAGCAAGAGCGACATCATTGATATACACATAGAATAGAGTCGGCCCAATAATTGAACCCTGTGGCACCCCCATAGAGACTGCCAGAGGTCCAGACAACAGGCCCTCCGATTTGACACATTGAACTCTATCTGAGAAGTAGTTGGTGAACCAGGCGAGGAAGTCATTTGAGAAACCAAGGCTAGTTAGTCTGCCAATAAGAATGCGGTGGATGACAGAGTCGAAAGCCTTGGCCAGGTCGATGAAGACAGCTGCACAGTACTGTCTATTATCGATCGCGGTTATAACATCGTTTAGGACCTTGAGCGTGGCTGAGGTGCACCCATGACCAGCTCGGAAACCGGATTGCATAGCGGAGAAGGTACGGTGGGATTCGAAATGGTTGGTGATCTGTTTGTTAACTTGGCTTTCAAAAACTTTCGAAAGGCAGGGTAGGATGGAAATACAGTGAGGGAAAAAGGTATTTGATCCCCTGCTGATTTTGTAAGTTTGCCCACTGACAAAGACATGATCAGTCTATAATTTTAATGGTAGGTTTATTTCATCAGTAAGAGACAGATTAACAACAAAAAAATCCAGAAAAACGCATGTAAAAAATGTTATAAATTGATTTGCATTTTAATGAGGGAAATAAGAATTTGACCCCTCTGCATAACATGACTTAATACTTGGTGGCAAAACCCTTGTTGGCAATCACAGAGGTCAGACGTTTCTTGTAGTTGGCCACCAGGTTTGCACACATCTCAGGAGGGATTTTGTCCCACTCCTCTTTGCAGATCTTCTCCAAGTCATTAAGGTTTCGAGGCTGACGTTTGGCAACTCGAACCTTCAGCTCCCTCCACATATTTTCTATGGGATTAAGGTCTGGAGACTGGCTAGGCCACTCCAGGACCTTAATGTGCTTCTTCTTCAGCCACTCCTTTGCTGCCTTGGCCTGTGTTTTGGGTCATTGTCATGCTGGAATACCCATCCACGACCCATTTTCAATGCCCTGGCTGAGGGAAGGAGGTTCTCACCCAAGATTTGATGGTCATGGCCCTGTCCATCGTCCCTTTGATGCGGTGAAGTTGTCCTGTCCCCTTAGCAGAAAAACACCCCCAAAGCATAATGTTTCCACCTCCATGTTTGACGGTGGGGATGGTGTTCTTGGGGTCATAGGCAGCATTCTTCCTCCTCCAAACACGGCGAGTTGAGTTGATGCCAAAGAGCTCGATTTTGGTCTCATCTGACCACAACACTTTCACCCAGTTCTCCTCTGAATCATTCAGTTGTTCATTGGCAAACTTCAAACGGGCCTGTATATGTGCTTTCTTGAGCAGGGGACCTTGCGGGCGCTGCAGGATTTCAGTCCTTCACGGCGTAGTGTGTTACCAATTGTTTTCTTGGTGACTATGGTCCCAGCTGCCTTGAGATCATTGACAAGATCCTCCCGTGTAGTTATGGGCTGATTCCTCACCGTTCTCATGATCATTGTAACTCCACAAGGTGAGATCTTGCATGGAGCCCCAGGCCGAGGGAGATTGACAGTTATTTTGTGTTTCTTCCATTTGCGAATAATCGCACCAACTGTTGTCACCTTCTCACCAAGCTGCTTGGCGATGGTCTTGTAGCCCATTCCAGTCTTGTGTAGGTCTACAATCTTGTCCCTGACATCCTTGGAGAGCTCTTTGGTCTTGGCAATGGTGGAGAGTTTGGAATCTGATTGATTGATTGCTTCTGTGGACAGGTGTCTTTTATACAGGTAACAAACTGAGATTAGGAGCACTCCTTTTAAGAGTGTGCTCCTAATCTCAGCTCATTACCTGTATAAAAGACACCTGGGAGCCAGAAATCTTTCTGATTGAGAGGGGGTCAAATACTTATTTCCCTCATTAAAATGCAAATCAATTTATAACATTTTTGACATGCGTTTTTCAGGATTTTTTTGTTGTTATTCTGTCTCTCACTGTTCAAATGAACCTACCATTAAAATTATAGACTGATCATTTCTTTGTCAGTGGGCAAACGTACAAAATCATAAGGGGATCAAATACTTTTTTCCCTCACTGTAGGTCTGTAACAGTTTGGATCTAGAGTGTCACCCCCTTTGAAGAGGGGGATGACCGCGGCAGCTTTCCAATCTCTGGGGATCTCAGACATTACGAAAGAGAGGTTGAACAGGCTAGAAATAAGGGTTGCGACAATTTCGGCGGCTAATTTTAGAAAGAAAGGGTCCAGATTGTCTAGCCCAGCTGATTTGTAGGGGTCCAGATTTTTCAGCTCTTTCAGAACATCAGCTGTCTGAATTTGTGTGAAGGAGAAGCGGGGGTGGGGGCATGGGCAAGTTGCAGCGGAGGGTGCAGAGCTGGTGGCCGGGGTAGTGGTAGCCAGGTGGAAAGAATGGCCAGCCGTAGCAAAATGCTTGTTGAAATTCTCGATTATTGTAGATTTATCGGTGGTGATAGTGTTTCCTAGCCTCAGTGTAGTTGTGCTCTTATTCTCCATGGACTTTACAGTGTCCCAAAACTTTTTGGAGTTAGTGCTACAGGATGCAAATTTCTGTTTGAAAAAGCTAGCCTTTGCTTTCCTAACTGCTTGTGTATATTGGTTCCTAACTTCCCTGAAAAGTTGCATATCGTGGGGGCTGTTCGATGCTAATGCAGTACGCCACAGGATGTTTTTGTGCTGGTCAAGGGCAGTCAAGTCTGAGGAGAACCAGGGGCTATATCTGTTCTTAGTTCTGAATTTTTTGAATGGGGCATGCTTATTTAAGATTGAGAGGAAAGCACTTTTAAAGAACAACCAGGCATCCTCTACTGACGGAATGAGATCGATATCCATCCAGGATATCTGGGCCAGGTCAATTAGGAAGGCCTGCTCGCTAAAGTGTTTTAGGGAGCGTTTGACAGTGATGAGGGGTGGTCGTTTGACCGCGGACCCATTACGGACGCAGGCAATAAGGCAGTGATCACTGAGATCCTGGTTGAAGACAGCGGAGGTGTATTTAGAGGGTAAGTTAGTCAGGATGATATCTATGAGGGTGCCCATGTTTACGGATTTAGGGTTGTACCTGGGAGGTTCCTTGATAATTTGTGTGAGATTGAGGGCATCTAGTTTGGATTTTAGGATGGCTGGGGTGTTAAGCATATCCCAGTTTAGGTCACCAAGCAGTACGAACTCTGATGATAGATGGGGGGCAATCAATTCACATATGGTGTCCAGGGCACAGCTGGGGGCTGAGGGGGGTCTGTAGCAAGCGGCAACAGTGAGAGACTTATTTCTGGAAAGGTGGATTTTTAGAAGTAGGAGCTCAAACTGTTTGGGCACAGACCTGGATAGTATGATAGAGCTCTGCAGTCTATCTCTACAGTAGATTGCAACTCTACCCCCTTTGGCAGTTCTATCTAGACGGAAAATGTTGTAGTTGGGGATGGACATTTCTGCATTTTTGGTGGCCTTCCAAAGCCAGGATTCAGACACTGCTAGAACATCAGGGTTGGCGGAGTGTGCTAACGCAGTGAATAACTCAAACTTAGGAAGAAGGTTTCTGATGTTAACATGCAAAAAGCCAAGGCTTTTACGGTTACAGAAGTCAACAAATGATAGAGCCTGGGGAGTAGGAGTGATACTGGGGGCTGCAGGGCCTGGGTTAACCTCTACATCACCAGAGGAACAGAGGAGGACTAGAATAAGGATACGGCTAAAGGCTTTAAGAACTGGTCTTCTAGTGCGTTGGGTACAGAGAATAAAAGTTGCAGATTTCCGGGTGTTGTAGAAAAGATTCAGGGCATTATGTACAGACGAGGATATGGATGGATATTGGTACAGTGGAGATAAACCTAAGCGTTGGGTAGCAATGAAAGAGATAGCATCACTGGAGGCACCGATTGAGCCGGTCTCCGTGTGTATGGGGGGTGGAACAAAGGAGCTATTTGAGGCAGTTTGAGAGGGATTTGCAGTTCTAGATAAAAGGTAAGTAAATAATAGAATCCGTTCCACATTGAGTGAGGCGGGTTGCAGGAAAGTATATTTAGTAGAAAGGATGAAAAGTGTGATAGGGGAAATATATACAACAAAAGAAAAAGAAAAAGAAAAAAACAGGCTATTTACACGGACACATAACAGAGTACACGACCGCACTGCTACGCCATCTTGGAGCATTGCCTGTTGGTCAGCGCATGCTCGGAGTACACGTCCTGGTAATCCGTCTGGCCCTGCGGCCTTGTGAATGTTGACATATTTAAAGGTCTTACTCACATCGGCTACGGAGAGCATGATCACACAGTCATCCGGAACAGCTGATGCTCTCATGCATGTTTCAGTGTTACTTGCCTTCGAAGCGAGCATAGAAGTAATTTAGCTCGTCTGGTAGGCTCGTGTCACTGGGCAGCTCGCGGCTGTGCTTCCCTTTGTAATCTGTAATAGTTTGCAAGCCCTGCCACATCCGACCAGCGTCAGAGCTGGTGTAGTATGATTCGATCTTAGTCCTGTATTGACGCTTTGCCTGTTTGATGGTTCGTCGGAGGGCATAGCGGGATCTCTTATTAGCTTCCGGGTTAGAGTCCCGCTCCTTGAAAGCGGCAGCTCTACCCTTTAGCTCGGTGTGGATGTTGCCTGTAATCCATGGCTTCTGGTTGGGGTATGTACGTACAGTCACTGTGGGGTCTTTGTACGACGTCATCTATGCACTTATTGATGAAGCCAGTGACTGATGTGGTGTACTCCTCAATGCCATCAGAAGAATCCCCGAACATATTCCAGTCTGTGCTAGCAAAACAGTCCTGTAGCTTAGCATCTGCTTCATCTGACCACTTTTTTATTGACCGAGTCACTGGTGCTTCCTGCTTTAGCTTTTGCTTGTAAGCAGGAATCAGGAGGATAGAATTATGGTCAGATTTTCCAAACGGAGGGCAAGGGAGAGCTTTGTACGTGTCTCTGTGTGTGGAGTAAAAGTGGTCTAGAGTTTTTTCCCTCTGGTTGCACATTTAACATGCTGGTAGAAATTAGGAAAAAACGGATGTAAGTTTCCATGCATTAAAGTCCCCGGCCACTAGGAGGGCCGCCTCTGGATGAGCGTTTTCCTGTTTGCTTATGGCCGTATACAGTTCATTGAGTGCGGTCTTAGTGCCAGCATCTTTTGTGGTGGTAAATACACAGCTACGAAGAATATAGATGAAAACTCTCTTGGTAGATAGTGTGGTCTACAGCTTATCATGAGATACTCTACCTCAGGTGAGCAAAACCTCGAGACTTCCTTAGATATCGTGCACCAGCTGTTGTTCACAAAGATACATAGACCGCTGTTCTATCCTGCCGATACAGTGTATAACACGCCAGCTGTATGTTATTCATGTCATCGTTCAGCCACAACTCGGTGAAACATAAGATATTACAGTTTTTAATGTCCCGTTGTTAGGATATGCGTGCCTGTAGTTCGTCCACTTTATTATCAAGCGATTGTAAATTGGCCAATAGTATCGATGGCAAAGGCAGATTAGCCAGTCGTCAGTGGCTCCTTACCAAGCACCCCGATCTCCTTCCGCGATATCTCCTTTTCTTTCTACTGCGAATGGCAGGGATGAGGGCCCTGTCGGGTGTCTGGAGCAAATCCCTCTCGAATTGCTGCAAAGAAACCACTACTAAAGGACACCAATAAGAAGAGACGTGCTTGGGCCAAGAAACACGAGCAATGGACATTAGACTGGTGGAAATTAGTCCTTTGGTCTGATGAGTCCAAATTTGAGATTTTTGGATGAAACCACTGTGTCTTTGTGAGACGCGGTGTGGGTGAACGGATGATCTCCGCATGTGTACTTCCCACCGTAAAGCATGGAGGAGGAGGTGCTATGGTGTGGGGTTGCTTTGCTGGTGACACTGTCTGTGATGTATTTAGAATTCAAGGCACACTTAACAAGCATGGCTACCACAGCGTTCTGCAGCTATATGCCATCCCATCTGGTTTAGGCTTAGTGGGACTATCAATTGTTTTTCTACAGGACAATGACCAAACACACCTCCAGGCTGTGTAAGGGCTATTTTACCAAGAAGGACAGTGATGGAGTGCTGCATCAGATGACCTGGCTTCCACAATCCCCCGACCTCAACTCAATTGAGATGGTTTGGGATGAGTCGGACAGCAGAGTGAAGGCCAACAAGTGCTCAGCATATGTGGGAACTCCTTCAACACTGTTGGAAAAGCATTCCAGGTGAAGCTGGTTGAGAGAATGCCAAGAGTGTGCAAAGCTGTCATCAAGGCAAAGGGTGGCTATTTGAAGAATCTCAAATATAAAATATATTTTGATTTGTTTTGATTTTTTAGTTACTATATGATTCCATATGTGTTATTTCATAGTTTTGATGTCTTCGCTATTATTCTACAATGTAAAAAATAGTAAAAATAAAGAACAACTTTTGAATGAGTAGATCTGTCCAAACTTTTGACTGGTACTGTAAATATCACTTTACATTTTAGTCATTTAGCAGACGCTCTTATCCAGAGCGACTTACAGTTAGTGAGTGCATACATTTTGTATTTCATACTGGCCCCCTGTGGGAATCGAACCCACAACCCTGGCTTTGCAAGCGCCATGCTCTACCAACTGAGCTACATGGGACCATGATGGTGAATCCCTATATATATATAAAAAAAGCATAACATGCAATATAAGCCTGTTGCTGTGGGACCCTCTGCCTGCAATGTTATTTTTTTACTAACTATGCGAGAGCGTATCCCAAGCCTCCGTTTCCACACTTTCTAGACTCTGGTCTCTGTAAACAAGAAATTGTCAATGGAATCCCATCATTAATTCATGAAAACATATAAAATGTAGATTATGAACTTTCCATAAAGCCACAGACTTTTGATGTTGAATTCCATGACAGTAGTGCCAAAAGGTGGCACCAGTTGGGGTTACTTGCACAATGTCAGCCTCCATTGGGAACCAGCGTGGAGGATGATATAAACAATAAAGCAATGCAGACCACCAACTGTTAAGAATAAACAAGCAATTAAAAAAACCACAACTGTTTAAATAACAGGTTCTGCTTCTGCAACAGGGTGAATCTGAAAATTGCTTTGGGATGAGGCTGTTCAACCCCCCCCCCCTCCCCCATGGAGAGTCTCACTGCCGTGTCACCTCATGTTACCACATGCTGGGTCGGGAGAGCAGACACGCTCAACCGCACGATGAAGGCAAATATGCGATCTCATAAAACTAATTTACCCTCAATGACTTTCGCCACGCTTACCACATTGACTGTCTGAAAACAACGTTCTCTGTTGTTTCTCCATATGCTCTAACATCACAAGGTGGAAGTCAGAGGAGAATATTGTTTTCCCTGTTCAGAAAAGGAGGAGAAATATAAAGCTCCAGAAATAATGACCTGCCATTGAGAGGGTCAATGCTTGGCTGCACAGAGATGGGAAGGGTAAACAGTCCAAGAACAAATTGGCCGGTGTCATAGCGTGGGGCAGCTGGGCTCTCAACTTTCCATCTCAGGGGGTGTAGATCACTCTCTGCACCGGGGGCACAGGTAGAGCACGTAGGGAATGTTAAAAATGACAGAGGCCTGCAGGTGACCCTCCAGCAGCTGTTATACTCCACTTAAAGTAGTCGGAGGGAGAGAGAGAGAGAGAGAGAGAGAGAGAGAGAGAGAGAGAGAGAGAGAGAGAGAGAGAGAGAGAGAGAGAGAGAGAGAGAGAGAGAGAGAGAGAGAACATGTGACTGAGGTAGGAAGAGGAAGAAACAGAGGGAGATAGGGGAAGAGAAGAAGGTAGAGACGGACAGAAAAATACTTTGATCCACTTTCCATTGAGATTAGATGAATTGTCAGTCTGCTATTTCTAACTTTTCTCAGTCCTGTAACTGAATGACAAGATTATTAAAGTGACATGAGGTCCCAAGTCTGTGTGCATACAGCTTTGTCATCGCAGTGTGTTTAAAGGGATACTTTGGGATTTCGCCAGAGTCAGATGAACTCGTAGATAACAAAATGCCGTTTGAAGGAAATTGCTAACTAGCATTAGCGCAATAACTTGAAGTCTATGGTAACAGCTAGCATGCTACCTCTAACTTCCTTCATACTGGATGCAGAGACATAAAAATGGTATCCATGAGTTCATCGGACTCTGGGGAGGTAGATAAAGGGCTTCATTGCCAAAATCCCAAAGTATCCCTTTAAGTATTAGATCTCTCCAAAACTTGTTGAGGGGCTTGAAGATGATGCTAGGATGAATATGTAATCAGGGAAAGGAGTGTGGCCTTAAAGAATCTAAGCATCACCATCAAAGACTTCTCTTTGATCATCTCATCAAAGACCTCATTGGCCTTTTTTCAATGTCTATCATAGTGGATACTGACAGTGTTTTCAATGTCCATCATAGTGGATACTGACAGTGTTTTCAATATCCATCATAATGGATACTGACAGTGTTTTCAATGTCCATCATAGTGGATACTGACAGAGTTTACATCTTATGAAATGTAGTGAAAGAATCAGACTTTAATTTGCTGTTGTACTCACTCAGTAGGAGGGAGAGTGAAGAGGCTTCAGAGGATCTTCTGTCCGACATCTGATCTTATCTCCTCTCTTTGGGGCCGAGCCTGGCTTCCCATGGGTGAGATGTGAAACTTCTAACATCCTTTTTGACAAGCTAGCTATGCTGCAAGAGTTCAGAGTTAAAGTTAGGACTGTTGGAAATTGCGTCGTTTGCGGCAAATGTACAAAGCAATGAAAGATGTTGTTGTTGAAGTCCCTTTGGGGGATGTTACAAGGAGAATGAGAGCCCCAAGCTGAAGAAACTGAAGAATAAATGCGGCCTCCTCTGCTGCTTGACACGTACTATCAAGCTGATGCTGCGTGTTGGCCTCATGCATGGCACTCAACCATACAGAGCTGTTCTATGGTAGGGCCTGACTCGTTTTAGATGAGACATTAAGCCAAAGTTATTAGTGTGTTTTTTTTTTAGTGTGTGCTTTTCAATTAGGAAAATTGGAAATTGGAATTTGGTTTACTTTCTGAATTAACTGAAAATGAAATGTGTTTTTTTTTACCCCAACCCTGACTAATAGTCATTACTGAAACATTATGGGCCTACCCTGCGGTAAAACAGTAAAGCTTTTTATTTTAACAGTCATAGCACTGCATGCCAAAACTCTCATGTTGGGTCTCAGGGTGACAAAGACGTACTGCAACTCAACCTTACTACCAGCTGTTGTCAAGCCACAAAGACATACCAAATCCAGTCCCTTCGTCCCAAAGCCTGAGTGAGTCCTTCTATCCAGGCTGCAGTGTAGTGAGACAAGGCAGCAAGCCAGCACCACACAGTACTATAAAGGGGAGATGAACATGGTCTCTTTTAACATTTAACATTTACATTTTACATCTTATTCAGAGCGACTTACAGTTAGTGAGTGCATACATTCTTTTTTTATTTTTCATACTGGCCCCCCGTGGGAATCGAACCCACAACCGTGGCGTTGCAAACGCCACACTCTACCAACTGAGCTACATCCCTGCCGGCCATTCCCTCCCCTACCCTGGACGACGCTGGGCCAATTGTGCACCGTCCCATTTGTACTGCATGCTCTCTTTGCCTTGATTGCATCCTTATTGGATTAGTGGAGAATTCAATGAATCCTGTTTAATTATCAGATTTTACAACTCAAGTAAACCAAGATAGTTTGTGTCCATTCCTGACTGCAGAGACGAGGGTCCTGAGGATCATTTCTGTGGCAGCTCGGCTGCAACAGAGGCCTTGTGATGGGATGGGATAGGACAGTCTGAAATGGGACCTTACCCAATGTGGTGAGAGAGAGCCTGGCCGGCCTTACAGAGTGACATGGAATGGCTTTTTAGACAGTCAGGGGAGTTGGCTGACCATGCCGAGTGGTTGAGACTGACAGTGATGCATTGGGGACGTCCCGTCTCCACAGTGATGCATTGGGGACGTCCCGTCTCCACGGTGATGCATTCGGAATGTCCCGTCTCCACGGTGATGCATTGGGGACGTCCCGTGAGTGAGACTGGGGCCTGGCCAAGCACACAGCGACTCAGCTGTGACTGTCTCATCACACTGTGGCAATGGACTGCTCTCAGACAGTTAACAAGGCAAGGGGTAAACTTCTTGAACTACCAATAAGAACCACAGTATGGTCAAAGGAACCACAGCATGGTCAAAGGAACCACAGCATGGTCAAAGGAACCACAGCATGGTCAAAGGAACCACAGCATGGTCAAAGGAACCACAGCATGGTCAAAGGAACCACAGCATGGTCAAAGGAACCACAGCATGGTCAAAGGAACCACAGCATGGTCAAAGGAACCACAGCATGGTCACACATTTCTCTACAATGCAATGGCCACTACAATTTCCCAACACCGCTAAATGGATACTTGAGTCCATGAGAAAGTTGAATTAAAACCATGTGAAATGCATGTCCTAAAGTTAGAATGTTCTACATACATTACTTTAAAATGGTTAGTCAATTGACTTCAGATCTCAGTCAGATTATGATTTGACACTGCAGTCCATATTCTACCTGGTAAACCATTTTCCCAGTCAGACACATCAAGGGTGCCCACCGGTTTTGGTGTTTAATGAAGAGAGGTAGCAGGTAAGGAGAGAGGGAGGAAGTAAGGAGAGAGTCAAGAGGACAGATGACTCTCTCTTTAAAACACCCTCAGGTGCGTCAGCACCCCACCACACCGCTCCATCCGTAGCATGGCAAATGCATGGGCCCCAAATTAAAATTCCTCTTGGACAGTGGTTCCAGACTAACTCTGTCTGAGCAGGCGAGTCGTGACGCAGACACTGCTGTCCACTGCTCACCGAGGAGTGAACGTGCCCGGTGCTTGCCCAGATCACTTTAAATAAGGCTGCTGGTCTGACTCTGCCAGACATCACAGCGGAGGCTGGGGCTGCCCTACATTACCTCACACGCTCATACTGACACAGGGCTTTAGTTCTGGCCTGTCTAGGCTGCTTTAAATTCCATTTACCATTATATCACAAACTGTCTGCCCTAATGAGTTTAAATCAGAAACAATAACAGAGATACATTTTGATGTGTCTCTCCACCTGATGCGCCATGCTATCAAGTCCAGGTATGATTTTTGCTGTAATTATTGAATGGTATTTCATTTAACTTTTTGTAGGTGTAGCGGGGACCTACATTAGCATATACATTACTTTTGTTCATTTATATAACAGGGAGCATAGCCTTAATGATGTCATGTTTTACATTTCATCAAACATATAAAGCGAATTCAATAGAGAAGAAAATCCAGGTGAGCGGAATTTGACATAGAATGGTGAAAGTAATTACAGCTGATAACATTGAACAAACAAACATGTTTCAAACCAAATATGACAGCAGGGAACTAGTCCAGCGTACATTCAGTACAAGGTGAATTAGGAACTATAGTATAGTGTAGATTGTAATCTGTAGAGCAACGTCGTGTCCACTGGCTGGAAACACATTATATTCCTCCTTGTTAAGATATAATTTGTTAGCAGTCTAATGTGCTGTTGTGCTCAATCTAAACATATCACTATTGCATACAGTAATTAACTCACCTCTACATTAATTTACATAACACATTTTAGTCATTTAGCAGACACTCTTATCCAGAGCGACTTATAGTTAGTGCATTCATCTTAAGGTAGCTAGGTAGGACAACCACATATCTCAGTCATAGTAAGTAAATTTTTCCTCAATAAAGTATGCATATAATCTTCTTACATATGAACAGAGCTAACATGTGAACATTGACAGTGCACGATTTCAAGGGACCTTTCCCCTCAAAACACCAGCCTCCATATTTGTAATGGTTTGATTCCTTCATTGGGACACATCCACCCATGGGCTGCCAGGTTATAGCTAACCCTGTGATATCAAACCCAGCATGGACTCTCTGAGCCCCCGCTGTACAAAGGGCTTCCTGTGTTGTTGTTGTTTTTTTATATATTTTTTTTATTTGGGGGCTTCCTGTGTTACATGCCCTGGGAAGCCTGGTGCGAAGACACATGCAGACAAACGGCTGGAAATTGGTCAGCAGCGGTAGAGCAGCCAGCACCAGAGAGGGAACCATAATTGTTGCTTGCCTTTCTGTCTCTCCTCTGGCCCCATCAGCTCAACAAGCCACCTGCTGTATCTGCTAACACACCAAGACACTTTCACTGATCCAGGGTGAGGAGGAAAGGAAGGGCTGACCTCCGACCCAAGAGATAATTCAATTTTGGTAAATGACCTTCTGGCCATAAACTTGAAACAGGAGCCCACATTCTGAAGATCTATACGCAAACCTCAGGTCTCATTTTCACTAGAGTCAGGAGATTTTCAAGGTGATAGACAAGGATGTATACTGTTTATAGCCAAGTGATGTAGCTATATCTCTGATTCAAATGCTGCGATTCTGCACCATATTTTACCTTAGAAAGACAAAGTATTTTTCCAATGCGTCCATGCATCCTTGCCTCCTGTTTATCACCTCTATCACACAATGATGGAACTGAGATATACCATTCAGTGACAAGACACTAGATCAGCTAACTGATATGTATACCCACAAGAGAGAAGGCGCTAAGTGTTCTTTTGGTAAAATCACGGAATAACCATGCGTGATCATGGAATCAATCCTTCACAGCTTCTAATTATTGGTTTTATTTCAACCTCGAGCATATGTTTTGTCACAGACTGCCAAGCAGTAAAATTGATATTAAGAATATTGATTGTGGTGTAGGACAACCTACTTATTTTCACAAGCGTATGCAAGTCCACCGGAGGTTCTTCAGCTGAATGATGAACAACCTCTGGGCTTACAATGAGTGTCCTCAAATCCCCCAGGTGCTGAGGATGCATAATCTGTACAACCCCAGTGATAATATAATATAATAACATGTTTTGTCCCAATTTACTGTTTCAGGGCTGTTATCATGAATTTCCAAGAAATACTGCATAAATTGGTTATAGCGTTTGAGGATGTATTGGTAATACTGCAAATCGAAAACAGATGACAAAATGATAGGAGGCCATTAATTAAAAGGTGTGGTTCCTGGAACAAATCGAATAAAAAAAAAAAAAAATGCAACACTTGGTTCTCCCCAAAAGACTGTGCAGTATCATGGTTATCAAATAACATAGAAGAAAAGACGATCATGTGATCAGACGATCATCAACCCACCAGGAACAGACCATTAGCACACCAACACGTTTACAGTATTGTATCCCTGTTATGAATTCAGTATCTATCTCATTGACTTAAAACATACTGCCGCTCTCTCTACGTCAATTAACCACATGCATCATATATACTGTGTTTTGGAGAGAAAATGCATTGAGCGCCACCAATCGAATGTACCGTACATTTGCTGACAGTTGGTAGTTACATGAGATTCATTATTGTGCATACTTTACCATTCTACCAATGAATATTTACTGAAGCACATTGGGTTAATCACTGCCTTTCGCTCAGAGGTTCTTCAGAGGGATTCCACTAAGACAATTGAAGCAGATGTATTTTAGTAATAGATCTATTCCCTGATCCCATAACCCACCCACCCACCTCTCTCCCTGCCAGTCAGCCTTTAGTTATTAATCAGGTTGAACTCCTCAAAGGGGTGGCAAAAATGTCCAGGGGTGTCTGAGTACTTCAGAAACTTGAGAGCTGCTTGCTCACATATCAGGTTGAGATGGTGCTTGAGAGAGAGTGAGGTGAGGAAACACTAATATTTCGACAGAATGTTTTATTTAACTACCTTGCAGCATCACTAGGGGATGAAACACATTTACCCATCGGAAATGATCTTACACCCTCCGCACAGCCCATGATGGCTTGTGGATTTTCCAGAAAATAGTTTGGGGGCCACATTAGAACGGGCGACATATTGAAAGTGAGTGAGTGCGTGAGAGAGAAACTGCAGCCAGTCTGTCCATAACAAGCTTCACAATGTTGTTTTCTGTCACTGTCTTAACATTGAAATAACTCAGTTAGAACCTTTTTGCAGACAAGGGATTGCTTTAAATACTGGTGTTCAGCAGTGCTATTTAATCCATAGCACACAGCAGTCGACCAATGCTGAACCAGGGATGGTTTCTGTTCTTTGAGCTAAATGCATTGAATTTCTTTACATTGTAAAGACAGAGAGTCATGGTCAAAGCATTTATCTTGTTTTTTTTTTCTCCCATATTATATGCCACATCCAAGGATGTAATCAAAACAACTCCAACAGCCACAATAGCCCTACTGTAAATATTGAATTGACCAGTATTAACTCTACATTAGAGCCTTCCATTAATTTAATATGGATTCCTTCTATTATCAAAATGGAGGGTGCATGCCAGTACATATACAGTCGAAGAGCAAATTGTCACAAATTAAACAGCTTAACCGTGAGCAGCACCGGGGCTTTTGCTATGATTGACGGAGGACCTCTGGGGATGTTCAACTAAAAGCCCTTACTCCGTATTCCATTGTTGTCCCAGAGGTGAATGAAACGTTCATCGTCCCCTTATCAAATTAACCAGTCTATTGATTGTTTATTAAAAGACCTTGAGACGCAATCACATATTAATAAACCTGTTACCCGTTTTAAGCAACTTTCCAATTAGGACAACAATGGTGTTCTTCACAAACAGTCTGAGAGACTGGAGAACTTAGTTTGAAGACTGCTGCTCAGAGCAGGCCATTGCTTCTACTGTACATAACTGAGACTGGATGCCCACAGTGCCCCCTACAGGGAAATACTATACACTACTACTCAAACTGAACAAGACCCAACTGAACTGGCTTGCTCTGCAGAACAGGGGCTTAGAGTAGGAATGATCCATATAGAAAATATAAGCTCTAGTGATACAGCTATAGAGACAGGTGGGAGCTGTGATCATCCTCAAATGATGTTTATAGAAACAAAAACAATACATTTAATTTGACTTCCAGTTGTAGGTAGAAAGGGCACCACAGTTTTGATCAAAAGAGCTGCTTAATGAGTCAATGATTTTTTAATCCTGCTTGCGAAACCTGATTACGACACAAACGATGAGTAACAGACATTAGTGTGAATTACGCAACATACAACACATCTACACACAACACATCTACACACGACACGTCTACATACGACACGTCTACACACAACACATCTACACATCTACATTCGACACATCTACACATGACTGGTTTCTGTCCTCCCTGAGCTCGCCTTAGGACACCTGCGTTACCGTCAGACCCTTTGCTGAGACAGAGAAATTGAGCTCAGGTGCATCCTGTTTCCCATTGATCATCCTTGAGATGTTTCTACAACTTTATTGGAGTCAACCTGTGGTAAATTAAATTGATTGGACATGATTTGGAAAGGCACACACCTGTCTATGTAAGGTCCCACAGTTGACAGTGCATGTCAGAGCAAAAACCAAGCCATGAGGCCGAAGGAATTGTCCGTAGAGCTCCGAGACAGGATTGTGTCGAGGCACAGATCTGGGGAAGGGTACCAAAACATTTCTGCAGCATTGAAGGTCCCCAAGAACACAGTGGCCTACATCATTCTTAAATGGAAAAAGTTTGGAACCACCAAGACTCTTCCTAGAGCTGTCTGCCCGGCCAAACTGAGCAATCGGGGGAGAAGGGCCTTGGTCAGGGAGGTGACCAAGAACCCGATGGTCACTCTGACAGAGCTCCAGAGTTCCTCTGTGGTGATGGGAGAACCTTCCAGAAGGACAACCATCTCTGGAGCACTGAGGAGTGGCCAGACGGAAGCCACTCCTCAGTAAAAGGCACATGACAGCCCGCTTGGAGTTTGCCAAAAGGCACCTAAAGGACTCTCAGACCATGAGAAACAAGATTCTCTGGTCTGATGAAACCAAGATTGAACTCTTTGGCCTGAATGCCAAGCGTCACGTCTGGAGGAAACCTGGCACCATCCCTACGGGGAAGCATGGTGGTGGCAGACCTGTTTTTTAGCGGTAGGGACTGGGAGACTAGTCAGGTTTGAGGGAAAGATGAACGGAGCAAAGTACAGAGAGATCCTTGATGAAAACCTGCTCAGGAGCTCAGACTGTGGCGAAGGTTCACCTTCCAACAGGACAATGACCCTAAGCACACAGCCAAGACAACGCAGGAGTGGCTTCGGGACAAGTCTCTGAATGTCCTTGAGTGGCCCAGCCAGAGCCCGGACTTGAACCCAATCGAACATCTCTGGAGAGACCTGAAAATAGCTGTGCAGAGACGTTCCCCATCCAACCTGACAGAGCTTGAGAAGATATGCAGAGAAGAATGGGAGAAACTCCCCAAATACAGGTGTGCCAAGCTTGTAGCGTCATACCCAAGAAGACTCGAGGCTGTAACCGATGCCAAAGGTTCTTCAACAAAATACTGAGTAAAGGGTCTGGCTTCTTGCCATCCAGGACCTCTATACCAGGCGGTGTCAGAGGAAGGCCCTAAAAATTGTCAAAGACTCCAGCCTTATTGCTATTATAAACTGTTACCAACGTAAATAGAACAGTAAACAAGTAATTTTGCGTCATACCCCTGGTACGTTGTCTGATATACCACGGCTTTCAGCCAATCAGCAACCAGGAGCCAAACTGCCAGGTTTATAATATGTCTACCAGCTGTAAACGGCCCTGCTCTCAACAGGTGTATTAAAGCTGACCTTTACCCCCTGCAGAGACAGAGAAACTGCTTTCTTGACCCATTTTTCATGGTTCATGCCCTGTACTTCTGAACTAAGTCAAAACCCACATCATTTATTTTTCTCTAATTTACAACTGTGCCCCTGTTGCCAACCGTTGATGATGCCTCTCAATCCATCCCCATGAATCCAGGAGCAGGGAGCTAATCCACATGATGTGCGCTAAGTGGAACCATTCCATCTAGGAAAGCCCCTCCTCGCCACACAGAATAGACCTTCATGCTGAGATGGCTTTAATGACTTTTTAATGGGTCTATTATGCTTTCGCTTTTAACTATGTACTTACAACGGCTCTAATCATTTTATTGGAATGATGAATGATTGAGAAAAGGCTAACATTAATTTAATTTACAGTTCAGTCTTCCTCGTCTTTAGAGGCCTGCCCAGAGAAGAGGAGTGAGAGAAGCGGGGCGAACAGGCAACAGCAGACAGAACTACACAATGGAAAGTAGACTTGCGTAATTTATGACGGCTGCATTGTCATTTTCCCTCATCACTAATTAGACCCTTTTGTGTAGTCTACTGATTTCTGTGTCCAAGAGACAGTGCTGGGTGAACAAGACAGGCGTTCAATGCCACTGTCTGCGTCCTCTCCATATCATTCATCTCTCACAAAAAACGATTACTTGGGGGACTTGCTGCTCTCAGGCAAGGGGGGAAGCATGCAGCAGTTCCACTGCAGCAGTTCTGCTGTTGACCCATACACGTATACATACACGCATACACACAGCCATACATAATTAAATGGTGTCATTTTCAGGTTTATTCTCTGCACTAAGTACACACACGTACACTGAGTGTACAAAACATTAGGAACACCTTCCTAATATCGAGTTGCACCCCCTTTTGCCCTCAGAACAGCCTCAATTCGTTGGGGCATGGACTCTACAATGTGTCAAAAGCGTTCCACAGGGATGCTGGCCCATGTTGACCCACATGTGTCAAATTGGCTGGATGTCCTTTAGATGGTGGACCATTCTTGATACACGGGAAACTGTTGAGCGTGAAAAACCCAGCTGCGTTGCAGTTCTCGACACACTCAAACCGGTGCGCCTGGCACCTACTACCATACCCCATTCAAAGGTACTTGAATCTTTTGTCTTGCCCATTCAGCCTCTGAATAGCACACATCCATGTCTCAATTGCCTCAAGGCTTAAAAATCCTTCTTTAACCTGTCTCCTCCCCTTCATCTACACTGATTGAAGTGGAGTTAACAAGTGACATCAATAAGGGATCATAGCTTTCACCTGGTCAGTCTATGTCATGAAAAGCAGGTGTTTCTAATGTTTTGTACACTCAGTGTACGTTTGCAGATGCTCTCTGCAACAGCACATTTGCTTGTTGTCTCATCATTAATGCAAAATGGATGACTGCTGAATCTGTGAAGATCATAGTTTAATAAAATAATATTTGGTCATAAGAAGTATGAGGTACGCCTACATTGATTAGTGTTCTTATGTACACAGACACCTGCCGTATAAAGCCTTTCCCTCCCAACGTCATGTAGAAAGCAGTTATAAAACCTGTCTGTCCCTTATGTTGCTCAATCCCATTCCTCCACCTCAGGAGAGCTGAACTAGCAAATCTCTTTAAATTGTACATGTTCTCATTTTCAGAGTTTCTGTTACTGTGTGTTTTCATGAACTACTATCCAATATCAAATTCTCTTTCTACACTGTCCACACAGAAAGAAAAGACATGCCTGATGAGCAAGGTAAGATAGGCACCGCATCAACAGTATAGCTTGTATAGGGAGGGGGGAAGGAGGGGGAGGGAGGGAGGGAGGGGGGGAGGCAGAGGAAGGGAGGGGGGGGGAGGGGAGAGGGAGGGGGAGGGAGGAGAGAGGGAGGGAGGGGGGAGGGAGGAAGGGAGGAAGGGGGAGGGAGGCAGAGGAAGGGATGGGGGAGGGAGGGAGGAAGGGGGAGGGAGGGAGAGGGGGAGAGGGGGGAGGGAGGGAGGGAGGGAGGGAGGGAGGGAGGGATGTTAATCTTAGAGGAACAGCATGACGCTGCTCTCCTAATTTCCAGACCGAAAAGCAACTCTGTCTATTATGCAAGGGGCTGAAATAATGCAAATCAGTAGAGAGGCTAGGAGATAAGACAAAGCAGACTATAAAACGCCTGCTGTTCCCACCCTGCCTGCAGCACAGAGATATCTCTGAGAGGAGCATGGGAGGCCTGGTAAGGCATGGCTGCTGGACCTTGGTGGGGAAGCGGTCATCTTATGTCCACTGCTTGGCTCTGGGCATCACTAGGTTATTACCCTCCAGGCGTTTAGCACTGTGGGGGAATTGGTCCAGTGTTATAGTTACAGCAGTATTAAAATAGTATTTACCAGGGTGGACACATTAAAAGAGAAGGCATGGCATGTGTAATCGGTGACTGACAGCCAATGAGGGTTTGGGATTATTTAGCAGGCAAGGGTATTAAATGAATGGCACGCCACCATCTACCACAGTGCTGGTCTTAGGAGAGTAAACAGCCATCTTTGCCAAGTTAGATATAGATTTCTGTAGAGTGCACCAGAGTCTCACCAAGTCCCTCAGGCAATGGACATGGACAGGCAGAGCTACATTAGATGCAGCTTACTTTAGCACTTACAACACAAGCTGTGAAATGACTTTTCTTCCTCCGGCAAGCAGAATAATGTTGAAGATGTAATTGCGTCGAGGAGTCCAGTCAATATCTAACCTATAGAAACAATACAATGGTTTTCATGGAGAATTCAGCTCAAGTGCCTCTGTAAAACAGACACAAAATGTACACCTGCTCGTTGCCCTCTGGTGGAAAAAGGCTTCTGCTGTGCTAAACACTCTCAGAATACAAGTAGCGTCAAAGCAAAAAAGTCAGCCTAGTGTGTCCCGGTCTGTTTAATGTTGCCAAGGTCACAGTGTCTAAACTGCAAGGACAATAGACGGACCTTTCCCAGTGATTTATGCTTTGCAGTGTAGGTAAACTGTGAAATAAATATGTATTACCTAATGGTAGGACCAAATACCTGATTGTGACTAACATTTTAAATGATCCAAATTACTTCGGGTCAAGTATTACTTTGTAGACTTACTGTATGTGAGTGGACCGCCGACTCAAAATGTGAACTTGAAAACCCCTTTAGCAACCACTTGTCATGCAAACAGACAGATTTCTTGCCAATCTTGGTGCGAAAAAACGTAGGGTTGACCTTTTTGAAAGGTAACACTGTCACAAACCTTCCAAGTTGTGAAATTGGACAGTTGGTAAACATCCCTCCCTGACCTTTCTATAGGTTCCATGTTTGAACAGAGCTGTTGAACGCAAAGCAGACACTTTCCATAGTATTTTACCTGTAGAGTAACGCTTACATCAATGTAACATTCTTCTAATGCTGTCCTGTCTGTGTTCTGACCTCTAGGTATCACATACTGGGTTCTGACTTCAGTGAGTGATCTACAGACGTCTAACCCAGAGGACCACTCTTGTTCTCTATATTGACAAAGTCTGCAGTGATGGACCTGGAATGAAGAGCAGCTTGTTCTCAATGTTAAGTGATTGATTGAAACAGTCAAGCTACACATCATCATACATCTCCAGGTGAGTGGGAGAGGGTGGTGGTGAGTGGGAGAGGGTGGTGGTGAGTGGGAGAGGGTGGTGGTGAGTGGGAGAGGGTGGTGGTGAGTGGGAGAGGGTGGTGGTGAGTGGGAGAGGGTGGTGGTAAGTGGGAGAGGGTGGTGGAGAGTGGGAGAGGGTGGTGGTGAGTGGGAGAGGGTGGTGGTGAGTGGGAGAGGGTGGTGGTGAGTGGGAGAGGGTGGTGGAGAGTGGGAGAGGGTGGTGGTGAGTGGGAGAGGGTGGTGGAGAGTGGGAGAGGGTGGTGGTGAGTAGGAGAGGGTGGTGGTGAGTGGGAGAGGGTGGTAGTGAGTGGGAGAGGGTGGTGGTGAGTGGGAGAGGGTGGTGGAGAGTGGGAGAGGGTGGTGGTGAGTGGGAGAGGGTGGTGGTGAGTGGGAGAGGGAGGGTGGTGAGTGGGAGAGGGTGGTGGAGAGTGGGAGAGGGTGGTGGTGAGTGGGAGAGGGTGGTGGTGAGTGGGAGAGGGTGGTGGTGAGTGGGAGAGGGTAGTGGTTAGTGGGAGAGGGTGGTGGTGAGTGGGAGAGGGTGGTGGTGAGTGGGAGAGGGTGGTGGAGAGTGGGAGAGGGTGGTGGTGAGTGGGAGAGGGTGGTGGTGAGTGGGAGAGGGTGGTGGTGAGTGGGAGAGGGTGGTGGTGAGTGGGAGAGGGAGGGTGGTGAGTGGGAGAGGGTGGTGGTGAGTGGGAGAGGGAGGGTGGTGAGTGGGAGAGGGTGGTGGTGAGTGGGAGAGGGTGGTGGTGAGTGGGAGAGGGTGGTGGTGAGTGGGAGAGGGTGGTGGTGAGTGAAAATTCTAATTTGATGTGCTGAAAATCATTGATGATAGGCCCCTTGAAGTCTACTCAATTCCCCGACACTTAAGAGAGATGGCCAAAAGCAGAATGCCAAGTGAGAGCAAAGCTCATCATGAAAAGCTGAATCGCACTGATGACCTCATTTGGATTGCCAGTTTATATACACTGCAGAATACTGTGGGATAGACATCAATTAGCTTTCTTGAAATATAAAAATGTATAGCAAACAATTAAAATAGTATTACAACAGTATACCGTAAACACCAATTCTGCTAAGAGTTGCAGCTAACATAAATCTCCCTTACTGTTGTGGTCTTACAGGACAACTTTGACCGAAAACAACCTAACCATATTTCCTCCCCCAACTGAGACATCTGAAAATATAATCAAGCTGTGTCACAATAACGTCAGGTAAGAAAAAACTCGTTAAATGGCTACATTTACAGTCTAAGACGTTAGGAGCTTAACGTCCCGTAAATGTGCCATCTATATGCAAATCATAAAGTCACACAGATCATTCGCTTAGATAGGCTGTTTTGGAGACACTGCTAAAGCCACTGACTTTCTGTCTCAATCTGAATAACTAAAATATTAGATAGAGATCCTGTAGCATAACGACACCTTGAGGCTGTCAAAACAATGTCTCTGTTACTTAGTCACATCTCGACAAGCAAGTTTGAGCAGAACTCTAATCGCTGTGGAAGTTGTGGAACGATGGCTAATTAATAATTAGTGCATATTGCATAATCAAGCAGTGTTGACAAAGACATGTTGGTAATTATGAGTCAACGGTGACTAATTACAGTGCTATTAGCTTCACAAGACTGACAAGAGTGTCAGATAGATACACACTTGATCATTTAACTTGAATCCCGAGAATGCAAGCGTGGCCAAACAAAGAGTGACACTTTCAAGGCTGCCAAGGACTGAGAATGAATTCAATGACACCAAGAAAGCACACGTACAGTTTGGGCTTAAAGAAAAACAACCCAATGACATCTAATTACATTTTACACATTTAGCAGACGCTCTTATCCAGAGCGACTTACAGTTAGTGAGTGCATACATTTTTCATACTGGCCCCCCCCGTGGGAAACAAACCCACAACCCAGGCGTTGCAAGCGCCATGCTCTACCAACTGAGCTACACGGGACCACCAGTATGACAGTGGCGCTATCATGTACACTTTTGGCTTAGCTAAGGTCATTGAGTGACCTCATAAATTGAGGCAGTTTCAACTTTGGGTCCTTTTTGTATTTCTTTTTTTTACCTTTAAACTGCAGCAGATCTTGAAAAGAGGAAATGTTGACAGAAACCTATCACTCATATTCTGTATGAGTGAGCCATCATCACAAGTCCCTGGCATTGATGAAATGCCAATCACAGTATCCTGCCCACTGTTAAGATTATTGTGCAGAATAACATGATCAACAACATCTCTACAAGTCATTTACTGAAGTAATATGCTGGTAAAAGCAATTTCGTATGAATCACCTTCCCCTCACACCATCTACAATCGCCTTACCCCATCTCTCTATTCTATTCGTCTTTAAACGCTAAGAACACACACATTTTATTTTTGGTTAAACCCCTGGGCAGAATTCAATGATAATCATTGTGTATAAAAATGTCACTCCCTTAAATAGAGAGATACAATGATATGAGATCATAGAATTAAATTATCTTAGTTACTGTGTGTGATGTGGGAGTGATCATTTAGTCAATATGTAAGATGCTTATTAGATGCCCTGCTGTTTCATGGGCTTTCTCTGGCCTGGAATTATATCATGAGTTATCCTCCATCAAACCCCCTTCATCTTCTTGAGCTTGTGTTTTGTTAGAAAACGAAATGTTATCTTTCGCTAAAGTTCAAAATTAACATTTAATTATTTAACCTTTACAGATCGAAGCACTGACTGTTGAGTTTTCTCAAAACCAATTAAACGTCTGGTATTTTCTTCTAAAGCAGAAAACGGTCAACTACAAAGGATGAAAGAGACCACTTCAATGGAGTAATCATCTGTAATTACTTGTGACACAGCACTCTGCAAAGCAAGGTCACTTTGTCCATATCTGCTGCTATCAATGGTAAAATATTCAGATTGTTATATTTTATCAATAGAACTGGGAAAAAAAGCCTGTCAGCATGTTTGGACCACTCAAGTGTTGCTTTAGCAGTATGCTTAGGGTCATTTTCCTGCTGGAAGGTGAACCTCCATCCCAGTCTCAAATCTCTGGAAGACTGAAACAGGTTTCCCTCAAGAATTTCCCTGTATTTAGCGCCATCCATCATTCCTTCAATTCTGACCAGTTTCCTAGTCCCTGCCGATGAAAAACATAATGATGCTGCCACCAACATGCTTCACTGTGGGGATGGTGTTCTCGGGGTGATGATAGGTGTTGGGTTTGCGCCAGACATAGCATTTTCCTTGATGGCCAAAAATCTGACCAGAGTACCTTCTTCCATATGTTTGGGGAGTCTCCCACATGGCTTTTGGCAAACACCAAACGTGTTTGCTTATTATTTTCTTTAAGCAATGGCTTTTTTCTGGCCACTCTTCCGTAAAGCCCAGCTCTTTGGAGTGTATGGCTTAAAGTGGTCCTATGGACAGATACTCCAATCTCCGCTGTGGAGCTTTGCAGCTCCTTCAGGGTTATCTTTGGTCTCTTTGTTGCCTCTCTGATTAATGCCCTCCTTGCCTGGTCTGTGAGTTTTGGTGGGCGGCCCTCTCTTGGCAGGTTTGTTGTGGTGCCATATTCTTTCAATTTTTTAAATAATGGATTTAATGGTGCTCCGTGGGATGTTCAAAGTTTCAGATATTTTTTTATAACCCAACCCTGATCTGTACTTCTCCACAACTTTGTCCCTGACCTGTTTGGAGAGCTCCTTGGTCTTCATGGTGCCGCTTGCTTGGTGGTGCCCCTTGCTTAGTGGTGTTGCAGACTCTGGGGCCTTTCAGAACAGGTGTATATATACTGAGATCATGTGACAGGTCATGTGACACTTAGATTGCACACAGGTGGACATTATTTAACTAATTATATGACTTCTGAAGGTAATTGGTTGCACCAGATGTTATTTAGGGGCTTCATAGCAAAGGGGGTGAATACATATGCATGCACCACTTTTCCGTGATTTATTTTTTAGAATGTTTTGAAGTTATTTTTTTCATTTCACTTCACCAATTTGGACTATTTTGTGTATGTCCATTTCATGAAATCAAATAAAAATCTATTTAATTTACAGGTTGTAATGCAACAAAATAGGAAAAATGCCAAGGGGGATGAATACTTTTGCAAGGCACTGTAAACTAGTGACCCGCAGTGTTTGGCATTATACCCTGATGAAGACAGCTTGTCTGTCGAAACGTTGGTTATTAAATTATTGCATCTGAGCTCCTAAAATTACAATTTCATTTAAATGATAGATATGTAAATATCTGTCTCCACCTGGTTAGTCCCATTTTAAAAAGCCACTGTCCATTTCAATAATGACTAACATGTAACCTTATTCAATCTGCCCTGGAATTAATTAATCAAGTTGCATTCAAGTCCCTCTTTTGTCCCAAAAGGTTTGGAGGGGCTTCCTCTTGTTTTATGCCAAGCAATAAATGAATTAAAATTGGATTTTAAAATTAATCTAAATCAACATGTAGCCCATAACTATTAAACTGTTTCTTCAGGATATTGAGTTGAGCTGTCTCTCAGCCATTTCCACCATTTGCTACTCGGCAGTAATCTTCGGGATACAAAAAAACAGAACAGATATTATTGGGATTGACGTGGGCTGCCATTGGCTGAACTCACATCCACATTACATTAGTGTAGTCTCTCCATACTGCACATTTATGCACACTGTAAGTAACAGGACCGGAGGGTTGAGCTTATTCACAATTTCGTTATCTTTCTGTTCTCGAGCACAGTGATCCAAGGCAAGGCCATTATATTTCACGCAAACAGTGGTGGAGGAGGTAACATCCCTGATAGCATCTCTAAGGATTGCATGTTCTTTACATGTGAATGTTCCATGCACAGCCGAAGAACATTACACATTAGCTACCTAACCGCCTGTTCCCAGAATGCCTCAAAGTGCAACTAGGAAAACATTCAGCTACACATATAGCATTAATGGAAAACACGATGAAGCGAGTCTCACATAGACTGTACTTTACTTTACCTACAGGACTAGTAGTAAGATCAAGATTTCCCCTGAATCCAAATGACTATGGCTGTTTTTACATATTTGCTTATATTTATCGTTTGTTTGCTGTTTTAAAGTTACATTTACATTTTACATTTTAGAGTTCAAGTTACACTTGAGAGTTGTAAGTGAGGACTTTGTGGAATGTATGTTCTTTAGGTTAGGTTTTACTTGATGTGTTCTCTCCCGTGTGCTGGTAAGGGCACTGATGACAGACAGGTAGGATTCCAGTTGAGGTGGTTTAATAACGCTGAATATGCACAGGCACGGAACAGCACCGCACAGTGTATGTAGTATGGATGGGCTAAGGTACTTAGTGGCCCGGCAACTTGCTTCAACCAAAGTGTGTGTGAGTGTGCGTATGTGTGCGTGTGCGTGTGTGTGTGTGTGTGTGTGTGTGTGTGTGTGTGTGTGTGCGCGTGTGTGTGTGTGTGTGTGTGGTCTGCAAGTAAAGAGAGAAATAAAGATAGAAAAGTGAATGACAGAATACAATCTCCAAATCACATCTCTTATAATCAATATGCGTGGCTATAACATGACTATGATGACTTAATGCTTTACAGGACCACACAGCACAATACAACGTGACTGTGACTGCACTAACTTGAGATCAAAGGGGTGCAGCCTCACGAGCAAAGCACCACCATCTTCAGTACAGGGCTACAACTGCACAACGAATACCTCTAAACAGTGAAATACAATGTAATAGCCATATAATGATGTACCATACACCTATACAACTACAGGGCATATAAACGACGCACTGGGGGGCATTATCCTATTCCCTACATGCTCAACTGGGGGACCGCGGACTGGTCGGGCTTCGACCCCCTGGTATCATATAAACACACATAAGACATGGAAGAATGCATAGAATAGCAGGAAATTAGCTTTAAAACAGCAAATAAAATCTCTGCCCCATACAAAATGTGTAGAATTGCGGGAAATGAGCTTTAAAATGGCAGATGTTCTCTCTAGAAACAAAAGGGGTGTGAACAGTTTGAGGTTGCATGGGTTGCGATTTAGGGGTTTGTTACTACGCCGATAAATGACATTATCCATCCCGACCTTTGCCACCTAAGAAATGTGTGTGACGTAAACACCTGAAAGATATGAAATATGTACTTACATATCAACAACGACGCACACTGGCCATGGCTAACACAATGAAAGCTAACTGGCGGGGAAACACAAGGATGGCTGGAACTTTCTCTCACTTGACTCTCGAGCTGAACTTCTTCTCTGAGCTCGAGATCGCCCAGCATGCTCTGCTCCACTTCACCGGTGGCGGAGCTACAGCTCTGATATGAGGAACTACAAATACTTCACAGTCTTTTGTACAAGAGTATATATATATTTTAATTGTTCTTAGAAAAATGTACACTTACTGTATTGTTGAGACAGGTTTATAAGCGCGGATATCGACTACTACAGTCGATGGCGGGCAGGTATGGAACGCCATTTGGGTCTTTGGGCGTCAAAAAAGATACCCGTCAAATAAGCAAACAAGCCACGTGCCACAATGTGCTTACAATACTGCGTTGGTAATAAGGCATTATTTGTTCGATCTAATGGGAAAACGTCTGTAAGATCAGGATCAAACGAGCATGATCAAAAATGTTTGCAAATATCTTTGATACAGATGTTATTAGCAACTTCTGGGGTACCTAGCTAGCACCAATGGAACCAGCCTGAAAACAATGACCAGTAGAAACTGCAGTCATTTTCAATATTCTTAACAATGATTAAGAAATCCATGTGAGTAAGTATTAGCTAGGTAGCCACTTGTTGTTCTCCTATTGAAATAGAACTTCTGTTCATGAAAAGAACTAGCTAGCCAGCTACTTAACTATTTTGCCCAAAGCTAACGTTAAGCAGCCAGCCAGCTTCATCTGGCTAGTGAGACTTGACCAGACCCGGTTATGTGTTGTGAAGCTAGCCACAATAATGATTAGCCACAATAGTGGAATTTACGGTTTGCCTTCAAAATAGAGGTTCCTATTTGAAAGTGATGCAAATGGTTAAAATTGGTGGAATCATGCCATATTTAGTCTAAATAATGTTAAACAACTTTGGAGTATTGGGATGTGGAGCAATGAAATGGAGTATCAGTCTACTCTGTGACACCCTCAGAACACAACTGTGAAGAATTTACGCAAATATTAGCGTCGTAGCTCTTATTGCTGGACTTTGACTGTGGGAAATCACCTCCCCAGTCAGCTTATTGTGTTTATTGACATTCATATTGCACTGTACAGCCTTATCTAAGGATTGGGGATCAATGAGTTTATATAACAACATTCCAACGTCGTTTAGCATGACCTATTCTATTATGGCATGATTCCACTAATTGTATTAATTTGTATCACTTTCAATGCGATACTTTTATTTTGAAGGCGAACCGCAAATTCCACTATTGTGGCTAATCCTTTTTGTGGCTAGCTTCACATAGGTGGGCCCGACCATTATTAATCAAATAAGAACTGCAGGTGCACGGGACAAAACTTTACCAGCATCATTGCATACGTATCGGTGAACCGCTGTGAAATACGTGTGATATTGTAAAACAATGTGTAATAACTATGTAAAAAAATGTATGAACTTTGTTAAATTATTATGTGACGTGCAGTCATATTCAAGTCCTGATTGGTCAACAAGCTTATTTGATGGGTCAAATAGTGTATCTTTTCTGACATGCAAAGACCCAAACGGCGTTCCATAGGCAGGGCCAGAAGATTGAGGGTTTGAGCTGCACTCCTTGCCTGTTTCATTACAGTATAATAGGGATAGTCCCAATTGATCTCCACTCTTCTCTTTATATTGTACATGTCATTACCACACACTAAATCAGCCACACATCACAGGAGTGGTGCTAAATTACAGACATGGCTCAGTTTGACCTTTCAAGACAAAAATAAACATTAAAGATGAGCCTCCGTACTTAATCAACCCGGTGATTATCAAGCACATCTTTCTTGCAGAAGGACATTTATGGTTCTGTCCTCTTTCCAGTATGCTGTTCATTATGTCCATAAGACTGCCAGCACTTTAAAGAGCAAACTATATTAATCATGCCAATTGGTATATCAGACACTGCTTTTGAAACTTATAGCAAAAGTCGACTTTTTGTTCTCCCTCCCTGAACTCATTTCAGAACGTCCATCAGTCAGGCTTAACGGCTTCGGTAAAGTCTGAGCCCTTTGGAAAGCTGAAAGGGACAACCTAATCGGCTTTATTGGTGTCTGTCTGGAAATAAGTGAGCACAAACCTTACTATGATGGTTTGAAAAGATGTCAGTTTTGAGAACTCAACTGAGACTCTACTCCTTGAGCTTTCGACAATGTCTTTAGAAAAGCAAACAAAAAAAATCCATAGCACCTTTATGCATCATTTGTAGCTACTGACAGCAGACTAGAGAGAGGCGTAAAGGAGAGCCCATAATCCTGGCATGTCAGGCTCAAAGAGGACATTTCCTAAGTCTAAGAGATGAGAGGGTGTGAAGTCAAAGGTTGTGTTATGTGAGACAAGTGTAACACCTACTGGTACTTATCTGTACTGCTGGAAGGGATTCGAATGCAGCAGTATTACGGAAAGGGGATCCGGATGCAGTACATGCAGCAGTACTTCTGGAGGGGATCCGGATGCAGTACATGCAGCAGTACTTCTGGAGGGGATCCGGATGCAGTACATGCAGCAGTACTTCTGGCGGGGATCCGGATGCAGTACATGCAGCAGTACTTCTGGAGGGGATCCGGATGCAGTACATGCAGCAGTACTTCTGGAGGGGATCCGGATGCAGCACATGCAGCAGTACTTCTGGAGGGGATCCGGATACTGTACATGCAGCAGTACTTCTGGAGGGGATCCGGATGCAGTACATGCAGCTGTACTTCTGGAGGGGATCCGGATGCAGTACATGCAGCAGTACTTCTGGCGGGGATCCGGATGCAGTACATGCAGCAGTACTTCTGGAGGGGATCCGGATTCAGTACATGCAGCAGTACTTCTGGCGGGGATCCGGATGCAGTACATGCAGCAGTACTTCTGGAGGGGATCCGGATGCAGTACATGCAGCAGTACTTCTGGAGGGGATCCGGATGCAGCACATGCAGCAGTACTTCTGGAGGGGATCCGGATACTGTACATGCAGCAGTACTTCTGGAGGGGATCCGGATGCAGTACATGCAGCACGCACACTTGCAGTAGTTTTAGGTCTGTTAGAATAAGACTGTCACATTTGGGGATAACATTGTGCAATCTAGAGTTTTCTATAGGAAAATACAGGAGACCGGAGAATACAGAATAAATTATTATGCACTGCACAAACGCCTTTTCATCAGAATACTGGAGGTTGTGGTGTCAATATTGCTGTTGCCTCATTAATACTAACAAAATGTAGTTATGGAACGTTAATATCACGTCACACTGACTGATCCAAGAGCATTTCTATAACATTGCCATGACCATCACAACACAGGAGTGCATCATGGAAGAAGTTGTCACAAAAAAATGACTCTTTCCATCTAAGGTCGGCTAATGGCTAATGTGTCAACATGAAACATCCCACTAACATCACAACAGGACACGGTAAGTACCTTCAACACCAAAAAACTGTTGCTCAGGACACTCATTGAGCCACCAGCTGTCCCTCACTCGCTACCTTTTTCAAACAAACACCTACTATCAGGGGCGCAACTTTGGTTTTAGAAGTGGGGGGGGGGGGGGCATTATTTTTTGTTGTTGTTTATAATCCAGTCTGATAAACACTCCAAACAGCCTACCCGACACTCGGAGGCGTCCGCATGATCCTAAAGCACACCGTTGCCTCATTTTGTATCACATTCCAATTATAAAACTGTGGGGGGGGGGTAGGGGGGGGGGGCTACTATACTGTTATACTGTGTGGCTGAAGCAGGAACAGGTGGGTCATACACAGGCCCACCTGTTCTCTGTACATCTCAGACACAGGTCACATCAGTTACGTCCGATTCACCGGTCCTCCGCTCGGACCACTAATGTCACTTAGTAAGACAAACATGCCTAACGAGGCGAACAATTGGATTGCCACTTACCATTTGATTTTATTGAGCGACTTCTCTTTTCCGCTGACACTGGCAAAGACCACAGGCCCTTGTTCCGAGGCCTGTCTGCTCCAGGGGTATAAAAGGGGGGAGGATCTGGTGTTCTGCCTCAACCAACTCTTCCTTCAGCATTTCTGCTACTCTTCTCCAGAGCTTCTTCACCACCACAGGTAAGAGCCGGGGGTCTCTGTGTTTCACTGGAGGGTTGGGAACGACAGTTGGGTTAGGGTGGCAGATCTTGGGGATGTAGATGCAACTACAATCTGAAAACACCTCGGAACTCTTACTCTTTTTGTTGAACAAATGTATTTCTGTCAGTAATAACTGTATTTTACTCCATCTAGTGAGCTATTCCCGTATGAGTGCTTATGGAAATAACGGTCGATTTGTTGATCTAAGGCTATGGTTTCTTTTAGAACATGCTGAATGACAATATTACCACAGGATATGGGTCGTGCCGTCGGCATTACACAGAAGGAGAATAGAGATGTTTCCCACAGCGTAAGAAGTGTTAACATACCTGTTTCATTGTCTTTCCCTCCTCCAGCCCATTATCAACATGGCCCTCTGGCTACAAGCTGCGTCTCTGCTGGTGCTGCTGGCCCTCTCCCCCGGGGCAGAGGCTGCAGCTGCCCAGCACCTGTGTGGCTCTCACCTGGTGGACGCCCTCTATCTGGTGTGTGGAGAGAAAGGATTCTTTTACAATCCAAAGAGAGATGTGGATCTCCTAACAGGTAAGACACCTCTAGCACTGTCTGAATTCAAAGACTTCATATCCGCTCGACAACTCAACTTGATCTAAGACACACAAGCTCCTTTCCTTGATGTTATGATGCAGCACTCACTCAATATAATTTTTCTCCTCTTGCAGGGTTTCGCTCTCCAAAATCGGCCCAGGAGAACGAGGTTGCCGAGTACCCCTTCAAAGACCAGATGGACATGATGGTAAAGAGAGGTATTGTAGAGCAGTGCTGTCACAAGCCCTGCAACATCTTCGACCTGCAGAACTACTGCAACTGAGGCCTGTCACAGCGCTTCGCCTGCTCTTCCCTCTGCCAAGCTCCACTGCTCAGAGGCAGCATCCCCATCTTAGAGATCTGCTTCAAGTGCAAACAAGAAATGGCTTTAGACATGTTTTATTTTTCCTAGAAAATAAAGTTCTATGACATGAGCAAGGACTGAGTTTTCCTTTTCTAAATGGGGCTTTATATTCGGAGTAGGCTACTATGACTTCTGTGCAATTTGTGGTTCTGATTTTCCAAAAGATCCTGGGTGCAAACCAAATTATAGGCCTATTGTAAATGTATATTTTAATGCAGACATAAATGGGTACGAGAAACACTATTTTCACACCACTTCGATAGAGCTACGACCGGAAGTAACTTTTTGTAGCAGGTTTGGAGAATTTACACAGCAGATTAGGAGGTTAGGAGAATTAGGTAACCCCGTTCCTCTGCACTCTCCACTGTCTTCCAGTCGAAGCTAGCATCCACTACAAGACCTTGATACTTGCCTACGGAGCAGCAAGCACCTCCCTACCTTCAGGCTATGCTGAAACCCTACACCCCAACTCGAGGACTCCATTCTGCCACCTCTGGTCTTTTGGCCCTCCCACCCCTACGGGAGGGAAGCTGCCGCTCAGCCCAGTCCAAGCTCTTCTCTGTCCTGGCACCCCAGTGGTGGAACCAGACTCCCCCTAAAGCTAGGAAAGCAGAGTCCCTGCCCATCTTCCAAATATATCTGAAACCCTACCTCTTCAAAGAGTATCTTAAATAATCCCACAGCACCCTTCCCCCCAAAACGTGCCTTTCGTAAACTAACACTCGCACCCCCCATACTAGTGCTGACTTTGCTGATAGCTACTTTATAGAGGAAAATTGTACTTACTATGACTGTGATATGTAGGTGTCCCACTTAACTGTCTTAAGATGAATGCACTAACGGTAAGTCCCTCTGGATAAGAGTGTCTGCTAAATAACTAAAATGTAAAATGAAAAGGTTTAGGGTTAGCAAAAATGATCTTCTAACCTGCTACGAAAATCACTTCAGGTCGTAGCTCTATCGAAGTGGCATGAAAAGAATGTGCCTCAAATTGGTACAGCATCCTGATGTCCACTATAAGGGACAATTACAAACAAGCTGTTATTTAAGTCTTATTTAATGTGAACAAATATCATATTGTTCTGAAAACAAAACCAAACTATTCCTGAGTTATTTACTTTCTAGAAACAATTTTGAATATCAAACTCACAAAAATGATAATTACATAATTACACACATTTACCTTTCTCCCTCACATATAATGTGCTAATTGAGATGGCAGCCATATTTGAAAAACCAGGAAGAGAACGTTATCAACGTCACACCCCCATACATGTGATATCATTGAAAAGCCCAGAATGCCCTCTCAAAGGTACGGACCAAAAACGAATGTCCTTTAGAGTGGGCAAAAATGAATTGTTGGGTCTTAGGAGGATAATATAATGTTTTTCTTCCATACATTGCATTGTGTGATGAGGTCCTACAGGGCTGCGCTTCTCAAAGTGGACACTGGGGGTCACTCTTCCCTTTGATTTACGGAGACGTCCCTGTCTTGCGAGACATAGATGATGATCACATCAAAAATGAATGGAATGAATCGAGAGGTTTTAGTTAGGTAAAGGTTAGTTTATAGGATGGCCGTTAGATGTCGCACATGCAGCAGGTACTCTTCCTGGGGTCCACATTAAACATAAAATACATGACAGAATAGACAATAACAAAATAAGATAAAAAAAAAAAGATACGAGTCATAGATTGTCAAGACACCAAGAGACAACAAAAATACTTCTTACACACTATTCATGTATACATAGTAATATACTAATATACAGTACATTTAAATTAGATCAATATGATTAAATTAGATAAACAACCTAAAATATTGTAAATATAGCTAATTTGATAAAGAAGCCGTTTCTTGCAAAGTATTGGGTAAATCTCCCGCATTAACCAATGGTTATGTGCAACGTCACCAGAGGTGCGTTCAAGTTCGCTTGAACGTTTGCTACGTTGCGGAATGGTTTGCACTGAACGATACGTTTCCCCAAAACTTTCTTGTAAATTCTTGAACAGTACGTTTGCTCCCATTTGGTGGGTGTGGCGAGGTGTGGCTTGACGCATTCAGTGACGTATTTAAAGGGTGGTGGCCATGCTGACAGCCTTCCCCGAACCCCTCCCTGTTTTTTCAACTGGTCCTTCAGTACAGTACAGTACAGTACAGTCCAGTCAGACCCGTCGCCAGACCTCAGTCTTAAGGGGGGCATATGAAATGCATGGGAGGGCAGGGCACAATTATTATTAGCCTACAGTACGTATATTTAATAATAAATTAAATTATTAAAGCATTTTTGGGGGCGGGCCCGGCCCCCTATGGCCCGCCCATAGCGACGGGTGTGAGTACAGTACAGTACAGTACAGCACAGTTTCCGTTCCAGAACGTAGAAACGTACCGAAAGCAGCCCAGATTGCTGTAACATTTCCCCCTACTCAGACGTTGGACGCATCAACCACTGGTTAGCTGATAGGTAAAATACCTATCCAGACGTTGTAAGAACTGGTAGGCGTCACCAACGTCTGAGCAGAGGAACGCGCCATTGATCAGAAGTGAAGCGCAGCGCTGTGGCCTACTCTTCTCGAGGCCAATGAGAGAGCTGCTGACGGAGGTAATGGGCGGGCCAGACATACACCTGAGCAGGTCAGTGTGATTTGTTTGTGTGCCCCACGCCCCCTGTGAATAATCTGTCGGATCGATGCGAAACGTTTTATTTATGCGTGGAATGAGGAACCCGTCCTGTGTGAATAGAGAACGATCACAATTTGGAACGGATAATTGTACAGGTCTCTTTTTATCCCACTACTGCTTTTTCTTCTACTTCGAGATTTGTTGGATAATAGCCTTAATCAACACAATGCAAGATGTTCATTTATCTGAGGATTCATGCCGAAACGGTAAATGTATAGGCTAATACTTCAATATCATCATATTACTGTAGGCTACGCTACTTAATGGGAAATGGAGGCCTGCAATATTTTTGAATGTTTGTGATTTAGCAACAGTAGGCTTATTTATGAAGGGCGTTATTGGCAGAGTTTGCAGACCAGAATAACAGTTGGGTTGGCATCCCTGAATATACTTAATAGCCAAAAACAAAAAGGTTATTGTCAGAAATGATTTTCTAAACGTCTTCATCTGGAGCAGAACACGTTTTGGGACAAAGCCAGCTAAATTAATGATTTTAAAAGCAGTTGTTTGAGAATATTTTAGAAAGTCAAGTGGGGCTGTTCATGTCTTTGAACTACTTTAATATGCCCGTTTGTTTTTCAGGTCATTCCACTTGAAATGACCATATAATTGATGATTTCTAAACTCATGAGAATAGTAATCGCAGCTGTGTGTGAATAGAACACCTTTGTTGACAGAGAAAACATGTCATTGCAACATACCAGTGTGGGGAAATTGTTCAAATGGTGAGGTCATGTATTGAATTACAGAAACTGTCAGTCTCACTAACATGAAATGTCACACGGATTTCTAAAGTAGGCTATCTTCTTAATTTTTTGTCCCAATGAAATCCACATTTTATTTGACCATTACAATCTTTAATTGGGCTTTGTGTAGACAGGCTAGTGTTGATAACAGACAACATGAATACACTGGTATCATTCTGATAATTGCCATGGATATTACTATTGTGATGTAACAACAATCAGTAATCACATGACCTGGTAAAGCATCAAACATAAAGCATCCACATCAAACATAAAATACATGACAGAATAGACAATAACAAAATAAGATAATATTACATTTAAAAAAAAAATAAGATACGAGTCATATATTGTCAAGACACAAAGAGACAACAAAAACACTTCTTACACACTATTCATGTATACATAGTAATATACTAATATACAGTACATTTAAAGTAGATAAATATGATTAAATTAGATAAACAACCTCAAATATTGTAAATATAGCTAATTTGATAAAGAAGCCGTTTCTTGCAAAGTATTGGGTGGCGCAGTGGTCTAAGGCTATCTCCTGAGTGGCGCAGTGGTCACTGCATTGCAGTGCTAGCTGTGCCACTAGAGATCCTGGTTCGAATCCAGGCTCTGTCGTAGCCGGCCGCGACCAGGAGACCCATGGGGCGGCGCACAATTGGCCCAGCGTCGTCCAGAGTAGGGGAGGGAATGGCCGGCAGGGATGTTGGTAGAGCATGGCGTTTGCAATGCCAGGGTTGTGGGTTCGATTCCCAGGGGGGGCAGTATAAAAAAATATATAATGTATGCACTCACTAACTGTAAATCGCTCTGGATAAGAGCATCTGCTAAATTGGGTAAATCTCTACGTTTGCACTGAACGATATGTTTCCCCAAAACTTTCTTGTAAATTCTTGAACAGTACGTTTGCTCCCATTTGGTGGGTGTGGCGAGGTGTGGCTTGACGCATTCAGTGACGTATTTAAAGGGTGGTGGCCATGCTGACAGTACTCACCCCCTATGGCCCACCCATAGCGACGGGTGTGAGTACAGTACAGCACAGCACAGCACAGTTTCCGTTCCAGAACGTAGAAACGTACCGAAAGCAGCCCAGATTGCTGTAACATTTCCCCCTACTCAGACGTTGGACGCATCAACCACTGGTTAGCTGATAGGTAAAATACCTATCCAGACGTTGTAAGATCTGGTAGGCGTCACCAACGTCTGAGCAGAGGAACGCGCCATTGATCAGAAGTGAAGCGCAGCGCTGTGGCCTACTCTTCTCGAGGCCAATGAGAGAGCTGCTGACGGAGGTAATGGGCGGGCCAGACATACACCTGAGCAGGTCAGTGTGATTTGTTTGTGTGCCCCACGCCCCCTGTGAATAATCTGTCGGATCGATGCGAAACGTTTTATTTATGCGTGGAATGAGGAACCCGTCCTGTGTGAATAGAGAACGATCACAATTTGGAACGGATAATTGTACAGGTCTCTTTTTATCCCACTTCTGCTTTTTCTTCTACTTCGAGATTTGTTGGATAATAGCCTTAATCAACACAATGCAAGATGTTCATTTATCTGAGGATTCATGCCGAAACGGTAAATGTATAGGCTAATACTTCAATATCATCATATTACTGTAGGCTACGCTACTTAATGGGAAATGGAGGCCTGCAATATTTTTGAATGTTTGTGATTTAGCAACAGTAGGCTTATTTATGAAGGGCGTTATTGGCAGAGTTTGCAGACCAGAATAACAGTTGGGTTGGCATCCCTGAATATACTTAATAGCCAAAAACAAAAAGGTTATTGTCAGAAATGATTTTCTAAACGTCTTCATCTGGAGCAGAACACATTTTGGGACAAAGCCAGCTAAATTAATGATTTTAAAAGCAGTTGTTTGAGAATATTTTAGAATGTCAAGTGGGGCTGTTCATGTCTTTGAACTACTTTAATATGCCCGTTTGTTTTCAGTTCATTCCACTTGAAATGACCATATAATTGATGATTTCTAAACTCATGAGAATAGTAATCGCAGCTGTGTGTGAATAGAACACCTTTGTTGACAGAGAAAACATGTCATTGCAACATACCAGTGTGGGAGGATATTGTTCAAATGGTGAGGTCATGTATTGAATTACAGAAACTGTCAGTCTCACTAACATTAAATGTCACACGGATTTCTAAAGTAGGCTATCTTCTTAATTTTTTGTCCCAATGAAATCCAAATTTTATTTGACCATTACAATCTTTAATTGGGCTTTGTGTAGACAGGCTAGTGTTGATAACAGACAACATGAATACACTGGTATCATTCTGATAATTGCCATGGATATTACTATTGTGACGTAACAACAATCAGTAATCACATGACCTGGTAAAGCAATCTGCTATGTAGCCCATTACCTCTGTGTGTTTTGGATTGGTTTCTTTTCACCAGATATTCTGATAGCGCCATACTTTATTGTACATAAATGTCCAGTTATTTACTTAGAAATAACATGGTAATCACACAATAAGATCATAATAGCTTTCATAAAGCTATAAGGCCCCAGCAGGTGTAGTGTAGGTGTGGCGACACGGAGTGCCTGGATACAGCCCTTAGCCGTGGTATATTGGCCATATACTACAAACCCTCGAGGTACCTTATTGCTATTATAGACTGGTTACCAATGTAATTAGAGCAGTAAAAATAAATGTTTTGTCACACCCGTGGTATACGGTCTGATATACCACGGCTGTCAGCCAATCAGCATTCAGGGCTCCAACCACACAGTTTTATAAAAAAGCTATAATGTTAAAAGTTATTCCACTCTGCTTGTTTTTTTCAGGTTCCACAATAAGGCTACTGTGTCCATCTCAGACTGCTGTGTGTATAGTCAATGTGGATGCAGGCCTCCTCAACACCTCCTTCACTGACAATCACAATGCCACTGGGACAGGCCTATCAGACGTCGGCGACAACTGGAGCAGCTATAACTTCTGGATTGGTTTGACTTTGGCGGTGCTGTCGGCCTTCCTGATTGGAGGAAGTGTGATGCTGAAGAAGAAGGCCCTGCTTCGCCTAGCCAATAATGGCCAGACCAGAGCAGGTGGGGGGTCTTCTCAGTTAGGAAACACTGTTTTAAGGATGTGGAAAAACAGAAAGACATCACGTTGCACCACAGGAGGGCTTTGTCCTTATTCTGATCAAAGTTTACGTAGAATCAAGTTTTGATGGGTATCAACTGACAGTCGTTTTTTAAAGTAATCACAAGCCGGCCTCCGCCCAGTACCCTGCCCTGAACCTCAGACACTGTCACTAGCTGGCTACCACCCAGTACTCTACCCTGCACCTTAGAGACTGCTGCCCTATTTACATAGAGTAATTGAACACTGGTCACTTTAATAATGTTTACATACTGTTTTCCCCCACTTAATATGTACATTGAGTGTACAAAACATTAAGAACACCTTCCTAATATTGAGTTGCAGTCTGTCATGAAAAGAGCAGGTGTTCATAATGTTTTGTGCACTCAGTGTATATACTGTATTCTAATTATGGCTCATCCTATATATATCTACTGCTATACACACCTTTTCTATTCAGATACTATCCATACTGTCTATACACACCGTTCACATTCATATATATTTATTTATATTCCAGACTCTGATATTGCTCATTCTGATATGTCTTTTAATTTCTTGTTCTTTTTTAAACTTTTAGATGATGTGTGCATCGTTATTGTATTGCTAGATATTCCTGCATTGTTGGAGCTAGAAACATAGTCATTTCGTTGCACCTGCGATAACATCTGTAAAACTGTGTAGGCGACCAAGAAACTTGGATTTGATTTGACTATGACCTAACGGTATGATATTTCAGCATATCGAAAGAGAACAGTACATCAAAGGTTGTTGTAGTATCAGTGAAACGCAGTCTAATAAAGGGCTCGCTCTCGTGTCAGTTATATATAACGTTCGATTAAACAAGCTGTACTGGCATCAAGGTTTCCTGAGGACAAGAAACAACTTTATTGCCTTCTACAGGAGGGTGTCGAGCAATCAATCAACTTTAATTTGTCATTGATTGATGTTATTGATTTGTTTGTCTTCTATTCTAACGAAAGCCTTGTCTGCTGTGTTTTGTGCAGGTGAAGGTGGTCATGGATATTTAAAGGAATGGCTATGGTGGAGTGGCCTTCTAACCAGTGAGTTTATTTTGTCAAATATATCCTCAATGTTCGCCACAAGCACTATAATGTAATGTGGGAAAATGAATAGTTTTATCATAGTTCTGTCGGGTAGCTAGTAGAACTATACGGCTTAACCCAGGGGTGTTGAACCTCATTTTGCCCCGGGGGTCGCATTCGGTCCTTACTGAGGTCCGTGAGGCTGCATTCGGTCTTCACTGAGGTTCAGAATTTTTTTTGGGATTTCCTTGCTGTCAAAATTAGTAAATACAATTCCTCTAGCCATTGTTTTTGGAATTTTCGATGATCTCTGACTGTTTAGTATTCATTAGCGAGCTGGACAGTCAAGAAACTGTATGAATGTAGGTCCATTATCATTTCTACACAGTTTTTAATTTGGTTTTTGTCAAACGTAACCTCTACTCCCCAGAGAACAAAAGGGATTAGGACTACATACATGTATTTATTCATTTCCTGCTTCCCACAGTGGGTGCCGGTGAGGTTGCCAACTTTGTAGCATACATGTTTGCCCCGGCTACTGTGGTGACTCCTCTTGGTGCGCTGAGCGTCCTTATCAGGTACCATTACCTCTCTGTTCTCTATTAACACACAGCTAGCTTTCACATACATGCACTTCCGTTCTCTCTGGTTCTTAATTTTCCATGACTGTGGAAAATCTCACACCATTGTTATAATTTTGTACCCTTATTTTAGTGTACAGTAACGTGGAAACCTATTAGAACTTTCAGGAGCTGTTGTGTGTCTTTTGTGTAAATGTATCCTCACAGCAAGTCATTGTTCAACAGGTTTGCATTAATTTTCAAATGACTGTAATTGTGGCTTCTCTCTGGACACAGTGCAGTGCTGTCCTCCTACCTATTGGGGGAGACACTGAATCTGTTGGGGAAGCTGGGCTGTGTGCTCAGCATACTGGGCAGCACTCTCATGGTGATCCACGCACCTGAAGAAGAGGAAGTCACTACCCTAAAGCAGATGACTGACAAACTGCTTGACCCAGGTACATTATTTCTATTCATTGACATAGGAATTATTCACACAGCAATTTTTTTATTAAGGGTAGCCCAACAATGAGGTAATGAACATGTCATTTAGAGTAGAGAACTTCAAAGATAACAAAATGCTAACGTCGTTATTGAGCAAATATGTAGACAGAAGGACAGAATGTACTTCTGCACCTGGGAATAACACCTGTCTGTTCTCTAATCACCATCCACCACACCCTAGAGAAATGCTTCTCTCTCTCTGTGCCAAGACTAATTTTAATGGCTCCTGTGTATCCGCTTTGTATCTCTAGGCTTCCTTGTGTTTGCCAGTATCCTGCTGTTGGCCTGCCTGCTGCTCATCTTCTACTTCTCCCCCCGTGTGGGTCAGACCAACATCCTGATCTACATCGGCATCTGTTCCCTGCTGGGAGCCTTCACCGTCTCCTCCGTCAAGGGCCTGGGCATCGCCATCCGCACAGTGTTCTCTGACCCGGCCGTGGTGCGCCACCCGCTCACCTGGATCCTGCTGGCCTCCCTGGTCAGTTCCATCGTCATCCAGGTCAACTACCTGAACAAGTCCCTGGACACATTCAACACGCTGCTGGTCTATCCCATCTACTACGTGTGCTTCACCACCGTGGTGCTCACCACCTCCATCGTCCTGTTTAAAGAGTGGGGTACCATGTCTGGGGTGGACGTGGTGGGCACCGTGGGGGCCTTCCTGGTCATCATCCTGGGGGTAGCCATGCTGCACCTGTTCAAAGACATCCACGTCACCCTGGAGGGCCTGGCCAGCAGAATGTGTCAGCCGCTGGAGGTGAAACGGGAGGACAAACACATCCTCATTGAGAACATGGAGAGCCTGCCTCCCATGAGAGAAGACGCACCCAGGGTCTTTATCATCAGCTGAGAGACTGGCACCCAGGGTCTTTATCATCAGCTGAGAGACTGGCACCAAGGGTCTTTATCATCAGCCGAGAGGCTGGCACCCAGGGTCTTCATCATCAGCCGAGAGGCTGGCACCAAGGGTCTTTTTCATCAGCTGAGAGACTGGCACCCAGGGTCTTCATCATCAGCCGAGAGGCTGGCACCTGAGAGGACTCTCACTTATGTAAATATGTATTTGTTAGTCTTTTTAATGGTAGTTTTATGTAGATTTGTGACCAAAGCTGCTGATGACTAAGTCTATGATGCTGCAGGCTGCTAAATAACCTGTTACTGAGGACCTCTGTCTATGAAGGCACCAGAGAAGAGATTACATTTTTATACAGTTGTTTACACTTGTGGGTGTTTTTAACCTCAGTTAATGACACTACGGGTTGCTGATGACGCTGCAGGCCATGTAGACTGCTGCTGAAGACCACTGTTTGTGATGCATCAAGGTATTTCAAAAGGCTAGGATTTTTTGTTGTTGTATACTTTACATTTTAAGACGTTGACTACATTTCATATTTCTGTTGCCTGTCACTAATTTCAATAAATATTTTATATTTTGTGCCAGCCATTACAGTGGAGAGATGAAGAGGTATTGTTGCTGAAGCTCTCATAGTTAAGGCCAGGGTCAGGGATTGAGATGTTTTACTTCAATACTCCTTAAGAACCGTAGGACCTTAAATGATAACAGAGAGATTAAGATCCAAGCTAAAGTCTCACCAAAACAATGGCAGCCGTTGAAGGAGTAAACATTTACTTTTCTGCCACACCCAGAATCCCCATGCTCCCTTCAATAGGCCCATTCTAGCCTAACACCATTGTGCAGAGACACGCAGTTGATGGCCACACAGTAATATGGGTTTGCTTGAGGCTATCTGCTACATGATGTGAATACAATTTTTCCTGTCCCGTGACCGTAGGCGTATTTGGCACTTGCTCTGGAAGGAATGTGACACACCCGATCAAACTGCCATCGTGCTTCAGTTTTAAGACAGTTAGTTTTACAGACAAATGTGATATTAATTAAGACATTCGTAAATTATAAGTAGCTTTACAAATTGTGAACTTTGAACTTGGGAACCTCAATCTTGACATTTTGATATAGTATACTGTATATTCTGTTCCCTATTGGTCATGGCCTGGGAGTCATACTAAGTGACATATGGGAAGGCTGAGAGATGACTAACCGTGAGGAGTGGGGTTTCACTTTTGGGTCACTTCTGTGTGTGTGTACGTTCTGTGTTTTATTACATTTACATTGTTAGTCATTTAGCAGACGCTCTTATCCAGAGCGACTTACATTATTTATTTATTTTCCTACCCCCTGTGGGAATCGAACCCACAACCCTGGCGTTGCAAACGCCATGCTCTATCAACTGAGCTACATCCCTGCCGGCCATTCCCTCCCCTACCGTGGACGACGCTGGGCCAATTGCGCGCCGCCCCATGGGTCTCCCGGTCACAGCCGGCTACGACAGAGCCTGGATTCGAACCAGGATCTCTAGTGGCACAGCTAGCACTGCAATGCAGTGCCTTAGACCACTGCGCCACTCGGGAGACTATGAATTGAGGTCTAATAGTTCGATCCACAGCATGTAGGATCTAATCATTTTGCTACAGTATGAACACTATAATATTCCTCTTTGCCTACAGGATCCAGGACCACTTAACAATCAAATAAGCATTGGAAATGAAGTCATTTATCCTATATCAGCAATGCTTATTATTACAGGCCCATTGATTGAACGCCAACACAGAACACCTGAAAAAGTAACAGTGCAGTTGAACATTAATTAGTATTCAGTAAACTATTCAATGTGCTTGTTCTGGCTTCCCAACTATATGCTCCTTTCAGCCAAACAGGTTCCCCTGCTTTTTTTTCTAGCAAGAAGTGTGCACCGGTATCTGTCAACAAAGAAGTGTCAGGTGTCTGCACAGAGCAGACTAATTATGTGGGTTGGCTATTAACTGCTGAACTGAGAGAGCGAGAGAGAGAGAGAGAGAGAGGGATTATACTCTCTGAGACAGAGCCCAGGGATAGGTTGCCATAGAGCCTCAGAAAGGTAACAGACTAACGTAATTATCAACGGATGAAGGTTTTAGTGTGTCTACACCCTAACTAATCTACCTATCAGACCTGGACAGAAAATAGTTGTATTTTGTAGTTGATTTGAAAATAACAACTTTTCAAATACAGGAGGTAGTCATATATAGTTTGACTTTTTTTTTTTTATAGAGTTTCAACTAAAAGGTAACTATTTTCTTTGATATTAAAATACTGGTCTCAGAAAACCAAATAATATTTGAAGGTATTTCAATATATGCAAGTTATTTGAAAACAAAACAAAAAAATATTTGATGGCTGCCAAATATTTGATAAAGAACCAAAAACAACAGCAGTTAGTTGAACTAGTCTAAATATATGGTCATAAGTACATGGTTTGGAGGGCTCTTAGATATGAATATGAATATAGCCTATAGCCTAGAATTAAATGCATGAGGGACATGGTATCACCTCAACGTTAGAGTGGACCACTTTTGCAGCTTTTAACAAATATATTTATGTAATTAGTGACATAAGGTAATACAGTAACACTTTACATCAAGTTCTTACACGTGTAGTAACTTTGTGATTATTACAATAGCAACATTGTTACATAGGACTTTATAAATTGCTTTATAATTGCATAATAATGGTTTTATTACATAAGTTGAGTAAGAAATAGTCACTTTTCCTCATGTACGGTAGTTACAAAAACTCTCAGCTCATTGCTATGCAATTAAAATGCAATTACCAAAGTATTATGTAACAAAATGCTAATAAAATGTCGCTCCAAAAGTAATTACAGTTTTATTACACAAGCATAGTTTAATGTAAAGTGTTCTATTAATTCTATTTCTATATTCAACATGCATTTCCAGATTCAACCCAGCCATTAGTTGAAGGCAGCCAAACCAATACTAAGGAAAGGGAAAGGGGCATACCTAGTCAGTTGCACAGCTGAATGCATTCAACTAAAACGTGTCTTCCGCATTTAACCCAACCCCTCTGAATCAGAGTCACTTCCTGAGATCTGTATTCAAATCGTTTTTAAAAAGTAGTCATTTTTTGGGGGATCTGTATTCCAATAGTTGTAGTCACCTCCAACGTTACTATTTATTCCCCCCAGAAATAGTTACTTTCCACAAAGCACAGTTAAAATTATAGTTATCCCAGTTCTGGTAGCTATAACCCGCAGGTCATGTTAGGGTTAATGGGAAGACTAGTGTTACTAAGCGCTTGATTCTATTTGGGAAATGAAGAGAGGGTGTGGTTCCTTTGTTTAGTCACTCACTAACCCAGTCTCACCAAGGTGTGATATGGAAAGGAGAGCATGTTTCTCCAGCCCTCTCCTTGCAATCCCTGTTCCCTTAGGAAAATCATCATCATAATAGAGTGATTAAACATAATACCACCAATAATTAGTTAAAATACTTGTGGTTACGTTCTGTTTTTCACATTTATTGAACGCCATTATTCTGTTCATCATATTTCTTTTATGCCATTATAATGACGACTTTTGAAAGATAATCTAAGAAGTTCCTTGGAGTTGTGCAACAATTATGGTTCATGTTCACATTGTATATTTAATGTTAAGCACACAGTCGGAAATTCAGCTTGATGGATAGCCGAGCTATCACAGCTCCAGACACACTAACGAGACATAATAACGGCGCAAGCAATACACACGGTGTCCACTAGATGGCAATATGCACCCATTCACAGAGCAGTCTAACCGTTCCTCCTCCGGTTTAGACTACTAATTTTCCATACTACCATAGATGACAGTAACATATATATGTTAGCTAGGTTAGTAGATCATATGCAAAAACGTCATAACCTAGGGGGTTAAGAGAAATGTCTACTTAGGGTGTATTAGGGACTATTGCACATACTATTGTACCATCATACTTAGACACATTAGTAGTCTACACATTAGTGACATTGTGAACCAGTCAATATCAGTCAAAGGTCAGGGTTGTGGGGATGCATCAGCCAAAGGTCATGGTTGTGGGGATGCATCAGCCAAAGGTCATGGTTGTGGGGATGCATCAGTCAAAGGTCATGGTTGTGGCGATGCATCAGCCAAAGGTCATGGTTGTGGCGATGCATCAGCCAAAGGTCAGGGTTGTGGCGATGCATCAGCCAAAGGTCAGGGTTGTGGCGATGCATCAGCCAAAGGTCATGGGATGAGAAAGGCTTACTCTGTTCTGTAACAGAGAAGAGAGCTATAGCTGTTGTTGCAGTAGCGTTTGCTTCATTGACCATAATGTAGTGTTGATGAAGTTGATTAGTCTCAGTCATTCATCTGCCAGTGCGTTGGTGGGCACATCACATCCTGTACCTCCTCATGTTTATCAACCAGTTGGTTGCTGCCTTTGATGGTCATTTAAATCCCTAATCTTGTCACAGGGATTTGTCTCACTGCCACTCAACTTGAAACAACATTTTGGTCACAGTAACATGGTATGTTGTGCCTCCCTTCCTTCCTCATCATTCTACTTATACAGATGTAGGATCTTTATTTGATCCAGTTTCCTACAGCAAGAAAATAATCCTGCAGCAACAGGAACATTTATTATTATTATGTGGATTATAATTAATGGAAATGTTTGTAGGGGTTGATACATTTTTCGTAAGGGAAATTTCAAAGTGGAAATTACAAACTTCAGAAGCGTTTTTAAACCTCAAATACACTACAAGTTTTACATTTCCTGCATTGCATGAAAGTTCTCCTAAAACTAGGGTGATCAAATTAAGAACCTGTATGCAGTGACGAAAACATGTTATTAACTGGAAGTGGCAAAGGATTAAATGCATATGCCTTCATAAATCTGTGCCCATTTCCTATTTGGCAGATGCCTTTTGTTCATCGCTCATTGTGTGTTGTGTTAATTACTGTGATCACTCGCCACTGAGTCCCGCTCGGGGTTTCAGCTGCCTTCCACGCAAATGAAGGATGCACAGCAACTAAATAATGAACTAAATTACACTATACCAGTTGTCTGCCTCTGGCTAGAGGGTACCAAGTGGAGAAATCTATGCAATACACTCATAAAGAGTACATGCAGCAACTATATAATGACATGAGGCAGCAAAATGTTAGTTTTAATGCATGTTATATCAAGCCTTTGTGGATGTTATAAAATGTATATGTGGCCTGTGTTAGAAAGGCTTGGCAAGCTTCGGAACTCACAGCTCCATTATATGTTGACAAAAGGCTTACTTTCAAGCCTCTCTGGATGCAAGTGGACCTCCAATGCCACTATAATCTGATTCACTCGCTCTCTGCTTCCTGCATTTCCCTCTCCAAATACAATGAAAAGGCATTAGCCGTTGTGGACCTGCCATCCTAAGTACACAAGGAAGGGGCATTATAGAGACTTCAGTTTGTTTATGTGTGATAAGGTCAATGTGCCCAGATGTACATGTCTAGACTGCCGACGGGAGACAACAGTTTGAAATTTTTTTTTTTATTCATGCACACGTTATGGACAACACAACCTGTCCATGGATCAACTGTAGGCTATCAGCTGTTAGGAAATCTGCTGAATACGTGAAATATAACGTCACCTCATCTTTGTGCATAGATTCCATCTGATAGAGAGGAAAAGGTCCTTGTGGCACGTTTGCTACCATACAGTTTAACACTCAGTTTGAATAAATGTCATAATATTGCCTTCTTAGCACATTGGGCTGAAGTGTACCATTGTGCAACACTGTCAGCCTTGATAAAAAAAAATAAGAGAAACACTACTGACTCTGCAGCTAACAGGCACATTCAAAGACTCAAGTCATGTCGGTAGAATTGAATGGTTGGCATGGCAACATTTCTGGGGACTGTTAAATGGAGAGGCAGAGCGTTTACACTTTGAACAATAAAGTTCTCCTTGAGCGTGTAAAGATACTGCAGTGCCGCCTTGGCCCTTTGACACTGTAGTCTTTAAGGCGTCAGCATTCTTCAGTTGGGCTGGCGCCTAGCAGAACCCGGCCAGCCGGACAGAACCAGTGGGCTCCATGCTCCTTTAAAATACCTTCGCTTGAAAAACGAGAAAAAAAGGGACAATGGTACCGTTTGTCCGTTTTGAGACGCCGTAGCCAGAATTCCTCAAACTTCCTCAAAATAGTCAGAATGAATCTAAGGTAGCTCAAGAAATCTGTCATTAATTTAGACGTTTTTGCCGAAGAGATCTTAGTCACGCAATTTTACATCCATCTAAGATGTTCGGTGCAGTATTGTTCGACCAGCCACAGACAGTTGACTTGATACCAGAAGGTTTCTTTCTAGCCTACACCATCCTGTGCTCTGGGAGATCTGCTGCTTTAGCTTCATTTAGCCCTGGGCCCCAGGCAGGGCTCAGTCCACTCTGCTTTAGCTTCATTTAGCCCTGGGCCCCAGGCAGGGCTCAGTCCACTCTGCTTTAGCTTCATTTAGCCCTGGGCCCCAGGCAGGGCTCAGTCCACTCTGCTTTAGCTTCATTTAGCCCTGGGCCCCAGGTAGGGCTCAGTCCACAAGCTTTTGCTAATTTGTTGTGAGCACTGTTGTTGCCAGAGGTTGACAACACATTATAGTCATTGTTTTATGATGAGAAAGCCAAGTGGAGCCAGCACTCCTCTATCCTGGAGGTCTCAGATGAAGAGTCATTGTTTTATGATGAGAAAGCCAAGTGGAGCCAGCACTCCTCTATCCTGGAGGTCTCAGATGAAGAAGATGCTCTAGCTTAGAAGGTGGGTACTGTAAGCATTGCATAAGGGCACAAGAGAGAAAATGTTTGTGTGAAGTCAACAACAACAGATCTCTCAGCTCCTTCTCCTCCGATCAGATTCCCCTTATCAGCTGTAACAATGCTCCCTGTAAAGCTCCCCACTCAGGGATTTATTCAACTGGAAGTGTGATGGAGAGAGATGGAGAGAGATGTTGAGAGATGTTGAGAGATGGAGAGAGATGTTGAGAGATGGAGAGAGATGGAGAGAGATGTTGAGAGATGGAGAGAGATGGAGAGCGATGGAGAGCGATGGAGAGATGGAGAGAGATGTTGAGAGATGGAGAGAGATGTTGAGAGATGGAGAGAGATGTTGAGAGATGGAGAGAGATGTTGAGAGATGTTGAGAGATGGAGAGAGATAGAGAGAGATGGAGAGAGATGTTGAGAGATGTTGAGAGATGTTGAGAGATGGAGAGAGATGGAGAGAGATGGAGAGAGCAAGAGAGTAATAATAAAGTGATTTATGTTGTTATTATTGGGTGGTATATCAGGAATGGCGTCATTATTTTTTGATAAATACCTGCACATATTCCTGATAGGCACCTTTTCATATGAGCTTTATGGTGTCAAGAATCAGCCAGCTCACTCTGAAAATAGTGAATTTGGGATTGCAGCTACAAACCTTTTCAGATGCAAAGGTGGGTGGAAGAGATGAGTGGGGTCAAATCATTATAGTGTTATTATAGCCCATAGTGTATTCACAAACTTATTTTCCTCACAAAGTGCCTCATTTCAAGTCACTTTACTACCTCTGTGAAGATTTATAACACTCAATAGGCTGTCAGTCCGTGTAAAAGCCAATTCATTCAAATTCAGAGGTTGGCAGTGAGGGTAACTGCCGATAAGGTTTTCTTTGGAGGTTGATGGAGATAAATGTCGCTCTCTAAAGCTGAAAATATTAAGTGCTTTAGAAGATCTCTATTGCTTGAAACCGGGAGATTATTGTCAGTAGAATTCTATAATGTGATCAATAGGGAAGAATGGGGTAAGTTGAGCCATTTTTTTACATTCAGCATCACTACGTAAAGGGAAATATAGTATTCTTTCTAACAAATATATCTAAATATATTTCAGGATGTGTATCCCTGGAAATAATCAGAATTCATGTAAACATAAGGTTTAAAAAAATAACAAAATAAAGTATCTTGGAAGCCTCCTTGGGGTAAGTGGGTGGTGTTGGAAGCCTCCTTGGGGTAAGTGGGTGGTGTTGGAAGCCTCCTTGGGGTAAGTGGGTGGTGTTGGAAGCCTCCTTGGGGTAAGTGGGTGGTGTTGTCAAATGGCAGTGGGCCATGGTGCTGCTAGGTCAAAGTTTAATTCATGGAATGGGGGTGTGCTATATTGTATATGTTAAATGTATTTTTACATTCAGTGTAGATCTCTCTGTTCAATATCACTTACCCTTCCATTTCTTGACCAGTTGTCTGGGACAGGGATGTTTTTTTTTTTTTTTTTTTTTCAATTTGTAGGCAAGTTCTCGGCTTTTAAGACTACTAAGCCCATGAAACTGGTCCGCAAGCTCAGACTCCATGTCATCAGATAAGACCTTGAGTGCCTCTGCTGCTCTATCATAGCCTCTCTTTCGAACAGGTACATGTTCATTGTCTTTTTTGTTAATGTACCTCTTCAGTGTCATTCAGTCTATTTTTTTCATCCCTTGCTGCGGCTCTAATGGACTTCTAATGGACTTCTTCCCTTCCCTCACTTCCTTGGCTGCTCTCTCAAGAACCTCAAGGGGGGCTAGACCCCCTGCTTGTTTTATGTTTAATACACGAGGCATGATGATGTCTGCTCTGTAACAATACAAATGCACTATATTGAGTTTATGTGCATGACACATTGCAAAAATACTATGCATATTATGCATAAAACTGACCGAATGTAATTAGCATTTGTATGGGGTATGGTGGTAATTGGCTCAACTTACCCAAAGGCAAACCTTTTGACTATATTAGCCCACACAGCTACAAGGATGCACTTTCATGTAAAAACTTGTGGTGTATTTGAGGTTTAAAATGGCTTCTGAAGTTTGTAATTTCCCATTTGAAATTTCAGACGTTTCCCTTACGAAAAATGTATCAACCCCTACAAAAATGTAAATGTATTATAATCCACATAATAATTAAAATGTCCTGTTGCTGCAGGATTATTTTCTTGCTGTAGCAAACTGGCTCAAATTAAGATCCTACAGTAGAATGATGTGAACATATTGTAGTTTATAGAGACTCCAACTGATGTATAAAACAATCTTAAAATGATCTACTTTGGTTTAAGTACAAGCATCATGAAACCTATAACACAACCTAACTTGCTCACCACATTTTTCTTCAGACTCCATGAAATGATGACCTTTTCCTAAATATTTGGTCACATGATTAATTTTGTGTATGGTTTCCTAGAAACAAGGGGTGGCTCAACTAACCCATTGGCTCAACTTACCCCACTCTCCCCTACTGACAAGACAACTAACCCATTGGCTCAACTTACCCCACTCTCCCCTACTGACAAGACAACTAACCCATTGGCTCAACTTACCCCACTCTCCCCTACTGACAAGACAACTAACCCATTGGCTCAACTTACCCATTGGCTCAACTTACCCCACTCTCCCTTATGGTTTTGGAAACATTTGGAACTTAACTTACATATCAGCGAGAATTTATTTTCAAATACAAAAGATACACTAACTGTATGCAGTTTTAACACAGTTGCACACGGCTGTGTTTTGAATAAAACATCTTCCTCCCCAGTTGTTTCCCAGTTGGAAATGTGAGTGCAAGGTGGGAGGAATTGTGGTATGTCGCCTGCTGAAAGCTTGAGTTATTTCAAACACAGTCAGGTGGAACTATGCTAAAGGTTATCTTTTGTATTTGAAAAAGTATTTATCGCTGATATGAAAGTTGTGTTCCTAAGGTTTCCAAAACTGTATCGCAAGCGATGATTATTAACGTTTCTAAATGTTAAAACAGCGCGTCGGGATCATAGTTCACATTGAGCAAGCTGTGGTCTATACTTTCAACTGAGAACCCAAGAGGGATGGCTGTATGCCCCATTGGGTTCTGGAGAGCTACACTGGAGCCAACCACGCAAATAGAAATGAAAACATCCTATAAAGAATTATGTCACAAATAAATCAGACCTCATAACAGTATAGGATCACAATGCTAAATAAAGTATCTGCTTTAGTCAGCCAACCATGTCTTTGTCCTTCATAGAAAGTAAATGTTCAATTCAGTTGAGTTCAGTTCCATAATGCCAAAATCCAATTGATCCAGATTGGAGAAATTAAAGGATTGATTTTACCAGTTCAGTGTAATAATCCAAAGGAAATAGTCCAAAGAGCAGAACCCCAAAATATATAAGTAGGCTGTAGAAATAGCCTTCCAGAACTGTGATACTCAGAAGTCAGAAGAATTCCACAAAAGGAAACTTCTCTTGATGCTCAATAAAATTCGGAGAAAGATTCTCACTTGTATGGCAGGAGAAAAACTAGGCCTTCAAACTAATAAGTTGCCTAGTCACAAACATTTCTTAACTAACCAGTCAAAATGGCCATTACCTGACACGCCCACTGCACTTCCTATATCACAGGGCTGTTCCGGTCCTGGAGGGCCAAAACACTTCTGGTTTTCATCCTCTCCTTCTAACCAGGGATTGATTCAGACCTGGGACACCAGGAGAGTGCAATCAACTACCAGGTAGAAACAAGTAACAGAAGTGTTTCTGCCCTGGGCCTCCCAATTGGCCCAGCGGGCTAGGGGAGGGTTTGGCAGGGGGCTTTCCTTGGCTCATCGTGCTCTAGCGACTCCTTGTGGTGGGCCGGGCGCCTGCAGGCTGACTTCAGTCATCAGTTGAATGGTGTTTCCTCCGACAAATTGGTGTGGCTGGCTTCCGGGTTAAGCAAGCAGGTGTTAAGAAGCAGCGCGGCTTGGTGGGTTTCGGAGGACGCATGACTCGACCTTCGCCTCTCTCTCAAGCACGTTGGGGAGTAGCAGTGATGAGACAAGATCGTAACTACCAATTCGATATTACGAAATTGGGGAGAAAAGGGGGTAAAATTACAACAACAAAAAATAAAATAAAAAAAGTGTTTCTGCCCTCCAGGACCGGAATTGAACAACCCTGCTATATCACCTCAAACCTGGGATGCGTTCAGTTCGCTTCAACGTTTGCTACGTTGCGTGACGGTTTGTACTGAACGACCCATTCCCAAAAAACGTTCTTCCACATCCTTGAACAGACTTTGGGGTACCTTTTCTCTGTTTGGTGGGTGTGATGTAGTGTGACTTGAAACAATGAGAGACGCATTTAAAGGGCAGTGGTGCACAAACCAGACCCACTACATCTCCCTCTATGGCCACACCTCAGCTGCAGTTCTACAGGGTGTCCCCCAGGGCTCTGTGCTGGGCCCCTTACTCTTCATTATCTACATCCTCACCCTTGGTCAGATCCTCCGTCACTTCAACCTTGACTTCTACTGCTATGCCGATGACACCCAGATCTACCTCAGCACCAAATCCCATGACTGATGCATCCCCACAACCTCAATGAAGACCGAATGCAGCCTCACGGACCTCAGTAAGGACCGAATGCGACCCCCGGGGCAAAATGAGTTCAACACCCCTGGGTTAAGCCGTATAGTTCTACTAGCTACCCGACAGAACTATGATAAAACTATTCATATTCCCACATTACATTATAGTGCTTGTGGCGAACATTGAGGATATATTTGACAAAATAAACTCACTGGTTAGAAGGCCACTCCACCCTAGCCATTCCTTTAAATATCCATGACCACCTTCACCTGCACAAAACACAGCAGACAAGGCTTTCGTTAGAATAGAAGACAAACAAATCAATAACATCAATCAATAACAAATGAAGTTGATTGATTGCTTTACACCCTCCTGTAGAAGGCAATAAAGTTGTTTCTTGTCCTCAGGAAACCTTTAATCGAACGTTATATATAACTGACACGAGAGCGAGCCCTTTATTAGACTGCGTTTCACTGATACTACAACAACCTTTGATGTACTGTTCTCTTTCGATATGCTGAAATATCATACTGTTAGGTCATAGTCAAATCAAATCCAAGTTTCTTGGTCGCCTATACAGTTTTACAGATGTTATCGCAGGTGCAACGAAATTACTATGTTTCTAGCTCCAACAATGCAGGAAACCATGGAATACAGGCAACATCCACACCGAGCAAAACGCTAGAGCTTCCGCTTTCAAGGAGCGGGACACTAATCCAGATGCTTAAAAGAAATCCCGGTATGCCCTCAGACGAACCATCAAACAGGCAAAGCGTCAATACAGGACTAAGATTGAATCCTACCACACCGGCTCTGATGCTCGTCGGACTACAAAGGGAAACCCAGCCGTGAGCTGCCCAGTGACGCGAGCCTACCAGATGAGCTAAATGCCTTTTATGCTCGCTTCGAGGCAAGCAACACTGAAGCATGCATGAGAGCACCAGCTGTTCCATACGCTCTCCGTAGCCGATGTGAGCAAGACCTTTAAACAGGTCAACATTCGCAAGGGCGCGGGGCCAGACAGATTACCAGGACGGGTACTCAGAGCATGTGCTGACCAACTGGCAAGTGTCTTCACTTACATTTTCAACCTCTCCCTGACCAACTTTGTAATACCAACATGTTTCAAGCAGACCACCATAGTCCCTGTGCCCAAGAAAGTGAAGGTAACCTGCCTAAATGACTACAGACCCGTAGCACTCACGTCGGTAGTCATGAAGTGCTTTGAAAGGCTGGTCATGGCTCACATCAACACCATCATCCCGGAAACCCTAGACCCACTCCAATTCGCATACCGCCCCAACAGATCCACAGATGACACGATCTTAATCGCACTCCACACTGCCCTTTCCCACCTGGACAAAAGGAACACCTATGTGAGAATGCTGTTCATTGACTACAGCTCAGCGTTCAACACCATAGTGCTCACAAAGCTCATCACTAAGCTACGGACCCTGAGACTAAACACCTCCCTCTGCAACTGGATCCTGGACTTCCTGACGGGCTGCCCCCAGGTGGTGATGGTAGGCAACAACACATCTGCCACGCTGATCCTCAACACGGTGGCCCCTCAGGGCTGCGTGCTTAGTCCCCTCCTGTACTCCCTGTTCACCCACGACTGCATTTCCAAGCACGACTCCAATAGCATCATTAAGTTTGCTGACGACACAACAGTGGTAGGCCTGATCACCGACAACGATGAGACAGCCTATAGGGAGGAGGTCAGAGACCTGGCAGTGTGGTGCCAGGAGAACAACCTCTCCCTCAACGTGAGCAAGACAAAGGAGTTGATCGTGGACTACAGGAAAAGGAGGGCTGAACATGCCCCCATTCACATTGACGGGACTGTAGTGGAGCGGGCCGAGAGTTTCAAGCTCCTTGGTGTACACATCACCAACAAACTATCATGGTCCAAACACACCAAGACAGTCATGAAGAGGGCACGACAACACCTTTTCCCCCTCAGGAGACTGAAAAGATTTGGCATGGGTCCCCAGATCCTCAAATAGTTCTACAGCTGCACCATCGAGAGTGATCCTGACAGGTTGCATCATCGCCTGGTATGGCAACTGTCCCTCCTAAAGTGTTACTTTTTATTTTATTTTTTACTTTAGTTTATTTAGTAAATATTTTCTTAACTCTATTTCTTGAACTGCGTTGTTGGTTAAGGGCTTGTAAGTAAGCATTTCACGGAAAGGTCTACACCTGTTGTATTCGGCGCATGTGACAAATAGAAATTGAATTGATTTGAGTTGATCCTGGACTCCACCCTCTGCTTTGACCACCACATAAGACAGACTGTCAAATCCTCATTCTTCCACCTCTACAACATTGCCAAAGTCAGGTCCTCCCTCTCCCGTCCCGCTGCTGAAACCCTCATACATGCATTCATCTCCTCCTGTCTTGACTATTGCAACTCACTACTCTCCGACATTAACTCAAGCTCCCTCCATGAGATCCAAATGGTTCAAAACTCTGCAGCCGACTTCTCACCCACAGTAAGTCCTGGCAGCCGTCACCCCTGTCCTCCGTGAACTCCACTGACTCCCTGTCTCCCAACGCATTGATTACAAGATCTTCCTTCTGACCTATAAAGCCATTCACCACCTTGCCCCCCCCCCCCCCCCCCCCCCCCCCCCCTCCAACTTCCTCCCTCCAGCCAGCCGGGACTCAGAGTCCATCACTATCTTTCAGTCCCTCCTTAAAGCCCCCACCTCTTTGACAAGGCCTACCCTTGTCAAAGAGGGTACGGAGTGACCGGGGCGGAGCCCACTGACTATACACACTCAAAGAACCATGGAACCTTGTAGGTTACAGTGTGGCCAAACAGTGTTTGTTAAGGTAACCTGGGTTACAAAACAGCAACTACTATATACCATAATGTAGGAATTGTAACATGCTGTGCATCCAATCTGAGATGTTCTGACGTGAGGTTGATGAAAATATTTCAAAGCTGATACTCATCAAACATGTTACGCCTGGTGCATTAGATGACGCCAGTCTATCTTCAATGCAAATTGGTTCAGTGGTTGATCCCACAGCCATGGATACAGGTGGTTCTTCACACAGGCAGGTAGATTTGAATCTGGGTGAATCTACAGTACTGACGATGAAGTGCCTGCTGAAACATCCAGGAGGGTCAATATCTCCTATGGTTTCATTTGAAACTCTTCCATTTTCTCTGTTTCGCTCTCGGACATGATAAGGCTATTTAATAAGCCATTTCGTTAATGTAGTGCTGCAATACAGTCAGTGGCTGCCATTGAGTACGTTATCTGTGTGCAGAGATACAGCAGGCTCCCTGAATGACATGTATTAGCGATCATCTGAACTTTCTTTTACAGAGTGGAGTAGATCCACTAAACTATTGTAGTTTGGCAGGTATATGTGCAGACATTGTGTGTACTAGGCCTATGAAACATTGACATGCAGGAAACTATTTAGAGTTAAGAGGTTGCATTTGATTAGATACTATATAAATGGTGATGATTCACTAATGAACCAAGTAATGAAACAACATCTCTAAGTAGAGAAATTGTGATAATAATACCATCTTAATTAGCAGACAATCTAATTAAAATATTTTAAGTACCAAGAGCAGATTGAACCAGTGACTTAGCCCTGTGACACTACAAGACTTTTAATGAGGCAACTGTGTAATGTAATGAGCCGATAACTCATAATTAGGGGATTCTCAACTAATTGCCAGCTTCTTTTTAGCGCCTCTCCTCCTGACGCCAGTGGAGTGATTAATGATGTGTTACACTATATGATGCCCCCAGTTCACAAAACAAAGAACAAAAGGTCGTAGACTTTTGAGGCATATGTCAATTTTGTTTATTTATTTTGTTTGACGAGTAAGAACTCTCACACAGAGAAAATAAATGAACAGAGGGAAACGGAGAGAGAAATTCTAAAACACTCTACCAAAAGGGTACTTCGGCTGTCCCCATAACATAATCCCTTCTGGTTCCAGCGAGAACGCTTTTTTGTTCCATGTAGAACCCTTTTGGGTCCCATGTAGAACCCTCTGTGGAAAGGGTCCTACATGAACCCCAAAAGGGTTCTTCCTGGAACCAAAACAGGTTCCTCAAAGGGTTCTCCTATGGGGACAGCAGAAGAACCCGTTTAGGTTCTAGGTAGCCCTAAGTTTGCATTGTGTCTCTGAACCATCAGGATATTTCCTGTGTTTGGTATTAAGTGAAAAAGGTCTGGGGTTTCGTCCGACAGCACATTGCCTGGAATGGTCAGCTTTGTGGGGGAAATGAGACATTTATTGTGCTCAATAGGGAAGAGTGGGGTAAGTTGATTCATTTTAAACATTCAGCGTCACTATGTAAAGGGAAATAAAGTATTATTTCTAACAAAGTTATCTAAATACATTTCAGGATGTTGTGTATCCCTGGAAATAATCAGAATTCATGTAAACATAAGATTTTAGAAAACATAGCTTGTCCAAGAAAGTGGTCTCTTGGAAGCCTCCTTGGAGGGATGCAACTCAATATTAGGAAGGTGTCCTTAATGTTTTGTACACTCAGTGTAGATCTCTCTGTTAAATACCACTTATCCTTCCGTTTCTTGACCAGTTGTCTGGGACAGGGATGTTGTTTCGATGTGCCAATTCCTAGGCAAGTTCTCTGCATTAAATGCTACTAAGCCCATGAAACTGGTCTGTGAGATTCTTAATATGTTTATCAAGCTCAGACTCCACGTCATCAGATAAGACCTTGAGTGCCTCTGCTGCTCTATCATAGCCTCTCTTTCGAACAGGTACATGTTCATTGTCTTTTTTGTTAATGTACCTCTTCAGTGTCATTCAGTCTATTTTTTTCATCCCTTGCTGTGGCTCTAATGGACTTCTAATGGACTTCTTCCCTTCCCTCACTTCCTTGGCTGCTCTCTCAAGAACCTCAAGGGGGGCTAGACCCCCTGCCTGTTTTACGTTTTTATACACGGGGCATGATGATGTCTGCTCTGTAACAATGCAAATGCACTATCTTGAGTTCATATTCATGACACATTGCAAAAATACTATGCATACTATGCATACAACTGACCGAATGTAATTAGCATTTGTATGGGGTATGGTGGTAATTGGCTCAACTTACCCCAAGGCAAACCTGTTGACTATATTAGCCCACACAGCTACAAGGATGCACTTTCATGCTAGGTTTAGGACCTCATATTGCAGCTTATAATCATTTCATTCATTCATTTACGTCATTTAGCAGACGCTCTTTCCAGAGCGACTTACAGTTAGTGAGTGCATACATTATTTTAATTTTTTCATACTAGCCCCCCGTGGGATATAATGACCCCAACTGATGTATAAAACAATCTTAAAACGATCTACTTTGGTTTGGATACAAGCATCATTAAACCTCTAACACAATCAATTCATTTGACTTGGTGAACATCAGTTTTTTGGACCTAACTTTTTCCATGTGATTTCTTCCGTCACAGACTCCATTAAATGATGACCTCTTGCTAAATATTTGGTCTAATGATTAATTTTTGTTCGTGGTTTCCTAGAAACGAGGGGTGGTTCAACTAACCCTTTGGCTCAAATTATCCCACTCTCCCCTACCCCACTCTGGTTCAACAGGAAGACTCACAGCACAGCATGTGAAAAGAACAGCATGGAGATACTGTATCCACTGTAGCGAAAGGCAAACACGCTACCCTTCACGCCAATAGGGTTAACCCACTCGGTGGGAATTGTAAAGTGGCTCATATAGCGAGGATCGCTACACTGTGTACTCAACACCAAATACACGTTCCTGTAACAGTACTCACCTGTGGGGAAATCAAGGGGAGGGAAATGACGAGGAAGTTTTACTCTACGTAGCAACGGATCCACTTGATACCTCCGATTCAAGAGACTCCATCAGGACATGTTTTTTTGTGGACATTCTAAAAGGCAATCTTCGAACAATTACCCTTCTTCAGTTCACTGATTTAATGACACTGTAGAGGTAAACACAAGGGGAGTCTCTCTTTCTCTCTGTCTCTCCAGAACTATTTTCACTCCATAGCCTCACAATCCTATTCTCTCCAGACCAAGCAGAGCGCTGAGCAAATAGAAAAGACAACCAGGAATGTGGTTACAAAAGTTTAGAATTTATTGAGAGCACTGTTATTCAACAAAGTTTTCTTTACCCACCTATTGAAATCCAAATCTTGCATGAGTCTTTTTCTAAAAGCTATCTCGAGACAGAGGTGAACACAAAGACATCAAGGTAGATTTTATCTTGCATTTTGAGACGTAAATTAAACTAAGTGGTGGCAGACCCAAATATTATTTAAAAGGACAATATAAATGTAATCTCACTATAAATGCACAAAATCTATTGGACTGAGAATAGCTTTGAACAAAACTGACTCAACCAGGTCAACTGAATGGAACATCATTTCAACATCATCAGGGTGTCTTACATTACAGTTCTTACCATACAAATGTGGATATTACTTATTTTTTCAAACAACTTGATAAAGGTACAGTACAAAAAAATAACGTTTTAGTTGTGTGACACTTTTTTATGTGCTATGCCAAAGAGGATGACAAATAGGGAGAAAATTCATAGAAGACGATGACTCTTCGAGTCATACAGTAACATATTGGGTGACGGATAGTGACAGATATGATGGATGGCTGCTCAATGGACCATGAGATGCTGTCCCTCACAGTACAATAACATGTTACAGTACAAGCATGACCGTGCAGTGTCAATTGTAAGTGTTCTTGTGCTTGTACTGTTCATGTACTGTAGATCCCAAAAGTTGTGAAATTGTACAATTGTCTTAAATCATATTGCCTTTTTTTCAAAAACACCATCCACATGGTAGGTTTACAAGCCTGAAACATCAGTGGATTTGTAATGTTAAATGAAAATGGCACACCCTAATTTGTGGGCTAATTGTGTCATCTTCTCACACCGTCTCATTTCCAACGCCACTCCGATTAGTCATCTCATTCACGTCAAAGATGTTAAACCACTAGATATTGTACTGCCATCTACTTCCCGGCGCATTGGTTATGGAACATTTTCATCTCTTTATCAATGGCTTTATACTTCAACTCTGAACCACTAATGGCAACATGCATCATGAAACAGCAGGCAGAAATGATATTGTCTGTTCTACCTGCGCTCAGTTGAATCCTTTAATCTCGTGTGGCTCAGTTGGTAGAGCGTGGCACTTGCAACAGCCAGAGTTGTGGGTTTAATTTTCACTGGGGACCAGTGGATCTGGATAAGAGTGCTAGATGACTAAATGGAAATGACCTACAAACTGCTGGTTTAACATATTTGAATGACAGGGGAACACACTGGGGAAAATGGTTGGGAAATATGTCATAGCTGCACAAAAAAAAAAACGTATAGTTTTGTAGTCATTTCAAAATGTAAAATGTTTCGTCCATGTCAGGTGTTGGGCAAATTTAGAGAGGAAATCTGTAAATAGGAATTCAATTTCAATACAGTGACGTTGACAAAGGGGCTCGTACGAGAAATAATACAGAAATCATCCATTCCTATGTGATGCGCGAAAACGTTCAGCGGTAGTTTTATTCAGCATACTGTATGCACCTATAGATAGTGTGCTAAGTGAAAGTCAAATGTTTGGAATTGGTAACGCTTGAATCTTTGTGTCACAAGGAACAAAACCACTGTTCAGTATAAGGCAGATGACATACAGTGGGGTTCCGAAATTATTGACACGCTTCATAAAGATAAGCATTAATGACTGTATAAAATAAATAATTCAAATACTGAGCTATATTGTTCACTCAAAGGTCATACCCCCAAGACATGCTAACCTCGTGTCTTCGGGGTGTAATCTTTGACCCTCTGTAACTTTCTCACTCATCATTATTCACGATTCATTCAGGATTATCCGTAATCATGGTAGCATCCACATTGATGTAGAAGTGTTCACAAACATACTCTCTTCTTATTTATAATAGAAAGGACTCCAAAATGACAATACATTATCTACCATTAATTTCTATTGGGTCCAAAATAATCTAAAACACAACCAAAACAAACTGCTAATGCATCCAACAAGTTTGTAGAGTCACAAGCTTGATGTAGTCATTGCGTGCTAGGAATATGGGACCAAATACTACACTTTTGACTACTTTATTTATAAGAATCTTTAGGGGTGTCAATCATTTTGACCCTTGCCTTTTTGAGAGACAAAATGTAGTAAACTTGATAAACAAAATCTCTTTCTCCGAGCTATTGTATTAGTATAAAATAATATAATTTCCTCTTTTTGTTGTTGCATACAATATAGCTCAGTATTTGAATTATTTATTTTATACATTATTGCTCATCTTTATGAAGGGGTTCAATAATTTCAGACCCCACTGTAGCTGTTCATGACTGTTAATGATAGTAGTAGACAGGACTAACTGAATTGTAGACAGGACAAACTGAATTGACATAGTGCAAAAAGTGTCACTATTCTTGGGTTGGGGAAGAGCTTCTCTTTTTTTAGATACACAAAAGTATGCCTTCCATCAAAGTCCAAGACAGCCTTCTTTATTGCAGCAGAAGAGATCCAAATAAACCATCTGTTTAGAAAAGTGATTTTGTTGGGTTGTTTCCATCTTCAGAGTGAGCAGTCAGTGAATCCTATTGGCAGTAGTTCAGCCGCAGTGCAACACCTTCGCCCCTTCCTCTCTTTTCTTTTCCTCTATTTTGTGGGGTCCTGGCAGAGGAAGGGCTGCCCCGTCACATGCCCGCGGCCTGGCTCATGCAGGGGATAGTCTGTGACGCTTTGGGGAAGTCATGGGCGACCACCCGTCCGTTCTCGCCCCCGCTCCCTGTCCTGGTCATCCGGCTCAGGGTGGAACTCAGCATGGCCGCATCGATGATTTGCTGCATGGGATAACACAGGGAGTTACACAACAACAACACATGATAGTTACCCATTAACTCTACTGAACTCTACTGGGTTAATCTACTGAACTCTACTGGGTTAATCTACTGAACTCTACTGAGTTAATCTACTGAACTCTACTGGGTTAATCTACTGAACTCTACTGAACTCTACTGAACTCTACTGGGTTAATCTACTGAACTCTACTGAACTCTACTGAGTTAATCTACTGAACTCTACTGGGTTAATCTACTGAACTCTACTGAGTTAATCTACTGAACTCTACCTGGTTAATCTACTGAACTCTACTGAACTCTACTGAGTTAATCTACTGAACTCTACTGGGTTAATCTACTGAACTCTACTGAGTTAATCTACTGAACTCTACTGAGTTAATCTACTGAACTCTACTGAGCTCTACTGAGTTTATCTACTGAACTCTACTGAACTCTACTGAGCTCTACTGAGTTAATCTACTGAACTCTACTGGGTTAATCTATGGAACTCTACTGAGTTCATCTACTGAACTCTACTGGGTTAATCTATGGAACTCTACTGAGTTCATCTACTGAACTCTACTGAGTTAATCTACTGAACTCTACTTGGTTAATCTACTGAACTCTACTGAGTTAATCTACTGAACTCTACTGGGTTAATCTACTGAACTCTACTGGGTTAATCTGCTGAACTCTACTGAGTTAATCTACTGAACTCTAGTGAACTCTACTGAGTTCATCTACTGAACTCTACTGGGTTCATCTACTGAACTCTACTGGGTTAATCTACTGAACTCTACTGGGTTAATCTACTGAACTCTACTGAGTTAATCTACTGAACTCTAGTGAACTCTACTGAGTTCATCTACTGAACTCTACTTGGTTAATATACTGAACTCTACTTGGTTAATATACTGAACTCTACTGAGTTCATCTACTGAACTCTACTTGGTTAATCTACTGAACTCTACTGAGTTCATCTACTGAACTCTACTGAGTTAATCTACTGAACTCTACTGAGTTAATCTACTGAACTCTACTGAGTTCATCTACTGAACTCTACTGAGTTAATCTACTGAACTCTACTGAGTTCATCTACTGAACTCTACTGGGTTCATCTACTGAACTCTACTGAGTTCATCTACTGAACTCTACTGAGTTCATCTACTGAACTCTACTGAGTTCATTTTCCTTTACTGAGTTCAATTTATGACAGACATGTCCATCGGTAATGCATTAATAAACAAAAATGTACTTGAAACAGCCGTTGTCATTATTGGTTCAGTTACTTGGTATAAAACAGGGATTTGCAAACAGCCAAACCTGACTTCTGTGCTATGTCACTCAATTTATTTTATTCCTTCGTAAACTCTTGTGAAAGATGAGACTGAACTCATTCTCTCTGCTCATTGCTCTCTGTTTATTTCACACAGTGGAGAGCCATGTGCAATAATTGTACCATGCAAAATATGAGGCCGAACCCATAACAATAGCGCAAGCAGAACCGCGAGGCGCTAGCTCCCAGCCTACTCTCTTCTGCATTAGTTTAACATAATGAAACCCTGTAGGCTTGAAACTGGAGCTAATGATCTGGATGTTGGCTTGTACATCCTCAGTGTATAAATGATTTAAATCAAGCACACTTCAATAGATCCCGAGGATTATGCTCTTTCGGCTGATGCAGACTAATTGGTCTACTGGCAGCAGCGATTTGTGGCTGTGATACGTTAAACACAGCAGTTATGTGAATCTGTCTGTTTATGCTGGAGCTGAACATGTACAGCAGTGATGTATCATATACACATTAAGATATCATCATGACATTAAATCACTTCTGTTGCTCATATGCAAAGAAAGTCCCTGGTTTCATGTCTTCTGATGCAGTAAACAACCCCATCTAATTACAGTCTACTGCGTTTGGATGTTCGTTAATTTTTTTTTTATTATTATAAATAAATACATTGAAAAAAATATGAAGCATTAAGTTCATGAGGATAATGAGAAGTTGTAAATGAAAGTCATACACAAGTCTGAACTAATTATCTGGTAAAATGAAAAGATACCCGCATCTTTGATCTAAATAGGAAATTACTGTATACTGTAGCATGATCACATGCATCTGGCAGCTATTATGCGATTGCTTTCAATCAAATCTAGGTCATCAAAGATGGAGATTACAAACAAAAAGGCAGGTGTCTCTAATACCTCAGACGATACAGTACACAACAGAATAATAAATACTGTATAACTAAGACGTGGTGTGACATATTCTCCTCACACACATAACTCTTCAGCACAATTACCCAAATCACAGTCATCTAGTAGCTGTAGGCTCAGTAGCTGATTGCATGGAACCTTTCATTAAAACAGCTCTCTGCCTGACAAAGTGCTTCAGTCTTCAGTCCTATGGTTCAGAGGGATGTACATTATATCTGTAGTTCAGGGGGATGTACAGTATCTGTGTGTTCAGTATCTCTGTGTTCAGGGTTTTTAACAGTATCTCTGTAGTTCAAGTGTTTTAACAGTATCTCTGTAGTTGAGGGGTTTTAACAGTATATCTGTAGTTCAGGTGTTTTAACAGTATCTCTGTAGTTCAGGTGTTTTAACAGTATCTCTGTAGTTCAGGGTTTTTAACAGTATCTCTGTAGTTCAGGGTTTTTAACAGTATCTCTGTAGTTCAGGGGTATTAACAGTATCTCTGTAGTTCAGGTGTTTTTACAGTATCTCTGTAGTTCAGGGGTATTAACAGTATCTCTGTAGTTCAGGTGTTTTAACAGTATCTCTGTAGTTCAAGTGTTTTAACAGTATCTCTGTAGTTCAGGGGTTTTAACAGTATCTCTGTAGTTCAGGTGTTTTAACAGTATCTCTGTAGTTCAGGTGTTTTAACAGTATCTCTGTAGTTCAGGGTTTTTAACAGTATCTCTGTAGTTCAGGGTTTTTTACAGTATCTCTGTAGTTCAGGGGTATTAACAGTATCTCTGTAGTTCATGTGTTTTTACAGTATCTATGTAGTTCAGGTGTTTTTACAGTATCTCTGTAGTTGAGGGGTTTTAACAGTATATCTGTAGTTCAGGTGTTTTAACAGTATCTCTGTAGTTCAGGTGTTTTAACAGTATCTCTGTAGTTCAGGGTTTTTAACAGTATCTCTGTAGTTCAGGGTTTTTAACAGTATCTCTGTAGTTCAGGGGTATTAACAGTATCTCTGTAGTTCAGGTGTTTTTACAGTATCTCTGTAGTTCAGGGGTATTAACAGTATCTCTGTAGTTCAGGTGTTTTAACAGTATCTCTGTAGTTCAAGTGTTTTAACAGTATCTCTGTAGTTCAGGGGTTTTAACAGTATCTCTGTAGTTCAGGTGTTTTAACAGTATCTCTGTAGTTCAGGTGTTTTAACAGTATCTCTGTAGTTCAGGGTTTTTAACAGTATCTCTGTAGTTCAGGGTTTTTTACAGTATCTCTGTAGTTCAGGGGTATTAACAGTATCTCTGTAGTTCATGTGTTTTTACAGTATCTATGTAGTTCAGGTGTTTTTACAGTATCTCTGTAGTTCAGGGGTTTTAACAGTATCTCTGTAGTTCAGGTGTTTTTACAGTATATCTGTAGTTCAGGGGTTTTAACAGTATATCTGTAGTTCAGGGGTTTTAACAGTATCTCTGTAGTTCAGGTGTTTTTACAGTATATCTGTAGTTCAGGTGTTTTAACAGTATATCTGTAGTTCAGGGGGATGCACAGTATCTCTGTAGTTCAAGGGGATGTACATTATCTCTGTAGTTCAGGTGTTTTAACAGTATATCTGTAGTTCCGGTGTTTTAACAGTATCTCTGTAGTTCAGGTGTTTTAACAGTATCTCTGTAGTTCAGGGGTTTTAACAGTATCTCTGTGGGAGTCATATAGGCGGCAGATGTAGATAATAATGATTGCCAAGTTAGAGTCATACATACTGTATGTTATTATATCATAGAGCCTTTGTCATTGCATAAAGGTTATAATAATAAAAAATAAATATAATTAAACGGGTGCTTATATTTGTTCCATTTCACACATGTACACATGTAGGATATTAATTTTAGACAGTTTGTTACAGCAGGAAAATAATCCTGCAGCAACAGGAAATGTGAATTATTATGTGGATTATAATCAATGGATATTTCTTGTAGGGGTTGATACATTTTAGGTTAGGGCAAATCAAGTCTGATATTTTAATGTGTAAATTACAAACTTTAGAAGCCTTTCCAAACCTTGATTACACTACAAGTTTGCATTTCCTGTTGTGCAGGAAGATTCTCATCAACAAAAGAGAGATCAAATTAAGATCCTACATCTGTACAAGTGTGTATTAATATGCACGTGTGAATTGAAAATCTGTTTTTTGCATATCCCAACTCCCCCTGAGACACCTTCGGCGAGTGGGTTCACGGCCAGGGTTTTGGCTGCAGTCCTCCATTTAGCTTACCTTCATCCTCCTGGACTCAATCCTGGACTTGTAACAGAACTCGACCAAGGCCACAAGCATTGCCAGCCCCAGCCCTCCAATCAGGATGTAGAACACCCCAGCCACATTGCTGAGGCTCAGAGCACTGGTCTTGTCCTACAGGCCCAGAGACACAGGGTGAGAATCACCGAACCACGCCCAAGAGACAAACCACAGCACACTAGGATAAAGGAAGTGTAACGTAACCGTTCAACTACTGGTCTCACTACTGTCATCGTGAACTCCTACGGCACATACCGTTAAGTGCACCTTCATGATAAATCAACAAGTTATTGTTTCAATCTCCTAGAGAGGTGCTGACATATCTTTCTAATTGAAGTTACTACGATCAACAACATACTTGATACAGTACATATCTAAGACTGACAGAAACATGCAGAGTCATGCACATGTAACAGGCTTGGCGTGAACATAGCTTTAGAAAGTAGCTGACTAATGTGCATTTACAGGTAACACGTGTCTTTTATATCAGACATAATGTCCAGTCATTCAAAATCACATTTGCATTAAAAACACTTACGTTCATTCCATTCTATATCCCCTGGTTCGTTTTTTGATCATTTACTGAACCAGGAAGTCCCTTGAGATGAGAATCTCTTTTTCGAGGGAGAGTGCTTCACACTATCAGAATGATACAGTGGGGAGAACAAGTATTTGATACACTGCCGATTTTGCAGGTTTTCCTTTTTACAAAGCATGTAGAGGTCTGTAATTTTTTATCATAGGTACACTTCAACTGTGAGAGACGGGAATCTAAAACTAAAATCCAGAAAATCACATTGTATGATTTGTAAGTAATTAATTAGCATTTTATTGCATGACATAAGTATTTGATCACCTACCAACCAGTAAGAATTCCGTCTCTCACAGACCTGTTAATTTTTCTTTAAGAAGCCCTCCTGTTCGCCACTCATTACCTGTATTAACTGCACCTGTTTGAACTCGTTACCTGTATAAAAGACACCTGTCCACACACTCAATCAAACAGACTCCAACCTCTCCACATTGGCCAAGACCAGAGAGCTGTGTAAGGACATCAGGGATAAAATTGTAGACCTGCACAAGGCTACAGGACAATAGGCAAGCAGCTTGGTGAGAAGGCAACAACTGTTGGCGCAATTATTAGAAAAAAGTTCAAGATGACGGTCAATCACCCTCGGTCTGGGGCTCCATGCAAGATCTCACCTCGTGGGGCATCAATGATCATGAGGAAGGTGAGGGATCAGCCCAGAACTACACAGCAGGACCTGGTCAATGACCTGAAGAGAGCTGGGACCACAGTCTCAAAGAAAACCATTAGTAACACACTACGCCGTCATGGATTAAAATCCTGCAGTGCATGCAAGGTCCCCCTGCTTAAGCCAGCGCATGTCCAGGCCCGTCTGAAGTTTGCCAATGACCATCTGGATGATCCAGAGGAGGAATGGGAGAAGGTCATGTGGTCTGATGAGACAAAAATATAGCTTTTTGGTCTAAACTCCACTCGCCGTGTTTGGAGGAAGAAGAAGGATGAGTACAACCCCAAGAACACCATCCCAACCGTGAAGCATGCAGGTGGAAACATCATTCTTTGGGGATGCTTTTCTGCAAAGGGGACAGGACGACTGCACCGTATTGAGGGGAGGATGGATGGGGCCATGTATCGCGAGATCTTGGCCAACAACCTCCTTCCCTCAGTAAGAGCATTGAAGATGGGTCGTGGCTGGGTCTTCCAGCATGACAACGACCCGAAACACACAGCCAGGGCAACTAAGGAGTGGCTCCGTAAGAAGCATCTCAAGGTCCTGGAGTGGCCTAGCCAGTCTCCAGACCTGAACCCAATAGAAAATCTTTGGAGGGAGCTGAAAGTCCCAGCGACAGCCCCAAAACCTGAAGGATCTGGAGAAGGTCTGTAAGGAGGAGTGGGCCAAAATCCCTATTGCAGTGTGTGCAAACCTGGTCAAGACCTACAGGAAACGTATGATCTCTGTAATTGCAAACAAAGGTTTCTGTACCAAATATTAAGTTCTGCTTTTCTGATGTATCAAATACTTATGTCATGCAATAAAATGCAAATTAATTACTGAAAAATCATACAATGTGATTTTCTGGATTTTTGTTTTAGATTCCGTCTCTCACAGTTGAAGTGTACCTATAATAAAAATTACAGACCTCTACATGCTTTGTAAGTAGGAAAACCTGCAAAATCGGCAGTGTATCAAATACTTGTTCTCCCCACTGTATGTGGTTGGTGTTGTGTATTCTAAAGCATTCCAAGACTGGATTCTCATAGAGCGGAACCATGCAAGAGGAAAAGGTCAACTTTGTTTTAGGTTTACTTCATAGGTAGGGGTATCTTTATAAAATATCATTTGATTTTCAAATAAATGCACCAAATAAGGGAGGGCAATTGGTTCGACAAGCCATGGTTGCCATGACATCACAAGAGGGTTTGTGCACATCCGTGACATGCGTAGTCTAGGTTTGGTGGCCGTGTCTTAGGTCTCATCTAATAGCATGCACACTGTCTAAAGACAGAGACAAGGAAAACAGCACTAAAGGAGAGGAGATCCAGTTCTGGAGGAGGACTCGTATAAAGGGCTTTCTCTCCACACCGTCATTTACCCGTGTGTCTCTTTATTTGACTTTGAAAGTTAAAATCACAAATAAATAAAAATTCTATTAATTCAGAAAACTGTGAATACTTTGTCTGTAGATGTCTGTAGAATATCCCAGACACTGGAAAACAAGTGTATTAGCGCTGACAGTAACTGCGTTTTTTCATACACTATACAGTTAAAATTTTTTGGGCTCATCATCTTTAGCTAGACACATTTTGGAGAAGAGAATACAACCCTAGGTATACTTGTTGGTTTAGACGAAACAAGCTATTTACCAAGATCTAATTACGGGCCACTGACTAATCCATAGCAGGTGAGGACACAGCAATTATCACTAAAATCACTAAAGGTGTCTGAGTTCCAGGGCTGACATGAAATCACAGTTACAAGGACACCAGTTTTAGAATAAATGGCAGATTGGAGAGAAAGAGGAAGAGGAAGAGGGAGGGGACGAGGGAACGAGGGGACGAGGGACCTTACAGAAGTGCTAATGCTCAATCTTGGTGTTAAGTATAGGACCAACACATGGACTGACCTTTCTTCCGGAGTCCTTGCTTCCACACTCTCCCTTATCGTACCACCATTTGTTTTTCAGTTTGTCTAAGACGGCTTGCTCATTGAGTTTCAACACCGCTAGGTTTACGGGGATTCTTCAACCAGGAAATGACATAAATAACATTACCCATGTTATCTTATGTTATTCAGCACATAGTAAACAGACACCCCATTATTATGTCTAGATATGTTCTACGTACATGTCTAGACAGATCCAAAAAGAACAAAAGAACACAATCACAACTTGAAACTGTCACTGCCAAAGTGATATGCATTAATACTCCATCTAGCTTTGTGTCCTTTCTCCCCTACTGCAAGATGTGTATTACTATATCACTTTGGGTAACCGGCAAAATGTAAACACTCGGATATGCAAACCTGTCAATTATTGTTGCTCTATAAAGACAGTACTTGAGAAAACGTACACGAAACGGTGCTACTTGGGGATTGCTAATACAACTAATTTGAAAGTGAACGGCACGTTTTTTTTGAAGAATTCATCATACAATATAGTTCCACGTTTACACAAACTAACGTCAACTAGGACGAAGGGGGGATTTGTGATATTGCAGCCGATGTGTTTTTGAAGTTACGTTGCCGGTTACCCCCCATCGTTGTGGTTACCCTGCTAGGTTTCTCATACTGGGGCTGACCTTGGAATCACCTCCCCCGCTGCCGCACTCGCCCTTGTCGTACCACCATTTGTTTTTCAATTTGTCCAACAGGCCCTGCTCGTTCAGTTTTAACACTGCCAGGTTTACTGGGTTTCTTGAAATGATAATAGAATAATACTGGTCAGCATTTATGGAGATGTGATACGTGGTGTGTGGCAGAGGTAGTTCAGAAATAATGTCTAAATAGTGAAAAGGAGGTACTGTTATCAGAACAATGAAAAATGTATACAATTAAGTCTACTAATAATGTGCCTGCCACTGTAAGATAAAAAAAAATGTTGCTAGTTTTGTATATAAAAATAATACTACATGGCTAGACCATGACAGATTTTACCAAGCAAGACAAGGATTCTAGGTAGGAGAACTATACAAATATCAGTAATGTCTTGGATTGGTTGCGTGGGTATGTATTTCAGTTAAAAATCAACTAAAATAAGTAGCTCCCTTGATAAGGAAAAGGCATAAACAGCCAACTTGTTGATTCACTTTGCAATATTCAATTTTCCGTCAGTTATCATCATTCATTGTGTTATTGTTGTGGTCAAGGAGCACTAATCCAAGGTTTTACTGATATTGGACATTGTCCTCCATTCTCTTGTCTTCACCCTTTGCTGTTGCTGGTCCATTATGGACAACCCTCTCATAACTAACATGGTAGAAGGTGCTGCTGAAAAGTAGGTTAATGGAACCATACGTCAGCATGAACCTCAGCAAGCCAAAGCCCTGAATTCTTTCTTATTCAGAGAGGAATGGAAAGAAAGAGGTCAGTCAGCCTAATGGATGAGTAAAATACATCCTCTATTAGGATTAGTAGCATTTGTCTTTGAGAGCGGCAGTTTTCTTGTGATGCGACTGACAAAATAAAGTGATGTGACCATGATGTGGGAAAAACATGTGAGGAATAAAACATGTCAGGAATAAAAACAGGAAGGAAGAAAGATTAACGTTTCAACAGGCAAGGCACGATAAGGGTGGGATGTAATGATGGGCCACATCAGATGCATCGCAATGAAGGACTCTTGGTCCATTTGTGTTTCATGGATATTATGGAGAACTGACCACAGTTTACAACCATATGATGGCGGATAAAGGGTGTCGTCCGAATCTGACATAGCAACATATTTAAAGCTGATGGTTAAGAGATTTTTCCAAATCATCAAAACCAAAGCTCATATAGAATAGTATGCATCTGATGTGACTAAGTTGTTGCAGTTCATACAGTAGTTATTTCAAACATCATTTTTCTACTTTCAACATTACACAAACTATCATTAAAGTGCAAATATAGGTTATTACACACAGTGGCATGGTGTTCATTGTTTGGTTTAAAGTCGTTTTAGATGGTTATTTTTCAAGAGCTCATTTTATACAACTTTAAGACTATAGAATAGGAAAATATCAATCCCAAAGACGTAAATCCATAAAAACACCAATTCACAGAATTAGCTCAAGATTTTAGAAATGTGCGTAATTTGAACCCACAGCCACAGCGTGAGAAGACAATTAAGTGTAAAGACAATTAATCTCAGAGCATGTATGAGGCAGTAAAGCCCAGTCCGAACCAGCCATCACATTTGGTATTGAGTAACTTTGAAAGCCTTTTGTGAAACACCACTCTTTCTGTCACCTTGATAAAGATATTGGTAGACAATAAACTAGGTAAACGACATGAGTGATCGATCAAAAAAGGCTGCTAGGTTGCTAAAGCCTATGTGCTTTGTGAATGGGCCTGTTAATATGAGGAAAATAAAATCTGATTGAACACAGATGCATTAAAAGTGGTGAAACACATGAGTTCCTAAATGTGAACAGCAGAATCTTGCAAAAAAATTTAACTGGGAATAACTAGTCAAATACTGGGTCATAATTGGTTTTTGGTACTAAAATAAAATGTACATTAAACTAAAACCTAGGATTCTAATTCAAGTGCTATTTCTTAGGAAAATGCCGTTTTGATATTTACTACCAAAGTGTACATTTCTAGAAGTTCTGAGATGAAAAGCTGCAGGTGGTAACATCAGGGTGCAATTTAAAGTTCCTTTTAAATAGCTTTCATTTACTATCTGTCAAGACTTAATTTACATTTTCGTAAGAGTTATTACCCCCAGTTTTCTTAGTTATTCCAAGGAGGAAGACATTGCAAAATGGTATTATAACCAGTGTCCGTCTGAAGAAGTAAGGGCCTGAACAGTCATGCTTCCAACATTATGTTAATGATACTTTATGGACTGAGTTGAGACAGTAGGGACACAAGCGTTCTGGACGTCTGGTGAGAGTGGTTACAAATCAGAAGTACAGAATAGTCATCTACTAGCATCATGACTGAAACAGACACAATTTGCATAATTTGCCCATAGATTGTGAATTTATATATAACATTATGCTACATTTATTAATGCCACTGATTATTATTTACTTTACATTAGTGTGATAATTTGAAATGCAATTGTAAACCTCACTCACCTCAAGGGTGCATTTGGCATTCACATGTAAAACACAACGTGTGTGGTCGATCGTCATGGTGACGTGACAAGCCCTACACACTGTAATACCTTAGTGCTGATCCCTTGGGCGTGGCCACTCCGTAACCCTTGGAGTCCAGGTTTCCCCCGACCTTCATGGTGTCACAGGGTTTCCTCTGCTCGATGTACTCATTCATGGTGGACTCCAGCAGGTAGGCATACCTCCCTTTGGACTTCCTGACCCGCACCACGCCCTCGTCTGTGGTCTTCACGAACACTGACGGGTCAGCAGACTTCATGTAGGACCACATCTTCTCAAACACTGCGATTTTTGATCTCTAGGGTGCAAAAACAATAAATGGGTAAAATACTGTATATAGGTGCTCTATGAGAATGTAACCGCCTCATCAAAAACAATTTGGAGTCACTTCATGACAGTTAATGCTTTTCCAGAGTGATGACATCTAGAGCTTCAGCTTACCCTGAAGAACTCTTTGGTGGAGCCTCCGTCTAGGGTACCATAGGCGATCTCCGTCTGCTTAGCCAGGTCCTCAGCACTCTCTATGGGCGACACCATCCTCTCTACTGTGAGGAAGGCAGCCAGGTTGGCCGTGTAGGACGAGATGATGATGAGGGTGAAGAACCACCACACACCACCCACGATGCGACCAGAGAGGGACCTAGAGAGAAGAGAGAGAGAGGAGTCTCTAACGATCCAAACATTGCCATCTCAGATAGAAGCAAAGGAAAGTGGAAGTGTTGAGTGAGGGAAGTGATAAATCAATGCTTCAAGAGTAACACTAATCATTTGTTGGCACACAATGATACATTGCTTTCTGTTGACACTATACGGATAATCACAATCACTTGGATAATCACTCAGTTTCTCACAATGCCACAGGTATAGAGAGATGTGTAGTAATTGCTTTTCCTTGTTTGATTGAGTGTGAGTGTTGTACAAAACAACGAAACAAAATAAGCTCTATCTGTTCACCGCAACATACACTATACGAGAAAAAATAAGCCCCCCCAAAAATGTGCGATCAATCATCGCAATAGTGATACCTTCAAAATACCTGACCCCATTCCAGGCCTGAATCTAAAAGAACTGACCCCATTCCAGGCCTGAATCTAAAAGACCTGACCCCATTCCAGGCCTGAATCTAAAAGACCTGACCCCATTCCAGGCCTGAATCTAAAAAAACTGACCCCATTCCATGCCTGAATCTAAAAGACCTGACCCCATTCCAGGCCTGAATCTAAAAGACCTGACCCCATTCCAGGCCTGAATCTAAAAGAACTGACCCCATTCCAGGCCTGAATCTAAAAGACCTGACCCCATTCCAGGCCTGAATCTAAAAGACCTGACCCCATTCCAGGCCTGAATCTAAAAGACCTGACCCCATTCCAGGCCTGAATCTAAAAGACCTGACCCCATTCCAGGCCTGAATCTAAAAGACCTGACCCCATTCCAGGCCTGAATCTAAAAGACCTGACCCCATTCCAGGCCTGAATCTAAAAGACCTGACCCCATTCCAGGCCTGAATCTAAAAGACCTGACCCCATTCCAGGCCTGAATCTATGCTCTGCTACAAGTGTGTTCTGAACTACAGCACAGACAGCTGCTGCAGTACGTCTGCTCCAAAGATCACAGTGTCGCTAAGAAACAGAGATCACATTTATGAAAACAGAAACACACATTGTTGGATTGTCCTTTGTAGGCTGCACCCACCCAATTAGTATGCATTGTATGAAACAATCCTCTCAATTTCAGTCAGAGCAGGCGTAAACAAACATGAAAGTTGTGTGGGCTGAGGGGAAAGACAGATAGATCTGTAGAAAATGGCGTTCAGCATTGCAGGACCTCTGAGTGTCAATGCATATTTCTCAAAGACGACACTCCTCTTTTGGAAGCAGCAAAGCACTAACTAAAGCAGAGGAATTGTGTGAAAAAAAATAGCTGTAAAAATAGCAAATTGTTGTTCTGTGTTGTTTTATGCAAAACAGAGGATAAGCTGGCTCCAGTATTTGGATTTACCCTGCAAATTCAGGGAGAAGAACATCCTCACCCACACACCTGTTTCCAAATCCAGAAACCGTTCCTCTTGGAAGATTCGCTGAACAAAACCTCCTTTTATTGCCCTGAATCCCTTCTGCACAATGCAGCTCACACACTAAAAGAGAATTTTAAAGCAGCGAGAACAGAGTTAGCACAGGAGTAGAGGTGGGGGGTAGCATGTGAGAATGCCACAGAAAATTCCAGCAAAGGAAAGCAAAAACAATAAGCCCTATCTTCGACTTCAATTCATGACAGCTAGCAGGCACAGCAATCTTTTGACGCCTCTGCACTAGCCAGCCAACAAGCTGATCTCCAGAGAAAGAGCCTGCCAATAGTTTAAGCCACCAAGAACCGGACAGGGGGATTCTCCAGGTCCAGCCACTACAAGCAGATGGGATAAAAACTCTCCATGGTCGTCCAGTTACACCTCCAGCATGTTAGCAGAAGGGAACGCTTCTAAAATGTTAGTTATAATGCAACTAACTGGTAAACAGGGTTGATATTAACGTGGATAGCTATAACACTTCCTTTAAGGAGTCTCCAGAAAAGATGCTGAACTCCACAACATTGCATTCTGTCAGTCTGTATTGTTTGAACAGAACACTGCGTCTGCAGCACACAGTTCAGATGTGACAGGGATCTCTGTTTTTGACAGAACCGTTGTTTAAACACTGTTAAGCATGTCATAACACGGAGGGCGACTGGGTCACCTCTGTACAGGGAAAGGGATGTGAGGCCCGCAGGGGTTGGGTTTGTGTGTGTATGTGTGTGTGTGTCTGTTTGTGTCCGTGTGTGTGTATGTGCATGCCTAGGTGTGTTTGTGTGTGTGTGTGGTTCAGAGAAACAATGTGTACTGTGTGTACTGTTAAAGGAGTACAACGCGTGAGAGTGTGTAAATGTTTTTAGGGATGGCTGGGCGTTGTGTTGTGTTGTGTGTGTGACAGTAGAGTTGAAGTGACAGACTGTGCCTGGGGCAGGAAGAGGAGCGTTCGGGGCATCTGGTCACACTAATCACATCTGCCTGGAGCCTGGAGCTCTGACCCATACACCACCATGTCTCACTGCAGACACACAGGCAGAGGGAACTGGTCCGGGGTTACACACTGACCATTCCCCACTGTGCACACACATACGTACTGTACATATGAACACACTTAAACCTTTCTCTCCTTAAATTGATACACTTTATAAACAAGTATGTGGACACCCCTTCAAATTAGTGGATTTGTCCATTTCAGCCACACCCGTTGCTGACAGGTGTATAAAATCGAGCACACAGCCATGCAATCTCCATAGACAAACATTGGCAGTAGAATGGCCTGTACTGAAGAGCTCAGTGACTTTCAACGTGGCACCGTCATAGGATGCCACCTTTCCAACAAGTCATTTTGTCAAATTTCTGCCCTGCTAGAGCTGCCCCGGTCAACTGTAAGTGCTGTTATTGTGAAGTGGAAACATCTAGGAGCAACAGTGGCACAGCCGCAAAGTGGTAGGCCACACAAGCTTAGTTCCAGTGAAGGGAAATCTACAGCATCCAATGACATTATAGACGATTCTGTGTTTCCAACTTTGTGGCAACAGTTTAGGGAAGGCCCTTTCCTGTTTCAGCATGACAATGTCCCCGTGCACAAAGCGAGGTCCATACAGAAATGGTTTGTCGAGAACTTGACTGGCCTGCACAGAGCCCTGACCTCAACCCCATCGACCACCTTTGGGATGAATTGGAACGCCGACTGCGAGCCAGGCCTAATCGCCCAACATCAGTGCCCAACCTCACTAATGCTCTTGTGGCTGAATGGAAGCAAGCCCCCGCAGCAATGTTCCAACGTCTAGTGGAAAGCCTTCCCAGAAGAGTGGAGGCTGTTATAGCAGCAAAGGGGGAACCAACTCCATATTAATGCCCATGATTTTGGAATGAGATGTTCGACGAGCAAGTGTCCACATACTTTTGGTCAGGTAGTGTATCACCCTGGCTAGTGTCAAGAGATTATATATTTAAAACTAATCTTAACCCTTTCATAACTCGTCTATCTACAGAAACATCTGTATGGCATGCGTAAGTATGAGATATTGTGTCCAGTAAATTACTTTAATGAGCTGTGAAACGTTACAATAACGTTAGAGGTGCAGCACTCATTCCTCCAGCGGTGAAAGTGGAGCGTATGAGGCTGAGAGTGAGATCCCCTCAGGCAAAACGCAACAGCAAACACACATCCAAGCAGACAGGAGGGCTATCTTCCCTGAGCAGACTCTAGTAGTACCAGGGAGGTATGGAGGGAGGTATGGAGGGAAGCATGGAGGGAGGTATGGAGGGAGGTATGGAGGGAAGCATGGAGGGAGGTATGGAGAGAGGTATGGAGGGAGGTATGGAGGGAAGCATGGAGGGAGGTATGGAGGGAGGTATGGAGGGAGGCATGGAGGGAGGTATGGAGGGAGGCATGGAGGGAGGCATGGAGGGAGGCATGGAGGGAGGCATGGAGGGAGGTATGGAGGGAGGTATGGAGGGAGGCATGGAGGGAGGCATGGAGGGAGGCATGGAGGGAGGCATGGAGGGAGGCATGGAGGGAGGTATGGAGGGAGGCATGGAGGGAGGTATGGAGGGAGGTATGGAGGGAGGTCTGGAGGGAGGTATGGAGGGAGGCATGGAGGGAGGTATGGAGGGAGGTATGGAGGGAGGTATGGAGGGAAGCATGGAGGGAGGTATGGAGGGAGGTATGGAGGGAGGCTTGGAGGGAGGTATGGAGGGAGGCATGGAGGGAGGCATGAAGGGAGGTATGGAGGGAGGTATGGAGGGAGGCATGGAGGGAGGTCTGGAGGGAGGTATGGAGGGAAGCATGGAGGGAGGTATGGAGGGAGGCATGGAGGGAGGCATGGAGGGAGGTATGGAGGGAGGTATGGAGGGAAGCATGGAGGGAGGTATGGAGGGAGGTATAGAGGGAGGCATGGAGGGAGGTATGGAGGGAGGCATGGAGGGAGGCATGGAGGGAGGTATGGAGGGAGGCAATTAGGGAGGCATGGAGGGAGGTATAGAGGGAGGCATGGAGGCATGGAGGGAGGCATGGAGGGAGGTATGGAGGGAGGTATGGAGGGAGGCAATGAGGGAGGCATGGAGGGAGGCATGGAGGGAGGTATGGAGGTATGGAGGGAGGTATGGAGGGAGGCATGGAGGGAGGTCTGGAGGGAGGCATGGAGGGAGGCATGGAGGGAGGTATAGAGGGAGGTATGGAGGGAGGCATGGAGGGAGGCATGGAGGGAGGCATGGAGGGAGGCATGGAGGGAGGTATGGAGGGAGGTATGGAGGTATGGAGGGAGGTCTGGAGGGAGGTATGGAGGGAGGTCTGGAGGGAGGCATGGAGGGAGGCATGGAGGGAGGCATGGAGGGAGGTATAGAGGGAGGTATGGAGGGAGGTATGGAGGGAGGCATGGAGGGAGGCATGGAGGGAGGCATGGAGGGAGGCATGGAGGGAGGTATGGAGGGAGGTCTGGAGGGAGGCAATGAGGGAGGCATGGAGGGAGGCATGGAGGGAGGTATGGAGGTATGGAGGGAGGTCTGGAGGGAGGTATGGAGGGAGGTCTGGAGGGAGGCATGGAGGGAGGCATGGAGGGAGGCATGGAGGGAGGTATAGAGGGAGGTATGGAGGGAGGTATGGAGGGAGGCATGGAGGGAGGCATGGAGGGAGGTATGGAGGGAGGTATGGAGGGAGGCATGGAGGGAGGCATGGAGGGAGGTACTGACACTTTCTCACTGCCTTGATCACGCCAGCTATTAGTAAAACACTATTTAATATTAGATTGTCTCTGTGAATGGGAGGGAATTCCATCGGCTTTGCACATGGGAGAACAAAAAGATTAAAGGGATACTTTGGGATGTTGGCAATGAGGCCCTTTATCTACTTCCTCAGAGTCAGATGAACTCGTGGACACCATTTTTATGTCTCTGCGTGCAGTTTGAAGGACGTTGCTAACAGCTGCATGTCTGTGAGGCTAATCATGTCTAATAACTATAAGATAATTACAGATAATCTGTAATCAGTGTGCATTTAAAATGGCACACACAGACATTTACCTCAGAAGTTAAACTTCTAGCAGCATGCTATGTGAAGAGCCCTCTCTGAGTGGCCGTGGTGACATTTACAGAGATCAGACATGTTATCATTAATAAATAGCTGGTGTCTTCCCACAAAGCTGCTCCTTCCATCTCCCATTGCTCTTGTAAAGCCCTTGTTCTTCAAAGTTATGTTTCGATCTGGTTGTTTGGAGATTATCGTCAACATGGCAGGCCTCCTAGTTACTGCATTCTCTGACAAATAGCATCCTGCCAAACTCAGCTGGCCCGGCCAGTCTTTAAACTGTTCTTCCCTCAGAGCTGCTGTCTATATATGACATTTGAGCTGTTTTACTGCAGGTCTGCTCACTGAACACCCCAGTGTGGGAAGCAAGTTGACCTTTCTATTCATATTGACCTTCAGGTGACCTTTCATAGTCCCCCCACCTCTCTGCTCCAAATTAGACTCCCTCAGAGATACAGTACCCTCACGGCACACGCTTTCGCAATGCTGAAGAAGGTACATGACTATACACTCAGTGACCAGTTTATTAGGTACACCACCCCGTTCACCAAAATGGTTCGCTGCTACAGACAGTGAGTTACGTGGCAGTGGCTTGCTATATAAAGCAGGCAGACAGGCATCGAGGCATTCAGTTGCTGTTTGATTGAACGTTAGAATGGGCAATACGATTGGCCTAATCGACTTTTGGGGTGGTATGATTGTCGGTGCCAGGTGCGCCGGTTCCAGTATCTCAATGGTACAGACTGGTGGCGGTGGTGTAATGGTGTGGGGAATGTTTTCATGGCACACGTTAGGTCCCCTTGATGCCAACTGAGCAAAGTTTACACGCCCCAAATAATTCACACTGTTCTGGAGGCAAAAGGAGGGTCCGACCCGCAGCTAGATGGGTGTACCTAATAAACTGACCGCTGAGTGTAGATTCTCGCAAAATAAAATCCTTTCAGTTGGAGAAAAGAGCAGAGGGCAAGACTCCTCTAAATAATTGGAGAGGTGTTATTATAAAACCCATCCTGTGTAGGCTATAAGTATTACCTAGTGTGATGCATGACGGATTAAGAGAGTCACTATGTGTTTGAGACATGAATGTAACTCATCTGCCCTCTGGCCTTATCCCACTGAGTTTCTCCATCACTGTCTGACCCCCTGAGGTAGCATGGAGGTGAATCACCACTATTTGTCAGGTCTTCCCTCCTCTGACAGCTTGAGAGACGAAGTCAAAATCACCAGCCCACCCAGAGGCTTAGACCATGAAACCCAAATGATTCACACAGGAGAGAGAGAGCGAAAGAGAGAGAGAAAGAAAGAAGAGAGAGAGAGAGAGAGAGAGAGAGAGAGAGAGAGAGAGAGAGAGAGAGAGAGAGAGAGAGAGAGAGAGAGAGAGAGAGAGAGAGAGAGAGAGAGAGAGAGAGAGAGAGAGAGAGAGAGAGAGAGAGAGAGAGAGAGAGAGAGAGAGAGACTGCTCCCAAGTCAACTGAGGAGAGGGGAAACTGAAGTGTTAAAACAGAAAACAGCAGAGAAGAGAAGACAAGATAGAAAATCAAAGCCTTTGTAATGATTTCATTTAGAGGAATCAACTATCTGCAGTTCACATCTGTGCCTCATTGGCCAGTATAGGGGGACAGAGAAATGGGAGAGGAAAATCCGCTTCTACAGCACAAACTAAGACAGACTGCTTGGGATGTCCTTGGAACAGACAGCGCTAAAGAGTTCTTCTCCTGATGCTTCACCATTCTGGCTGGGTTAAATTGGATGCATCTATGACAGAGAAAACAACATCTGTCACAGGCAGCTTTCTGCAAATGTAATCTAATTTGAGGCCATTACGCAGCTTTCTGCAAATGTAATGGAATTTGAGCTCATTAGTTCCCTCAATGCAGAAGGATACACATGTCCGCCTAAACGTCAGGCAGTGGCTGAGGAGCCAGCAGTTAGAACAAGCCAAGCGCCCAGGGGCCTTTCTTTATAATGAGGAGGAGGAGGAGGAGGAGGAGGAGGAGGAGGAGGAGGAGGAGGAGAAGGCAGTGGGCCGTCAGCAGGAATGTCACCAGATTGACCTGCACTAATGATCTGGTAATGAATCGCCACATGACTTTATGAAGGAATAAATTGATAATATACACATGCAAGTGTTAACTAAGCCGAGGGGACAGTGGAACATTAAAGAACAACAGAGGCCAGGCGTGAGTCAAGCTAGGCAGGCAGGCAGGGAGGGGCGCAGGACACCGTACAGTATGGTTAGCTGGAAACAAAGATGCAAGGCAGGGAATTGTGATAATGAGAATGGTACTCCTGCCCTGTGGCAAGGGAACAGTGCATAAGGAGCCACATAGATCTGCAGTAGATATGACCAAAGCAGTTGCAATCCAATGTGTCTGCCATTTCCTTTCTACGAGATACAGGAGGCACAATGTAAAGTTATCCGAAAGGGTTCTTTTAACATTAACTCACTGGAAGGAAGGAATCCTGTAAAAAAACGTAATTTAATCTAATTTCTCCAATTCTTCTTTTGAATTTGACATGTCTACTCACCAAGAATCAACATGAAAAATACACCCTATTTTGTGTGCCAATAAAACTACCCCTATCTTAGGGAAACCTTTGTCTCTCCTCTCTGAGTAGCGTCTGCTGATATAATAATTATATCCATGTCTGTCCTGATGAGAGCACAACAACACGCACCTCCAACAGCAGCCTGGACTGGACCCAGTGCACTGGGCCTGGGGCTTGGCTTGGGCTAGGGAACCCCTGACCAGGGCCTAGACTGGACCCACTGGGCCTGGGGCTTGGCTTGGGCTAGGGAACCCCTGACCAGGGTCTGGCCTGGACCCCATGACTGCTGCCTTGGGTTGTGATATGAACACAGGCTCCTGAAGGCCCTGTCCAGTCATACTGTCAGTCAGTCTGTCACTCTGCTCTTGTTCTGTTCTGATCCGATCCGATCTGATCTTGTTCTGTTCTGATCCGATCCGATCTGATCTTTTCTGTTCTGTTCTGCAGAATGCCTCTATATCCTGTCTGCTGATGACTAATCTTCCCTGTCTTCACTGTGGGGTAACTATTATAGTGAGGAAGGATGTTGTTAATGGAAACACTACAGGTAACAGTGGGGTTAAAAAAAAGGTTTGCCTACCTTGGCGAGATATCACAGCCCTGCTGCATGAAGGCGCCCAGCGAGAACCACAGGCTGTTGAATATCCCAAACTCATTGGTGTGCCCCTCACTCTGGCTCTGGCCCTGGCCCTGTCCTTGGCCCTGGTTTTGGCCCGGTTGGGACTGGGACTGTCCTGGCTCTCTCCTGGGACTGGAGGACGACTGCTGGTTGTGCTGCTGTCTCTGCTGCTGCTCTTGACCCTCCTCCCCCTCTGAATCGTCCCCCTGCCACTCGTACGGGCTGAAGCGGCTGACCAGGAACAGAACCACGCTCACACCGATGTAGGCAAACACGATGCACATCCAGATCTCGTAGGCCAGCGGGTCGAGGAAGGAGAAGACCCCAGGTTTGGACTTGGTGGGCTTCTTGATCATGATGGAGATGCCCAGGGACATGAAGGGCTTGGAGAAGTCGATCACCTCCTCTCTCACCAGGGTGATGGTCAACGGGGCTACTGCCACGTCTGCTTTCTAGGAGTCAAGGAGAGAATTACGTGTTCATCTATGTAGCTCTCCCTCAATGTATCATTCACCAACATTATCCCTACACTCAGAAATCCATCTCTGTATTCGTCCTTCCAACAGTATCCCTACACTCAGAAATCCATCTCTGTATTCGTCCTTCCAACAGTATCCCTACACTCAGAAATCCATCTCTGTATTCGTCCTTCCATCCATAAAGACTTCAAGTGGATATGACAAAAGCATTTCCTTAAAGGGGCAATCAGCAGTTGAAACAATAACAAAGCGTTTTCCCAGCCCGTTTTGGTAAAAAGCTGAGGGATGTGGCTGAAGAAATGTTACCACTCTCAAATTCATAGACAGAGCTATGGATGCGAGGACTGACCATCCATGATATCAACATGATAGTTTTAACCATGTTTTGAGGCTGTTGGTTTACATTTACTTTGTTTACAAACAATGGAGTAAATCAAGCTAATATTTTGGGTTCTGATGGGGTACGACAGTTGAACTAAGCTCATGAGGCATTAATAAGCCATTTTATTCAAGAATCAATGGGTCCATAAGTCTAAAAATGGATGTAGCAACTGCAGATCGCCCCTTTAAGGTGATGTGAAGGAATGTAAATAACAAGGATTAGCATTACGCCTCAGTAATAGTAAACTCTGTTCCCATAAGGCAACTTTCTAAAATCACTCTCTCTAGAGAGCTCTGGCTTACATAAACACAGAGCCTTTTCAAGCTGAATAATAATGGATCGCTTTCAAGAAATGTTAGGCTTACAACACTGAGAGAAAAAAATGAAACCCTCCAAGCGAGACTTGATTTGGTTGAGGCCACCCAGCACCTCTGTCATTGTGAGGACAGAACATACATTCTACTGTACCCTAGACCAAACTGTGAGCGTATCTTTCATCTCAAGTTCCTGAGGGCAGAGAAATAGGGTTTGACATGATTCACATGAACAACGGAAGATATGAGAAGTGACAGTTCTGTAAGGGACGTTTCAATAACAGCCTTCCTGGAATACAAATCCAGATACTGTACTGTTGTCAATCTGTTGCCTGTTGCCCAATTCTTTGGTTACCAGACAACAGATTTTGACTATTTGTTACGCTATCACTTCAACACTGCCAGCCTATCAAGGCCCATCTGCATTGTGTGGTTATATGTTTTGACATTGAGAAATCTGGCTGGACATGTAAAGTGAGAGGTTTAGACCTTTGTCCGAATATATCTTACAACTTGTAGGGACGCGCTGTGTCCTTTCTGAAGCCAAGCTGTGAAATACTTCTACAACACAATGTTATTCTTATCACAAAGAATTTATGTCAAACCTACATAATATTGGAAATAAATAAACTGCGCTGCAGTATGTCCTTTGGCTACGGTAGCAAAGGAATGTACAATGTAGTGTACCAGACTTATAAAATAACACAACGGAACAGTATTTATACTAAAGGCCACATTGAATTTGTTTGATGTATTTAGAATGTGACAAACATCCACTAACAAAATCATTGCACACGTATTTTGAAGAGATTTGTTAGGTTAGGATTAGGCTTAATGTCGTGTCTGTTTGAATATTGAATCTTTAATATTGACTGGGGAAAGGCTTTAGTGAAGGTTGAGATAAAGGATGGTACACCGGTGTGTACTGGAAAACTACATTTTAGTCTAAAAGAAATGTGAGATTATGTCTCCCGAGTGACATAATAACATTATGACCTCCCGAGTGGCGCAGTTGTCAAAGGTGCTGCATCGCAGTGCTAGCTGTGCCACTAGAGATCCTGGTTTGAATCCAGGCTCTGTTGTAGCCGGCCGCGACCGGGAGACCCATGGGGGAGAACAAGTATTTGATACACTGCTGATTTTGCAGGTTTTCCTACTTACAAAGCATGTAGAGGTCTGTCATTTTTATCATAGGTACACTTCAACTGTGATATCACATTGTATGATTTATAAGTAATTAATTTGCATTTTATTGCATGACATAAGTATTTGATCACCTACCAACCAGTAAGAATTCCTGCTCTCACAGACCTGTTAATTTTTCTTTAAGAAGCCCTCCTGTTCTCCACTCATTACCTGTATTAACTGCACCTGTTTGAACTCGTTACCTGTATAAAAGACACCTGTCCACACACTCAATCAAACAGACTCCAACCTCTCCACAATGGCCAAGACCAGAGAGCTGTGTAAGGACATCAGGGATAAAATTGTAGACCTGCACAAGGCTGGGATGGGCTACAGGACAATAGGCAAGCAGCTTGGTGAGAAGGCAACAACTGTTGGTGCAATTATTAGAAAATGGAAGAAGTTCAAGATGACGGTCAATCACCCTCGGTCTGGGGCTCCATGCAAGATCTCACCTCGTGGGGCATCAATGATCATGAGGAAGGTGAGGGATCAGCCCAGAACTACACGGCAGCTGGGACCACAGTCTCAAAGAAAACCATTAGTAACACACTACGCCGTCATGGATTAAAATCCTGCAGCGCACGTAAGGTCCCCCTGCTCAAGCCAGCGCATGTCCAGGCCCGTCTGAAGTTTGCCAATGACCATCTGGATGATCCAGAGGAGGAATGGGAGAAGGTCATGTGGTCTGATGAGACAAAAATATAGCTTTTTGGTCTAAACTCCACTCACCGTGTTTGGAGGAAGAAGAAGGATGAGTACAACCCCAAGAACACCATCCCAACTGTGAAGCATGGAGGTGGAAACATCATTCTTTGGGGATGCTGGACAGGACGACTGCACCGTATTGAGGGGAGGATGGATGGGGCCATGTATCGCAAGAGCATTGAAGATGGGTCGTGGCTGGGTCTTCCAGCATGACAACGACCCAAAACACACAGCCAGGGCAACTAAGGAGTGGCTCCGTAAGAAGCATCTCAAGGTCCTGGAGTGGCCTAGCCAGTCTCCAGACCTGAACCCAATAGAAAATCTTTGGAGGGAGCTGAAAGTCTGTATTGCCCAGCAACAGCCCCGAAACCTGAAGGATCTGGAGAAGGTCTGTATGGAGGAGTGGGCCAAAATCCCTGCTGCAGTGTGTGCAAACCTGGTCAAGACCTACAGGAAACGTATGATCTCTGTAATTGCAAACAAAGGTTTCTGTACCAAATATTAAGTTCTGCTTTTCTGATGTATCAAATATTTATGTCATGCAATAAAATGCAAATTATTTCTTAAAAATCATACAATGTGATTTTCTGGATTTTTGTTTTAGATTCCGTCTCTCACAGTTGAAGTGTACCTATGATAAAAATTACAGACCTCTACATGCTTTGTAAGTAGGAAAACCTGCAAAATCGGCAGTGTATCAAATAATTGTTCTCCCCTTTGTATATGTATGCACTCACTAACTGTAAGTCGCTCTGGATAAGAGCGTCTGCTAAATGACTAAAATGTAAATGTAATGTCTAGATGCTTTTTACAGTGAAGATCAAGTTTATAAATTGCCTGGCTGGGCTGATGAGACAGTCAGATGGAACAGAGTAAATAGGCATTTTACCGTCATAGATTTAGCCGGTAGTAACTTGTGGAATAGACACCGGCTGGAATGCGGTTTTAACCAATCAGCATTCAGGATTAGACCCACCCGTTGTATAAAAGGCAGATATTGTACCACATGTGCACCATTTTGGTTACTGCTACTATATAAACCGAAAGAGTGGTTGCATTAAAAATGAGTCCTTGCTATTGGATGAATTCCATGGACTGCTGTGTTGACTGAGAGTGTACAATTAACACATTTCTCCTCTCTCAGAGCCTAGTGTGTTCATGAGATGGTTACTAACCCCATAAACCAGCTCGCCCACCATCCCGTTCCACATCTTGGACTCAGCGTCTCTGGCTCCGTACTTGCCATCCCCTACAATCTCCAGTTTATAAGTATAGCCCACATGCTTGGCGATCTCGGCGGCCAGCTCCACACAATAGCCCTCATACTTATCATTCCCCACCAGCTGCTCATGATTCTTCTTCAGCATCACATATGGAGATTCCTGGGAAACATGAAGGACAACATTGATGTTTGGTTTTCTTGGTTTCCTTCACTCTGCACGCATTCACCATTCATTTTTCATTCATTTTTAAAAGGGGCATTTATAAAGCTTTCCTTGTCCACCTTTCTCTGGGATAATTTACTCCAGGGGTTCCCAGGGACTTTCCTTGATTTGAGGGGTAAAAAAAAGTATATACCGTATTTTTTTTAATTATTTTTTTTGACAATTCGCGATTGTGTGAAATGCTTGATAATATATGTGATATCAATAGAGAGGTATACTTTCTGGGTGATTTAAATATTGACTGGCTTTCTTCAGGCTGCCCAATCAAGAGAAAGCTTCAAACTGTAACTAGTGCCTGCAACCTGGTTCAGGTTATCAATCAACCTACCAGAGTAGTTACAAACAGTACAGGAATTAAATCATCAACATGTATTGATCATATCTTTACTAATGCTGCAGAAATTTGTTTGAAAGCAGTATCCAAATCCATCAGATGTAGTGATCACAATATAGTAGCCATATCTAGTTCCAAAGGCTGGGCCTAATACAATAATACGTTTTGTAGTGATTCCTATGTTGTTGATGTGAAGAATATTTGTTGGTCTGTTGTCACGAATGTTACATGAAGTGGACCAAGGCGCAGCGTGATATGCGTACATCTTTTAATGAGTACTTACAAATATAACAAAACAATACGTGAAGTCCTAAGGTTAACAAAACACAAACCTCTCCGGAACAAGATCCCACAAATGACAAGTGCAAAACAGGCTGCCTAAGTATGGTTCCCAATCAGAGACAACAAGCCACAGCTGCCTCTGATTGGGAACCACCCCGGCCAACATAGAAACACATGATCTAGAACCTGAACATAGAACACTAAACATAGATACTAACACCCTGGCTCAACATATAAGAGTCCCCAGAGCCAGGGCGTGACATCTGTGGTGTGTAATGACGAGCAAACCAGACGCTGCACTTGACACATTTATGAAATTGCTGATCCCAGTTACTATTAAGCATGCACCCATTAAGAAAATGACTGTACAAACTGTTTAATCACCGTGGATTGATGAGCAATTGAAAAATGGTATGGTTGAGAGGGATGAGGCAAAAGAGATGGCAAATAACTCTGGCAGTACAACCGATTGGCTAACGTACTGCAAAATGAGAAATCATGTGACTAAACTGAATAAAAAGAAATAAGAAACTACACTATGAAACAAAGATAAATTACATAAAGAATTATAATAAAAAGCTTTGGAGCACCTTAAATGAAATGTTGATTCATTAATTGAATCAGATGGCTCATTCATCACAAAACCCACTGATATTGCCAACTACTTTAATGATTTTTCTTTATTGGCAAGATTAGCAAACTTAGGCATGACATGCCAGCAACAAACACTGACACTACACATCCAAGTATATCTGACCAAATTATGAAAGACAGGCATTGTAATTTTGAATTCCGTAAAGTAAGTGTGGAAGAGGTGAAAAAAGTATTATTGTCGATCAATAATGGGAAGCCACCGGCTTCTAACAACTTGGATGGAAAATTACTGAGGATAACAACGGACGATATTGCCACTCCTATTTGACACATCTTCAATTTAAACCTACTAGAAAGTGTGTGCCCTCAGGCCTGGAGGGAAGCAAAAGTTATTCCCCTACCTAAGAACAGTAAAGCCCCCTTAACTGGCTCAAATAGTCGAACAATCAGCCTGTTACCAACCCTTAGTAAACCTTTGGAAAAAATGGTGTTTGACCAGATAAAATGCTATTTTACAGTAAACAAATTGACAACAGACTTTCAGCACTCTTATAGGGAAGGACATTCAACAAGCACAGCACTTACACAAATGACCGATGATTGGCTGAGAGATATTGATGATAAAAAGATTGTAGGGGCTGTTTTGTTAGACTTCAGTGTGGCTTTCGACATTATCGATCATAGTCTGTTGCTGGAAAAACGTATGTGTTATGGCTTTACACCCGCTGCTATATTGTGGATAAAGAGTTACCTGTCTAACAGAACACAGAGGGTGTTCTTTAATGGAAGCCTCTCCAACAAAATCCAGGTAGAATCAGGAATTCCCCAGGGCAGCTGTCTAGGCCCTTTACTTTTGTCAATCTTTACTAACGATATGCCACTGGCTTTGAAGTGTGTCTATGTATGCGGACGACTCAACACTATACACGTCAGCTACCACAGCGACTGAAATGACAGCAACACTTAACAAAGAGCTGCAGCTATTTTCAGAATGGGTGGCAAGGAATAAGTTAGTCCTAAATATTTCAAAAACTAAAAGCATTGTATTTGGGACAAATCATTCACTAAACCCTAAACCTTAACTAAATCTTGTAATGAATAATGTGGAAATTGAGCAAGTTGAGGAGACTAAATTGCTTGGAGGAACCCTGGATTGTAAACTGTCATGGTCAAAACATATTGATACAACAGCAGCTAAGATGGGGAGAAGTCTGTCTATAATAAAGCGCTGCTCTGCCTTTTTAACAACACTATCAACAATGTAGGTCCTACAGGCCCTAGTTTTGTCGCACCTGGACTATTGTTCTGTCGTGTGGTCAGGTGCCATAAAGAGGAGCACGAGCTGTCTGTTTGAACTACTGGCACACAGCTCGGATGCATACCCCACAAGACATGCCACCAGAGGACTCTTCACAGTCCCCAAGTCCAGAACAGACTATGGGAGGTGTACAGTACTACATAGAGCCATGACTACATGGAACTCTATTCCACATTAAGTAACTCATGCCAGCAGTAAAATTAGATTTAGAAAACAGACAAAAATACATCTTATGGAACAGCGGGGACTGTGAATCAACACAAACATAGACACATGCATACAAACACACGATAACATATGCACTATACACACGTATGCTTGGATTTTGTGTTATAGATATGTGGTAGTAGAGGCCTGAGGGCACACACTTAATATGTTGTGAAATCTGTTATGAATGTATTGTAATGTTTTTCAAATGTATAACTGCCTTCATTTTGCTGGACCCCAGGAAGAGTAGCTAATGGGGGGATCCATAATAAATACAAATACCAATCTAAAACGACGCATATATCTGCAATGCTTTAGGCTAGAAACAAGTGGTCAAATGCCAGAGGAAGAAGTGCCGCGGTTGCATATGGGAATAACTTTCTAAAGCTGAGGAGTCAAAGACATCTGACTTTGCTTGATAAGTAATCTTATACAATGTTTGACTCTGTCGCTATTAATTGATCAGATCACTTTCTGTAAAAGAGAATAATATAATTTAATTGAGGGTTCATTACCATAATAAAACATATTTGGTAGCAGAATAACATTTGGGGAAAGCATTTGTGACATTTGTCAAATGTGAAAAAGAGGGCCCTGGGGGAAAAAGTTGTACATGGTACGGTATAATATATGAACTTGTTTACAACCATGGGGCTTCACACCAATTTCTGTCAATTGCTTTGTGTATACGAAGGGGCCTTCAAATGACATTATTCATAGAGAGGAAGTGGTCAGCCCCGGGGGTCTGGACACAATCTCACACCTTCTCCTCAGTGTGGGGTGACTCAGATCTGATGGGCAAGCAGCACTCCTGCTATTTCTGGCTGGCCAGGCCAGGATGACTGTAAAGGGGCTGTGTGGAGCTCTGAGTCTGCCCTCCAGGTAAAGCAGAACAGAGCTTCTGTGAAAACAGCCCTCATGGCTAGTCCACAGGTGAACACAACATAGAGTACAATCTGGGAATAGTGGGGCAGAGATAGTTTCACAAGGACAGTATTTCAGATTTAGCCAGAAGCATTTTGAGACACGCACAGGCACCTCCTCTCTCTCTCTCTCTCTCTCTCTCTCTCTCTCTCTCTCTCTCTCTCTCTCTCTCTCTCTCTCTCTCTCTCTCTCTCTCTCTCTCTCTCTCTCTCTCTCTCTCTCTCTCTCCCTCCCTCCCTCCCTCCCTCCCTCTCTCCCTCTCTCCCTCTCTCCCTCCCTCCCTCTCTCCCTCTCTCTCCCTCTCTCTCCCTCCCTCCCTCCCTCCCTCCCTCCCTCCCTCCCTCCCTCCCTCCCTCCCTCCCTCTCTCTCTCCCTCCCTCTCTCCCTCCCTCTCTCCCTCTCTCCCTCTCTCCCTCTCATGTATTATGACTTGATCAACTGGTAATGATAGCCCATTTTAACAGGGATTGCTTAGATGGATGAATGTGCTGTACGAAATAGAAAACCTGCCATTTGGATATGAAAAGTTAAAATAAATTCACTCTCCAATTGATCTGGGACAGTTGCCACTAATTTCTATCCCCGTGTGAATCCAACCTAAAAATCCCTATTTTCCAATATAGCCATATCAAACACAGCCTCACACAGTCCGTGAAACCCATTATCAGCATCCAAACATTGAGCCTATCAGTTAAGCTAGAAGAAGAATCATCACTGAATTATCACAGTGAATTATTGTAATGTTTGTTTATGTGTCAGTTAATCCCATAAGGGATGGGGTTGCCAACTGGTGATTTGACACGAAAATAAAATGTCATTCATTCCTTCATTCCTTCATTCCTTCATTCCTTCATTCATTCCTTCATTCATTCATTCATTCATTCATTCATTCATTCTAGTGAGACTCACAAGGATACTGGTCACTATGTAGGTCCTGTTTTGCAGTCCGAAGAACTCTTCAACCACCGGCGTGTATACCGCTGTGTTCACATAGTTCTCATACTCATTCCAGTAGCCCACCTGCAGTCAGAAAGGGGTACAGTATATCAACACACATCGCGGAGGAAATCCTACACTTCTATTCATATAGTGTAATAAATATTAATATCACCGGCTTATGAAGCACAATTAGCCTCATACACACGTAGCGCGGGCATAAGGACACTGTCCATATCAGATTTTGCATATCGTTTATGAGGCCCCCAAAATATTTATGAACGGCTTTGCCTGATGTCCTTTGTGGTGGGGCTATCTCGTGAATTGATCCGATGTATTTAGGTGAACGGACACCTGGGGGGCGATTGATTTGTGAGTCGCCCTTGGTGCCCACTCCCGTACCCTATAATTCTGTATATTTTTTGTGACTCATTTGTATACAGGAAGACCAGAAAAGCCACATCCCTGATTGGCAGATGAGTGGCAACCCTGATTAGAAGCACCTGCTGCTCATCTGTTGTTCTTTACAAATGCTGTTTTGAATTCAAAGTAAATTGCAACAACAGACTGAAGAAAGCTATAAAAGCCGAAAAGTCAGCGTACGCTACCCCTGATGCAGTAAAAACATTTACAACAATTGAATAATGAAGTAAACTCTGTGACATATCTTTGATTGTGAACCCATTCCACCTCTCTGTTTGAATAAGAACATCCCTTACCTCGTACGGCTAATCCCCTAGCAAGTCCTTACGCCATACTCAGAGATAACCAACACCTCCTACCGTACGTCAGGTCCAGCCTGCACTACTCTCAGGTTGTAAGACTGTCGGTGATAACATTAAAAGAGAGTCATCTTTATGTACAAATACCCTGCATACCAAATTATATGAGGAATTTGCTCCACATACAGTATGCAAGATCACTGAGTACTATAGCCAATGAGCCGCTGGTTGCATTCATGTATTTACACTGATGTGCTGTGCATTTTCTCGTATGAAATATACAGTTGAAGTCGGAGGTTTACATACACCTTAGCCAAATACATTTAAACTCTGTTTTTCACAATTCCTGACATTTAATCTTAGTAAAAAGTCCCTGTTTTAGGTCAGTTAGGATCCCCACTTTATTTTAAGAATGTGAAATGTCAGAATAATAGTAGAGAGAATGATTTATTTCAGCTTTTATTTCTTTCATCACATTCCTATTGGGTCAGAAGTTTACATACACTCAATTAGTATTTGGTAGCATTGCCTTTCAATTGTTTAATTTGGGTGAAATGTTTCAGGTAGCCTTCCACAAGCTTCCCACAATAAGTTGGGTGAATTTTGGCCCATTCCTCCTGACACAGCTGGTGTAACTGAGTCAGGTTTGTAGGCCTCCTTGCTCGCACAAGCCTTTTCAGTTCTGCCCACAAATGTTCTATAAGATTGAGGTTTTGGAAGACCCATTTGGAAGAACCATTTGCGACCAAGCTTTAACTTCCTGACTGATGTCTTGAGATGTTTCTTCAATATATCCACATAATTGTCCTTCCTCATGCTGCCATCTATTTTGTGAAGTGCACCAGTCCCTCCTGCAGCAAAGCACCCCCACAGCATGCTTCACGGTTGGGATGGTGTTCTTCGGCTTGCAAGTTACTCCCTTTTTCCTCCAAACATAACAATGGTCATTATGGCCAAACAGTTCTATATTTGTTTCATCAGAAACATATTTTCTCCAAAAAGTACGATCTTTGTCCCCATGTGCAGTTGCAAACCGTAGTCTGGCTTTTTTATGGTGGTTTTGGAGCAGTGACTTCTTCCTTGCTGAGCGGCCTTTCAGGTTATGTCGATATAGGATTCATTTTACTGTGGATATAGATACTTTTGTACCTGTTTCCTCCAGCATCTTCACAAGGTCCTTTGTTGTTGTTCTGGGATTGATTTGCACTTTTCGCACCAAAGTATGTTCATCTCTATGAGACAGAACGCGTCTCCTTTCTGAGCAGTATGATGGCTGCGTGGTCCCATGGTGTTTATACTTGCGTATTATTGTTTGCACAGATGAACGTGGTACCTTCAGGCATTTGGAAATTGTTCCCAAGGATGCACCAGACTTGTGGAGGTCTACAATTATTTTTCTGAGGTCTTGGCTGATTTCTTTTGGTTTTCCCATGATGTCAAGCAAAGAGGCACTGAGTTTGAAGGTAGGCCTTGAAATACATCCACAGATACACCTCCAATTGACTCAAATTATTTCAATTAGCCTATCAGAAGCTTCTAAAGCCATGACATCATTTTCTGGAATTTTCCAAGCTGTTTAAAGGCACAGTCAACTTAGTGTATGTAAACTTCTGACCCACTGGAATTGTGATACGGTGAATTATAATCTGTCTGTAAACAATTGTTGGAAAAATTACTTGTGTCATGCACAAAGTAGATGTCCTAACTGACAACTGCCAAAACTATAGTTTGTTAACAAGAAATGTGTGGAGTGGTTGAAAAACGAGTTTTATTGACTCCAACCTAAGTGTATGTAAACTTCCGACTTCAACTGTAAATGGGTATATTCTAAACTCGAAGGGTAATTCGTTTTCTGATTGACAAACAAATTCTTTGCATATTAATAAATAATATGAAAATCCTACAACTGCGCTATGAAAACAAATATGTCACATACTGGCATGATGTGAACATTGGACATTCATTTTTGCAAAGCCAATCTAAGAAGAAGACCGCTAATTTCACTGTTCTTTTTTGCTTGGCTCCAGCAGCTCTTGTTGCTGGGCACAATTCTAGTGAATGACCAGTCAAGTTTTGTTTAACAAACTATCTTAACAAAGGATTTGTAGTTAAGATTAAAACAATGTGTGCAGAAAATTACAGTTGAGATGATGAGTCCATTGAGGGCATCCTGACCGGTTGCATCACCGCCTGGTATTGCAACTGCTCGGCATCTACCCCCTTTATATAGCCTCGTTATTGTTATTTTATTGTGTTACTTTTTTATATATATTTTTTACTTTAGTTTATTTGGTAAATATTTTCTTAACTCTTTCTTGAACTGTATTGTTGGTTAAGGGCTTGTAAGTAAGCATTTCACTGTTGTATTCGGCGCATGTGACAAATAAAGTTTGATTTTATTTGATTTTCTCTGATGGATTGCTCCTACTTTGTCTACTGTGGTAAGGTCAAGTGTCATACATCTATCTAACCTATCTAACAACAGATTTCCCCTGAGGAGGATCAAGATGTTGATTGATAATTATAGAGGTTATGGACAAGTCCCCAGTTCACCTTCAGCGGTCCACTCGGGCTCAGCTCCATGACGCTGACCGTGTAGTTGGTCCGATGGCCTTTCTCGTTAAACTGGACATGTCCAGTCAATCCCTCAATTTGAACCTGTGGGACAAACCAGAACTTGACCAGAATTTGTATGAAGAACTGCTATCTCTCTGAGACTTGTATCTTTGCAACCTGGAATCTGAAGAAGAAAAAAAAACGAATAACGCTCAAGTCGTTTTAAGTAGCTACAGTACGCAAAGAAATCAACACCTAACACAGGGGTGACTAGATTCAGCTGCAGGCCGATTTCTGTCTGAGCGGATGGTCGGGGGAAAAGAGATTTCCTTGATGACATTATCACGTCTCCTTTTTTTTTTATTGGTGGGAATACTTGGAAACAGATTTCCTAAATTAAACTCATTTTTAGCTGAATTCCTGGTGATTTAGTCCTTTTTGACCAAAAGCTAAAATCCTATATTTATTTTTTTACTAAAAACTTGGATGGGCCCACCAAAAAATCACTTGCGGGCCAGTTTTGGCCTGAGGGCCACTTATTGCTGACCACTGATCTAATATATTTTTTTTACACAATACTGTATGATGATATTATAGCTAAGAGCAAAAACAGCATAACTTTCCTTTTCTTATCTCAAGAACACAAGATTGCTATTTCAGGATTCCAATATTACCAGCTGGTTGTGTTGACATTGCGTGATATCCAATATAATATTTGAAATCTAAGTCTACAGGTCACAAGATCACTATTTAAGGATTACATATAGCTCACACGTTTGCATTTAACTGAGGGTTTAACACAATAGTACTTAATAAAGCTAGTATTGTTTTGTATTGTACAGTATTGTACAGTATTTCGTGATTAATTTGCTAGCGTTGAGTTTGAAGCCTAGTCATCCTCGTCTCTGTGGCTGTGGAGTGAGTGGCGTAACTGCCTACCTGCTGTAGGGCTCTCTGGATGTCGATACCCTGGCCCCAGGGAGCTGGTGGGTTGGCCAGACACTCGCCAGCGTTGCCTCGCCGGGAGATGTCAATACGTTGCTTACGGAGGTTCTGAAAGGCGGTTGCCATGACGCTCACTCCGTCGTATGTGAGGGCTCCTGTGTACTAAGAGGGCAAATCCAAGGAGGCAACATTTGAGGCTTACACATTTTATGTTTATTGGAACCTTGAGAACCTGACTGGAAAGATCTCTTAGACAGTTTGATCATACCTTCAGTCTTCTCTTGGGTAGCTTAAGGTCTTTGCTGTCAAAGTCCACCCACTCCTCTATGGCCTTGTTCACGTTTCCGTCTGAGTAGTTCATTAGTTGGAACCCAGTGATGTTGGCACCACTCTTCTGGAACTCAGTGAAGTTCATGTCCAAAAATCCCTGAGAAAGAAGGAATCGACTTCTTACCAAACAGAAGCAAACTTAAGCTAAGTAAACAAAACAGAACCAAAAATGGCCTAGCCGTAACGATGGAGCAGATCATTGGATGACGGTGTCTTTTCAGAGTGCTGGTATTGAACGTTTGGATTTCTCAGAGCTGCTATTCAGCTGTTCAACCCCACTTGAGAAGCCACCCACTGGGCAAAAACTGGTTGAATCAACATTGTCTCCATGTCATTTCAACAACAAAAAGTCAATGTGATGACGTTGAATCAACATGGAAAACTGATTGGATTTGAAAAAAGTCATCAACGTAAGGGAATTTCAAATATTCTAAGCCAAATTTAAACCTAAATCCATTGACATGGTGACATTTTTTTGTTGATTTCACATTGAATTCACGTTCGTTGACAACTCAACCTTAATGTAAATCGAAACTAGACGTTGAACTGACGCCTGTGCCCAGTGGACAGGTCCAGGCAATCACTACAAATCTATGAAGCAGGAGATGAAAACCACTTTTCTACAGTTTGAGAAGCAGATGTCTTTTCAACTGCATTCTTTTACTATTTTGATTTACAAATATGACTTATAGTCATGCAAAGACAGAATAAAAAAAATCTAGTCAAACACAGTACATCACTCCCACAGTCTCCAAGCAATCGAGTAATGTGTGTACAGTATATCAAAACACACAGCCTGACGACTTCAAATTGGAACTTCGGTAACACTTCACCTTAAGTGTACACTAATGAATATGTAACTAAATCGTAAATACATGTGTTTATAACCTAGTAGTTACATGTAATTACTATGTAAATACTATGTAATTATACTGTAATAAGGGTTTAGCGGTTTAGGTTATTACACAAGCGGAACAAGGACATGTAATTACAAATCTGCTTGTCAGAGTTTATTCCGGATCTTCAAATTGAATTGTTCCTAGTGCTATCTTTGATTGACTTAGGATATGGTGGATAACATAACATAACATTTCAACATGGTTTTTGAGGGTCTTGATTGTACAATGCAAGTTTAACTGCACTCCAGGACTCCTATGAATGGAGGTTAGTGTATATGAGGAAGAAGGAGATATGTTTTTTCTTTTTATACAATTTTACATAATTGTGATTCTTTATGAGCCAACAAACCTTTTTTTATAAAAAAGAAGAGTACTTTACTGAAAGTCGTGCACAGGAGGCACTGTTTCTCTACGATAGAAGAGAATGTATGAAAAATGTATGCACTCACTAACTGTAAGTCGCTCTGGATAAGAGCGTCTGCTAAATGACTAAAATGTAATGTAAATGTATAACCAAGTGGGAGAGGCTCCCCTCGCCTTATTTGCATTTAATTACCTGCTCTCCAGAGTAAGAGCATCTAACTACATTAAACCAGCTGGAGTCACGCTGTAGCTAGCCCCTGAAACAGGCTTCAGCAAACATACTTTTAATGCTTTATTTGAATGATAAAAAAAGTCACAGATCACATATTCCACTCTTAGGCTATAAACAACAAGAAGAGTGCTGGAAGTTTAGGGAGTCTTCACAGGCTGATAACTAAAGATCACGTGTCGTTACGTAGACCATACTTAATCAATAAACAGAGGGAGTATGAGTGTGTGTGTGTGTGTGTGTGTGTGTGTGTGTGTGTGTGTGTGTGTGTGTGTGAGTGACCCCCCTCCGGCAAATTTTTCAAATGGTAATGAACCACAGTGTTGCATCTTGCAACCTTTATGATCATCATTAAACTATGTTTCCTGTGGCACAATCCAATTATTAATATAACAATCGTGCCGGTGAAGTCACAGTTTGTGGGGTGATTCTTTTTTTTCTGTATTTCACAGTCCAATTATGAGGTCTACCACAAATGTTTCTAGATCTCTGAGTTGAGCCCTCTGGAGTGCATTTAAAAAAAAAACATGCTCCTTGACACGCAACCTTAAGCCAAACATAGAGCGTCCTCTCCTAACGAAGTACTGTGACAAAAAAACAGGACATACCACTAGAGAGAAAGAGGCTAGCTTGTTGCTTCATGGACGACAGTTGACCTCAGATCTCTATATGAAGCTATACTACATTTACATTTACATTTTAGTCATTTAGCAGACGCTCTTATCCAGAGCCACTTACAGTTAGTGAGTGCATACATTATTATTTTTTTATTATTATTATTATTATTATTATTATTATAATTGTTTTTGTTTTTTCATACTGGCCCCCCGTGGGAATCGAACCCACAACCCTGGCGTTGCAAACTAACGTGAGAACCACTTACGAGGCAATTCTATTTCTATGGAAGCAACTATGCTTCAGTGCAACTGGATATGAGGAAATGCAGAATCATTCTAACAGAGTCCACTCTGCCTACTATTGCTGGGATCTATGAACTCATGAGGTCTGGTGGCCAATGAATATAAACATGAAGCAATGCATTGAGTCCATTAATAATGGAAGACTAACTTCTGTTTAGTTATGCAAAGAAAAAAAGCACACACATTCAAATACCAAATATATATGCACAAGTATAGTGTAAGCATGTACAAGCACGCCCATGCGCGCACACACACACACACACACACACACACACACACACACACACACACACACATTTTCCTACACATAAAAAAGCCCTTCAATGCCTTGCAGGAGTAGAAATTATAATACACTTGCTCAGCGGGTAATCAGCAATCTGTCTACATTGTGTTCTGCACAGACAAGCAGAAGAAATACGGTGTGTCAGATACAGAGAAGATGAAGGGGCACCAATACATTGGAACAACGCCACCATTGATTAGTCTAACCAATCGGTTGCCATCAATTATGTATAAGATGAAACTACAGTTGTGCTTAAATGTTTTTGATCCTTCAGTGGGGATGAAGGTATTATTTTACTTCTCAATGGGGCGTCAGTAGTGTCGTGATCAGAACACAAATTCCTATCAATTTCACAGTAGAGTTCTCTAGACTGGGAGATTCAGCAATATCTACAACGAAGACATTTCAAATAGATTGGAAATAAATTACATTGAAATACAATGGAGCTTGCATGTTGCATTAAAGCTTCCATCGTTTCAGAGAGGGCCAGACTTACCAGGTTTGCCAATATGTAGTGGTAATTTTTGAGGTTCTTCTTCTGAGCAGCGATCTGGAAAGCATAACAGAAGGGGAAATGATGTACATTTTGCAACCCGTCAATCGAGATAAAGCTATTTCATTACAGATGTGGATTGAAGCGTCCCATTAATCGTGGTCCTCCCAAATAGGAGCTAATTGGTCCCATCTTTGAGGAATGAATTGCTCATCTCCGCCTCTCTGCCTGCATGTCTGAGTAAAATACATGTGCTCAGCAGAAAGGGACCAGCTGGAACAACTCGCTGTGGAGGGCTGGGAAGGATTTGACATCTGTCACTGTGGGAAACCCAATTAGAGCTTTAATGACTACATCTTCACAATCTGCATCAAAATCACTAGTACACCTGTGATGGACAGGCCCGGGACCGCCTCTGGGAGACAGAATGAAGCAGCCGTCAGGGTTAATTGAGCCTGACCCTATTTCCAAATGCTTATCTGTAAACTATATGTTTGTACACATACTAATTTCACTATTCAGAAACCATGCCATTTTTACATTTTAGTCATTTAGCAGATGCTCTTATCCAAAGCGACTTACAAGAGCAATTATGGTCAAGTGCCTTGCTCAAGGGCACAGACAGATTTTTAACCTAGTCGGCTTAGGGATTCGAACCAGCGACCTCTCGGTTCCTGGCCCAACGGACTAAAGAGATCTTAAATATTCAAAATAGCTCAAAGGAACTGTTATCCCTCCCAAACAAGATACACTACATTTATAAAAAGGTTTGCTTTGATGTTTCTTTAGATAGGTTTTTGAATAGTTTTAGTTCAGCTCTACTCACTGTGGTGATTACATTTACAGTATAATATATCAACTGTACCAGGGAACAATATTGTCCCTGGAGAACTGGCTGATGGTACGATCTTTCAGCAGCAGCATGGAATCTAAGTCATACACATCTATCTTTGTCTTCATTACAGACCTCCCTCCACTGTCCCCAAAGACTCGCCCAGTATAGAACAGAGACACTAGAACAACATCACACAGTGTTCAGACTTAACCCTTGTAACTGAACCTTTGTTAGTTTGAGTTGAACAACTCAGTGAGAGGAGGAAGGGTTATGTTGTTACTCTAGCTGCAATGGACTTCTTGTTGGAGTGAACCCATCCCATCCAATTACTGAACTATTCTGTCTAGTTTACAGACCATCTCTTCATTCATTAAAGTTCTCAATAGTCACCTACCCCCTTTTTCACTACTGGACTGTCCATCAATCTGATGTTATTTACCAGGTTGAGTATCAGGTTGAGTCTCTCCAGCTCACAGTCCAGGATGATGTTGTATTCCTTCTTCTTCTCTAGGTCCTGAACCACTTTCAGGAAGGCCGCCTGATCCATACCGCTGTCCAGGTTCACTGATGTCACCTGCCACGTCTTCTCTGCTGCCGTGTCCAGAATCTTCTGCAGCACTGTCAGGCCTACAAGACAAACACCGAAGGTACAGGCTAATTAGACTGGGCATATTTGATGGTATACCACATTTCGGTACTTTACTTAGGTAAAGTAAACCACGCTTAGGTGCCGGGGTGGCAGGTAGCCTAACGGTTAGAGAGGCGAGCCCGCAGCCGGAGGGTTGCCAGTTTGAATCCTGGGTCTGACATGGAAAAAAAATGTGTCAGGAAGTGAGCTAGCAACAGAGGGTTGCTGGTATCAAATCCTAGATGCCATTGCCTGCCGTTGTTCCCCTTTAGCAAGGCACTTAACCCCCCACAACAATTGCTCCATGTGCGCCCAATGTGGCAGTCCCCTGCTCCAGTCTCTATATGTATGTAACAGTCCCCTGATCCAACCTCTTCAGCCTCTATATGTATGTAACAGTCCCCTGATCCAACCTCTTCAGCCTCTATATGTATGTAACAGTCCCCTGATCCAACCTCTTCAGCCTCTATATGTATGTAACAGTCCCCTGATCCAACCTCTTCAGCCTCTATATGTATGTAACAGTCCCCTGCTCCAGCATCTATACGTATGTAACAGTCCCCTGATCCAACCTCTTCAGCCTCTATATGTATGTAACAGTCCCCTGATCCAACCTCTTCAGCCTCTATATGTATGTAACAGTCCCCTGATCCAACCTCTCCAGCATCTATATGTATGTAACAGTCCCCTGATCCAACCTCTTCAGCCTCTATATGTATGTAACAGTCCCCTGATCCAACCTCTCCAGCATCTATATGTATGTAACAGTCCCCTGATCCAACCTCTTCAGCCTCTATATGTATGTAACAGTCCCCTGATCCAACCTCTTCAGCCTCTATATGTATGTAACAGTCCCCTGATCCAACCTCTCCAGCATCTATATGTATGTAACAGTCCCCTGATCCAACCTCTTCAGCCTCTATATGTATGTAACAGTCCCCTGATCCAACCTCTTCAGCCTCTATATGTATGTAACAGTCCCCTGATCCAACCTCTTGAGCCTCTATATGTATGTAACAGTCCCCTGAGCCAACCTGTATATGTACTGTATGTGTGTCTTTCGGAGGTTGGGATAAAGCAGTAGTCTCATTTCGGCTGGACCTTGTGTACAATTGACGAATAAAGTGATCTTAATATTAACTTTTCTTTTGATCCTTTGTAAGTCACTAAAATGTCCTTTACGCCTCCTTTCTTTACACCTCATTTCTTTACACCACCTTTATTTACACCACCTTTCTTTACACCACCTTTCTTTACACCTCCTTTCTTTACACCACCTTTCTTTACACCTCCTTTCTTTACACCTCCTTTCTTTACACCTCCTTTCTTTACACCTCCTTTCTTTACGCCTCCTTTCTTGGCTTCACCTGCTGTATGGGGCAAGCCACAATGACGTTGTGACTTACAGAACCACTTGAGTTGACTGAACGTATACAGTGTAGCCTCAGATTATTTCCTCTACTCTCAGCTTCTATAGTACACGTGTGTCCTCTTTCCTTTAAAAGGCAGATTCGTAAATAAACGGGTATTATAAAGGCGTAATGGTTTTTGATCATGAGTGGTTTGTTTATCACAGTGCCACTGCATAAAGAGAACAGAGGATATCACGAGCTACACAGAAGACTGTGTGCGAGGCAGAGCTGCTCCGGTTGTTTTCACGCCAGTCACCTGAAATCACTGTCACCACACCTAAAACTGTGACAGCCAGGCTGAGGTGCTACTGCCTGCATGCCTGTGTATTCTCCTCAGCCAAAGTAAATGTGCTGCTTCATATCTGCTTTCCCAAGGGCCCCGAGTTTGAAAACCACCAAATGTAGCATTTGGTTCCCCCCCCCCCCCTTTCAATACTGGAAATGGAAATGATGAGTATTTTCGCACTGAGTCAATCTGGAGTCTGGGGTGATCATAGTGAGAAGGATCTTTGAAGTGGAGAGAACTTCTTCAGTGACCCCCCTCTCCCCCTTCCTTCCTCGCCTCTCTTCTCTCTTTGAGAAACACGACTTAGAACTTAGACGGGTGATGTGTGAATGTAGCTGAACCATCTGAATTAATGGCATTCCTTCCCCGTATCCATAACCCAGGCTCATCAATATTCCCCCATATACAGTGCATTCAGAAAGTATTCATACTCCTTGACATTCCACACTTTGTAGTGTTACAGCCTGAATTCAAAATTGATTAAATCAATATTTTTCTCACTCATCTACACACAATACCCGATAATGACAAAGTGAAAACTTGTTTTTAGAAATGTTTGCTAATTTATTGAAAATGAAATACAGAAATATCTCATTTACATAAGCATTCACACACCTGAGTCAATACTTTGTGGAAGCACCTTTGGCAGCGATTACAGCTTTGAGTTGTGTTGGGTATGTCTGTATCAGCTTTGCACATCTGGATTTGGGTATTTTCTCCCATTCTTCCTTGCAGATTTTTTCAAGCTCTGTGAAATTAGATGGGGAGCGGCGGTGAACAGCAATCTTCAAGTCTTTCCACAGATTTTCAATGGGATTAAAGTCTGAGCTTTGGCTGGGCCACTCAAGGACATTCACATTCTTGTTCTGAAGCCCTTCCAGCGTTGCTTTGGCTGTATGCTTTCTATGCTTTGGGTCATTGTCCTGTTGGAACGTAAATCTTCGCCCCCAGTCTAAGGTCGTTTGCACTCTGAAGCAGATTCTCATCAAGGATTTGCCTGTATTTGGCTCCATTCACTGCTCCCTCCATCCTTACCAGTCTCCCAGTCCCTGCTGCTGAAAAGCATCCCCATAGCATGATGCTGCCTGCCACCACCATGCTTCACGGTAGGGATGGTGTTAGACGGGTGATGAGCTGTGCCTGGTTTTCTCCAGACATAGTGCTTTGCATTCAGGTCAAAGAGTAAACATTTTGTCTCATTAGACCACAGGATCTTTTGCCTTATGGTCTCAGAGTCTTTCACAATCATTTTTTGCAAACTCCATGTGTCGTGCATTATTCTCAGGAGTGGCTTCTGTCTGGCCACTCTCCCATGAAGCCCAGATTGGTAAAGTGCTGTAGAGACATCTGGCAGGTTTTCCCATCTCAGCCAAGGAACTCTGTAGTTCTGTCAGAGTGGTCATTGGGTTCTTGGTCAACCTCTCTGACCAAGGTCCTTCTTGCCCGGTTGCTCAGTTTGTGCACTTGGAAACACTCTAGAAATTGTTTTATACCCTTCCCCAGATGTATGCCTCATCACAATTCTATCTCTGAGATCTACGGACGGTTCCTTGGACTTCATGGTATAGTTTCTGCTCTGACATGCGCTGTCAACTGTGGGACCTTATACAGACAGGTGTGTTTTTTTTCTGTCCAAACAATTGAATTTACCACAGAATGTACCTGGCGCCGACGAGGATGGCGGCCTATGCGACTAGCTCTTAGGAAACTTTGCGGTATTTAGTTTTTTTTATGTATTATTTTTTATATTATTAACTCAGAAAGTGTTTTGTATCATCACATACAGCCGGGAAAAACTATTGGATATCAGAGCGGCGGTTACTCACCAGCATTATGACCAGGAATACGAATAATCTTTGGAGAGCTCTTTGGTCTTGGCCATGGTGGAGAGTTTGGAATCTGATTGATTGCTTCTGTGGACAGGTGTCTTTTATTCAGGTAACAAGCTGAGATTAGGAGCACTCCCTTTAAGAGTGTGCTCCTAATCTCAGCTCGATACCTGTATAAAAGACACCTGGGAGCCAGAAATCTTTCTGATTGAGAGGGGGTGAAATACTTATTTCCCTCATTAAAATGCAAATCAATTTATAACATTTATGACATGCGTTTTTCTGGATTTTTTTGTTGTTATTCTGTCTCTCACTGTTCAAATAAACCTACCATAAAAATTATAGACTGATCATTTCTTTGTCAGTGGGCAAACGTACAAAATCAGCAGGGGATCAAATACTTTTTTCCCTCACTGTACATACAGGAACTCAAGTCCTTCTGTTCAACCGACCTGGAATATCTCACAATCAAATGCCGACCGTATAATCTCCCAAGATAATTTTCTTTGGTTATAGCCATGGCCGTATATATCCCCGCTCAAGCCGATACCACGACGGCCCTCAAAGAACTTCACTGGACTTTATGCAAACTGGAAACCACATATCCTGAGGCTGTATTTATTGTAGCCGGGGATTTTAACAAAGCAAATTTGAGGACTAGGCTGCCGAAGTTCTATCAACATATTGACTGTTGTTCTCGCGCTGCTAAAATCCTCGACCATTGCTATTCGAACTTCCGGGATGGTTATAAGACCCTCCCCCGAGCCTCCTTTCGGCAAATCTGACCACGGCTCCATTTTGCTCCTCCCTTCCTATAGGCAGAAACTCAAACAGGAATAAGTACCCGTGCTAAGGACTATTCAACGCTGGTCTGACCAATCGGAATCCACGCTTCAAGATTGTTTTGATCATGCGGACTGGGATATGTTCTGGGTAGCTTGCGAAAATAATTTAGACGAATACACTGAAACTGTGACTGAGTTTATCAGGAAGTGTATAGGTGATGTTGTGCCAACTGTGATTATTAAAACCTACCATAACCAGAAACCGTGGATAGATGGCAGCATTCACACAAAACTGAAAGCACGAACCACCGCATTTAACCATGACAAGGTGACTGGGAATATGGCAGAATACAAACAGTGTAGCTACTCACTCCGCAAGGCAATTCAACTGGCAAAACTTCAGTATAGAGACAAAGTGGAGTCGCAATTCAACGGTGCAGACACAAGATGTATGTGGCAGGGTCTACAGACAATCACAGACTACAAAAGGAAAACCAGCCACGTCGCCGACACCGACTTCTCGCTTCCAGACAAGCTAAACACCTTCTCGGCTAGGGATGCCGGCCCTGACGGCATCCCTAGCCGAGTCCTCAGAGCATGCGCAGACCAGCTGGCTGGTGTGTTTACGGACATATTCAATATCTCCCTTTCCCAGTCTGCTGTTCCCACATGCTTCAAGATGGCCACCATTGTTCCAGGTAACTGAACTAAATGACTATCGCCCCGTAGCACTCATCTCTGTCATCATGAAGTGCTTTGAGAGACTAGTCAAGGATCATATCACCTCTACCTTACCTGTCATCCTAGACCCACTTCAATTTGCTTACCGCCCCAAATAGATCCACAGACGATGCAATCGCCATCACACTGCACACCGCGCTATCCCATCTGGACAAGAGGAATACCTATGTAAGAATGCTGTTCATTGACAATAGCTCAGCATTCAACACCATAGTACCCTCCAAGCTCATCATTAAGCTTGAGGCCCTGGGTCTGAACCCCGCCCTGCGCAACTGGGTCTTGGGTCGCCCCCAGGTGGTGAAGGTAGGAAACAACATCTCCACTTCGCTGATCCTCAACACTGGGGCCCCACAAGGGTGCGTGCTCAGCCCCCTCCTGTACTCCCTGTTCACCCATGACTGCGTGGCCAAGCACGCCTCCAACTCAATCATCAAGTTTACAGACGACACAACAGTAGTAGGCTTGATTACCAACAATGACGAGACCGCCTACAGGGAGGAGGTGAGGGCTCTGGGAGTGTGGTGCCAGGAAAATAACCTCTCACTCAATGTCAACAAAACAAAGGAGATGATCGTGGACTTCAGGAAACAGCAGAGGGTGCACCCCCCCTATCCACATCGACGGGACCACAGTGGAGAAGGGGGAAAGCTTCAAGTTCCTTGGCATACACATCATTGACAAACTGAAATGGTCCACCCACGCAGACAGTGTGGTGAAGAAAGCGCAATAGAGCCTCTTCAACCTCAGGAGGCTGAAGAAATTTGTCTTGGCACCTAAAACCCTCACTAACTGTTACAGATGCACAATTGAGAGCATCCTGTTGGGCTGTATCACCGCCTGGTACGGCAACCGCAGGGCTCTCCAGAGGGTGGTGCGGTCTGCCGAACGCATTACCAGGGGCAAACTACCCGCCCTCCAAGACACCTACAGCACCCGATGTCACAGGAAGGCCAAAAAGATAATCAAGGACATCAACCACCCGAGCCACTGTTCACCCCGCTATCATCCAGAAGGCGAGGTCAGTACAGGTGCATCAAAGCTGGGACCGAGAGAATGAAAAACAGCTTCTATCTCAAGGCCATCAGACTTTTAAATAGCCATCACTAGCACATTAGAGGCTGTTGCTGCCTATTGAAATCACTGGCCACTTTAAGAAATGCTACACTAGTCACTTTAATAATGTTTACATATCTTGCACTACTCATCTCATATGTATATACTGTATTCTATTGTATAATATTCTACTGTATCTTAGTCCATGCCGCTCTGTCATTGCTTGTCCATATATGTATATATTCTTAAATTCCATTCCTTACTAGATTTGTGTGTATTGGGTATATGTTGTGAAATTGTTAGATATTACTGCACTGTCGGAGCTAGAAGCACAAGCATTTAGCTAAACCCGCAATAACATCTGCTAAACACGTGTATGTGACAAATAACATTTGATTTGATTTGAGGTGGACTCCAATCAAGTTGTAGTGACACCTCAAGAATGATCAAAGGAAATTGGATGCACATGAGCTCAATTTGGAGTTTCATAGCAAAGGGTTGTAAATTATTTAAATGATATATTTCTGTATTTCATTTTCAATACATTTGCAAAAAAAGTATAAAAACATGTTTAAACTTTGTCATTATGGGGCATTGTGTGTAGATGGGTGAGAAATTGTTTTATTTAATCAATTTTGAATTCAGGCTGTAACATAACAAAATGTGGAATAAGTCAAGGGGTATGAATACTTTCTGAAGGCACTGTAAAATCCCTCGGATTTAAGTTCCTCCATATGTTTAATGATAAGTCGATCTGGTGGAGGGAGTGAGGCTTGGGGTTTCTGTCTAGTGTGGCTTTCTGTTTATAATTGTCATTGTGTTTTGTAGCAAAAGTATTACCATGAAAATAAGGATCTTCTCTTCTGAGACATTGTTTTTGGTATATTGTACATACACAGTAACGTGGGGTAAAGTGTTACAAAAGTTACGCGTCATGTAATCAGATTAGTTACTTTTTCCCCGAATTGGGTAATATTATTGCAGTTACTTTGTCAAACAATGCATGTGTTACTTTCAGAATCATATCTCTACCGGGCGCGTGTTTCCATGATCGATTTCAACTTGTTTTCCTCATTTAGTTCTCGAGCGAGCGGAGAAAGGCTGTTTGGAGAAATGTCATGACAGCTGCTGTCCATTGAAATATATAGAGGGCGCACCTCTGATCTTTGCCATTGATCGCTTCTGTGATAGAAAAGCCCATAAGAGGGCTTTCCCCGTCTAGTGGCAAGTGTGCCCTCTATACAACTCTATGGGTCCGTGCATGTGCGGTCTATAACCAGAACTGGCGACTCGAGAGAAAGATTTTGAATGAAAATATTAGAAATCTGTACAGATGTTTGGCTTACAGTATACTGTATATGGCTAATTAAGCAGCCCATATACGGCACATAACTTGTAGACTAGCACAGGAAGGCAGCGCCACAGATGAAAGGAGACACTAGTGATCAAACCTGAGTTGGTAAGTAGACTATCTTTGGTTGAGTGTGTGCGGCTTGCCATGCTTCCTCCAACAGTCAAACAAACGGTGAGATTGAGATTTTTTTTTCATGAAAGTAACGGAAAGTAATATAACGAGTATTATAAAGCGGGTGGTTCGAGCCCTGAATGCTGATTGGCTGAAAGCCGTGGTATATCAGACCGTATACCACGGGTATGACAAAAAAGTACTATTTACTGTTCTAATTGCGTTGGTAACCAGTTTTATAATAGCAATAAGGCACCTCGGGAGTTTGTGCTATATGGCCAATATACCACAGCTAAGGGCTGTATCCAGGCGTTGCTTCCTGCCTAAGCACAGCCGTTAGCCGTGATATATTGCCCATATACCACACCCACTTGTGCCTTATTGCTTAAATATAACGCGGTACTTTCCTCAAAAAGTAATATTGTAAAGTTACATTTGTGAAGCAACATGTAATATTACTTTCCCAAGTAATTAATCCTAAAACGGGTAATGTATTACTGATAAAAGCATTGAAACATAATAGAAACATGGTTAGGTGTAATTAATGATACGGAGTAGCAACAGATTCATCATTACTGTGAATGTACAGTACAGTGATATGTCCGCATTGATAAATGACAGTGCTTCCTCTGAGCATTCTCTAACAATGATCCTAACAACGGCCTCGGGAAGTGAGAAATCCACTTCTCTGACAGATGTTTAAAGAACACTGCTTTTTGAATACATGTATCCTCCACAAAAGCTTGCATGCAGGGCTCAGCTAGAGTTGAACCATAAGTACTGGGGAAAGATCCTTATTCATGATCAAACTGTAAATTGGATAGTTCTGACCTTGATGAAAGTGTTCAGTTTTAGTGTGTGCTACCCATGACCTGAATGCCTTGCCTCAATGAACTCCTACTGTAGATGCATTGTGCAAGACAGGCATTTCTTCAAGACAGACAACAACGGTTCAGACAGCAGCGCTCTACAGTACGATACTGTACATACCGGTAGGTGTCCTGTACTCTTTGGACAATGTCTTCAGAACAAGATGAAAGCACTTTCATTTCAAATTAATAAATGAAGACACCATAGTGCCATGATCTTCTGTGCCGTAAGCACTTTACTTGTGTGTCAAATGTGCAGTAGCAGCAAAGGTCAGCAAAATTCTGTCGTTCAAAAGAGGCTCCCATTCTGCCTTCACCTCAGGGCCAGAGTGTGGCTATCTTCAAAGCACATTTCTGACCAACACAGACAGCCTCCAACAAAGCGCCACTGCTGAGCAGCAACAACAAAACATCTAAAACAAAAAGTTTCCCGATGCAATTTAAACACACCACCCTGGCATCCTCAGCTCTGACCTGCAAATGACCCACCTGATAAATAACGTAATATTTCATCAGGTAAGTAGGATACACATCATACGTTATAGAGTAGTGATGGGACACACCATACCTTAGCGTCATACTTTATAGTGTAGAGTAGTGATGGGACACACCATACCTTAGCGTCATACTTTATAGTATAGAGTAGTGATGGGACACACCATACCTTAGCGTCATACTTTATAGTATAGAGTAGTGATGGGACACACCATACCTTAGCGTCATACTTTATAGTATAGAGTAGTGATGGGGCACACCATACCTTAGCGTCATACTTTATAGTATAGAGTAGTGATGGGACACACCATACCTTAGTGTCATACTTTATAGTATAGAGTAGTGATGGGACACACCATACCTTAGCGTCATACTTTATAGTATAGAGTAGTGATGGGACACACCATACCTTAGCGTCATACTTTATAGTATAGAGTAGTGATGGGGCACACCATACCTTAGCGTCATACTTTATAGTATAGAGTAGTGATGGGGCACACCATACCTTAGCGTCATACTTTATAGTATAGAGTAGTGATGGGACACACCATACCTTAGCGTCATACTTTATAGTATAGAGTAGTGATGGGGCACACCATACCTTAGCGTCATACTTTATAGTATAGAGTAGTGATGGGGCACACCATACCTTAGCGTCATACTTTATAGTATAGAGTAGTGATGGGGCACACCATACCTTAGCGTCATACTTTATAGTACAGAGTAGTGATGGGGCACACCATACCTTAGCGTCATACTTTATAGTATAGAGTAGTGATGGGACACACCATACCTTAGCGTCATACTTTATAGTATAGAGTAGTGATGGGGCACACCATACCTTAGCGTCATACTTTATAGTATAGAGTAGTGATGGGACACACCATACCTTAGCGTCATACTTTATAGTATAGAGTAGTGATGGGACACACCATACCTTAGCGTCATACTTTATAGTATAGAGTAGTGATGGGACACACCATAACTTAGCGTCATACTTTATAGTATAGAGTAGTGATGGGACACACCATACCTTAGCATCACTGGAGGCTGCTGAGGGGAGAACGGCTCATAATAATGTCTGGACCGGAGCAAATGGAATGGCATCAAACAGCTGGAGACCATGTGTTTGATGTATTTCATACCATTCCACCAATTCTGCTCCAGTCATTACCACGAGCCCGTCCTCCCCAATTAAGGTGCCACCAACCTCCTGTGCTCAGCATCATATGTTATAGAGTATTGATGGGACGCGTGATATCAAAAACTTGGAAGCTTGTCTTACATTTTCAAGGCACTCTGATCTGATAGAAAAGTACCGATGCTTGTATCAACGTAACAATACCACGTGATTGATGACGTTTGCATCTTCGGACGTCACACTACCATCTGACACGTGTAGGAACTGCTGGACAGAGAGCGCAGACTTCTGCTGGAAGCTTTCTGTTTTTATCTAGAAATGTCACCTGCTTGACAGGTGGAAAGATAGCTCAGGGCATAGAGCCACATGGCAAAATAATCTATCTTCAAATCACATAACACTAGTACTGAATCTTAAGAGAACCAATTTCAATTTAAACAGCTCTAGTTGTTATATGTAATGATCAAATTATGGATCCAAAGTTGTTTGTTAATATGTCAAAGCGAGTTAAAAAAAGTTTAATTTAAGTTAAATTAAATTCAAAAGTTGACCGGCAGTTACACGTGATAAATGACGCACAAAGGTCTGTTTGATCCCGCTGTGGCTTTCAAAACATCGACCTGTGCTGGACACTACTTCCAAACTTTCTCTAGATAGTCTTTCAAAACATCGACCTCTGCTGGACACCGCTTGCAAACTCTAGATATTCATCACTTACTTTCACTTGACAGGTGGCTCAGCCTGTGGAGCAGTGGTGAGTGAGATTCTCGCCCTGTGGAGTACCATTATCACGTGATCACATGACGTCCGAAGCTTCCGCTGTTGTTCCTGAACGGTAGCCCAGCAGATAGGGTCGAGGATTAGGAATCATCCAGACACCATAGGCAAGGGATTGAATCCTGGCTAAATTTGGAAAATTATTTTATTTGATACCACACTATCTGGACATTGTTGTTCAAATAATCTGTTTTATTTAGTAAAGCCTATGGTAATGGTTTGTCTTCAGCATCCTAAATAATACCACGGATGCACAGTTTTTGAGAAAATAGTGAACCGGAAGGCAAAGAAGTCCAGCAGGATGTGAACCCCACATTCAAACTACATGTTCTTTATTAAAGCTCACACCAATCCATTGTGCCACAAAAGTTTTAATGAATGCAGATTTTTTTAAAATATAAATATAAAACATGCCGATATTTATTCCTGACCAGCAGATTTCACTGATGTGCATTGTATTAAAAGCGCTGAGTAGTGAACCGTTTTTCGGCACAATTTGGTTTCCCATCACTAGTCGTATATATAGAAACAGATAAAGTTACGTTTTTCTAATTTTAGTGGCGACATGGATTACGCAACAGATGACAAAAGTAGAGTTGTTAGATGTAACAGTGAGGCTGCAAAGGGCATTTCATGTTAATTAAAACAGTGTGTCGGATCCAATTTTTAAACTGCCTCTGCTGGCCTTGCAATACACTTCCTGCCATCTCTGTACAGGCACAGAGAGCTTGTCTCAGCAGCTGTGGAATCGTCTCACACCAGAGAGCAAACCAGCTTTATCACCCACTGAGCAGCATCCCAGCTAACAATTCTAAGGAGAGACAACATTTTTGTAATGTTATCTTAATTTTCCCCTAATGTTTGAGCGTCCAGTTTTCCATTAGTTAGGGGAACATTCTATCTATGTTAACAAAAACCTTCTAACGGCCTTTTAAAAATGTTTTGGTGTTAAAGTTAGGAGAACATTCCCTTACCTTCATGGTAATGTTTTCAGAATATACAACATTCATGTTCTAGACGCGTTTTATGGGACGTTGCAAGAACATTAATGTGTCCAGTTTTCCGAGGGTTAGGAGAATATTCCATCAACGTCACATCAAACATACACAGAACATGGTTGCCACGTTCTCAGAATATAAGATATGAATGTTCTAGACATGTTTCATAGGAACGCTGCAAGAACATTTCTGTGTATCAGTTGTCAGGCCTGATGGTCCCATAGAAATGTTATTCTCCCCAAAAATGTTTTTCATTACATGTCACACCTTGTTGCTGTTGCCAAGCCCATCAAGGCCCTGATTGGTGAACCACAGATCCGTTCACAGCTCCTTTTGTCTGTTGGCAAGGTTATGGAAACTCACACACTATGCTTTTAACATGAAATGTTCTCATTATGTTGAGTTAATCAAGGAGAAAGAGAACAACATTTTTGTCAAATGCAAACTCTGCTAAGGCAGCGTTGATCTCTTGGTCCAGAAACACCACATTAAACCTGAAAAAGCATCTAGAGGTCATGCACAAAGGCACAAAGTTGGTAGCCAAAGTTCCAGAAATGTGTGAAAGAGGAGAAATCCAGTGGTGTAAAGTACTTAAGTAAAAATACTTTAAAGTACTATTTAAGTAGTTTTTTTGGGGTATCTGTACTCTACCTTACTATTTATATTTTTGACCACTTTTATTTTTACCTCACTACATTCCTAAAGAATATAATGTACTTTTTACTCCATACATTTTCCCTGACACCCAAAAGTACTCGTTACATTTTGACAGGAAATTGGTCCAATTCACACACTTATCAAGGGAACATCCCTGGTCATCCCTACTGCCTCTGATCTGGAGGACTCACTAAACACAAATGCTTTGTTTGTAAATGTTGATGTCTGAGTGAGAGACAGAGTTTGCCCCTGGCTTATGGAGGACTAAAAGTGCCACAATTAAATAAATAAATACACCATTAAATAATTACTTAAATGTGTCATTAATTAATTAAAATTAGAATTAAATACATAAATGTGTTATTAAATGTGTCATTAATTAATTCAAATACCGATTCATTTTATGTAAAATACATATATAATAATTTCACTATTTACATTTACATTTCATGGTCCTGCGTTGGAGTGCTTCCTGAATTACTTAAAACTGTCAAACTGACCCATCAAAAGTTGGTAGGCGGAACCTAACGCCTGATTGGTTACCCTCTGCATCAAGCCAAGACAAATCAATTCCGGATAATGTCAGCAGGTCCTGCTTCTACATCCTCTGCTAAGTTTAAAATGTCTCTAACCAACTCCCTGGAAAGTTCACGGAGATCCTCCATTGTCTCTATCCAGGTTGGCCTACTCTACTTCAGACCAAAGCAATGGATCAGACTAGATTCGCGTTAGCCCCGCCCACTGACTTTGATGGGTCAGTTTGACAGTTTTAAGTAATTCATGAATCACTGCAATGCAGGATCATGAAATGTAAATGTAAATAGTGAAATAATTATATATGTATTTTACATAAAATGAATCGGTATTTGAATTAATTAATGATACATTTAATTACACATTTATGTATTTAATTCTAATTTTAATTAATTAATGACACATTTAAGTAATTATTTAATGGTGTATTTATTTATTTAATTGTGGCACTTTTAGTCCTCCATACTGGCTATCAGTACATTTAAAAAAAACAAGAAAATGGTGCCGTATGTTTTGCTTTATATAAGGAATTTGAAATGATTTATACTTTTACTTTTGATACTAAAGTACATTTGAGCAATTCCATTTACTTTTGATACTTAAATAAAAAAAATGTAGAAATCTACACACATTATGATAATATACAAAGATGCATAAATAAAATGTCCAAGTGTTCTAACGATATTTCATTTTCGTCATTTAGCAGACACTCTTATGCAGAGCGACTTACAGTTAGTGAGTGCATACATTATTCTTTTTTATCTATATATATATTTTTTTACTGGCCCCCCGTGGGAATTGAACCCACAACCCTGGCGTTGCAAATGCCATGCTCAACCAACTGAGCTACATCCCTGCCGGCCAGTCCCTCCGCTATCCTGGACGACGCTGGGCCAATTGCGCACCGCCACATGGGTCTCCTGGTCACGGCCGGCTACGACAGAGCCTGGATTCGAACCAGGATCTCTAGTGGCACAGCAATACAGTGCCATAGACCATTGCACCACTCGGGAGATGTTTAGAGTTCCATTTAAACAATCAACATGTCTGATAAATGCAATTCAAAATGGCAATAATGACGTTAACATATGTTGCTAAGAATGTGAGAGTAGGGTTACTCCCCTAGTTTGTCTCGAACACCTTAACCACTGTGCCAATAAGGAATATGCATGTGCTTATTGAGCCAGTATAGTTAGGCCCTGTCCAGAAGCAAACCCTAACCCCTTCTCCCTTGGCACTTGTGTAGATCTGAAACAACTGGATAGGTGTAAGCAATAGGGTGAATGCACTTTGAAGTAAATCTCAGCTCTGTTAAAAGTACACTCAAGAAAAACTATTATTGATCATAGTGATTCATTTAAAAACAGGTTAATATGCCCCACTAACATTAGGCAACTATACAGAAAGCTCTTAAATTTATGAAATTAGTAAATAGAATCAATGATAAAAGAATAGCCAGATTGACTGACATCTGACACGGACATGGTTGCGTAGCAGGAAGATCAGAGTACCATGAACCAAGAATTCAAATTCAAATTCCAGTTGAGGACATCTTGAATAATAATTACTGTATTATTGAACATGCACAATGTAATCATTTATGTCAAAGTGTGTTAAATATTTAAGTTGAAAACACAATGTTAAAAACACAGTGTGTGTGAGTTTCCTTTGCCAACAGACAAAGACCTATGAATGGATCAGTGGTTCACCAATCAGGGCCTTGATATGCTCGTCAACAGTAACAAGACATGATGTGTAATGACATATTTGTTTGATACAAATGTTCTCGCAACGTTCCCATAAAACGTGTCTAGAACATTAATATCTTATGTTATGAGAACGTGGCAACCATGTTCTGTGTATGTTTTGGTGGGACGTTGATGGAATATTCTCCTAACCCTCGGAAAACTGGACACATGAATGTTCTTGCAACTTTCCAATGAAATGTGTCTAGTTCATTAATACCTTAAGTTCTGAGAACATGTTAACGACATTCTGGATAAATTATATTTGACATTAAGAGAATGGTCTCTTGGGAACATTCCTGGCACATCATGGGAACATTCCTATGAAACCGTTAGTTAATGGCCTAATGAGACTCTTAAAAGGGAACGTTCTCTAAAGTTGTGGGAACGTTTGTTGTTAGCTGGGACTAACCTGCAGATAAACTAGGGAGAGAGAGACAAACGCTGTGCTCTATCTGTGTAGTGTTAGCGACGCATCACCACCACTGCAGCAGCGCAGATAAGCAAGTGAAACGTTGGGATTGGCAGGGAAAGCAGCCTGGGCTTCTATCAGCTCCTTTCTCTGCTGGTCTCACAGATCTGCCTATCACAGCTTCTCTCAAATGTCGCACAAACGCAAATTACAGTCCTGCACAGTCTCTATTTGTGTACAGTGTACCTTTTTTAACACCTGTATGCAGCCGTTGTACAAGTGGATCTGGTTCGTATATAGACCGTGTCTAGGTTAAGAGGATGAGTCTTTGTTTGCGAAACGATAGATTTGTCTTTCTTTTTACTATAGCAAACATATGGCAAGGCAGGAAGACAAGGGTTAATCTAATGGAAGACAAGGGTTAATCTAATCAACCCCCCCCCCCCGGACTGCGCTGTGGGATGGAGTCAGTCGGAAGAGGAGCCAGGGAACTCGATTCCAGTTCTAGAGTTACGGAGAACAAAGGATAAAACACAACACGTAGATACATATGTAAAAAAGTCCAAAAACAAGTAAAACCTTTTACAGTCATCTTGTAGTCTGTGAGAGCAATCACACTGTACTACTTAGCACTTAAGGGGAACCATATCCTGTCGTATGGTTACCAAACTGTGCTCTGGAGTCTAGCCTTTAGGTGGCACAATACTGAGCAGGGCAGTGTGGCTTCTCTAGCCCTGGGCCCGGTTGCATAAAACATCTTTAGTTAATTTCCCCCTTATCTTTTCACTTAAAGTTTCCTTAACTTTAAGTCAATTGCACAAATTAAGTGAAAAAGTTAAGGGTGCCCATGAGGTCCCTTAAGTGCTTCATTCAGTATGGGTATCAATGTAAACAGCATTCGTAGAGGTGAATGTTGCTTTCCTCTGCCCTGGTTTCAAAAGGAAAACATCCACCAGCTAGCTAGCTAGGTAGCTAAACAATGGAAGGTGCACAATCCATGGCTACAAAGCTAGCTGGCTAGCTAGCTACATACGCTGTAAGTTAGCTTGACGTGCTAGAAAGTAATGGAGACAAGTTGAGAAAAAAGAAATTAAAATAAATGTGTTATTGTCTTCTCAATCAACTTGTTTCTCCTGTCTTGAATGTAGTCCTGTGTAGCTCAGTTGGTAGAGTATTGTGTTTGCAACGCCAGGGTTGTGGGTTCGATTCCCACGGGGGGGCAAGTTTGAAAATGTATGCACTCACTAACTGTAAGTCGCTCTGGATAAGAGCGTCTGCTAAATGACTGTAATGTAGAAGTTTTATTTTGCGATCTCTTTGATGAGACATTCATTCAGTGAATCAGGTCGTCTCCATTGTAACCAGAGACTCTTTCTGCCTTACATGCCTTCAAACTACTGTAAAATCCTTAAATTATGCCCTTACCTAAGGAAATGTTTGACTGGCTCTATGCAACACCCTTAAACAATTCCCTTAGGTAAGGGAAAATTATTCCTTAAGGTAATCCCTTAAGGGAAACATTTAAGATGCTTTATGCAACCGGGCACTGAACTCTGGCTTCAGTGTTAAACAGAAAAGCAGCAGTGATTAATCTCTGGTCATGTCCTGAAGAGTACATATGTAATGTAACCCCACACACACATGTAACACAGACACAGAGTCACAGACATAAAGATTGGAGTGACGTTTCCTAAAAGGCTTAAACAACCACAGAGTGTGCAGTGCTGTATCCACGCAACAGGTGGCACTCAGATGTGTCATGAAGAAGTCAGCAACCTTGAGTTCCTTGTCCAAGACTGAAGCGCTATGACTAACTAAATAAATCCATGGAGCATTTGTCCCGCTGCATGAACATCTCACCGGAAAAACACAATTTACTCAAATAAACTATCCATGGTCAAAGAAGCCCTTCGGTGCAGATCATATACTGCGTACAATGAAGATAAGCAAGCAAGTACACATTATGTAATTATATTTGTTCATCTTCGGTTCATGCACTTCAGTCTGCGGTCTTTGTTCTGGGCACATCAACTGCTACGACCAGACTCTGCATCATTAAGCAGTTAACATCTCCTACTAGCTGCATCTGTTTCTGATGGCACTGAAGATGAGTGAAGGACACAGTTGAGTGGCTGCAAATTGAAGAGGAACACGCACCAGGGGCTCATTTCCCATTGGAGTCCATTGCAGTCATATATGCCCATCCAAGCACAAAATGTGCATTGAGGACCTACAGTTTACAGAGTACAGCTTACACATCTAGAATACCAAACAATACATTTAACAGCTAAGACTACCAAACAATACATTTAACAGCTAAGACTACCAAACAATACATTTAACAGCTAAGACTACCAAACAATACATTTAACAGCTAAGACTACCAAACAATACATTTAACAGCTAAGACTACCAAACAATACATTTAACAGCTAAGACTAGCAAACAATACATTTAACAGCTAAGACTAGCAAACAATACATTTAACAGCTAAGACTAGCAAACAATACATTTAACAGCTAAGACTAGCAAACAATACATTTAACAGCTAAGACTAGCAAACAATACATTTAACAGCTAAGACTACCAAACAATACATTTAACAGCTAAGACTACCAAACAATACATTTAACAGCTAAGACTAGCAAACAATACATTTAACAGCTAAGACTAGCAAACAATACATTTAACAGCTAAGACTACCAAACAATACATTTAACAGCTAAGAATACCAAACTCAAACACAACCACAGATGATCGGGCAGTACAGCGCCCCCAACAGCGCCCCCTACCCCTCTGCGTACCCTTACAGCGGGGTTGGGGGGTATAGCTAACCCACAGGCCCCACTCTGCCCAACTCTCAGTCCCCCACTGGCAGGCCGCTGTACAGGCCCGGGTTTGGAGTGCCACAGCCCTACTCCTGAACCACCCTCTGCTCTCACCCGCTCCCTCGACGTCTCACCCCGTCACTCGTCTCCCACCACACATTCTCCAGTCTCGCTCTCATTTCTCTCTCTCGCTCTTTTTTTCTCACTCTTTACATCTGTCTAACGCACACTACATCTCTCTCTCTCTCTCACTTTCCTCCCTCTCTTGAGCTGCCTCCTCTCCTCCCCCCTCCCCTCCTGTCATTCTCAAGGGCATAACTGTCTCAGGACCTCCCCTTGTGTTCCAATGTGTTGTCAGAAACACACTCCCATTGGCTGTCGGCCCCTTCACTCTCCCCTCTCTCTCCTCCTATTGGCTGTTGGCCCTTTCACTCTTCTCCCTCCCTTTGTGGAATACTGAGCCAATCAACAAGACCTTGGCCACGTACGTTTCAGATAGAAATGGAGCTGACGTGACTCCTTATTCTACATGTCAGAGAGCCATGTTCTACATAAAATATGTCTACACATCATGTATTCCTTATCACTGGTTTCACCCTGTAGCACACGTTCCTTGTGGCACTGTGTTCGGTATATGCATTGGAATACATTTGACTCGTTCTAACACCCATATCATTCTACACCGGTGTCAGATTACATGTGTTGATCATATTAGTTCGTACACGATGTTAACTTAATACCCACCCGAACCAAAACGTTTTACAGGTGCAGTTCTGTTCAGGAATTCTGTTGTTCTGTAAACTGTCTTTGTTGCTCTTCGTACTGGTTAGGAAGTACTTAAGAAGAAAAATCATATGAAATCATAGCAACTCTAGGATCTGTCCATGTAATCATATTCATTATGATCTAAAAGGCTAAACTGATCCTATATCAGTACTCCTACTTTGAGAGGCTTTATGAATGCGGGCCCTGATCAATGGTCGTTTTGGAGACTTCAATAACCCTATCTTCTTTCTTATTCACCTGGCTTTGCATGTATGATGTTTGTATCTTAGCCAAATCTGGACATCTTTACAGGTGTAGGACCTTAATTTGACCTGTTTCTCTCAACAGGAAAATAATCCTGCATCAACAGGAAATTTGAATTATTGTGTGGGTTATAATTAATGGTGGTTTTTGTAGGGGTTTCTAAAGAAAATTGTCAGGGCAAATCAAGTCTGAAATTACAAATTTTAGAAGCCTTTTTTCAACCTTGACTACACTAGTGGTCCTTTGTAGCTCAATTGGTAGAGCATGGCGCTTGTAACGCCAGGGTAGTGGGTTCGATCCCCGGGACCACCCATACGTAAAAATGTATGCACACATGATTGTAAGTCGCTTTGGATAAAAGCGTCTGCTAAATGGCATATTACATTATTACATGTTGTAGGACAATATATCATACCATATACAGTATGGTAACACTCGCAGTTAGAGACAAAATAGTAAAAGCAGACTTTCATTTGGACAAGTGTGACTGTACAACATTTCAATTAATGTCACCCTGAACTGAGATAGGCTACATCTAACAAGTATCCACAATATATCCACAGAGACTTCAATATTACTACAAACGTATCTAGAATAATAGCTAGGCTACTTGAAAAGTATCCACAATAACAGTTGCAGAGATGATTGAGCTTGGCATTGGTCCACTGTGCTCTGCCACTGTATTATGAGAGTATGCGATGTCTAGCCCACTGTATAGTTTGACTTGCTCAAGAGGTTCCACTTGTAAGTAAGAGCATCTGCTAAATGACTAAAATGTCAATGTAAAGACACAAAACAAACATGAGAGAACGATGACCAGTACCTGAATGTGAGCTGTACATGTAGACAAACTTGGTCCATTTGTAGTGCTGGATCAGGGCAATCAGGGGCTCCTGAAGCTCCGGTCTCAGCTGGATCACAAACTGGTTGTTGGTTTCTATGGGGAAACTGGGTGTCACAAAGCAGACGTGGAGAGCCCCGCAGAACGACATGAGCATGTTCATGGTCTTCCTGTCATACAGTCCGATGATGGCGTAGACTCCTTTGGAAAACTGTGAACAAACTGTAGAGAGAGAAAAAAAAACGAAAGAGGACAGGTGAACATGTGATGTACTAATGGGACACACGTCGTCTATGAAGTTAAACTTCTGACTCATCTGGCCATAGAACATTCCTCTGAGAGTCTTGATGATCATCCGACTCATCTGGCCATAGAACATTCCTCTGAGAGTCTTGATGATCATCCGACTCATCTGGCCATAGAACATTCCTCTGAGAGTCTTGATGATCATCCGACTCATCTGGCCATAGAACATTCCTCTGAGAGTCTTGATGATCATCTGACTCATCTGGCCATAGAACATTCCTCTGAGAGTCTTGATGATCATCTGACTCATCTGGCCATAGAACATTCCTCTGAGAGTCTTGATGATCATCTGACTCATCTGTCCATAGAACATTCCTCTGAGAGTCTTGATGATCATCCAGGTGCTTCCAGGTGCTTTTTGACAAACTTGAGTCAACTTTTTGGACAAGATGGGTCCCATTATGTCTGGCGAAAAACAAACACTGCATTCCACAGTAAGAAGCTCATACCAACGGTCAAGCATGGTGGTGGTGGTGTGATGGTTTGGGGATGCTTTGCGGGAACCATGATTTCTGATCTGTATCAGATAATTCCACAGGAGAATGTCAGGTCATCTGTCTGTGAGCTGAAGCGGAGCTGGGTCATGCAGCAAGACAACGATCCAAAACACACAATCAAGTCTACATGAAAATGGTTAAAAAGCAACACATTTGAAGTTTTGGAATGGCCTAGTCAAAGTCCAGACCTAATCCCAATTGAGATGTTGTGGAAGGACTTGAAACGAGCAGTTCATGCTTGAAAACCCACAAATGTCACTGGGTTAAAGCATGAGTGGACCAAAATTCCTCCACAGAGATGTGAAAGACTGATAAAAAATACTACAGGAAGCATTTGGTTGCAGTCATTGCAGCTAAAGGTGGCACAACCAGTTATTGAGTGTAAGGAGGCAATTACTTTTCACACAGGGGAATTGAGTGTTGCATAACTTTATTAATTAAATAAATAAGTATATATTTGTTTTGTTATTTGTAAACCCTTTATCTAATATTAGGTTTTGGTTGAAGATCTGATAACATTCAGTATAAAAAATATGCAAAAATAGAGAAAATCAGAAAGGGGGCAAATTCTATTTTTCACGGCTATGTATAAAACGGGTTATATTTTGACTTTGATTTCCCCTAGAATGTGCAAAAACAATTGAATATTTAGTGAAGAAATAGCGCTATTTGTATGAGAACAGTGAAAAGAGAAGGGGGTAATTGTCACATCAGGAATGCAACGTGGTGCCATGTTGGTGACAGCTATCTTCACAGCCCTTCATTGATGCTCTTAATATGGTGTTCTTTTTTATCTTGTTCACGTCTCTGTTCGTCTGTGTATATCTTTTCTTTCTTTCCATAGTGAGGCTCAATCATTTCCGCACTGTCACTCATTGTGGCTTCTCTCTGCAGGTTGTTTGCTTGTTATCCAATAGGAGTCTCCTGTAGGGAGTCAGTCTGGAGCCAAAAGCCATCTGAAAAGACAGGAGCTGCTGCCATAAAATTATATAATAAAGAACTGCAGTGAAGGTGTCGTATACCGTATTTAGCACAGTTCCTGCTCGACGCCAGGACAGCGGAGTCACTGACCACCTTCCGGAGACACTTGAAACCCTACCTCTTTAAGGAATACCTGGAATAGTATAAAGTAATCCTTCTTCCCCCACCCCCCATTTAAAAAAAAGGTGGTTGTCCCACTGGCTATTATAACTTGAATGCACCAATTTGTAAGTCGCTCTGGATAAGAGCGTCTGCTAAATGATGTAAATGTAAATGTCAACATACTGTCTATATCTATATAGAACGCTTTGATGTACATCATCTGCGACTCAGCTGCCTTCATTCAAGTAGACATGGCTGTTCATCTGCTAGCGAGTCAGCTGCCTTTATTCATGTAGACATGGTTGTTCAGTGGAGAAAGAAAACCAAAACAGTGATTCAAATCTACAAGAGGGAGACTTGATCTGGAGAGCTGTTCAAAGTTTCTCTGTTGCACCTTTGATCGCGGGGAGAACGCTTTGTTATTGTTTGAACTTAAAAAATAAACCTAATTGGAATTACTCGTATAAAGCGGATTTGAATTTAGTTTGTTTCTGATTATACAGATGTAGGATCTTAATTTGAGCCAGTTTGCTACACAGAAAAATAATCCTGCAGCAACAGGATATGTTAATTATTATGTGGATTATAATTCATGGACATTTTTGCAGGGATTGTTAATTTTCAAAGTGGAAATTCCAAACTTCAGAAGCCTGTTTAAACCTCAAAAACACCACAAGTTTTAAATGTTTTGCTTTGCAGGAAAGTTCTCCTGAAACGGGGTGATCAAATTAAGATACCACATCTGTATTTTGTGCAGATTTTATTAGTCTTTACTGTGTATGCTATGTTGTCCTATTTAAATCACAACCACTGATTCATTTATCTTTGTAACAGCCAGGGCCATTTTTCCTCCAATGCCAAAGATTATTTTCAAGATACACATCTTTCTCGCTAGGAGATACAAAGGCAATACAAGACTCCACAGTTCTGTTATATCCTTGTCCTATGTACCTTTAGTCTCTTTATCATTACCCGCCAGTGTATTTAAGTAGAGTATACTAGCTATATCAAATTACTTTCAAGATACACATCTTTCTCGCTAGGAGATACAAAGGCAATACAAGACTCCACAGTTCTGTTATATCCTTGTCCTATGTACCGTTAGTCTCTTTATCATCACCCTCCGGTGTATTTAAGTAGAGTATATATAGTATATACTAGCTATATCAAATTCCTCCCACTGGGCACACCACGTAATTTAATCGTGGAGAATTGGGTAATGTTTGGTTTGATACGTTGATCAATGAGATTAGAACCTATTTTCACCCACTCAAAAAGACAGGCCAAAGTGTGTTGAATTCCCAATGTCTTATCACTATGCTTTCAACCATCTAAAAGCACAACCAAATTCCAATGGAAAATCAATGTCTGATTTTTTGGTTTAGTTGTCAACTTTCAACCATTTAAAAGCACAGCAAAGCTTAAATGGGAATACAATGTCAGATATTTTGTTTATTTATACAACAACTTACTGTGTTATGACTGTGCTTCATCTAATAGCACAAACAAATAACCCTGGATTGCAATTGATATTATTTAAGTACATGGTGCGAGTGATCAATGCCATTTGAGATTCTGCACAGATTATTGTAGCAATTGTGAAGATCTCCACAGACCTAGGACATTTGCATGCTTTCTTGAACATGCACACTTTCTATTATTTTATAAGAAGACATGTATTGTTACAGTAACCTAAAAATGTGGCATGGGATGTGTTACTCATTTTAAAGTTGAATAAATAAACTGAGTGTACAAAACATTATGAACACCTTCCTAATATTAAGTTTCACCCCCTTTTGTCCTCAGAACAGCCTCAATTCAAAGCATTCCACAGGGGATGCTGGCCCATGTTGACTTCAATGTGTACCATAGTTGTTGTCAAGTTGGCTGGATATCCTTTGGGTGGTGGAACATTCTTGATACACATTGGAAACTATTGAGTTTGAAAAACCCAGCAGTGTTGCAGTTCTTGACACAAACCGGTAGGAAAGCTATGATCCCTTATTGATGTCAACAAACAACAAGTGACATCAATAAGGTATTATAGCTTTCACCTGGATTCACCTGGTCAGACTATGTCATGGAAAGAGCAGGTGTTCTTAATGTTTTGTACATTCAGTATATATGTATTGTCTATTTTTTGTTTAATCCTGGACTGAATTTCAACAATAGCAGTTGATAACTTCCCAAACTGAAATGGTCCACCCACGCAGACAGTGTGGTGAAGAAGGCGCTACAGAGCCTCTTTAACCTCAGGAGGCTGAAGAAATGTGGCTTGGCACCTAAAACCCTCACAAACTTTTACAGATGCACAATGGAGAGCATCCTGTCGGGCTGTATCACCGCCTGGTACGGCAACTGCACTGCCCGCAACCACAGGGCTCTCCAGAGGGTGGTGCGGTCTGCCGAACGCATTACCGGGGGCAAACTACCCGCCCTCCAGGACACCTACAGCACTCGATGTCACAGGAAGGCCAAAAAGATCATCAAGGACATCAACCACCTAACCACTGCCTGTACACCCCGCTATCATCCAGAAGGCGAGGTCAGTACAGGTGCATCAAAGCTGGGACCGAGAGAATGAAAAACAGCTTCTATCTCAAGGCCATCAGACTGTTAAATAGCCATCACTAGCACATTAGAGTATGCTGCTGCCTATTGAAATCACTGGCCACTTTAAGAAATGGAACACTAGTCACTTTAATAATGTTTACATATCTTGCACTACTCATCTCATATGTATATACTGTATTCTATTCTATAATATTCTACTGTATCTTAGTCCATGCCGCTCTGTCATTGCTTGTCCATATATGTATATATTCTTAAATTCCATTCCTTACTTTGTGTGTATTGGGTATTTGTTGTGAAATTGTTAGATATTACTTGTTATATTTTACTGCACTGTCGGAGCTAGAAGCACAAGCATTTCACTACATCCACAATAACATCTGCTAAACACGTGTATGTGAGAAATAAAATGTGACATAAAAAATTTGATTTTGATTTGAAATGCCATATAGGCCTAAATTGCATCATTGATGATATATAATTGAAAAAGTATGATTATATTTAATTTGCTCTGTTCAACCTACCCTTTGGAATGACTTTGATAGGAACAGTGAATCCATTAAGTGGACATTTCTCAACACTCAATCTCACAATAGCACATTGTTAATAGTCAATGACAAATATCAAAGCTAAGCATGGCTGGGATTGGCTTGGTTAAAACACTGTATGGGAGACAATAAGGATAGCTGTAGATAAATCATCTCTCCAGCTGCCCAGTTTATTGTAATTTATTTTTCTTATACTGGATTTTATGTTGATTTGATGTTGTTTCAAATGTACAAATTCAAGATATTTTACACAAGGTTTGTCTATGTTGAAAATTGGTTACCATGATGACATAATCCTGTGGTTGAAATTTCACAACAAAAAAAAACAGTTCCAATGTATTTTCCACGCATAGATTCCACGTCACAATACGTTGACAAATTATGTTGAAACAATGTTGATTTAACCAGTTTGTGCCCAGTGGGCTATTCATGATAATGGACCTTGGATTGTGCTCAATTGAGGTTGTTTCACCACAGCTTGCACTCAGCAGTGAGAAAAACAGGTTTTTCTCATGAGGGGTTTTTGGGAGATGCAGAACACTCCAAAAGTGAATGATCCTCTCTGATTCTCTGGCTCCCCAGTGAAAACCAGCTGAGGGCAGCTCTCGTCAGGCAGCCTGCTCTCTTGCTGGTGAGATTTGCTTTGGCTACAGAGAGGATCAAATAAAGATTGTTCGTCCAGTTGGGACAGTCTTACACAACCTTATCATTGCAGAAGCACATTGTGTTGACAACAGTGATAATGCATATTGACTTTTACGAGCATCGAGACAAGCCACTTTCCTGGGCTGGAACTGGAGCCAGGCCTAATCATGAATCAGAGCCAGAGCTCAATACAATCCACTTCGTGGGCCTAAACTTGGGATCTTTACGTGAATTGTAATGCTAGTAATCGCCCTCATGTTCTGCTGGCTTTGGCACAAAAAAGCTGAATTGTTACTGAGTTTATTGTGGTGAGATTTGGTGCTCTATCATTCCCACAACATATCAGCCAAAGACAGTATCATTAGAGCCAGATTACATTAACATTTTACATTTTAGTCATTTAGCAGACGCTCTTATCCAGAGCGATTTACAGGAGCAATTAGGGTTAAGTGCCTTGCTTAAGGGCACAGACAGATTACACCTGACTATAGCTACACTATCATTAGAGACATATTACACCAGACTATAGCTATATTATTTTAGAGCCAGATTACACCAGACTATAGCAACACTATCATTAGACACACATTACACCAGACTATAGCTTCATTATCATTAGAGCCAGATTACACCAGACTATAGCTACACTATCATTAGAGACATATTACACCAGGCTATTGCTACATTATCATTAGAGACAGATTACACCAGACTATAGCTACACTATCATTAGAGACATATTACACCAGATTAAGGCTACATTATCATTAGAGAGAGATTACACCAGACTATAGCTACAGTATCATTAGAGACATATTACACCAGACTATAGCTACATTATCATTAGAGACAGATCACAGCAGACTATACCTGCACTATCATTAGAGACATATTACACCACACTATAGCTACACTATCATTATAGCCAGATTACACCAAACTATATCTACATTATGATTATAGCCAGATTACACCAGACTATAGCTACACTATCATTAGAGACATATTACACCAGACTATAGAAACATTATCATTAGAGACATATTACACCAGACTATAGCTACACTATCATAAGAGACAGATTACACCAGTCTATAGCTACACTATCATTAGAGACAGATTACACCAGACTATAGCTACATAATCATTATAGACAGATTACACCAGACTATAGCTACAATATCATTAGAGACAGATTACACCAGACTATAGCTACATTATCATTATAGCCAGATTACACCAAACTATAGCTACACTATCATTATAGCCAGATTACACCAGACTATAGCTACATTATCATTAGAGCCATTATACACCAGACAATAGCTACACTATCATTATAGCCAGATTACACCAAACAAAAGCTACATGATCATTATAGCCAGATTACACCAGACTATAGCAACACCATCATTAGAGACAGATTACACCAGACTATAGCTACATTATCATTAGAGACAGATTACACCAGACTATAGCTACACTATCATTAGAGACATATTACACCAGACTATAGCTACACTATCATTAGAGACTGATTACACCAGACTATAGCTACACTATCATTAGAGACAGATTACACCAGACTAGAGCTACAATATCATTAGAGCAATATTACACCAGACTATAGCTACACTATCGTTAAAGACAGATTACACCAGACTATAGCTACATTATCATTAGAGACAGAATACACCAGACTATAGCTACATTATCATTAGAGACAGATTACACCAGACTATAGCTACACTATCATTAGAGACAGATTACACCAGAATATAGCTACACTATCATTAGAGACAGATTACACCAGACTATAGCTACACTATCATTAGAGCCAGATTACACCAGACTATAGCTACATTATCATTAGAGCCATATTACACCAGACTATAGCTACACTATCATTAGAGACAGATTACACCAGACTATAGCTACATTATCATTAGAGACAGATTACACCAGACTATAGCTACACTATCATTAGAGACAGATTACACCTGACTATAGCTACACAATCATTATAGCCAGATTACACCAGACTATAGCTACACTATCATTAGAGCCAGATTACACCAGACTATAGCTACACTATCATTAGAGCCAGATTACACCAGACTATAGCTACACTATCATTATAGCCAGATTACACCAGACTATAGCTACATTATCATTATAGCCAGATTACACCAGAATACAGCTACACTATCATTAGAGACAGATTACACCACACTATAGCTACACTATCATTAGAGCCAGATTACAACAGACTATAGCTACACTATCTTTAGAGCCAGATTACACCAGACTATAGCTACATTATCATTATAGCCAGATTACACCAGACTATAGCTACACTATCATTATAGCCAGATTACACCAGACTACATCTACACTATCATTAGAGACAGATTACACCAGACTATAGCTACATTATCATTATAGCCAGATTACACCAGACTATAGCTACACTATCATTAGAGCCAGATTACACCAGACTATAGCTACACTATCATTAGAGCCAGATTACACCAGACTATAGCTACATTATCATTAGAGCCAGATTACACCAGACTACAGCTACATTATCATTAGACAGATTACACCAGACTATAGCTACACTATCATTAGAGACAGATTACAAAGACTATAGCTACACTATCATTAGAGACAGATTACACCAGACTATAACTACACTATCATTAGAGACAGATTACACCAGAATATAGCTACATTATCATTAGAGCCATATTACACCAGACTATAGCTACACTGTCATTAGAGACAGATTACACAAGACTATAGCTACATTATCATTAGAGCCATATTACACCAGACTATAGCTACACTATCATTATAGCCAGATTACACAAGACTATACCTACATGATCATTACAGCCAGATTACACCAGACTATAGCTACAATATCATTAGAGACAGATTACACCAGACTATAGCTACATTATCATTAGAGACAGATTACACCAGACTATTGCTACACTATCATTAGAGACAGATTACACCAGACTATAGCTACACTATCATTAGAGACAGATTACACAAGACTATAGCTACATTATTAATATAAAAAGATTACAAAGACTATAGCTACACTATCATTATAGACAGATTACACCAGACTATAGCTACATTATCATTATAGCCAGATTACACCAGACTATAGCTAAACTATCATTAGAGCCAGATTACACCAGACTATAGCTACACTATCATTAGAGCCAGATTACACCAGACTATAGCTACACTATCATTATAGCAAGATTACACCAGATTACAGCTACACTATCATTATAGCCAGATTACACCAGACTATAGCTACACTATCATTAGAGCCAGATTACACCAGACTATAGCTACATTATCATTATAGCCAGATTACACCAGACTATAGCTACACTATCATTAGAGCCAGATTACACCAGACTATAGCTACATTATCATTATAGCCAGATTATACAAGACTATAGCTACACTATCATTAGAGCCAGATTACACCAGACTATAGCTACACTATCATTAGAGCCAGATTACACCAGACTATAGCTACATTATCATTTTAGCCAGATTACACCAGACTACAGCTACATTATCATTAGAGACAGATTACACCAGACTATAGCTACACTATCATTAGAGACAGATTACGCCAGACTATAGCTACACTATCATTAGAGACAGATTACACCAGACTATAGCTACAATATCATTAGAGAGAGATTACACCAGACTATAGCTACATTATCATTAGAGCCATATTACACCAGACTATAGCTACACTATCATTAGAGACAGATTACACCAGACTATAGCTACATTATCATTAGAGCCATATTACACCAGACTATAGCTACACTATCATTATAGCCAGATTACACAAGACTATAGCTACATGATCATTACAGCCAGATTACACCAGACTATAGCTACACTATCATTAGAGACATATTACACCAGACTATAGCTACATTATCATTAGAGACAGATTACACCAGCCTACAGCTACACTATCATTAGAGACAGATTACACCAGACTATAGCTACACTATCTTTAGAGACAGATTACACCAGACTATAGCTACATTATTATTATAAACAGATTACACAAGACTATAGCTACATTATCATTAGAGACAGATTACACCAGACTACAGCTACACTATCATTAGAGACAGATTACACCAGACTATAGCTACGCTATCATTAGAGACAGATTACACCAGACTATAGCTACATTATCATTAGAGCCATATTACACCAGACTATAGCTACACTATCATTATAGCCAGATTACAAAAGACTATAGCTACATGATCATTGCAGCCAGATTACACCAGACTATAGCTACACTATCATTAGAGACAGATTACACCAGACTATAGCTACATTATCATTAGAGACAGATTACACCAGACTATAGCTACACTATCATTAGAGACAGATTACACCAGACTATAGCTACACTATCTTTAGAGACAGATTACACCAGACTATAGCTACATTATTATTATAAACAGATTACACAAGACTATAGCTACACTATCATTAGAGACAGATTACACCAGACTATAGCTACATTATCATTATAGCCAGATTACACCAGACTATAGCTACATGATCATTACAGCCAGATTACACCAGACTATAGCTACACTATCATTAGAGACAGATTACACCAGACTATAGCTACATTATCATTAGAGACAGATTACACCAGACTATAGCTACGATATCATTAGAGACAGATTACACCAGACTATAGCTACATTATCATTAGAGCCATATTACACCAGACTATAGCTACACTATCATTATAGCCAGATTACAAAAGACTATAGCTACATGATCATTGCAGCCAGATTACACCAGACTATAGCTACACTATCATTAGAGACAGATTACACCAGACTATAGCTACACTATCATTAGAGACATATTACACCAGACTATAGCTACATGATCGTTATAGCCAGAGTACACCAGACTATAGCTACACTATCATTAGAGACCGATTACACCAGTCTATAGCTACACTATCATTATAGCCAGATTACACCAGACCATAGCTACATTATCATTATAGCCAGATTACACCAAACTATAGCTACATTATCATTAGAGCCATATTACACCAGACTATAGCTACATTATCATTAGAGCCAGATTACACCAGACTATAGCTACACTATCGTTAGAGCTAGATTACACCAGACTATAGCTACATTATCATTAGAGCCATATTACACCAGACTATAGCTACCTATTCTCCCTAGTAAGTGGTTCCTTCCAAGGTGCATCAAGGAGCAAAAATATGTTAGGCAGGACGCTAGATACTCTAGTGGTGCAGACAGTATCGTCAGTGGAGGAGAGAGAGTATCGAGTGACAGACACGGCGTTTGATTTGATTTTAGCTGCCGGTGGTGGACAGGACTCGCAGGAGGTATGTTTGTAAATGAATTTGATCAAGCTATGTAGCCTATTGATTCCTTGTTGATGAATATATCAAACAAAAAGGTTTTGTTGTTTGTCTGTAATACTAGCCACCTAGCAATTTCATGAAGTTGGCTTTAGCGATTCAGCTAGATAGGTTCCCAATCTCCCAACCTCATTACTAGCTACCAAGCCATTTCAGGCTATCAATCAAGTATCTTGTGTAAGTATCTTAGACATTTACATTACAGTCATTTAGCAGACGTTCTTATCCAGAGCGACTTACATGAACAATTAGGGTTAAGTGCCTTGCTCAAGGGCACATCGACAGATTTTTCACCTAGTCGGCGATTAGAACCAGCGACCTTTCGGTTACTGGCACAACGCTCTTAACCACTAAACTACCTGCCGCCCCCCTTAGCTGTCATGCATAGGGCTGTGGCGGTCACACAATTCCACAGTAATTTAGCGTTAATTAACATAAACACATTTAGCATCTCCTGGCTTCCACACATAGCCTACAAGCCATTTTAAAAAGTTGAATAAATCCATGTAATAAAGCCTACACCTTCACAATAAATCCATTATTTATTTTAGACAGGTCGCTCTGGATAAGAGCGTCTGCTAAATGACTAAAATGTAAATGTCTAAAGAAGCATGATATGAAGAAAATGTAGTCTATTTCAGAAGAAAAGAATAGCATACTCTGAGTTGTCCTTATGTTAGGTCCTGATGTGGCTATGCCAAATGGCTGTGGGCTACACTAGTTCATTTAGCAGACAAGATTTGCTCATAATTCCGTGGCATTATTTTATATTATGTTATAGTATGAAGAATACAATTGAACAAATCTGAATAAAATGTAAATATTTTCTCCAAACGATTTGAGGGAGTGTGCACATGCGGCTATTCTGTGTTGAGCGGTTAACAAAGAAATAGGTCCTCCTATATGCTTAATTTAGAGTTATTCGTGTAACTTTAGTTGTTCTACAAACGTTGGGCTGTATGTTTTGATTTTTAATACATTGTAAGGCTGCATGATGCGACTCTAATGATGATTTGAAAAAAGTCGCTTGAAAGGCATAAACTCTGCTTTGTTTTTTTTTTGCGCAGGCACACTACAATAGTCTCTCATTCACAATTTGACAAGCACTTGATAATGCCTCAAATTTCACGGGCGGCATCCCCTTTGTGGCCATAATGCACCCTAAAAATAGGCATGCCTTTTGTGGGGTCGGATTGCTGCGTTGTGCCCTTCTCCCTGAGTGTGCTGCACAATCCGAAGCGCCTCTCTCTCCATCAGGTGATCGGGTCTTTCTCACAGGCTACAAGTGAAGACAGACACACCGGGGACGCAACTGCGCACATCTTTATCCAATTCCGAGGTGCATATTGAAGATATTGGAAGAACTGTTCACATTTACTTTTCGTCAGCCAACAAGATGAGTAGGCCTAACGAACAGCAAAAGTACTAGCCTATGTCAATCTACTATCCCCCATAGTACAAAAGTCGACCTGTTCTATTCTGTGCGAGAAATAAATATTCCAAACATAGTCTGGGACAGTTGTGGGATGCGATAGATCCCAAATTAATACAACCACTAGCATCAAAAAAAACATTTTTATGCAATGTGGCTGACGCAACAGTAGGCTATAATAGTGAATGTTCCATTAACGGAAAACACCATTATCAAAAGTGACCGCAAATGCAATTATGCATGTAATGCTTTTATTATAAAGGTGCATTTCTATGGTGAAAATGATCTTCCCCAAACTTAATGTGCTTAATTTTAAGAAGTTATTTGGCCACTTCAGTTGTGATACAAACCTTATTAAAACATATAGGCCTATGGGCTCGGCTACATGAGGTGTGCGACAATGATTCTAAAAAGTCGGGGGGAAAAAGGCATTGTTTCTTATGCTGGGCATCATTCACAAGGGATAATATATAATTCACAAGTGACAGGCTAATATTGTCACCCATCAGACTATTCTTGATTTAATCTTGTCTTTACATATCCTAAATAATATATGTGTGACATTTGTTTTGATTTAGAATGGACCATTAAAATGCACTTGTATCGAAACAGGGGCAGCAGGAGAAAGAAAAAAAGTCATCTATGCACTTAAATAGCGAATGGAGGATGCTTTTCCCCGTGGTTTATTTTCATGCCAGCCAGGTAGGCTATGCTCCTGTTGTAAATATAAGCAATGTGCTTAATATTAGGAAAGTTGAGAAATAAATATAGTAGGCCTAGCCTATAGAAAGCTGATGGGATCCTCTTTTAATTAGTGGCCGTCACTCTGTTTTCTACCGCAATTGCATAGCCTATAGAAATGTTGCGCAACATGAGCTCATGGACTCTCGTGAAGAGTTTCCTTAGATTTTTGAATACATTTGCATTGATGTCAGAGTGATTAGAGAGGGACAATATAATGCTGAGTACCAGGCAGTTAGCAAGTTTGGTAGGCTACTAATGACCAGCAGCAGCATCAGAGCTTGGAGAAGCCTAATTGTCTTGACTAAACGGTAATGTGGAATTTGACTGCCTTCATGACTCGTGACCGCCGGTGTGGCGGTAATATGGTCACCGTAATAGCCCTAGTCATGCCTGCTGGCAAGGTTGCTAGACTTTAGAAAATATAAAAATTGCTTTAATTCTTGGGTTATGATGCTATATACCAGTGTGGCAGTTGTACTAAACTCCTAAGGCTTAAAAGTTCATAATTAATGAAAATGATAATTGAACAGGTAATGAGGTATGCTTAGATAACCTATGCAGAGAAATATACATTTTTTTTTTTTTACATACAATTAGGCATAGTGATTATGTCTCTAGATTGCAGGAAAAAGCTGATTCAGGTGTTTGAAAAATTCTAAATTCTCAGACTTCCAAACGGGGGAAAGCCCCCCTCCGGACCACCCCACCCTCTATCCTTACGTACTTCGTGCCCCCTCTAAAATAATGGGTGCATAATTCATGGGCATTTATAATTAATGGGCATTTTTGTAGGGGTTGATAAATGTTTTGTAAGGGAAAATCAAGTCTGAAATTTCAAAGTGGAAATTACAAACATCAGAAGCCTTTCTAAACCTTAAATACACTAACATTTTTAAAGTCCTCTTGCAACAGAGTGATCAAATTAAGATCCTACATCTGTAATTCACCCAGCGTAAGAAGGATAGAGACCAAGGTTATTATAGTAAACTAAAACTGAAACTAATACAAAAACGGAAATAAAAGAATTAACAAACCTGTTTGAAAAACTAAAACTATACTAAAACTATTATATTTGACTCCAAAACTAACTAAAATAAAAACCATCATGAATTATGTTCAATTTTAGTTTTTTTCCTAAACTTTGGGCAAAAATCTAATGGGCTTTTCAATGGGGTTTTAGGGGGATTTTCAAGCTACTGAATCTGGTGGTTAAATGCTGCCAGTAGAGGGTGATGTTTCAAATAGGGCTAGCTTGTGCATCACTATCACTAGCTAAACAGGGATAAAACAGCTTTGCAGCTAACTTGATTCTTCTTACAAGTTAAAAGGCATTGGATTGGTGTAAACCCCTATACCTCAATGGTGTAAACACAGGTGAGAGAGAGAGAGAGTTTCCTTCAACCATATATTTTTTTGCACCAGTCTTTTAAATCCAAGTCACATTGAGATTTACTTTATAATTTTAACCTAACCTAACCTGTGATCTGACCCATCACCTTAAGTATTGCTGCCCCCCAGTTGCCAGAAGTGAAATCCCCCAAAACACCCCAAAAACACTATACAACACAAATGTCTCCTAGCCTCCCAGGTAATGTATGCACTCACTAACTGTAAGTGGCTCTGGATAAGAGCGTCTGCTAAATGACTAAAATGTAAAATGTAATGCATGCTTTATGTCCCTGACGCTACAACTTAAACAAACAAATATAAAAACCCAATAGAAATATTTGTATACAACTATAACTAAATAACAACTAGCAACTATGGTCTAAAAAGAACAACTACAAAAAAACAAAAAAAAACTAAAAAACATGAAAAACAAATATAAAAAACACAAAACTATTATAACCTTGATACAGACCTTAATGTACTGCATTCCCCCTCTAGCTCACATCATTAAAGAGGTCTGGAATATGGCCACTAGCCATATTATATATAGCCAAACACTTAAAGAGGTCATATACTGTAACAGTTGACCCTTAGCAGACTGAAGAAACAGACAGTATATCTGAACAACCTAAACACTCTGTGGACCAGCTGTCCTCGTCATGTCCTCTCTGGCCTTGGTCCTGTTGCTGTCGGCAAATTCTATCAAGCTAATGAGATATCTGTCACATACAATCAACACAGAAACCCCCTAAAACAAACCTATTCCACATACAGAGGGATAAATGCCCAAGTGTGACAGCACTTCATTTCTAAATAACCCAGAGCTACTAATAGTTGCTACAGGGCCTGCAGCTGGTCCTAGCTTCAAACACGATGCCTCACAACCTGTAGGTGCTATGTGATTCAGAACCTTCAGTGATAGTTATAATAACAACAACAACAATAATAATAATAATAATAATAATAACAATAATAACAATACCAACAACAATAATAACAATAACAATAATAACAATAACAATAATATTATTAATAATAACAATAACAATAATAACAATAATAATAATAATAATAATAATAACAATAATAATAATACATTGTATATGGCAGATGCCATTCGGGACACTCAAGGACACCTCTCATTAAAGGGTAGTGTGTCGAGAAAGACAGCCAGGAATGACTGTTTGTTGTAAAGACCCCGGGAAGGAGGGAGATGGAAAGAAGGAGAGAGAGGCTTGCTGTTCTCCATCTGAGTGTAATATAAACCCTGTTATCACCATGCAGGCTCCTGGGGGGCCTGTGTTTGAGTGACATGTCTGGGACATCTGGGCTGGCTGCATGTCACCACCAGGAAGGAGGTGACATGAGTTGGGAGGATGACCACAAGCCATCTCTGACCGATGAAACACACTGGACAACCTGGAAACGAGCATGACGTGCTACTAGTGTGGGTCAGTGAATAGAGGGGGGGGGGGGGGACTGAATTGATTGGTGCATGTCTCTTACTGCTGGGATGCATAGTCCTACACATGTATCGAAAAAAAAACATTGTGACTTTTAAAGAAATACAAGGACCCTAAAAAAACGGATGTTATGCGCAAACTGAGAGAGACTGATTGTATACAGGAAAATTGGAATTGCACTTGTGAAGGATTAGTCCAGATGTTCTCTTCATGTGAAAAACACACACACACACACACGCACGCACGCGCGCGCACGCACGCACGCACGCACGCACGCACGCACGCACGCACGCACGCACGCACGCACGCACGCACGCACGCACGCACGCACGCACGCACGCACGCACGCACGCACGCACGCACGCACGCACGCACGCACGCACACACACACACACACACACACACACGCGCACGCACGCACGCACACACACACACACAAACACACACACACACACATTCATAATTTGACAACATTGGCACTTTTTTTATCCAGACATATTGTGTGTGTGTTTCTCTCAGGCCTCAAGAGTTAACCAAAATCAGTTGCTTTTATAGGCATAAACAATGAGGTGTTTAGAATCAACGTAAAACGCTGCTGCACCAGACTCACGTCACTCATTCATCAACACACCTTTAGGCAGCAGGCGAACAACTCACTCACACTGATGAATAGAGAGACAGTAGTCTGAGACCGACATGCGTGGAATACAAATCACCCAAACTATAGGAACAAGCCAGGGCGTTAAGGCCAAACAATATATTTTCCTGGAGTGCAGCACATGTGCATTGTAGAGGGCAACAACATTCGATGCCCTTACTTTTGAGCCCACTGCCCCCCCCCCCCCCCACAGGCTCTGGCTCCTGATCAAGGATGCTGCTCCAACATAATCACATTCTAGTCATTTTCTACCAACAGACAACCCACTGGGCACACACTGGTTGAATCAATGTTGTTTCAACGTAATTTGTCAACGTATTGTGACGTGGAATCAACGAGGAAAATATATTGGATTTGATAAAAATGGGTCTTCTAAATGGACAATGACCCCAAGCATACTTCCAAAGTTGTGGCAAAATGGCTTAAGGACCACAAAGTCAAGGTATTGGAGTGGCCATCACAAAGCCCTGATCTCAATCCTATAGAAAATGTGTGGGCAGAACTGAAAAAGCTTGTGCGAGCAAGGAGGCCTACAAACCTGACTCAGTTACACCAGCTCTGTCAGGAGGAATGGGCCAAAATTCACCCAACTTATTGTGGGAAGCTTGTGGAAGGCTACCCGAAACGTTTCACCCAAGTTAAACAATTGAAAGGCAATGCTACCAAATACTAATTGAGTGTATGTAAACTTCTGACCCACTAGGAATGTGATGAAAGAAATAAAAGCTGAAATAAATCATTCTCTCTACTATTATTCTGACATTTCACATTCTTAAAATAAAGTGTTGATCCTAACTGACCTAAGACAGAGAATTTTCACTAGGATTAAATGTCAGGAATTGTGAAAAACGGAGTTTAAATGTATTTGGCTAAGGTGAATGTAAACTTCCGACTTCAACTGTGTATCTGAAAGTAAATTCAGAGTATTGGGTTTATGTATGCTACATTGACATCTGATTTGCCCAAAGGACAGCATCATTTCAACATGAAGCTAGGTATACTATCATTGGTCCAGTGTGTGCCCAGTGGGAATGTCTTGACACAGCCTTTTAAGGCTGGCTATCATCTGGATACCTGCTACTACCCATGATATAGCAATCTAAAGCATTACAGACATAGAAATAGAATGGATTTCTGTGATTACAGAGCCTAACCACAGGAGAACACTTGTCCTGCTTCTGCTAAATACTGTCAATCCCCTCCTACTTAAATTGATTTTTAACAACTGAACTCCCCTTTCACTCTATACCAGAGTTAATACCACATATTCACTACTCTTAACTGCAGAAAATAATCTGTTTAGTTATGATGCAATGAATAATAGATGAAATGGGTTTGTTAAGGCAAGGCCCCGCTAAACGATTCACATAAAGGACAAACGCTCCACAGAGACAGCAATGTCACTTATATGTAACCGTCTCAAGCTATAACAGAGTAATCACACAGGCTTAGTTCCGTATTTCACACACACACACATACAGTGGGGAAAAAAAGTATTTAGTTATGTTACAGCCTTTTTCTAAAATAGATTAAATTGTAGTTTTTTTCCCTCATCAATCTAAACACAATACCCCATAACGACAAAGCAAAAACAGGTTTTTAGAATCTTTTGCTAATTTATAAAAAATAAAAAACGGAAATATCACATTTACATACAGTGGGGGAAAAAAGTATTTAGTCAGCCACCAATTGTGCAAGTTCTCCCACTTAAAAAGATGAGAGAGGCCTGTCATTTTCATCATAGGTACACGTCAACTATGACAGACAAAATGAGAAAAATCACATTGTAGGATTTTTAATGAATTTATTAGCAAATTATGGTGGAAAATAAGTATTTGGTCAATAACAAAAGTTTCTCAATACTTTGTTATATACCCTTTGTTGGCAATGACACAGGTCAAACGTTTTCTGTAAGTCTTCACAAGGTTTTCACACACTGTTGCTGGTATTTTGGCCCATTCCTCCATGCAGATCTCCTCTAGAGCAGTGATGTTTTGGGGCTGTCGCTGGGCAACACGGACTTTCAACTCCCTCCAAAGATTTTCTATGGGGTTGAGATCTGGAGACTGGCTAGGCCACTCCAGGACCTTGAAATGCTTCTTACGAAGCCACTCCTTCGTTGCCCGGGCGGTGTGTTTGGGATCATTGTCATGCTGAAAGACCCAGCCACGTTTCATCTTCAATGCCCTTGCTGATGGAAGGAGGTTTTCACTCAAAATCTCACGATACATGGCCCCATTCATTCTTTCCTTTACACGGATCAGTTGTCCTGGTCCCTTTGCAGAAAAATAGCCACAAAGCATGATGTTTCCACCCCCATGCTTCACAGTGGGTATGGTGTTCTTTGGATGCAACTCAGCATTCTTTGTCCTCCAAACACGACGAGTTGAGTTTTTACCAAAAAGTTATATTTTGGTTTCATCTGACCATATGACATTCTCCCAATCCTCTTCTGGATCATCCAAATGCACTCTAGCAAACTTCAGATGGGCCTGGACATGTACTGGCTTAAGCAGGGGGACACGTCTGGCACTGCAGGATTTGAGTCCCTGGCGGCGTAGTGTGTTACTCATGGTAGGCTTTGTTACTTTGGTCCCAGCTCTCTGCAGGTCATTCACTAGGTCCCCCCGTGTGGTTCTGGGATTTTTGCTCACCGTTCTTGTGATCATTTTGACCCCACGGGGTGAGATCTTGCGTGCAGCCCCAGATCGCGGGAGATTATCAGTGGTCTTGTATGTCTTCCATTTCCTAATAATTGCTCCCACAGTTGATTTCTTCAAACCAAGCTGCTTACCTATTGCAGATTCAGTCTTCCCAGCCTGGTGCAGGTCTACAATTTTGTTTCTGGTGTCCTTTGACAGCTCTTTGGTCTTGGCCATAGTGGAGTTTGGAGTGTGACTGTTTGAGGTTGTGGACAGGTGTATTTTATACTGATAACAAGTTCAAACAGGTGCCATTAATACAGGTAACGAGTGGAGGACAGAGGAGCCTCTTAAAGAAGAAGTTACAGGTCTGTGAGAGCCAGAAATCTTGCTTGTTTGTAGGTGACCAAATATTATTTTCCACCATAATTTGCAAATAAATTCATTAAAAATCCTACAATGTGATTTTCTGGATTTTTTTTCCTCAATTTGTCTGTCATAGTTGACGTGTACCTATGATGAAAATTACAGGCCTCTCTCATCTTTTTAAGTGGGAGAACTTGCACAATTGGTGGCTGACTAAATACTTTTTTCCCCCCCCACTGTACACTTGGCACCTTTAACATGATACTCTGTCCACCTGTCTCGTTTCACCCCTGCCATGAGGGAAAACAGGTGTGTACTGTAAACATGCTTTCCCCCATGTTCACCACACCACCACACACACACGCTGTAGGCTACCACCACACACACGCTGTAGGCTACCACCACACACACACGCTGTAGGCTACCACCACACACACACGCTGTAGGCTACCACACACACGCTGTAGGCTACCACCACACACACACGCTGTAGGCTACCACCACACACACGCTGTAGGCTACCACACACACACGCTGTAGGCTACAACACACACACACGCTGTAGGCTACCACCACACACACACGCTGTAGGCTACCACCACACACACACGCTGTAGGCTACCACCACACACACGCTGTAGGCTACCACCACACACACACGCTGTAGGCTACCACCACACACACGCTGTAGGCTACCACCACACACGCTGTAGGCTACCACCACACACACGCTGTAGGCTACCACCACACACACGCTGTAGGCTACCACCACACACACGCTGTAGGCTACCACCACACACACACGCTGTAGGCTACCACCACACACACACGCTGTAGGCTACCACCACACACACACGCTGTAGGCTACCACCACACACACGCTGTAGGCTACCACCACACACACACGCTGTAGGCTACAACACACACACGCTGTAGGCTACCACCACACACACGCTGTAGGCTACCACCACACACACGCTGTAGGCTACCACCACACACACGCTGTAGGCTACCACCACACACACACGCTGTAGGCTACCACCACACACACACGCTGTAGGCTACCACCACACACACGCTGTAGGCTACCACCACACACACGCTGTAGGCTACCACACACACACGCTGTAGGCTACCACCACACACACACGCTGTAGGCTACCACCACACACACGCTGTAGGCTACCACCACACACACACACTGTAGGCTACCACCACACACACGCTGTAGGCTACCACCACACACACACGCTGTAGGCTACCACCACACACACACGCTGTAGGCTACCACACACACACGCTGTAGGCTACCACCACACACACGCTGTAGGCTACCACCACACACACACGCTGTAGGCTACCACCACACACACACACTGTAGGCTACCACCACACACACACACTGTAGGCTACCACCACACACACGCTGTAGGCTACCACCACACACACACGCTGTAGGCTACCACCACACACACACGCTGTAGGCTACCACCACACACACGCTGTAGGCTACCACCACACACACGCTGTAGGCTACCACCACACACACGCTGTAGGCTACCACCACACACACACGCTGTAGGCTACCACCACACACACACGCTGTAGGCTACCACCACACACACACGCTGTAGGCTACCACCACACACACGCTGTAGGCTACCACCACACACACGCTGTAGGCTACCACCACACACACGCTGTAGGCTACCACCACACACACACGCTGTAGGCTACCACCACACACACACGCTGTAGGCTACAACACACACACGCTGTAGGCTACCACCACACACACACGCTGTAGGCTACCACCACACACACACGCTGTAGGCTACCACCACACACACGCTGTAGGCTACCACCACACACACACGCTGTAGGCTACCACCACACACACACGCTGTAGGCTACCACCACACACACACGCTGTAGGCTACCACCACACACACACGCTGTAGGCTACCACCACACACACACGCTGTAGGCTACCACCACACACACACGCTGTAGGCTACCACCACACACACGCTGTAGGCTACCACACACACACGCTGTAGGCTACCACCACACACACGCTGTAGGCTACCACCACACACACACGCTGTAGGCTACCACCACACACACACGCTGTAGGCTACCACCACACACACACGCTGTAGGCTACCACCACACACACACGCTGTAGGCTACCACACACACACGCTGTAGGCTACAACTCAGTTTTTCCTATAGCCGAAAGACTTGGCTTCAGCTTAGTGATAGCACTACACCATGTTGGGGATAATCCAACTGGAACGGTTTCTTGCCAAGGTGGAGGCACATTGTTATCCGCTCCACTGTCACTCATCAAAGTCAACTTTTCTCACAAGAAGCAGAAACAGAAGACATTTACATTACATTTACATTTTAGTCATTTAGCAGACGCTCTTATCCAGAGCGACTTACATCAGCAATTAGGGTTAAGTGCCTTGCTTAAGGGCACATCGACAGATTTTTCACCTAGTCACCAAGATCAATCTTTTTTGGGGGGGGATTGCCCAACATTGTGTGACATGATGTATTTTTATGCGAACACAAAACAAATGACTAAAAAGTCCCCAGCAATGTATTTCCATTCTTCACTCACCCAATCTGTAAATCGCTGATAAGGAGAATATTGGCGCAAACATAACATTTAAATGAAACATGGCCTCGCTACCAACAGCACATTGAAAATGTATGAGTTTGTTGCCTTAATTTTAATTATCCTCAATGGCAGATTATGATAATGTGTTTTTTTTTCACTGAAGGGCATTGTGACTAATACCTCAATTTGCATAAATAATCCAATGGCATGTCTGTTTAGCAGTTCATCTAGTGCAGGGGAATTGAGAAGTGATAGGACACCAACTGATGCACAAATTGAGAGTGCATGCCCAGATTCCCATTAAAACCACAGTCAGTTGTTGCTTAGGAAACTTCTTCACTCAAGGAGGATTATCTTCCAGTACAATGTGTAATTTCACAAAAAATACTCCAGCACTGACAAGCCATATTCCATTTAACATTTTCCATATTCATCTGTTTGTGCCTCCAAAATGATTGATCATTCTAGACACCATTGATTACTGAACTACAGTAGTACATTCAATCATTGTAATGGGTTTCTCAACCTTCTCAGGCAAAGGGAAACCAGTCTTTTGAATAAACAGTCAAACGTGACACCCTTAAAAACAGAAACGAGGGAGCAGACTGGGTGATTGCAGAAGGGTAAGATGGCGTTACATTAACTCTAAATTGGCTTGGGGGAATGTTGGGTTTGTCTAGAAAGATAATCATGTCCCTGTTGAACTGCGGTGCCTCTCTCTCTCTCTCCCTCCCCCTCCATTTCTCTCTCTCTCTCCCTCCATACCTCCATTTCTCTCTCTCTCTCTCCCTCTATTTCTCTCTCTCTCCCTCCATTTCTCTCTCTCTCTCCCTCATCACTATTTCTCTCTCTCTCTCTGCCTCCATCCCTCCATTTCTCTCTCTCTCTCTCTCTCTCTCTCTCTCTCTCTCTCTCTCTCTCTCTCTCTCTCTCTCTCTCCCTCCCTCCATTTCTCTCTCTCTCTCTCCCTCCCTCCCGCCATTTATCTCTCTCTCCCTCCCACCATTTCTCTCTCTCTCTCACACCCTCCCTCCATTTCTCTCTCCCTGTATGAGAGTGAGACATGCAGCACTTGGTTTTTCTGGACTAGAATACACTGTAACTATCACCACTTATTTCCTCTTAGCCCCAACACTGCCCTCTATAGGCCTGATGTCAGGATACAGGGCATGACATTATTCAACCAAAGATTGTCTATTATATTGACAAGATAGTCAAGTGACTGCTCTAACAATCGAAATACATGTCCTCAAAGATGGAAGGCAGGCAAGAGGAGGCGAGATCAGGTGGGACCTTTGTAGCCAATGAGAGGGCAGATACGCACGTGAACAACAGTTCCATAATAGCATCAATGACAGCATGGCCAGCGCCATTGAGGCTATCTCCATTTTAAAGTAGTAAATGTTCTTCTTCATCACTGGCTGATTGCTCCCAACTCATAGGAATCCCCACCTAGTTGACTACTTTAAAATGGTGGAAGCTCTCAATGGTAATGCCCATGCTAAAACGGGTTATATCCATGATGAGTCCCCTATCTATCTCTATGACAACAGGCACAACTCCGATATAAACTATTTTTTTTCAAAGTTGCTGAAATGCCACGTGCATCCACTTATATCAGTGCATTCGTAACAACCGAACCACTACGAAAGGTATTTTCGATCAAATAAGCTTCACGTAGCAAATTAGCAATTACATTTTTTGTTGGCCAAATTTGACACTCTCTCATTGACCTCCATGCAGAAATTACTCACTTGGTGACCTTATTTTCGTGAACAGATTTTTGGGCGGAGTCAAACATCTCGCTTCGCCTCTTCCTCTCTGCTTCAACCTATACACTTCTTATGGTTGGCATTTAGGTGGTCAGAGAGTATGCACTGGAGCCATCAAGTGTTCATGGAAATGTTTAAATGTGTTTTTAAGGCTTATTGGTACAGACGTGTAGCTATGTGGGACACCTCAGGTCATTTGTGGCACAAGAAACTGTCCGTTGTCCACTAACTGAATTTGCCATGTGTCTCAGAGCTTTCCACCAGGTGAGTGATGCTGTGCTGCTTGGGAGAAGCAGGCAGCTGTGTCTGCACTTTCTGAGACCCTGGCTGTAAATGGCTGTGACTGTGTGTGTGTGTGACGTAAGCAGACACATTAGCCTGAATAACCTCATGCATTCCACATGAATCCTTCAACTTGGTAGGCATCCATTAACGGTCCTAATATATTAATTGGATGTTGTTATTATTCTACTATATGGTTATTATTGTAACTGTTAGTATGGCTCTCCGTGACTTGCTATTCCTCCCACTCACTCTGGGCAACTCAATTATTTTTTTTATTTTTTATGATGATGGTTGCTAGATTATGGCAACAAAACCATCTGTCTAAAGTAAATATGACAATATCATACTCATGACAAAAGGGTTTCTTATGAATTATTTGCTTACTTTAGAAATATAATTTTATTGCCAAGCCACTTTAGTGTCCTTCAGACGAAATCATCATCAGCCCCCATTGAGAATGCCTGGGGCAGCACATTCAGAATGCCTGGGGCAGCACATTCAGAATGCCTGGGACAGCACATTCAGAATTCCTGGGGCAGCACTGTCAGAATGCCTGGGGAAGCACATTCAGAATGCCTGGGGCAGCACAGTCAGAATGCCTGGGGCAGCACAGTCAGAATGCCTGGGGCAGCACATTCAGAATGCCTGGGGCAGCACAGTCAGAATGCCTGGGGCAGCACAGTCAGAATGCCTGGGGCAGCACTGTCAGAATGCCTGGGGCAGCACATTCAGAATGCCTGGGGCAGCACAGTCAGAATGCCTGGGGCAGCACATTCAGAATGCCTGGGGCAGCACAGTCAGAATGCCTGGGGCAGCACATTCAGAATGGGAGTCAGTCAAGCTGAGAACATCCATAACAATGGAGTGCCGTGTCCATGAAACCCATGAATAGGTTGTCCCCTGTCTGATACAGCCAAGGAAGTATGATGTTGCTCATGACTGTGATCCATTGTGTTGTCTGAATTTTAAATAAAAAAACACTGAATTGCTAAGGTCATTCCAGTACATAACCTAGATTGTCTACGTTTTTTAAAATCAACTGATGCAACACTGCGATTCCTTCCTAATGCAAATCCTGATGTCGTAAGCGGCTCACACTAATGTCTAGAATGAGGAGGCAGGAACAACACTGAATCACTGAGCTTCTATAATAAGAGCCCTGGACCCGGTTGCATAAAACACCTTAAGGTAATTTCCCCCTTATCTTTTCCCTTAAAGGTTCCTTAACTTTAAGTCAGTTGCAGAAAACATTTTAAGGTGAATTTCCCCCTTAAATTAAGTGAAAACGTTAAGGGTACCCACGAGGTCCCTTAACTGCTTCATTCTGTCTGGATATCAATGTAAACAGCCTTTGTGGAGGTGAATGTTGCTCCCACATTCCATCTTCCACTTTCTCATTGCGAGGTTACAATTCTTGGAAGCTTGAGGGAACTCAGGGAGAGTGCCTGGAATGTGTTTAATCTAGGTTACTCAATTGAGACACAGGCTATGTAGTCAATTTGATACGTCTAGTTTTTCAGATAATTTGCTTCTCATATTTTGTCATAATCTTCATATTGGCATTATGGCATTATGGTCCCCTAAAAGTGCTATTTCACATAATTTCCCCAATATGACGCTGATACAGCTCAACGTTTCGTGATCGCTATGATCAATAAAATAACATCTCTCAGTCGTTGCTGGCGCCTAAAATACCCATTATTGCCCAACTGGGATGCGTTTTGAACAGAGCTATCTTATAGGCGACATGAAAGTCAAAAAGTAATTGCACGACGGCAACATATGGTGCCTTAAAATGTTCTAATCTTTTAGAAAACTGCAGATTAGTGGAAATGAGACAGGATCATTTCCTACCGCCAAAAATCATTATGACACAATGTTAGAGAAGAGGTTACTGACACTATCTTTGACATTTAGTAAAGCAACAGATGTTAATGCAATGGAGACAGAATTTGAACAACTCGAACACTAACTGTCATCAAAGTGAAAACACAATTCAGTGCAATTACAAAGAGCTGCAGTCAGTTTTAGAATGGGTGGTAAGTAATACACTAGTAATAAAAGCATTGTATTTGGGACAAACCATTCACCATGGGACAAACCATTCACCATGGGACAAACCATTCACCATGGGACAAACCATTCACTAAACCCTAAACCTCAACTAAATCTTGTAATGAATCATGTGGAAATGGAGGAAGTTGAGGAGACTAAACTGCTTGGTGTAACCTTGATTGTAAACTGTCATGGTCAAAACATTTTGATGCAACGGTAGCTAAGACGGGGAGATGTCTGCCCGTAAATAAAGCGTTGCTCTGCTTTCTTGACATTACTATTAACAAAACAAGTCCTCCAGACCCTAGTTTTGTTGCACCTGGACTATTGCCCAGTTACATGGTCAAGCGCCACAGAGAGGGACTTAGGCAAATTACAGTTGGCCCAGAACAGAGCAGCACGGCTGGCCCTTAAATGTACACGGAGAGCTAACATCAATGACATGCATGTCAATATCTCCTGACTCAAAGTAGAGGAGAGATTGACTGCATCACTACTTGTCTTTGTGAGAGGTATTGACATGTTAAAAACACTGAGCTGTCTAGCACACAGCTCAGACACCCATGCATACCCCACAAGACATGCCACAAGGGGGTCTCTTCACAGTCCCCATGTCCAGAACAGACTCCGGGAAATGCACAGTACTACACAGAGCCATGACAACAACTCTATTCCACATCAATTAACTCATGCGAGCAGTAAAATTGGATTTAAAAAACAAATAAAACTACACCTTATGGAACAACGAGGACTATGAAAAGACTCACACGCATACACACACGCGCGCTTGCACACGCACTCTACACACACATACATTGTAATATTGTTGTATGGTGGTATTATACGTGTTGTATTGTAGATACGTAGTGGTGTAATAATATTATATGATGTACTGTTTTATATTTTGTTTTACATGTAATGTAAGTGCCTTAATGTGTTTGGACACCATGAAGAGTAGCTGCTGCCTTGGCAGGAATTAATGGTGATCCATAATAAATACAAAAAAAATAAAAAGACAAATGCCATATCTTCATTTGAGCCTGTTTCACACAGCAGGAAAATAATCCTGCAGCAACCGGAAATGTGAATTGTTATGTAGATTACAATTAATGAACATGTTTTGTAGGGGTTAGGGAAAATCAAGTCTGAAATTTGAAAGCGGAAATGACAAACTTTAGAAGCCTTTTTTAACCTCCAGTACACTACTAAGTTTGCCTTTCCTGCTGTGCAGGAAAATTCCTGCAACAACAGGATGATCAAATTAAGATATGGCATCTGTACATCTTCTGTTCATTCAGGGAGATAAAGGCTAAACTTACATGCATATGTCATAGCAAAGCTGCTTGCTGTGTCGACCATGTCCACTTGTGGTACCAGTTTGGGGATATCCTGGTGATGAGAGAGTGCAAACCGAAAAACCTCATATTCGTGGGAGCCCGTTGGGAACAATCCCCCTGTGTGAAAGACAAAGGCCATCATTGAAGAGGGTGCACATCAACTGTCATCAAACAACGATTATTTGAATGTAGCCTATTACAAAATAAGAAGAATGGGGACTGTCTTGCAACTTTGGAATTACGCAGCAGTTTAGATGTCAAACTTACAAGAGGCAGTAGTGATATAATAAGCATTCCGTGTTGATAATACTCACCTATATTTATATTACTTGGAAAACTTGAACCAAAGCAAAACCCAACACAAAAACTGACAAAGACCAAGGTAAGGCTTCGCTGCATATTTCCTTTTGCATTGGCGACGAAAAAAGAAACAAATTCCAAATAAAGATCTGCTTCTGTTGCCCACAAGCCACTCACAATGCATCCATAGTTTTAATAGACAAACTGAATTCGCAGAGGTTTAGTCACAACCGCTCTCTCCCTACCCTGGCGCGCTCTCTCGCTGTCTATGCGGTGCGCGCAGAGCTAAAGATAATGCCAATACAAGAGCAGACAGAGCCCTACCTACTTCAGATATAAACTGCGGAGCTTCGATTATGTCAGCATTAAATGGGAGCTCATGATGGTCTTCTGAACATTCTGTCACCGTATCTTATTTACATTTTGGTCATTTAGCAGACGCTCTTATCCAGAGCGACTTACAGTTAGTGAGTGCATACATTTTTCATACTGGCCCCCCCGTGGGAATCGAACCCACAATCCTGGCGTTGCAAGCGCCATGCTCTACCAACTGAGCTACAGGAGGCCCTCTCTTATGAGAATGACGCTTATATAAATCGGTACAGAACTGGGAATGCCCAAATCCCTTGCCCAGACTGTACCACTTTTCTAAGTGTTAAACCAGTAGTGGAGTTGCCAAGACGTTCATGGCATAATGATTGTGCAAGCAGTTCATTACTGGTCTATGATTGGTCGCAAATTGCAACTTAACTCGACTAGTTAATTACATTTTATGTACACAAGTATAGTGAAAATAATGATACATAGAGTTAACTAGTTCAGTACATTTTATGACACATACATGTGTTATTATTATGTTATTACAGATCACAAATGTATAGCCTAGTGAGGCTGTTTTGCGACGGACAGCCCGACAGTAAGATAATAAATAAGGAGTATTTTAACATGCAGTATTTTACATTAATACATCTCTTGAAAGATACAGTAGATAGGCCTAACCCTCACAACTGCTCTGTCACATAATAACATATATAGGACACAGCGTTTATCAGACAACAAGACTGCGGCTTTGTCTTAACTGGCAGCCGACCAGAGATCAACTCTTTGCGCGCGCTCTAATCCAGGACATCGGAAATTAATGAACGCCATAACAGGCGGCGTGTCGACCTGATGGGCCTGAAAATAGTCTCGTTACAGCCTCGTTTGGTCCCACCACTGTTCTCGTGTCTGGAGACATTGACACAGAAGTGATTTTTAGAGACTGCTCTTTTTGGACAGCAGAATATTTCTTTCTGTTTGGATTGGCGCTATAGGTTTTTTGCAAATGGGAGAAACATGTCATGGGCTACTGGCTTTGTGATAGGCCTACTGGGATAAAAAACGAATCTCTTACACATCTTTATCCACAGCGCCGAGTTTAAAGTGTCACCATGCTAGCAGTAAAACAACATTTTAAAAACAACATTGTTGTCACGTGCATCTACTGCACAATCCTATAGCAACCTCACAGCACGAGCTCATACATTGATTAATGTTAAATCCCTAACTTCCCGATGTACAACAGTTGAAAGCCAGAGAATGAATAAATGATGAATGCATTGTGCGTTCACAGCATCTATTAAATGCAGAATGACATAATGCATTACAAACCTGAGAAATTAAACGCTGTTGGAATCAGTCTTGAAAGCTGTGGGAACATTATTTTCTCTAGATCTCGAGACCATTCGTTGTGCTTACATCCATGGCATGTTGTTTTGTGTTATTCCTAACACATTATGCAAGATGCAGTGTCATCCAAACACATTTCCTCACCTTGAAATCTAGATTCAGATTTGATGCATATTGTGGATCATGAGTCATCGGTAAATAAGTGACAGTAATAGTGAGTGAAGATGGCATTTTCACCACAACAATGAATCACAGAATTTCACAACCAGAGAGTCAGCCATTGTTAAAATCAAAATACATAGAAGAAGATACATATTTCTGCAAGATTAACATTTCAGTTTATTTGTTAGAACACAAACAGTACAGTATGTGGAAAGAAGGAATATGTTTTGACTTGTGGATGTGTTTAGAGACAGTGTAGGGTGGGTGTGGATCTCACCTCAACAGGAATGTCACCATTGTAGTGGACAGGATAGAATGAGTGATGAGATGAGTAGGAGGAATACAAGGTATCACTGACACTCCATATGTAGCAGAGATGGTTCGGTGAACAACTCCTGCATGAAGACTATAACCTTAATTATAAACTGGGTGGTTCAAGCCCTGAATGCTGATTGGCTGACAGCTGTGGTATATCAGACCGTATACCACAGGTATGACAAAACATTTATTTTTACTGCTCTAATTACGTTGGTAACCAGTTTATAATAGCTATAAGGCACCCCTCGGGGGTTTGTGATGTATGGCCAATATACCATGGCTAAGGGCTGTATCCAGGCACTCTGCGTTGCGTCGTGCTTAAGAACAGCCCTTAGCCGTGGTATATTGGCCATATATCACATCTCCTCAGGCCTTATTGCTTAATTAAGTCATACTTGAAGACTTGTGTTAGCTCCCAGAGCCAATGCCTTGGCTATACCTCACCAGGCTATACTCTGTAGCTCAGCTGGTAGAGCACGGCGCTTGTAACGCCAAGGTAGTGGGTTCGATCCCCGGGACCACCCATACACAAAAATGTATGCACGCATGACTGTAAGTCGCTTTGGATAAAAGCGTCTGCTAAATGGCATATTATTATATTATTATACGGTCATCTTAAGTTATGCTGATGATAACAGTTTGATGCCTGTCATCGGCAACACATACACACAAGTGACTATGACTTTTTATGTTCTTAGTTGATAATGGATGTTTTAAATCCCCAAATAAATGTTGTTTTAATTGATGTTTTTTTTTTTAAGACACCTGATTTGTTTAATGGAAACTGCAACTAATTATATTACAAACACCCCCTTTAAACCAATAGTATAATGTTCAAGATCTGTAATATTCACTTGGATAAGATTTGTTCCTGGAAAGCGAAACACTCTCTTTCATACCCATGCAACAGATAGAACACTGGGCTTTTACACTATGTTGTTAAGTAATTAAGAGAGCGGGTGCATGAGCACTATCCACTGGGAGATCATTAGAGAGCGGGTGCATGAGCACTATCCACTGGGAGATCATTAGAGAGTGGGTGCATGAGCACTATCCACTGGGAGATCATTAGATTACATAGGGAAAGAAAAAACGTCGCTTTGGAATGCCATTTTTAGTAAACAGTGTCTTGTTGGTTTCCAATACAGGCTTTTACTGATTAAATATTCACTTTACACATAGCAGTAACAACAGGGTGGCGTCAGATGTTTCTATGTTGTGGCTGTTTCAGAGGGAATTCACTGGGCTCTCTCATGGTAACAGTGCTTCTGAAGCAAGTGCCAGGAATATGCCTTATGGGAGTTAGCTACTGTAGTTGTTGAGAGTCAGTTGAAAAACAAAACAAATATGGAATTGATATTCATAAATAATACATTAATACTCTAAATTGAATAATTGAGCTTTGGCTTACTTTTTTGTACCATTTAGTTAACACTGAAAAGCCTCCTATAGCAAGTAAAATAAACTAAGTAATTGTCCATATGGAACCTGGGATATAGGACTGGTGTGTGAGATTTCAACATCAGACCATGTGTTTAGCCCTCAAAACTGGCAAGGACATACAGTAAGCCTCACCATTTCACCCTCTATGCTAAAGATCATGGAAGGTGATGCATCATATGATAATGTGTTTGCTGCTGAATGAACTATCCAGGATTTCAACTGTCTCCTGGGTAAATCCCACTGACCTCTTAGTCTGAATTGATTTAACACTTAGTGTACCAGGGAAGTTGACTAAAAACACATTCTCATTTACAGCAACGACCTGGGGAATAGTTACAGGGGAGGATGGGGGGATAAATTAGCCAATTGGAAGCTGGGGATTATTAGGTGGCCATGATGGTATGAGGGCCATATTGGAAATGTATCCAGGACACAGGGGTTAACACCACTACTCTTATGATAAGTGACATGGTATCTTTAGTGACCACAGAGAGTCAGGACACCCATTTAACGTCCCATCCGAAAGACGGAAAGTCCGTCGTAAGTCATCAGATCCAAAAAATCACACGTTTCTTTTGGGATTACCACATGAATCACTGAGGGGTTGTAAGTGAAATAGTTATGCATTAATCGCACCAGTTGACCACTGCAATCTCTCATGGGAAGACTGGTTGAATCTGAGGCGGCGATCGCCAGGACAAATAGTCGCAGACAGACAGGCCCATTTTGTACATCATGTGCAGTAATTTGTCAAGTCCTGGGACGCGACGCATTTCCATGTGGTGCCCATTTATGTAAAGAGGCCAATGGATGAAATATTAAACAGATGAATAATGGAACAAACCATTCGACATCCAATTATTCTTCAACCATTTGTTGCATTGATTGTGCATTTTTTGTTCACAGCACATTTAAAAGCATTTTAGCTCCCCTCCATCTTCAGACCCTGGCTGTTTTCCCTGGCCTGTGAGAAAAGTGACAAAGCAAGACTCATCCACTGGTGCTCAGAGGTCCCATTTACAGCTCCACTATACTTTGAAAGCTGTAGACCTTTGAAAAGCAGACAGTGAGGCAAGAACCCACTGGACAAAAGCTGGTTGAATCAACGTTGTTTCCACGTCATTTCAACCCCAAAAAAATTGTATGTGATGACGTTGAATCAACGTGGAAAACTGATTGGATTTGCAAAAAGTCATCAACATAAGGGAATTATGTAGCTTTTTCACCCAACTTTTAACCTAAATCCAATGACATTGTTTTGTTGATTTCACGTTGAATTCACGTTTGTTGACAACTCAACCAAATGTAAATCAAAACTAGACGTTGAACTTACATCTGTGCCCAGTGGGAGGTCTCAGTGCCTTCGTACCGTTGAGAAAGCACAAGGGTCATTAACGTCATTATTACACAAAGTAGTGTGTGGTGCAGAACAAGCCTCCCTCCTTTCATAGTAATTTTGTTTTTCGGCATTTTCTCAACTGTCATATCTTGTTATTGCTGGAGGCGAGAGGAAGTGTTTGTCTCAAAAATGAGGCGCACAGGATTGTTTCCGAAGATGGGATGACGGGATGATGAGGGGTAAGAATCAAACTGTCAAATCTGTCTGTGAGGGACTGGCTACATCAGCTTTTCTGGTTCAGTCCTTGACGTGAGAAGGAGAGAGAGAACCTTTGATTGTGCATCTTAGATTTTTAAGTTCAGGCCATTTATACACAAACTGCGGTATATTGAATAACTGAGGATAGATCTGACTACGGCTTTTGTACTGAGTGTACTGCTACAATGAGAGTGGATTAATTTAGTCAGAAAAACACTGTGTGAAAACTCAACTCTCCCAGTGCTTGAAGAATGTTGATTTACCTTATCCCAGAGAACTCTGCATACTCCGGAGACCTGGATACCTGTACACCAGAGGAGGCTGGTAGGAGGAGCTATAGGAGGATGGGCTCATTTTAAGGGCTGGAATGGAATGGTACCAAACACATCAAACACATGGAAACAACGTGTTTGACTCCGTTCCATTGATTCCATTCTAGCCGTTACACTGAGCTATCCTTCTATAGCACCTCCCACCAGCCTCCTGTGCTGAACACGTGTGTTACCCAACAATGGAAGTATGGTGAATTTCACTGTATCATTTCTTGTACTCCCTAAGAATACTAACTCAAATGTTGCACAAGCAGTGAATAGACAGGTCTGTCTGTTGACGTCCTCTAAGTCCTGGCATAGAGAGACATAAAGTTACACAGGGTTACAGCTCTATTCCATGTTGCAAGGGCACTTGAACAGGACAAAAGTGGACAGCTTCTAACCTTTGTGTTGATGTATTTATCTTCCCACATGTAGTTTCATGTTGTCACTGCTTCTGGCAGAAATCTGGTGACACAGGCCCTCAGAACACAATCAAAACAATAAAGAACAAAATCATGTCTTCATGGCCTACATTCCTCAAATGATCCCCCCCCCCAAAAAAAAAAAAAACACAGCGTAGCCCTTTCCTGAAGTCAAATGACCAAGTGGCATCATGGGTGGAATGTTAGTAATATTTTACATAATTTCATAATTAATAAACATTTAAAAAAAGATTAAAGCCAAAAATCGGGTGTTTCTATGTCAAATGGTTTTGTTATATTTTAGTCTTTTGTAATGTACAGTACCAGTCAAACGTTTGGACACACCAACTCATTCAAGGGGTTTTTCTTTATTTTTACTATTTTCTACATTGTAGAATAATAGTGAAGACATCAAAACTATGAAATAACACATATGGAATCATGTAGTAACCAAAAAAGTGTTAAACAAATCAAAATATATTTTATATTTGAGATTCTATTTTATTTATGTATTTATTTGGTAGAGCATGGCGCTTGCAACGCCAGGGTTGTGGGTTCGTTTCCCACATGGGGCCAGTATGAAAAATGTATGCACTCACTAACTGTAAGTCGCTCTGGATAAGAGCATCTGCTAAATGACTAAAATGTAAATGTGAAATTCTTCAAAGTAGCCACCCTTTGCCTTGATGACAGCTTTGCACACTCTTGGCATTTTCTCAACCAGCTTCATGAGGTACAGGTTATTCGAGGTAATTTGTACATGTAGGTAGGGGTGGGCATTGCTCAGATCAGTCAGACTTTAAAGCGGATCAGCGCTAAAGGTCAGAGAAACACCATGAAAGAAACTGTAAATGCTATCCCTCGTCGGAGACCTTTAGGAGCCCAATGTGAGAGAGGATCCTTCGAGAGCTAATTTCTGTTTGCGATGAATGCTGTTCATCGACTACAGTGCAGCGTAATGTCCGATCTGGCAATAGATGTCATTTAGCGGACGCTCTTATCCAGAGCGACTTACAGTTAGTGAGTGCATATATAATTTTTTTTTCTCCATACTGGCCCCCCGTGGGAATCAAACCCACAACCCTGGCGTTGCAAACGCCATGCTCTACCAACTGAGCTACATCCCTTCAATACAAACACTGTAAAATATGGAAAATGTGTATGGAAAATATCAAATAAAAACATAACCATTCGATCAGATCTTTTAAAGTTAGAGTGTAGCAATTATGTTTTTCATCAGTTGTTTTATGACTCTAAAACTTCATTAAATGTAACATAATTTAACCATAATTCATATACTATCTTAATCTATCAGGTAGATGGAGTTGACAGTGTATGGTTGTGACCATGGTGATTATTGTTTGTTTAAATCTATGAAAAGTAGAGCACTTTGCAGGCCATGAGTCGTCTTGTTGTACTACATGTAATGAGGACATTAATAAAGGGGTCCTTATGGTATAGCTGACTGTCCCGATCGTTGAGAGACGGGTCAGACCAAGGTGCAGCGTGGTATGCGAACATGTTTATTTAACTCAAATAATCATACAACAAAACAATAAACCAACGTAACGTGAAGTCCTCAGGCTACACACGGAACAAGATCCCACAAACATAGTAGGCAACCGGGCTACCTAAGTATGATCCCCAATCAGAGACAACGAGCCACAGCTGCCTCTGATTGGGAACCATACCTGGCCAAACATAGTAGGCAACCGGGCTACCTAAGTATGATCCCCAATCAGAGACAACGAGCTGCCTCTGATTGGGAACCATACCTGGCCAAACATAGTAGGCAACCGGGCTACCTAAGTATGATCCCCAATCAGAGACAACGAGCTGCCTCTGATTGGGAACCATACCTGGCCAAACATAGTAGGCAACCGGGCTACCTAAGTATGATCCCCAATCAGAGACAACGAGCTGCCTCTGATTGGGAACCATACCTGGCCAAACATAGTAGGCAACTGGGCTACCTAAGTATGATCCCCAATCAGAGACAACGAGCGACAGCTGCCTCTGATTGGGAACCATACCTGGCCAAACATAGTAGGCAACTGGGCTACCTAAGTATGATCCCCAATCAGAGACAACGAGCGACAGCTGCCTCTGATTGGGAACCATACCTGGCCAAACATAGTAGGCAACTGGGCTACCTAAGTATGATCCCCAATCAGAGACAACGAGCTGCCTCTGATTGGGAACCATACCTGGCCAAACATAGTAGGCAACCGGGCTACCTAAGTATGATCCCCAATCAGAGACAACGAGCTGCCTCTGATTGGGAACCATACCTGGCCAAAAACATAGAAATATAAATCCTAGATCATAAACATAGAAATAATAACATAGAACTTCCACACCCTGACTCCACTAACAAGAGTTCTATACGTCAGGGCGTGACACTGACCCTGCCCATTCCTGATTAATTTAGGATTTTAGATTAATCCGACAGAGTTGACCAAATCTCCGGAGACATCTTTTAGGAATCACAAATGTTGAGGGAAATATTCTTTAATGTCACAGAGGGCTATTGCAAGAAACTACATAATATCATTTTCCAGTTAATATCCATTATTGCCAGTTTTTTTGAATTTTAAACACTTTTTGGAGAGTTTGAAATTGGGATCCTTTGCTCTGGATAAGGGCATTTCTGTATTTATTTATCTGTATATGCTATGTACTGTATGTATGTATATTATTTTACTGCTCTAGGGATGTAATTATTGTTTGGATAACCTTATTTACTATTATGTATTGATTTTTACCTTACATTTTTTCGCTCTTTATGCGATGTGCACTGCAGAGAACACTGGAAGAAGAATTATCACTGAATTATCACAGTGAATTATTGTAATGTTTGTTTATGTGTCAATTAATCCCATAAGGGATGGGGTTGCCATTTGGCGATTTGACAAAAAAATTATAGTTCAAAAAAATTAATTCATTCCAGGCATATGTAATGTGTAATATTGAAACAAATATTTTCCCTTATAAAATTCCCCTAAATGCAACAAAAAATAATAATTATACTATAAAAAATAAAGTTACCCTCCCGGACAAGGATTGTCCCGACTTTCAATAATCTCTGAGCTAATTTCCTGCTATTCTAGACATTTTACCATAAAGCTGAGAGAAAATCTTGCAGTTTTAAAGCTAATTTCCTGTCATTCTTAAAATTTCTTTCATGGCTAATGACGTGTCCATATGTTAACTGGGGCCCGATTTCTGGGGAGACCCCAACCAAAGCTTGTGGGCTGCAGGGGTGTGTGCTACGCCAGTGGACCCTGGGACTGAACACCTCCCTCTGCAACTGGATCCTGCATCGGACCCTGGGACTGAACACCCTCCTCTGCAACTGGATCCTGCTCGGGACCCTGGGACTGAACACCCTCCTCTGCAACTGGATCCTGCTTGGGACCCTGGGACTGAACACCCTCCTCTGCAACTGGATCCTGCTCTGGACCCTGGGACTGAACACCCTCCTCTGCAACTGGATCCTGCGCAGGACCCAGGGACTGAACACCTCCCTTTGCAACTGGATCCTGCTCTGGACCCTGGGACTGAACACCCTCCTCTGCAACTGGATCCTGCGCAGGACCCAGGGACTGAACACCTCCCTTTGCAACTGGATCCTGCTCGGGACCCAGGGACTGAACACCTCCCTCTGCAACTGGATCCTGCTCGGGACCCTGGGACTGAACACCTCCCTCTCCATCTGGATCCTGCCAGAATCTGATAATGAATAATGTGGCTGTTGAGCAAGTGGAGGAGACTAAATTACTTGGTGTTACCTTGAATTGTAAGCTGTTATGGTCTAAACATATTGATTCAATGATTGTAAAGATGGGGAGATGTCTGTCCATGATAAAGAGATGCTCTGCTTTTTTGACACCACACTCCACAAAGCAAGTCTTGCAGGCTCTAGTTTTATCTTATCTTGATTATTGTCCAGTCATATGGTCAGGTGCTGCAAAGAAGGACCCAGAAAAACTGTAGCTAGTCTTTCTCTTCATTGTAATCAGTGGGCTAACATCAATACTATGCATGCCAGTCTTTCTTGGCTAAAAGTAGAGGGTAGAGTTTTATAAGAAACATTAATGTGTTGAATATTCTAAATTGTTTGCACAGTCAACTTACACACAGCGTTGACACACACACTTACCCCACCAGACATGCCACCAGGGGTCTTTTCACAGTCCTTAAATCCAGAATGAATTAAACGAAACATACAGTATTATATAGAGCCATGATTACATGGAACTCCCTTCCATCTGATATTGCTCAAGTGAACAGCAAACCTGGCTTTATAAAACAAATACAGGAACACCTCACGGCACAATGCCTCTCCCCTATTTGACCTAGATATTTTAACTGTATGTACTGATAGATGCTACTGCATGTAAGTGTAGTACATGGAAATGTGACATGATACATGTACTGTAGATCTAGAATAGTAGGCCTGTCTGTGTTTTATCTCAGTATTGAGTCAGTACAGAACTTTTTAGTTATATTTGTCTTGTTTTAAATTATTTTAGTTCCGTCCTTAAATTGTTATTGTCTATTAATGTTCCGTATTATGTCACGTTTCATGTTCTGTGTGGACCCCAGGAAGAGTAGCTGCTGCTGCCATCGCAACAGCTAATGGGGATCGTAACAAAATACCAAATACCAAATGCTGGACTTCCCGACGGGCCGACCCCAGGTGGTGAGGGTAGGCAACAACACCTCCGCCACACTGACCCTGAACACGGGGTCCCCCCAGGGGTGTGTGCTTAGCCACATCCTGTACTCCCTGTTTACCCATGACTGCGTGGCCGCGCACGTCTCCAACTCAATCATCAAGTTTGCTGACGACACGGCGGTGGTAGTCGATGATCACCGACGTCGATGAGACCACCTATAGGGAGGAGGTCAGAGACCTGGCAGTGTGGTGCCAGGACAACAACCTCTCCCTCTCAACGTCAGTAAGACCAAGGAGCTGATGGTGGACTACAGAAAACAAGCTCCTCGGCGGTGTCCACATCACTGAGGACATAACATGGTCCTCCCGCACCAGCATAGTTGTGAAGAAGGTGGTGAAAGCATTTCGACTGGTTGTATCACCGCCTGGTATGGCAACTGCACTGCACTCGAACCGCAAGGCCCTACATAGGGTGGTGCGCACAGCCCAACGCATCAATGGTGGCGAGCTCCCAGCCATCCAGGACATTGATGCCAGGCGGTGTCTGAGAAAGGCCCGATAAATGATCATAGACTCCAGTCACCTGAGCCATGGACCGTTCTCTCTGCTCCCGTCCGGCATTACTGGAGCATCAGGTCTTGGACCAACAGGCTCTGAGACAGCTTATTTCCCCAGGCCATAAGACTGTTGAATAGCTAACTACCACTGCCCTCCCTCTTTCCCACTGACTATCTGCACTGACTACCTGAACTGACTACGTGAACTGACTCTATGCTCTTCCTCAGGTCTCTACCCACTAAGGCACACACACCTACACTAACGCTCTTCTCTCTCTCTCTCACACACACACACACACACACACACACACACACACACACACACACACACACACACACACACACACACACACACACACACACACACCTCCATGGACACCCACTCACTACATACGCTACTGCTATAGTGATTATAGTGATTATTAGTACCGTTAGTATTTATCCTGCTCTCAGCCCCTTTTTGTTTACATTTACAGTAGATACCTACCTCAATCACTCCAGTACATACCTACCTCAATCACTCCAGTACATACCTACCTCAACCACTCCAGTACATACCTACCCCAATCACTCCAGTACATACCTACCTCTATCACTCCAGTACACACCTACCTCAATCACTCCAGTACACACCTACCTCAATCACTCCAGTACACACCTACCTCAATCACTCCAGTACCTACCTACCTCAATCACTCCAGTACATACCGACCTCAATCACTCCAGTACATACCTACCTCAATCACTCCAGTTCATACCTACCTCAATCACTCCAGTACATACCTACCTCAATCACTCCACTACATACCTACCTCTATCATTCCAGTACATACCTACATCAAACACTCCAGTTCATACCTACCTCAATCACTCCAGTTCATACCTACCTCAATCACTCCACTACATACCTACCTTTTTCATTCCAGTACATCATACCTACCTCAATCACTCCAGTACATACCTACCTCAATCACTCCAGTTCATACCTACCTCAACCACTCCAGTACATACATACCCCAATCACTCCAGTACATACCTACCTCAATCACTCCAGTACATACCTACCTCTATCATTCCAGTACATACCTACCTCAAACACTCCAGTACATACCTACCTCAATCACTCCAGTTCATACCTACCTCAATCATTCCAGTACATACCTACCTCAAACACTCCAGTACAAACCTACCTCAATCACTCCACTACATACCTACCTCTATCATTCCAGTACATACCTACCTCAAACACTCCAGTACATACCTACCTCAATCACTCCACTACATACCTACCTCAATCATTCCAGCACATACCTACCTCAAACACTCCAGTACATACCTACCTCAATCACTCCACTACATACCTACCTCTATCATTCCAGTACATACCTACCTCAATCACTCCAGTATCCCTGCACATTTTAATCATGGTACTGACCTGTGTATAACTGTATTCTGTTGTTGTGTTTTTCTTCTGTTTCTCCTGTGTTTTTCTGATCTACATTATTACTTCATTGTTGTTTTATTCATACTTTTTATTCTGCATTGTCACGTCCACATCCTGTGTGACAATAAAACTTTATCCTGCGCGTGTGACATTTCCCTTGAACTACTTAACACCCCCAGAACATACTGACCTCCATCCTCCGTGTTACTGCTGCATCGGAGGGGGAAGACAGTGTCCTTACCGTAGAGCGTAGAGATGTCAAATGACTCTGCTGATTGAAGAAGACTGGGATGGCTTCGTCACCAATCATGGCAGAGAGGAAGTAGAGGAGGACAGCAAGTCACCTCATGAGACAATATCACTGAGTCAGCCAATGAGTGACAGACCTTGGGTTCTCGGGTGCAACATGTTTTCTGATATTTCTTCTCATATTTATTTCCTGCAGGAAATACACAACGTTCAACCTGCTATTAAGAGTTATTCCCTTATACAATGAAAGTGATTGTGATGGCAGTATGAGTCGGTCATTGTATTGTGGTAATGTGAACACTTTCAGTAATTAAAGTTCCTCAATAGATGTCACAGCTGTTGTGCTGCCATGCACAAACAAAATTTAAGCTTAAGACAACATGCCAGGAAAACCACTCTCCGTCTCTTTGTTAATCTATATTTTGATTCTATGTCCATGAGAAGGAAGACTATGATTCATGTCCTCCCCCATAATAAGAGGGAACCTGATTAAGTAAAAGCATGCTGATTTACAGGTTTAAAAAAAAAAAAAAACTGTGTGGATTTCTAAACCAAGATGTGGGGGTGAACACAAGATTACATTAAACTCCCGGTTTAGATAGGACTCCATGGGCTACTTTGAAATTACGGCTCATCGGCTTTTTGTCCTTAAATCATATATAATTCCTTTTATTTAGGTTGTCATGGCAACTGTGGAACTCTTTGTAGCTATTTTTTAGTTTCTCCGGGGGGGGGGGGGGGGGGGGGGGGGGGGGGGGGGAGGGGGGAGGGGGGGAGAGGGGGGGGGGTGTAATGACACTCAGCTTTATAGCACCACAAACACACTCTGCAGAGCTGGAGCATAAACACGGTGCACCCTGGGCTATGCGACACACAGAAAAACTGCCATGCGTAGACGTAGAGGAGGCAGAGGAGGATCAAAATTAGATAAAGACATCATGACAGACAGATGATGTGATGACTTGCTAATGAAGTCCGTACAATCAGACCAGAACCTGCAGTTGGTAGCTAGGGTAACTCTTTTGAGGGTTCTGTTCTTTCATCTTTGTATTTTCTCTGAGATGCTTGGCAAGCAACCAGCACTAGAGGGTAGTATGATATGTTACGTTTCGTATGATATGTATTAATTTTGGGATGTCCATCATCCATTTCATATGATATGTTACGATTGACAATTCGTATGATATGTTACAAATTGCAATACGTACAATATGTTACGAATTTGCAATATTCATGATATGTCAAGAATTCCAATTTGTTGTTGCTAACGTTAGCTAGGCGACTAATGCTAACGTTAGCTAGGTGGCTAAGGTTAGCTAGACCAAGGGTTAGGGTTAGGGGTTAAGGTTAAGGTTAGGGTTAGGAGTTAGGGGAAGGTTTAGCTAACACGCTAAGTAGTTGCATAGTAGCTAAAAAGTAGTAAGTAGTTGCAAAGTTGCTAAAATTATAAACTTGTCCGTGATGAGATTCGAACACTTAACCTTAGGGTTGCTAGACGTTCGTGTTATACACCCACCCATCCACCCTGCTTTAGCTAACCTTCTTCGTCTTGTTTACATTACATTTACAATTGAGTCATTTAGCAGATGCTCTTATCCAGAGCGCCTTACAGTTAGTGAGTGCATACATTTTCATACTGGTCCCCCGTGGGAATCGAACCCACAACCCTGGCGTTGAAAACGCCATGCTCTACCAACTGAGCTACATGGGACATACAAAAGTATTAACATTAACATACACTGTAGGGACTCCGGAGGACATTTTGGTGGGTAGTCAACAGTCCCCCATCTACCCCTTGAGTCTTGTGTAACCATACCAAACGTAACATCCTACTAATTTGAGTGCCCCGGATTTACTTTTACTACAGTGCCTTCGGAAAGTATTCAGACCCCTTGACTATTTCCAAATTTCTGTTATGTTACAGCCTTTTTCTAAAATAGATTAAATTGTAGTTTTTTTCCCTCATCAATCTAAACACAATACCCCATAATGACAAAGCAAAAACAGGTTTTTAGAATCTTTTGCTAATTTATAAAAAATTAAAAACGGAAATATCACATTTACATACAGTGGGGGAAAAAAGTATTTAGTCAGCCACCAATTGTGCAAGTTCTCCTACTTAAAAAGTTGAGAGAGGCCTGTAATTTTCATCATAGGTACACGTCAACTATGACAGACAAAATGAGAAAAGAAAATCCAGAAAATCACATTGTAGGCTTTTTAATGAATTTATTTGCAAATTATGGTGGAAAATAAGTATTTGGTCAATAACAAAAGTTTCTCAATACTTTGTTATATACCCTTTGTTGGCAATGACACAGGTCAAACGTTTTCTGTAAGTCTTCACAAGGTTTTCACACACTGTTGCTGGTATTTTGGCCCATTCCTCCATGCAGATCTCCTCTAGAGCAGTGATGTTTTGGGGCTGTCGCTGGTCAACACGGACTTTCAACTCCCTCCAAAGATTTTCTATGGGGTTGAGATCTGGAGACTGGCTAGGCCACTCCAGGACCTTGAAATGCTTCTTACGAAGCCACTCCTTCGTTGCCCGGGCGGTGTGTTTGGGATCATTGTCATGCTGAAAGACCCAGCCACGTTTCATCTTCAATGCCCTTGCTGATGGAAGGAGGTTTTCACTCAAAATCTCACGATACATGGCCCCATTCATTCTTTCCTTTACACGGATCAGTCGTCCTGGTCCCTTTGCAGAAAAACAGCCCCAAAGCATGATGTTTCCACCCCCATGCTTCACAGTAGGTATGGTGTTCTTTGGATGCAACTCAGCATTCTTTGTCCTCCAAACACGACGAGTTGAGTTTTTACCAAAAAGTTCTATTTTGGTTTCGTCTGACCATATGACATTCTCCCAATCCTCTTCTGGATCATCCAAATGTACTGGCTTAAGCAGGGGGACACGTCTGGCGGCTGGCGGCATAGTGTGTTACTGATGGTAGGCTTTGTTACTTTGGTCCCAGCTTTCTGCAGGTCATTCACTAGGTCCCCCCGTGTGGTTCTGGGATTTTTGCTCACCGTTCTTGTGATCATTTTGACCCCACGGGGTGAGATCTTGCGTGGAGCCCCAGATCGAGGGAGATTATCAGTGGTCTTGTATGTCTTCCATTTCCTAATAATTGCTCCCACAGTTGATTTCTTCAAACCAAGCTGCTTACCTATTGCAGATTCAGTCATCCCAGCCTGGTGCAGGTCTACAATTTTGTTTCTGGTGTCCTTTGACAGCTCTTTGGTCTTGGCCATAGTGGAGCTTGGAGTGTGACTGTTTGAGGTTGTGGACAGGTGTCTTTTATACTGATAACAAGTTCAAACAGGTGCCATTAATACAGGTAACGAGTGGAGGTCTGTCATAGTTGACGTGTACCTATGATGAAAATTACAGGCCTCTCTCATCTTTTTAAGTGGGAGAACTTGCACAATTGGTGGCTGACTAAATACTTTTTTTCCCCACTGTAAGTATTCAGACCCTTTACTCAGTACTTTGTTGAAGCACCTTTGGCAGCGATTACAGCGTCGAGTCTTCTTGGGTATGACGCTACAAGCTTGGCACATCTGTATTTGGGGAGTTTCTCCCATTCTTTAAGTCTGGGCTCTGACTGGGCCACTCAAGGACATTCAGAGACTTGTCCCGAAGCCACTCCTGCGTCTTGGCTGTGTGCTTAGGGTCGTTGTCCTGTTGGGAGGTGAACCTTCGCTCCAGTCTGAGGTTCTGAGCGCTCTGGAGCAGTTTTTCATCAAGGATCTCTCTGTACTTTGCTCTGTTCATCTTTGCCTTGATTCTGACTAGTCTCCCAGTCCCTGTCGCTGAAAAACAACCCCACAGCATGATGCTGCCACCACCATGCTTCACTGTAGGGATGGTGCCAGGTTTCCTCCAGACATGACACTTGGCATTCAGGCCAAAGAGTTCAATCTTGGTTTCATCAGACCAGAGAATCTTGTTTCTCATGGTCTGAGAGTCTTTAGGTGCCTTTTGGCAAACTCCAAGCGGGCTGTCTTGTGCCTTCTACTGAGTAGTGGCTTCCGTCTGGCCACTTTACCATAAAGGCCTGATTGGTGGAGTGCTGAGAGATGGTTGTCCTTCTGGAAGGTTCTCCCATCTCCACAGAGGAACTCTAGAGCTCTGTCAGAGTGACCATCGGGTTCTTGCTAACCTTCCTGCCCAAGGCCCTTCTCCCCCGATTGCTCAGTTTGGCCGGGCAGCCAGCTCTAGGAAGAGTCTTGGTGGTTCCAAACTTCTTCCATTTAAGAATGATGGAGGCCACTGTGTTCTTGGGGACCTTCAATGCTGCAGACATTTTTTGGTGCCATTCCCCAGATCTGTGCCTCGACACAATCCTGTCTCGGAGGTCTACGGACAATTCCTTCGACCTCATGGCTTGGTTTTTGCTCTGACATGCACTGTCAACTGTGGGATCTTATATAGACAGGTGTTTGCCTTTCCAAATCATGTCCAATCAATTTAATTTAACCCAGGTGGACTCCAATCAAGTTGTAGTAACATCTCAAGGATGATCAATGGAAACAGGATGCACCTGAACTCAATTTCGAGCCTCATAGCAAAGGGTCTGAATACTTATGTAAATAAGGTTTTTTAATTTTAATACATTCGCACATTTTTCTAAAACCCTGTTTTCGCTTTGTCATTATGGGGTATTCTGTGTAGATTGCTGAGGATTGTTAAAAAATAGATATATTTTAGAATAAGGCTGCAACGTAACAAAATGTGGAAAAAGTCAAGGGGTCTGAAAACTTTCCGAAGGCGCTGTATGTTATATCTAGTCTATGAGACCAGGCTGTGACAAGAGAAATCATACTGCCCTAAGTGAATCTGGTAGCCAGAACTGAGGCACCCCAGACACAGAGTTTCTAAACCCAGAGGCGCAACATCGCAAGACTTATGGGAACGTTTGTGAAACAGACCAAGCAGACCAGGCCGGGGTTTGGGGTTTGAGAAGTCAATGAGAGAAGTGAAAAGTTATTTCTCAGTTGTTAATTTTCTCGAAAATCTAAAGGCACAACCTAGATTGGAGCCAATGAACACGGTATTACTCCAACCTCATGAAAGTGACAAACTGACACATTTTAGCATTTTCGTCAAAAACAACTTTATATATCGAAGTTTGTGCCTTTGATTTGACGTTGTTTCTGCGTCTGAGCTTAGCTAGCCAACGTCGCCATGACTTCACCTACAAGTCTCCTGAGTGGCGCAGTGGTCTAAGGCACTGCATCGCAGTGCTAACTGTGCCACTAGAGATCCTGGTTCGAATCCAGGCTCTGTTGCAGCCGGCCGCGACCGGGAGACTCATGGGCGGCGCACAATTGGCCCAGTGTCATCCAGGGTAGGGGAGGGAATGGCCGGCAGGGATGTAGCTCAGTTGATAGAGCATGGTGTTTGCAACGCCAGGGTTGTGAGTTCAATTCCCACGGGGGGCCAGTATAAAAAAAAAATGTATTCACTAACTGTAAGTCGCTCTGGATAAGAGCGTCTGCTAAATGACTAAAATGTAAGTGTGATGTGGTATTTATATAGGAGAAGCAGTTTATGCCTATCTTCAAACTGTACTGTCTTTGCCCCATCGCAACATAATGGACCCTCTGGGGCACACATAGTTTGAAATGACGTGGAACCAACATGGAATAGACATTGAATTGATGTCTGTGCCCAGTGGGGAAGCCTAATTAATGGAGTCAGCAGTTTTTATGCTGGAGATAAGATATCAGTCATCTAAAAACTCAATTACTGTAATTCAATGGAAGCTGCTTTTAGTGATGGATCACAGAAGAAAACAAGAGCAGATGGGAAAATAATTTTTGAGTGTGTATACCGTGTGTTTTTTTGTGTACGTGTGTGCACGCATACGTGTGTGTTATCAGACAAACAACAGAAATATTTAGGACAGCCTCTGTAGTGGTAGCCTTTTAACTGCTTCCTTTGCCTATTAGAACCAAAACGCTGTAGTGCTGACTCTGAAGTTCCTCCCCCTGTCAGCCATTTTGCAGAGAATAAAGCGAGGCTGAAATATGTAGCTTAGGGGATGGTTAGCTGCAGCACAGGAGGGGGACCTTGAAAGTAGAGAGGAGAGTAGTTCAGACAGTGGCGGACTGGGATTTTATCCACACCAGCCCACTTCACTGTACCAATGACTGGCGAGACATCGTCCTCCTCCTCTTTTTTTAACCAGCTCATGTTTAAAACAAATACAATATGTAAAAACACAAAAACACCACTGTTTAGGGCAAAAGGTAGCCTAGTGGTTAAAAGCATTGGGCCAGAAACCAAAAGGTCGCTGGTTTGAATCGCCGACTAGGTGAAAGGTCTGTCGATGTGCCCTTGAACAAGGCATTAAACCCTAATTGCTCCTGTATGTAAACTCACCACTATAACTGTGCCTCTGCTCTAGCCATTTTGTGTGCCGTCTATCTGTCTCAGCATCTTCTCTGCTGTCACTGTGCTTCTTCTTGTTCTCTGTCTGTCTGTCTGTCTGTCTGTCTGTCTGTCTGTCTGTCTGTCTGTCTGTCTGTCTGTCTGTCTGTCTGTCTGTCTGTCTGTCTGTCTGTCTGTCTGTCTGTCTGTCTGTCTGTCTGTCTGTCTGTCTGTCTGTCTGTCTGTCTGTCTGTCTGTCTGCTTAAGCCTTATACATTATAAACGACAAGCTAACGACTTAGGATATACATATATATTGTCATGAATTTTGGGTTGACAATTAGACTTTGCTATTGAATTTTGAAATGTTATACGATTGGAACAAAAAAAATTCTCGAGTGTATGGGGGTAGAGGGGAGTGGCTTGCTCATCACTGCAGCAGGCCCCAGCAAAACAGGCACAGGGGCAGGGTAGAAACTTTAATTACAGGAATCGTAAGGATAATGCACTTTACTGTTTGACCAAATCATAGTTTTAGCCGCCCAAAAAATAGGACATTTTGAGTTAGGTGACAACATAGAATGTGCTCTTTCTGCATTTACAGGCACCCTTTCCGAGTGGGAACAGGTCTCTTTGCTGATGCCGCGTTGGACTTTGAATGTGAGTTTGCTTGACCTCAACTCAGCCTAAAAGCAAACAGGGCCGGCCCATCTTGGTAGGGGGGCTGACCAATGCCCACTGACCAGCCAAAGGCTCATAGATTAATATAACAGAGAAGTTGTGTAAAAATTATAAAATAAAACTTAACTTAAACTTAAAACCTGTCAACTTTCTATTTTATTTTTATTTTTTATATATAAAACAAAATATTTTTGTGTGTGTCCATTTCGACCAGCCCACCCAACAAAAAAATGGTCCAGACTATTTGGCATTTGTCAGAATTGCCAGATGGCCAATCCGCCCCTGGGTTCAGAACTGTTTTGGATATCCTCAGACAATCCTCGTCTTTCTTCTGCTCTATCAGTAAATCACTCATCTAACTAAAGAGCCTTCTCTTCTTCAGGATGCTTCACTCTGAGCACCAGCACAGAGATGTAACAGAGTTGTTCCTTATACACACCAGCAAAAAAATAACCAATTTCCAGATATATTCAGCTGATGGCCTCGATACAAAATCGCACGTTGGTTAAGGGCTTGTAAGTAAGCATACCTGTTGTATTTGGCGCATGTGACAAATAAAATTCTATTTGATTTGATTTGAGGAGCTCGTTAGCAAAGGGAGTGTACAAAAACAAAACAAAAGATACAACAAAATATTTTACAAATTTGCCATGCAAATGTTATAGGAGGCGGATATGTAAACACAGCTAGAGTCAACCTCACAGCTCTCCATGCCAGACTTATGCTGTGGTTGCAAGTTGAGTAATAATTCATAAATTAATGTGATGAATTGTTTGTAATATGACGATTAATAATGGTTTTCCCGCTGAAAGTTGGAGATGGTCGGGACTGTTTTAAAGATGGTCATGCAAAGGATCATGTAGTTATTTGATTTAGAATTTTAGAACCCCTTTAGGGACAAAAAGAATAATAAAAAAATGATTTGAATTTGGCCTCACCGCTATTAACCGCTATTAGCCCAAACGCATTGAATAACAGATTCATACATTGGAAAAACAGATAGTCAAAAAATTAATCAAAAGGAAGTTTGTTCTAAAGTGTCTGTCCTATATCTGAGAGATAAGAAAGATTAGGATTTTTGTAAAAATAAATGACCATATTTAACCCCTTTTTTGGGGCACTAAACTACTTCCATATATACTTCCATAAATGTTTTAAGCTGGTACCGAGTCTCATGAGGCTTGTGGGCGTCCTAGAGCAAAACAGGTGTGTATTAGTGTATTTGTATTTTACGTTTATCAAGGATCTCCATTAGCTACTCTTCCTTTGGTCCAGCAACATTAAGGCAGTTATATACAATAAAAAATATTACATGACAATATTACATGACATTACATTTCATAACACTGTTCACAACACATTAAGTGTGTAGCCCAAACTGTTCGGATGTGACAGACAGAAGTAGGCAGATCGGCGGTACCGACTTCAGACGAGCCCCGTGACGTTTGTGGGGGTCGTAGAGCACAATCGAGAACACCATCATGTTCGGGAGAGGCTCATCTTTCCACAGAGGGGTCATATATTTGTATGCCAAACCGTTCGGACGCTACAGATGTTTTCGTGAGAAGACCGATTTTTGGGATGTCTCATGGTCTGACAAACACCACTGTAGCTCGGACACCTTCCACCGCAGATGCGGAAGGCCACCATTGGCGGATGCAGTGGATTGAGACCCAGTCCATGCAATAGAACAGATATCTGTAGCTTAAACAGACAAACTGTGATGGGGATGTTTTTATTATGCTAATTAGATTTACACGGGTCGAGGACATTGAGTCTAGGGGGTTATTAAACGAGGAGCATGCCCAATACACCATTATGTTTTCAAAAGTAAAATGTGTCATCAGTGATAACTCATCACTATCATCAATGTTAACTTTAAAATAGGTTGGTGAACTAAACGTAATGTTTGGGTATACCTGAATTGGGCCGTTCTGGCTTTCTTTACTAAGGCTGACTTACTTTACTTTGACTTAGTATACCTGTATATTGGATGTTGGATGTTGTGTATTGGATGTTGTGTATTGGATGTTGTGTATTGGATATTGTGTATTGGAGGTTGTGTATTGGATGTTGTATGTTGGGGGTTGGATGTTGGATGTTGTGTATTTGAGGTTATGTATTGGATGTTGTGTATTGAATGTTGTATGTTGGGGGTTGGATGTTGGATGTTGTGTATTTGAGGTTATGTATTGGATGTTGTGTATTGAATGTTGTATGTTGGGGGTTGGATGTTGGATGTTGTGTATTTGAGGTTGTATATTGTATGTTGTGTATTGGCCATTGTGTATTGGATATTGTATGTTGGATGTTGTATATTGGATGTTGTGTATTGAATGTTATTGTGGAGAGAGCAGAGCAGGAAGTGTAGTCAGTCCACAATGCGGATAAGCCAGTCAGCAGGGGTGTCCTGTGAAATGCACACTTTGTCTCAGTAAAGCACCATCAAACATTGAAATGCATCCTTGAATTAATATTCAAACAATGCTCTTTGTCAGCCATCCAAACTAAATCTAATTGCTGATGGCACAGCATTAATAGTGCGGGAAGGAACTATTTAATAATGGTGTTATTACAATTATTTGTGCTCTTTTTTAAATACTGACTATTCAATATGCACTCACTTTTCAATACTTTTGTATTTTATGAGCATGATGGAAATGCTTATTGTTAAATTTAACTTATAACTGTAATTATGTTTTACATTGTGTCGTAGTGTCAACTCAGAAGGACAATGAGAAGTAAACATCTGTGACTGAAAATGCTTTGATCTGCTTTGAAAATGTGCAATACGACTCCCAGTCACGTGTTCAATGGAGTGGAACTCAAAAGGTAACTAATTGCAATGTTTACACAATTCTGGAGCGCACACTTCCTTTCGCTGCCAAAAATCATTTCGCGTTTTCCAGTCTGTTGAGCTCGCTTTCCTCTACATATGGCAGACAGCGTTCAGTTCTGCCGTGCAGTCTGTTCAAAGGGGCGGCCAGCCAAGGAAGACCTCAGAGAGAGAGGGGGGAGAGCCAGACAGGGAAGACCTCAGAGAGAGGGGGGGGGGGGGGGGGAGACAGCAAGACAGGGAAGACCTCAGAGAAAGAGAGAGGGGGGAGGGGACGGACAGCCAGGGAAGACCTCAAAGAGAGTGAGAGGGGAGGGGACGAACAGCCAGGGAAGACCTCAGAGAGAGAGAGAGGGGAGGGGATGGACAGCCAGGGAAGACCTCAGAGAGAGAGAGAGAGAGGGGACGGACAGCCAGGGAAGACCTCAGAGAGAGAGAGAGGGGAGGGGACGGACAGCCAGGGAAGACCTCAGAGAGAGAGAGAGAGAGGGGACGGACAGCCAGGGAAGACCTCAGAGAGAGAGAGAGGGGAGGGGACGGACAGCCAGGGAAGACCTCAGAGAGAGAGAGGGGACGGACAGCCAGGGAAGACCTCAGAGAGAGTGAGAGGGGAGGGGACGGACAGCCAGGGAAGACCTCAGAGAGAGTGAGAGGGGACGGACAGCCAGGGAAGACCTCAGAGAGAGAGAGAGGGGACGGACAGCCAGGGAAGACCTCAGAGAGAGTGAGAGGGGAGGGGACGGACAGTATGACAGACAAAAGCCCTGGAGCTGGACCTCTTCTCCTGTTCTCCCTGGGCTCCTTCTACATCCATCAACCTGTCAGCATTAATATGGGTATACACCTATGATCACCCTGCCCAGTCTCCTAGCTATAACCTCGGGTTCATATACATTTGGATCATATCACAACCTTAAGCTAGGTTGATGATGACCCCAGTCCTAACCCACTGGGCACGCACTGGTTGAATTAACGTTGTTCCCACGTAACTTCAACGAAATTACTTGAACCAACGTGGAATAGAAGTTGAATTGATGTCTGTGGCCAGTGGTAAGGGACCCTGGGGTGGTTTTGAGTTTCTTCTTGCTCAGCACTCAAATATCTGACCAAGCAGTTTTCTGAATACTGGAATTTGCCAGGGATGTGGTTGCTTATTAAGGTCTTACTACACTCCCATTAAGGGTCGCAGCACATGAGACCTGAACAGGTCATCACTTTCTTTTGAACCTAGTTCCAGATGAATACACGGGGTTAATTTACATCATGCTCATGTTCTAACATGCCTAAAAAGCAGACATACACTACATGACCAAAAGTATGTGGACACCTGCTCGTCGAACATCTCATTTCAAAATCATGGGCATTAATATGGAGTTGGTCCCCCCTTTGCTGCTATAGAAGCCTCCACTCTTCTGGGAAGGCTTTCCACTAGATGTTGGAACATTGCTGCGGGGACTTGCTTCCATTCAGCCACAAGAGCATTAGTGAGGTCGGGCACTGACGTTGGGCGATTAAGACTGGCTCGCAGTCGGCGTTCCAATTCATCCCAAAGGTGTTCGATGGGGTTGAGGTCAGGGCTCTGTGCAGGCCAGTCAAGTTCTTCCCCACCGATCTCGACAAACCATTTCTGTATGGACCTCGCTTTGTGCACGGGGGTATTGTCATGCTGAAACAGGAAAGGGCCTTCCCCAAACTGTAGCCACAAAGTTGAAAGCACAGAAACGTCTAGAATGTCATTGTATGCTGTAGCGTTAAGATTTCCCTTCACTGGAACTAAGGGACCTAGCCCGAACCATGAAAAACAGCCCCAGCAACAGGTGTGACTGAAATAGAAGAATCCACTAATTTGAAGGGGTGTCCACATACTTTTGTATATATAGTGCATGTATCCAAAGGTGACTCTGTGTATACACCAGCTTATGAGTTTCACTCCGGCCTTCATAATACAGGGGTTTATGGTACGCTGCACATTGGCACACTGTGTAGGTCATCACTGTTTTGTTAAATACACATGGAACCCAGGCTGCTCACAGTGGTGCCCCAACTCATTAGAGGAGACCAAGATCAGTCGGTGTCACACGACACATCACGATGCTCCCCTGACGCTCCTGTCTGTCTCTGACCTGTTTCATCACGTCACATTCAGGTGGTTACGCAATCTGTAAAACGTACTTTCAGGGGTCTTTTTGGGCCTAGGTTTCCCAAAAAAATGTTTTATCAACATTTAATCAAACGGAATTAGATTTCATTTGACACTAAAATCTCTCCATGACAGGCATCCGTCGCGAGGATACTGAAGTACTTACTGAATACAAACTCGCTACTTTCCCTTACTGTATAAATGAGGTTTAACTACTATTTTCTAACATTTTACATTTACATTTTAGTCATTTAGCAGACGCTCTTATCCAGAGCGACTTACAGTTAGTTCTTCAGAGGAGTCGTTGCGTGAACAGTCGCTCTAGAATTGAATGTCTTAGGGTAATTTCACACAAGTACGATTTCTCCCTCCCAAAGCCATAATCTTGTTGCAGCCATGCAGGATGCCTGTGCCTCTATATGACTTAGTAGGCAGAGCGGAAAGGTATGGTGCTATTCTGCTGACAGAATCAAATAGCGGATCAAAGCTGGATTCGTCCTCAAAATTTCACCAGGAGTGTTCTGCTTGTGTATTTAAGTGTGTTTGTGTGTGTGTTTGTGTGTTTGTGTGTATGTGTGTCATTTGTGTCTGAAAAAGTAGCATTTGCACTTTTGTTACAGACATAGAGTATACTGAAAACTGACATTGAGATAAAGTCCAAAATTCCAAATATATTTTATAGATCTGCTCCCACAGTTTTTTGCTCAAAGTGAAATAGAACGTGATTAACGTTAGGTAAAAAAATTAAAATAAAAGCCTATATTCCTTGTTCCTCCTCTTGCCAGCAGGGGCGGTGTGTTCATTAGGGCGATATGGGCGACGCACTGCCAAACGGGAAAAGGAAGGGATTTTTTTTCTAATCAATTATATCACGGCAACAGTAGTTATCAGTGTTCTAATCTAGACGTCTGATCTGCCACTAAATGTCCAATCAGGCTAAAGTCGTGCTTCAAATGGCCCCGCCCCTTTTGGGGCGATTTCAGTCAGGTTGAAAATCGCCCAGGAGTCTCTCATAGACTATCATGTAAAATCTTTTTTTTTTCAAATATCAGAGCTTTCAATACAATCTCTATGGGTTCCGGGAGGGCTTGCACTTACGGGCTTTCGTCATACGTAACATAAGTAACCATGAACATAACTAAGAAAAGAGCGGGTAGCAGCGTCAATCAATTCACGTACAACTGTCAAGATGGCTAGCTTTGCGAGGCAAAGATGAAACTGAGGGCTACACCAACCCTGGTATTTTTCTTGGACTTGTCAACTTTGTGGCACAATTAGATGAGGTGTTTGATGACCATCTTAAAAATGCTAAAGTTTTCAAGGGCACATCAAAGACCATTCAAAACGAGCTACTGGAGTGTATGCTAGCGGTCATGAGGGAACATATTGTGGAGGAGGTGAAGTCGGCGAACTTCGTAGCTATCCAAGCTGACGAGACCACGGACGTTTCTACACAGACACAGCTGGTGCTTGTGCTGAGGTACATAGATAGCAACCACAAAGTGCAGGAGCGCTTTTTTGAGTTCCTTCTCATCTCGGAATCAACCTCAGTCTCAATTGCCAGTGTGCTTTTGGAGAGACTGAACGGTCTTTTTGCCGACGACGAGAAAGTCAAACTCATTACGCAAGCTTACGATGGAGCCAGTGTGATGAGGGGAGAGAAGGCTGGTGTGCAGCAAAAGGTGCGTGAGCATTTCAAGAATGCCCATTACGTGCATTGCTATGCGCATCAGCTGAATTTGATCATGCAGCAAGCTAGAACAGTTTCAGTACAAGTAATGTAGCCTCTCTCTCTCTTTGTCCCTCCCTGTCTGTCTCTTTAACACACACACGTCCAAGTCAGTTCACAGTTGATGTTGTTTAAAATAGTTATTTTTCATTTTTACAAATCTATACAATTGGCCAGAATATGGTTGTTCATATTTACAAATCTATACAATTGGCCAGAATATGGTTGTTCATTTTTACAAAGCCATACAGATAGCTGTGTTTACCTTTTCTAGAAATTATTTTCAAATTCTGTTTTCAGGCAAAATGTCTATCACTGTTCATTTTCACAAATCTATACAAGAGGGCAGAATATGGAAGTCTATAAAAATGTCTTATTACCAATAACTTGCATCAATGTTTTCAGTAGCCTCTATCAAAAGCTCCTGCTTGCTTGTTGTGAATTATGCTCAGGTGCACATATTTCCAATTCAACCATGAGGCCTTTTTGAAGCAAGTAATGTGTATATCAGTATTGACTTATATGCTGCCCCTGTCTTCATGTTGTTGCTGGACATATCTTTTTTAAAATGTGTGTAGGTCACCTAAATCATCAGAAAAATTGCCCCCCCTGAGAATTTTTTCAGGAGCCGCCACTGCTTGCCAGTAGTGGCTATTGGAAACTTCCCCAAAATAATTTTTTCTGTCTGTCACGTGTTGCTGTCTGTCTGTCTGTCTGTCTGTCTGTCTGTCTGTCTGTCTGTCTGTCTGTCTGTCTGCCTGTCTGTCTGTCTGTCTGTCTGTCTGTCTGTCTGTCTGTCTGTCTGTCTGTCTGTCTGTCTGTCTGTCTGTCTGTCTGTCTGTCTGCTTGTTGCTTATTCCGATGCGTCTATCCTTGCCGCTGAACACGAGATGCTGTTCAGGAGAGATGCTGTTCAGGAGAGATGCTGTTCAGGAGAGAGGAGAGATGCTGTTCAGGAGAGATGCTGTTCAGGAGAGATGCTGTTCAGGAGAGATGCTGTGCAGGAGAGAAGCTGTTCAGGAGAGATTGTCTTCCGGGGCAATGCTGTGCAGGAGAGATGCTGTTCAGAGAGATGCTGGTCAGGAGAGATGCTCTTCAAGAGAGAAGCTGTTCAGGAGAGAAGCTGTTCAGGAGAGATGCTGTTCAGGAGAGATGCTGTTCAGGAGAGATGCTGTGCAGGAGCGATAGTGCTATGTTGGCTCAGTAGCAGGATTGTGTGAATCATTTCAGCCCTGTTCTGTGACTACGGCCCACTCAGCTCATCCCCTCATGCCTTTGCTTTGTACCCAGCGCTTGGAGACAAACAAGATGCTATTAATTTAACTCGCTGCTCTGCTACTTGTCACTGTATGTATGTGTGTGTGTGTGGGGGGGGGGGGGGGGGGGGGGGGGGTTGTTTTCCAGGTAAAAGTACATTTACATTTTCTTAATATAACTTTCTGAATTTCAATGGAAGTGCCATTTTTGTACACACACACACACACACACACACACACACAGTTCTATCTTCCTTGAGCACAGTCTGCATACGAAATTGCACTTCCATTCAGCAAATAAGCTAATATGAATACAGATGGGCTGTATTAACATGATTTATGTTGAAGATGGTGGACAGAAGGTATTCTACCCTGCATTAATATCTTATTCATATAAGCAGGCCATTTCCCAGTCTTTGATTACTATTTTACTTATTTCAATGACAGCAGGGAATTCACATGATGCCCCTAATGCCTGATCCCCCCTGTATTTGCCATGTGCAGATCTATATGGAATTAGCCTGTACACCAGAAGGCATCAAACACACCAGTTTCAACTCATGGAGTCTCTCTCTGCAGTGGATTCCAGCGCAACGATGAGACGCGCAACGATACACTTCCCTGCTGCAACATCAAGAGTGGCATATTGTGAATCTTATAAAAAAAAGCGTCCCAAAAAGATAAGCACAGCATTTGCACAGAGAAGTAAGCCATACGCACCTCTGCTGTTCCTTTCGCTTTGATAATCCCCCCCGTTAAGATTGCTCAATATTTCAGCCAAGAGAAAAAAAACGGAGAGGGGGAACGATTGCACACAAGAATCAGCAACAAAGAGGACCCTGGAAATAGAGGGTCTTACAAAAATAAACACAATGAGGTGTTGTGGGGTATGTCTTCAAGTTAAATAGGTCTGACGTAATAGAACACGGAACATTGCCTCTCTCCTTTACTAATCATGGGTTCTGTGTGTACTCAGTCCTCAGCCCGCTGTAGTGGGGGAAAGGCAAACATTCAACCTGCATTCAATCAATCTATATTAATGCTAGCTTCATTGCCTCCATCTAATGCACACCCACAAAGACAAAACACACGGACAAGCACATGTCCAGATAGCTCAGCTCTCACAAATACTACATCTACTCGTGTTTTTTTTAAAAGTGAAAGCAGAGCGAGATGAATGAGAAAGAGAGTCAGCTCCATAAACAGGAGGCTCGTCGTTCCCTCAGCTGCCCAGCCTGAGGGCTCACAGCTGGGAGGCGCTTCTGCTCACCCCTGGGCCTCTCCTGGGGGGGTCAGCAGTGCCTCAACATACGCTCCATATAGAACAGGAAGGGCCAACATTTAGACGGGATGTTTCAGGGCTATTAAGCAATGGATTCATTAAAATAGCTATTTTGTGTCAAATGCACCAAAAATAGACGTCTAAATTGCTCTGTGCTCTTTTGTCTAATAATGTGAGTTCCCATATCAGAGTTGTGTGTGTAATATGCGCCTTCAATGCACCTCAAAGAAAATTGCGATGTTAAGATTTATGAAGCAAACTACATTTGGACTGTTACAAATACTCTGTTATGACAATCTGTGAAACAAATGCAATCAAGCCTTTTCTTAGTGGAAAAAAAAAACACATTTGTGAAGAACCCCCAGGTAACCAAGTGTCTTACTTCACCTAATGACCTTAATGATCTATAAACATATAAATTATGTGAGGCAACAAATGGATTTCTTCATCCATGGACCCAGAGCCAACAGTGCTCCACTTAAAGATAAGCCCTCCACATTCATAATCCAGTGCATGTGTCAGCAATGCTGGTAGGTCTCTGAAATAGTCATTCATATCAGTGAGAGATGGGGGTTAATGGGGGTTAATGAGAACCTCTGCAGGATGCAAAACTATAGGTGCAAAACTGCTGAGGATGAGATGATATGGAGATTAGGGAGGGAGGTGTGACTGGGAGGGGTGTCCCAGGGATCTATAGGATTAATTACATGATTATACCAAAACATGCATGGCCCAAATATTCTGGGTGTTGTTGTAATAATTAGTTTATATCTTGGTACAACAATATCTGTGAGATGAAAGTGCACCGGTCTCTGTGGATGAAGGCAGAGTGAGAGTCACGTTGAGGTGTGAGAGATGACTTCAGAAGACCACAGTGGAGATTTTATCATCAGTAGATTACTTCATAAGACCACAGTGAGACCTTATCATCAGTAGATGACTTCAGAAGGCCACAGTGAGATATTATCATCACTAGATTACTTCAGAAGAAGACCACAGTGAGACCTTATCATCACTAGATGACTTCAGAAGATCAAAGTGAGACCCTTATCATCAGTAGATGACTTCAGAAGAAGACCACAGTGAGACCTTATCATCAGTAGATTACTTCAGAAGATCACAATACGATCTGATCATCAGTAGATGACTTCAGAAGACCACAGTGAGACCTTATCATCAGTAGATTACTTCAGAAGACCACAGTGAGATCTTGTCATCAGTAGATTACTTCAGAAGACCACAGCGAGACCATATCATTAGTAGATGACTTAAGAAGACCACAGTGATATCTTACCATCAGTAGATGACTTCAGAAGGCCACAGTGAGACCAGATCATCAGTAGATGACTTCAGAAGACCACAGTGAGATATTATCATCAGTAGGTGATTTCAGAAGACCACAGTGAGACCAGATCATCAGTAGATGACTTCAGAAGACCAAAGTGAGACCATATCATCAGTAGATGACTTCAGAAGACCACAGTGAGATCATATCATCAATAGATGACTTCAGAAGAATACCTCAGTGAGACCTTATCATCAGTAGATGACTTCAGAAGACAACAGTGACACCAGATCATCAGTAGATGACTTCAGAAGACCACAGTGAGATATATCATCAGTAGATGACTTCAGAAGATCACAGTGAGACCTTATCATCAGTAGATTACTTCAGAAGACCACAGTGAGATCTTATCATCACTAGATGACTTCAGAAGAATACCACAGTGAGACCTTATCATCAGTAGATGACTTCAGACGACCACAGTGAGATCTTATCATCAGTAGATTACTTCAGAAGACCACAGTGAGACCATATCATTAGTAGATGACTTCAGAAGAATACCACAGTGAGGCCTTATCATCAGTAGATGACTTCAGAAGACGACAGTGTGACCTTTTCATCAGCAGATGACTTCAGAAGACCACAGTGAGACCTTATCATCACTAGATGACTTTGGAAGAAGACCACAGTGAGACCTTATCATCAGTAGATTACTTCAGAAGACCAGAGTGAGATCTTGTCATCACTAGATGACTTCAGAAGAATACCACAGTGAGACCATATCATCAGTAGATGACTTCAGAAGACCACAGTGAGATCTTATCATCAGTAGGTGACTTCAGAAGACCACAGTGAGACCAGATCATCAGTAGATGACTTCAGAAGACCAGAGTGAGATCGTATCATCACTAGATGACTTCAGAAGAATACCTCAGTGTGACCTTATCATCAGTAGATGACTTCACAAGACAACAGTGATACCAGATCATCAGTAGATGACTTCAGAAGACCACAGTGAGATCTTATCATCAGTAGATGACTTCAGAAGACCACAGTGAGATCTATCATCAGTAGATGACTTCAGAAGATCACAGTGAGACCTTATCATCAGTAGATGACTTCAGAAGACCACAGTGAGATCTTATCATCAGTAGATTACTTCAGAAGACCACAGTGAGACCATATCATCAGTAGATGACTTCAGAAGATCACAGTGAGATCTTATCATCACTAGATGACTTCAGAAGAATACCACAGTTAGACCTTATCATCAGTAGATGACTTCAGAAGACCACAGTGAGATCTTATCATCAGTAGATTACTTCAGAAGACCACAGTGAGATCTTATCATCAGTTGATGGCTTCAGAAGACCACAGTGAGATCTATCATCAGTAGATGACTTCAGAAGATCACAGTGAGATCTTATCATCACTAAATGACTTCAGAAGAATACCAGAGTTAGACCTTATCATCAGTAGATGACTTCAGAAGACCACAGTGAGACCAGATCATCAGTAGATGACTTCAGAAGACCACAGTGAGACCAGATAATCAGTAGATTACTTCAGAAAACCACAGTGAGACCATATCATTAGTAGATGACTTCAGATGAATAACACAGTGAGACCTTATCATCAGTAGATGACTTCAGAAGACCACAATGAGACCTTATCATCAGCAGATGACTTCAGAAGACCAAAGTGAGACCGTATCATCACTAGATGACTTCGGAAGAAGACCACAGTGAGACCTTATCATCAGTAGATTACATCAGAAGACCAGAGTGAGATCTTGTCATCACTAGATGACTTCAGAAGAATACCACAGTGAGACCTTATCATCAGTAGATCTCTTCGGAAGATCACAGTGAGATCTTATCATCAGCAGATGATTTCAGAAGACCACAGTGAGATCTTACCATCAGTAGATGACTTCAGAAGACCACAGTGAGATCTTATCATCAGTAGATTACTTCAGAAGACCACAGCGAGACCATATCATTAGTAGATGACTTCAGAAGACCACAGTGAGACCATATCATTAGTAGATGACTTCAGATGAATACCACAGTGAGACCTTATCATCAGTAGATGACTTCAGAAGACCACAATGAGACCTTATCATCAGCAGATGACTTCAGAAGACCACAGTGAGACCGTATCATCACTAGATGACTTCTGAAGAAGACCACAGTCAGACCTTATCATCAGTAGATTACTTCTTAAGACCAGAGTGAGATCTTGTCATCACTAGATGACTTCAGAAGAATACCACAGTGAGACCTTATCATCAGTAGATGACTTCAGAAGACCACAGTGAGATCTTATCATCAGTAGATTACTTCAGAAGACCACAGCGAGACCATATCATTAGTAGATGACTTAAGAAGACCACAGTGATATCTTACCAACAGTAGATTACTTCAGAAGGCCACAGTTAGACCAGATCATCAGTAGATGACTTCAGAAGACCACAGTGAGATCTTATCATCAGTAGGTGACTTCAGAAGACCACGGTGAGACCAGATCATCAGTAGATGACTTCAGAAGACCAAAGTGAGACCTTATCATCAGTAGATGACTTCAGAAGACCACAGTGAGATAGTATCATAACAAGATGACTTCAGAAGAATACCTCAGTGAGACCTTATCATCAGTAGATGACTTCTGAAGACAACAGTGATACCAGATCATCAGTAGATGACTTCAGAAGACCACAGTGAGATCGTATCATCACTAGATGACTTCAGAAGAATACCTCAGTGAGACTTTATCATCAGTAGATGACTTCAGAAGACCACAGTGAGATCTTATCATCAGCAGATGACTTCAGAAGATCACAGTGAGATCTATCATCAGTATATGACTTCAGAAGATCACAGTGAGACCTTATCATCAGTAGATGAATTCAGAAGACCACAGTGAGATCTTATCATCAGTAGATTACTTCAGAAGACCACAGTGAGACCATATCATCAGTAGATGACTTAAGAAGACCACAGTGAGATCTTACCATCAGTAGATGACTTCAGAAAACCACATTGAGTTCTATCATCAGTAGATGACTTCAGAAGACCACAGTGAGATCTTATCATCAGTAGATTACTTCAGAAGACCACAGCGAGACCATATCATTAGTAGATGACTTAAGAAGACCACAGTGATATCTTACCAACAGTAGATTACTTCAGAAGGCCACAGTTAGACCAGATCATCAGTAGATGACTTCAGAAGACCACAGTGAGATCTTATCATCAGTAGGTGACTTCAGAAGACCACGGTGAGACCAGATCATCAGTAGATGACTTCAGAAGACCAAAGTGAGACCTTATCATCAGTAGATGACTTCAGAAGACCACAGTGAGATAGTATCATAACAAGATGACTTCAGAAGAATACCTCAGTGAGACCTTATCATCAGTAGATGACTTCTGAAGACAACAGTGATACCAGATCATCAGTAGATGACTTCAGAAGACCACAGTGAGATCGTATCATCACTAGATGACTTCAGAAGAATACCTCAGTGAGACTTTATCATCAGTAGATGACTTCAGAAGACCACAGTGAGATCTTATCATCAGCAGATGACTTCAGAAGATCACAGTGAGATCTATCATCAGTATATGACTTCAGAAGATCACAGTGAGACCTTATCATCAGTAGATGAATTCAGAAGACCACAGTGAGATCTTATCATCAGTAGATTACTTCAGAAGACCACAGTGAGACCATATCATCAGTAGATGACTTAAGAAGACCACAGTGAGATCTTACCATCAGTAGATGACTTCAGAAAACCACATTGAGTTCTATCATCAGTAGATGACTTCAGAAGACCACAGTGAGATCTTATCATCAGTAGATTACTTCAGAAGACCACAGCGAGACCATATCATTAGTAGATGACTTAAGAAGACCACAGTGATATCTTACCAACAGTAGATTACTTCAGAAGGCCACAGTTAGACCAGATCATCAGTAGATGACTTCAGAAGACCACAGTGAGATCTTATCATCAGTAGGTGACTTCAGAAGACCACGGTGAGACCAGATCATCTGTAGATGACTTCAGAAGACCAAAGTGAGACCTTATCATCAGTAGATGACTTCAGAAGACCACAGTGAGATAGTATCATAACAAGATGACTTCAGAAGAATACCTCAGTGAGACCTTATCATCAGTAGATGACTTCTGAAGACAACAGTGATACCAGATCATCAGTAGATGACTTCAGAAGACCACAGTGAGATCGTATCATCACTAGATGACTTCAGAAGAATACCTCAGTGAGACCTTATCATCAGTAGATGACTTCAGAAGACCACAGTGAGATCTTATCATAAGCAGATGACTTCAGAAGATCACAGTGAGATCTATCATCAGTATATGACTTCAGAAGATCACAGTGAGACCTTATCATCAGTAGATGACTTCAGAAGACCACAGTGAGATCTTATCATCAGTAGATTACTTCAGAAGACCACAGTGAGACCATATCATCAGTAGATGACTTAAGAAGACCACAGTGAGATCTTACCATCAGTAGATGACTTCAGAAAACCACAGTGAGTTCTATCATCAGTAGATGACTTCAGAAGATCACAGTGAGATCTTATCATCACTAGATGACTTCAGAAGAATACCACAGTTAGACCTTATCATCAGTAGATGACTTCAGAAGACCACAGTGAGATCTTATCATCAGTAGATTACTTCAGAAGACCACAGTGAGATCTTATCATCAGTAGATGACTTCAGAAGACAAAAGTGAGACCTTATCATCAGTAGATGACTTCAGATGACCACAGTGAGATCGTATCATCACTTGATGACTTCAGAAGTATACCTCAGTGAGACCTTATCATCACTAGATGACTTCGGAAGAAGACCACAGTAAGACCTTATCATCAGTAGATTACTTCGGAAGATCACAGTGAGATCTTATCATCAGCAGATGACTTCAGAAGACCACAGTGAGATCTTACCATCAGTAGATTACTTCGGAAGACCATAGTGAGACCATATCATCAGTACATGACTTCAGAAGACCACAGTGAGATCTAGTCATCAGTAGATTACTTCAGAAGACCACAGTGAGACCAGATCATCAGTAGGTGACCAGAAGACCAAAGTGAGACCTTATCATCAGTAGATGACTTCAGAAGAACACAGTGAGATCGTATCATCACTAGATTACTTCAGAAGAATACCTCAGTGAGACCTTATCATCAGTAGATGACTTCAGAAGACAACTGTGATACCAGATCATCAGTAGATGACTTCAGAAGACCACAGTGATATCTTACCAACAGTAGATTACTTCAGAAGGCCACAGTGAGACCAGATCATCAGTAGATGACTTCAGAAGACCACAGTGAGATCTTATCATCAGTAGGTGACTTCAGAAGACCACAGTGAGACCAGATCATCAGTATATGACTTCAGAAGACCAAAGTGAGACCTTATCATCAGTAGATGACTTCAGAAGACCACAGTGAGATGGTATCATCACTAGATGACTTCACAAGAATACCTCAGTGAGACCTTATCATCAGTAGATGACTTCAGAAGACCAAAGTGAGACCTTATCATCAGTAGATGACTTCAGAAGACCACAGTGAGATCTTATCATCAGTAGATTACTTCAGAAGACCAAAGTGAGATCTTATCATCAGTAGATGACTTCAGAAGACCACAGTGAGACCATATCATCAGTAGATGACTTCAGAAGACCACAGTGAGATCTTATCATCAGTAGATGACTTCAGAAGACCACAGTGAGATCTATCATCAGTAGATGACTTCAGAAGACCACGGTAAGACCAGATCATCAGTAGATGACTTCAGAAGACCAAAGTGAGACCTTATCATCATTAGATGACTTCAGAAGACCAAAGTGAGATAGTATCATCACTAGATGACTTCAGAAGAATACCTCAGTGAGACCTTATCATCAGTAGATGACTTCAGAAGACCAAAGTGAGACCTTATCATCAGTAGATGACTTCAGAAGACCACAGTGAGATCTTATCATCAGTAGATTACTTCAGAAGACCACAGTGAAATCTTATCATCAGTAGATTACTTCAGAAGACCACATTGAGACCATATCATCAGTAGATGACTTCAGAAGACCACAGTGAGATCTTATCATCAGTAGATTACTTCAGAAGACCACAGTGAGACCATATCATCAGTACATGACTTCAAAAGACCACAGTGAGATCTTATCATCAGTAGATTACTTCAGAAGACCACAGTGAGACCATATAATCAGTAGATGACTTAAGAAGACAGTGAGATCTTACCATCAGTGGATGACTTCAGAAGACCACAGTGAGACCATATCATCAGTAGATGACTTCAGAAGACCAAAGTGAAACCTTATCATTAGTAGATTACTTCAGAAGACCACAGCGAGACCATATCATTAATAGATGACTTAAGAAGACCACAGTGATATCTTACAAACAGTATATTACTTCAGAAGGCCACAGTTAGACCAGATCATCAGTAGATGACTTCAGAAGACCACAGTGAAATCTTCTCATCAGTAGGTGACTTCAGAAGACCACAGTGAGACCAGATCATCAGTAAATGACTTCAGAAGACCAAAGTGAGACATTATCATCAGTAGATGACTTCAGAAGACCACAGTGAGATATATCATCAGTAGATGACTTCAGAAGATCACAGTGAGATCTTATCATCACTAGATGACTTCAGAAGACCACAGTGAGATCTTATCATCAGTAGATTACTTCAGAAGACCACAGTGAGACCAGATCATCAGTAGGTGACTTCAGAAGACCAAAGTGAGACCTTATCATCAGTAGATAACTTCAGAAGACCACAGTGAGATCGTATCATCACTAGATTACTTCAGAAGAATACCTCAGTGAGACCATATCATCAGTAGATGACTTCAGAAGACAACTGTGATACCAGATCATCAGTAAATGACTTCAGAAGACCACAGTGAGATCTATCATCAGTAGATGACTTCAGAAGATCACAGTGAGACCTTATCGTCAGTAGATTACTTCAGAAGACCACAGTGAGATCTTATCATTACTAGATGACTTCAGAAGAATACCACAGTGAGACCTTATCATCAGTAGATGACTTCAGAAGACCACAGTGAGACCTTATCATCAGCAGATGACTTCAGAATACCACAGTGAGACCTTATCATCAGTAGATGACTTCAGAAGACCACAGTGAGATCTTATCATCAGTAGATTACTTCAGAAGACCACAGCGAGATCATATCATTAGTAGATGACTTAAGAAGACCACAGTGATATCTTACCAACAGTAGATTACTTCAGAAGGCCACAGTGAGACCAGATCATCAGTAGATGACTTCAGAAGACCACAGTGAGATCTTATCATCAGTAGGTGACTTCAGAAGACCACAGTGAGACCAGATCATCAGTAGATGATTTCAGAAGACCAAAGTGAGACCTTATCATCAGTAGATGACTTCAGAAGACCACAGTGAGATGGTATCATCACTAGATGACTTCCGAAGAATACCTCAGTGAGACCTTATCATCAGTAGATGACTTCAGAAGACCACAGTGATACCAGATCATAAGTAGATGACTTCAGAAGACCACAGTGAGATCGTATCATCACTAGATGACTTCAGAAGAATACCTCAGTGAGACCTTATCATGAGTAGATGACTTCAGAAGACAACAGTGATACCAGATCATCAGTAGATGACTTAAGAAGACGACAGTGAGATCTTACCATCAGTAGATGACTTCAGAAGACAACAGTGACACCAGATTATCAGTAGATGACTTCAAAAGACCACAGTGAGATCTTATCATCAGTAGATTACTTCAGAAGACCACAGTGAGACCATATAATCAGTAGATGACTTAAGAAGACAGTGAGATCTTACCATCAGTGGATGACTTCAGAAGACCACAGTGAGACCATATCATCAGTAGATGACTTCAGAAGACCAAAGTGAAACCTTATCATTAGTAGATTACTTCAGAAGACCACAGCGAGACCATATCATTAATAGATGACTTAAGAAGACCACAGTGATATCTTACAAACAGTATATTACTTCAGAAGGCCACAGTTAGACCAGATCATCAGTAGATGACTTCAGAAGACCACAGTGAAATCTTCTCATCAGTAGGTGACTTCAGAAGACCACAGTGAGACCAGATCATCAGTAAATGACTTCAGAAGACCAAAGTGAGACATTATCATCAGTAGATGACTTCAGAAGACCACAGTGAGATATATCATCAGTAGATGACTTCAGAAGATCACAGTGAGATCTTATCATCACTAGATGACTTCAGAAGACCACAGTGAGATCTTATCATCAGTAGATTACTTCAGAAGACCACAGTGAGACCAGATCATCAGTAGGTGACTTCAGAAGACCAAAGTGAGACCTTATCATCAGTAGATAACTTCAGAAGACCACAGTGAGATCGTATCATCACTAGATTACTTCAGAAGAATACCTCAGTGAGACCATATCATCAGTAGATGACTTCAGAAGACAACTGTGATACCAGATCATCAGTAAATGACTTCAGAAGACCACAGTGAGATCTATCATCAGTAGATGACTTCAGAAGATCACAGTGAGACCTTATCGTCAGTAGATTACTTCAGAAGACCACAGTGAGATCTTATCATTACTAGATGACTTCAGAAGAATACCACAGTGAGACCTTATCATCAGTAGATGACTTCAGAAGACCACAGTGAGACCTTATCATCAGCAGATGACTTCAGAATACCACAGTGAGACCTTATCATCAGTAGATGACTTCAGAAGACCACAGTGAGATCTTATCATCAGTAGATTACTTCAGAAGACCACAGCGAGATCATATCATTAGTAGATGACTTAAGAAGACCACAGTGATATCTTACCAACAGTAGATTACTTCAGAAGGCCACAGTGAGACCAGATCATCAGTAGATGACTTCAGAAGACCACAGTGAGATCTTATCATCAGTAGGTGACTTCAGAAGACCACAGTGAGACCAGATCATCAGTAGATGATTTCAGAAGACCAAAGTGAGACCTTATCATCAGTAGATGACTTCAGAAGACCACAGTGAGATGGTATCATCACTAGATGACTTCCGAAGAATACCTCAGTGAGACCTTATCATCAGTAGATGACTTCAGAAGACCACAGTGATACCAGATCATAAGTAGATGACTTCAGAAGACCACAGTGAGATCGTATCATCACTAGATGACTTCAGAAGAATACCTCAGTGAGACCTTATCATGAGTAGATGACTTCAGAAGACAACAGTGATACCAGATCATCAGTAGATGACTTAAGAAGACGACAGTGAGATCTTACCATCAGTAGATGACTTCAGAAGACAACAGTGACACCAGATTATCAGTAGATGACTTCAAAAGACCACAGTGAGATCTTATCATCAGTAGATTACTTCAGAAGACCACAGTGAGACCATATAATCAGTAGATGACTTAAGAAGACAGTGAGATCTTACCATCAGTGGATGACTTCAGAAGACCACAGTGAGACCATATCATCAGTAGATGACTTCAGAAGACCAAAGTGAAACCTTATCATTAGTAGATTACTTCAGAAGACCACAGCGAGACCATATCATTAATAGATGACTTAAGAAGACCACAGTGATATCTTACAAACAGTATATTACTTCAGAAGGCCACAGTTAGACCAGATCATCAGTAGATGACTTCAGAAGACCACAGTGAAATCTTCTCATCAGTAGGTGACTTCAGAAGACCACAGTGAGACCAGATCATCAGTAAATGACTTCAGAAGACCAAAGTGAGACATTATCATCAGTAGATGACTTCAGAAGACCACAGTGAGATATATCATCAGTAGATGACTTCAGAAGATCACAGTGAGATCTTATCATCACTAGATGACTTCAGAAGACCACAGTGAGATCTTATCATCAGTAGATTACTTCAGAAGACCACAGTGAGACCAGATCATCAGTAGGTGACTTCAGAAGACCAAAGTGAGACCTTATCATCAGTAGATAACTTCAGAAGACCACAGTGAGATCGTATCATCACTAGATTACTTCAGAAGAATACCTCAGTGAGACCATATCATCAGTAGATGACTTCAGAAGACAACTGTGATACCAGATCATCAGTAAATGACTTCAGAAGACCACAGTGAGATCTATCATCAGTAGATGACTTCAGAAGATCACAGTGAGACCTTATCGTCAGTAGATTACTTCAGAAGACCACAGTGAGATCTTATCATTACTAGATGACTTCAGAAGAATACCACAGTGAGACCTTATCATCAGTAGATGACTTCAGAAGACCACAGTGAGACCTTATCATCAGCAGATGACTTCAGAATACCACAGTGAGACCTTATCATCAGTAGATGACTTCAGAAGACCACAGTGAGATCTTATCATCAGTAGATTACTTCAGAAGACCACAGCGAGATCATATCATTAGTAGATGACTTAAGAAGACCACAGTGATATCTTACCAACAGTAGATTACTTCAGAAGGCCACAGTGAGACCAGATCATCAGTAGATGACTTCAGAAGACCACAGTGAGATCTTATCATCAGTAGGTGACTTCAGAAGACCACAGTGAGACCAGATCATCAGTAGATGATTTCAGAAGACCAAAGTGAGACCTTATCATCAGTAGATGACTTCAGAAGACCACAGTGAGATGGTATCATCACTAGATGACTTCCGAAGAATACCTCAGTGAGACCTTATCATCAGTAGATGACTTCAGAAGACCACAGTGATACCAGATCATAAGTAGATGACTTCAGAAGACCACAGTGAGATCGTATCATCACTAGATGACTTCAGAAGAATACCTCAGTGAGACCTTATCATGAGTAGATGACTTCAGAAGACAACAGTGATACCAGATCATCAGTAGATGACTTAAGAAGACGACAGTGAGATCTTACCATCAGTAGATGACTTCAGAAGACAACAGTGACACCAGATTATCAGTAGATGACTTCAGAAGACCACAGTGAGATCTTATCATCAGTTGATGACTTCAGAAAACCACAGTGAGATCTATCATCAGTAGATGACTTCAGAAGACCACAGCGAGACCATATCATTAATAGATGACTTAAGAAAACCACAGTGATATCTTACCAACAGTATATTACTTCAGAAGGCCACAGTGAGACCAGATCATCAGTAGATGACTTCAGAAGACCACAGTGAGATCTTATCATCAGTAGATTACTTCAGAAGACCAAAGTGAGACCTTATCATCAGTAGATGACTTCAGAAGACCACAGTGAGATCGTATCATCACTAGATGACTTCCGAAGAATACCTCAGTGAGACCTTATCATCATTAGATGACTTCAGAAGACAACAGTGATACCAGATCATCAGTAGATGACTTCAGAAGACCACAGTGAGATCGTATCATCACTAGATGACTTCAGAAGAATACCTCAGTGAGACCTTATCATCAGTAGATGACTTCAGAAGACAACAGTGATACCAGATCATCAGTAGATGACTTCAGAAGACCACAGTGAGATCGTATCATCACTAGATGACTTCAGAAGAATACCTCAGTGAGACCTTATCATGAGTAGATGACTTCAGAAGACAACAGTGATACCAGATCATCAGTAGATGACTTAAGAAGACGACAGTGAGATCTTACCATCAGTAGATGACTTCAGAAGACAACAGTGACACCAGATCATCAGTAGATGACTTCAGAAGACCACAGTGAGATCTTATCATCAGTTGATGACTTCAGAAAACCACAGTGACATCTATCATCAGTAGATGACTTCAGAAGACCACAGCGAGACCATATCATTAATAGATGACTTAAGAAGACCACAGTGATATCTTACAAACAGTATATTACTTCAGAAGGCCACAGTTAGACCAGATCATCAGTAGATGACTTCAGAAGACCACAGTGAGATCTTCTCATCAGTAGGTGACTTCAGAAGACCACAGTGAGACCAGATCATCAGTAAATGATTTCAGAAGACCAAAGTGAGACATTATCATCAGTAGATGACTTCAGAAGACCACAGTGAGATATATCATCAGTAGATGACTTAAGAAGACAGTGAGATCTTACCATCAGTGGATGACTTCAGAAGACCACAGTGAGACCATATCATCAGTAGATGACTTCAGAAGACCAAAGTGAGACCATATCATTAATAGATGACTTAAGAAGACCACAGTGATATCTTACCAACAGTATATTACTTCAGAAGGCCACAGTGAGACCAGATCATCAGTAGATGACTTCAGAAGACCACAGTGAGATCTTCTCATCAATAGTTGACTTCAGAAGACCACAGTGAGACCAGATCATCAGTAAATGACTTCAGAAGACCAAAGTGAGACATTATCATCAGTAGATGACTTCAGAAGACCACAGTGAGATATATCATCAGTAGATGACTTCAGAAGATCACAGTGAGATCTTATCATCACTAGATGACTTCAGAAGACCACAGTGAGTCCAGATCATCAGTAGGTGACTTCAGAAGACCAAAGTGAGACCTTATCATCAGTAGATGACTTCAGAAGACCACAGTGAGATCGTATCATCACTAGATTACTTCAGAAGAATACCTCAGTGAGACCTTATCATCAGTAGATGACTTCAGAAGACAACAGTGATACCAGATCATCAGTAGATGACTTCAGAAGACCAAAGTGAGATCTATCATCAGTAGATGACTTCAGAAGATCACAGTGAGACCTTATCATCAGTAGATGACTTCAGAAGACCACAGTGAGACCTTATCATTAGTAGATGACTTCAGATGAATACCACAGTGAGACCTTATCATCAGTAGATGACTTCAGAAGACCACAATGAGACCTTATCATTAGCAGATGACTTCAGAAGACCACAGTGAGACCGTATCATCACTAGATGACTTCGGAAGAAGACCACAGTGAGACCTTATCATCAGTAGATTACTTCAGAAGACAACAGTGACACCAGATCATCAGTAGATGACTTCAGAAGACCACAGTGAGATCTTATCATCGGTAGATGACTTCAGAAAACCACAGTGAGATCAATCAACAGTAGATGACTTCAGAAGACCACAGTGAGACCATATAATCAGTAGATGACTTAAGAAGACCACAGCGAGACCATATCATTAATAGATGACTTAAGAAGACCACAGTGAGACCTTATCATCAGTAGATGACTTCAGAAGACCAAAGTGAGACCTTATCATCAGTAGATGACTTCAGAAGACCACAGCGAGACCATATCATTAATAGATGACTTAAGAAGACCACAGTGATATCTTCTCATCAGTAGATGACTTCAGAAGACAACAGTGACACCAGATCATCAGTAGATGACTTCAGAAGACTACAGTGAGATCTTATCATCGTTAGATGACTTCAGAAAACCACAGTGAGATCTATCAACAGTAGATTACTTCAGAAGACCACAGTGAGACCATATAATCAGTAGATGACTTAAGAAGACCACAGCGAGACCATATCATTAATAGATGACTTAAGAAGACCACAGTGAGACCTTATCATCAGTAGAGGACTTCAGAAGAAAACAGCGAGACCATATCATTAATAGATGACTTAAGAAGACCACAGTGATATCTTCTCATCAGTAGATGACTTCAGAAGACCACAGTGAGTCCAGATCATCAGTAGATTACTTCAGAAGACCACAGTGAGATCTATCATCAGTAGATGAATTCAGAAGATCACAGTGAGACCTTATCATCAGTAGATGACTTTAGAAGACCACAGTGAGATCTTATCATCAGTAGATTACTTCAGAAGACCACAGTGAGACCATATCATCAGTAGATGACTTAAGAAGACCACAGTGAGATCTTACCATCAGTAGATGACTTCAGAAGACAACAGTGACACCAGATCATCAGTAGATGACTTCAGAAGACCAAATTGAGACCTTATCATCAGTAGATGACTTAAGAAGTCCACAGTGATATCTTACCAACAGTAGATTACTTCAGAAGGCCACAGTGAGACCAGATCATCAGTAGTTGACTTCAGAAGACCACAGTGAGATCTTATCATCAGTAGGTGACTTCAGAAGACCACAGTGAGACCAGATCATCAGTAGATGACTTCAGAAGACCAAAGTGAGACCTTATCATCAGTAGATGACTTCAGAAGACCACAGTGAGATGGTATCATCACTAGATGACTTCCGAAGAATACCTCAGTGAGACCTTATCATCAGTAGATGACTTCAGAAGACAACAGTGATACCAGATCATCAGTAGATGACTTCAGAAGACCACAGTGAGATCGTATCATCACTAGATGACTTCAGAAGAATACCTCAGTGAGACCTTATCATGAGTAGATGACTTCAGAAGACAACAGTGATACCAGATCATCAGTAGATGACTTCAGAAGACCACAGTGAGATCTTATCATCAGTAGATGACTTCAGAAGACCACAGTGAGATCTATCATCAGTAGATGACTTCAGAAGATCACATTGAGACCTTATCATCAGTAGATGACTTCAGAAGACCACAGTGAGATCTTATCATCAGTAGATTACTTCAGAAGACCACAGTGAGACCATATCATCAGTAGATGACTTAAGAAGACGACAGTGAGATCTTACCATCAGTAGATGACTTCAGAAGACAACAGTGACACCAGATCATCAGTAGATGACTTCAGAAGACCACAGTGAGATCTTATCATCAGTTGATGACTTCAGAAAACCACAGTGAGATCTATCATCAGTAGATGACTTCAGAAGACCACAGCGAGACCATATCGTTAATAGATGACTTAAGAAAACCACAGTGATATCTTACCAACAGTATATTACTTCAGAAGGCCACAGTGAGACCAGATCATCAGTAGATGACTTCAGAAGACCACAGTGAGATCTTATCATCAGTAGATTACTTCAGAAGACCAAAGTGAGACCTTATCATCAGTAGATGACTTCAGAAGACCACAGTGAGATCGTATCATCACTAGATGATTTCCGAAGAATACCTCAGTGAGACCTTATCATCATTAGATGACTTCAGAAGACAACAGTGATACCAGATCATCAGTAGATGACTTCAGAAGACCACAGTGAGATCGTATCATCACTAGATGACTTCAGAAGAATACCTCAGTGAGACCTTATCATCAGTAGATGACTTCAGAAGACCACAGTGAGATCTATCTTCAGTAGATGACTTCAGAAGATCACAGTGAGACCTTATCATCAGTAGATGACTTCAGAAGACCACAGTGAGATCTTACCATCAGTAGATTACTTCAGAAGACCAGAGTGAGACCATATCATCAGTAGATGACTTCAGAAGACCACAGTGAGATCTTATCATCAGTAGATTACTTCAGAAGACCACAGTGAGACCATATCATCAGTACATGACTTCAGAAGACCACAGTGAGATCTTATCATCAGTAGATTACTTCAGAAGACCACAGTGAGACCATATCATCAGTAGATGACTTAAGAAGACAGTGAGATCTTACCATCAGTGGATGACTTCAGAAGACCACAGTGAGACCATATCATCAGTAGATGACTTCAGAAGACCAAAGTGAGACCATATCATTAATAGATGACTTAAGAAGACCACAGTGATATCTTACCAACAGTATATTACTTCAGAAGGCCACAGTGAGACCAGATCATCAGTAGATGACTTCAGAAGACCACAGTGAGATCTTCTCATCAATAGTTGACTTCAGAAGACCACAGTGAGACCAGATCATCAGTAAATGACTTCAGAAGACCAAAGTGAGACCATATCATTAATAGATGACTTAAGAAGACCACAGTGATATCTTACCAACAGTATATTACTTCAGAAGGCCACAGTGAGACCAGATCATCAGTAGATGACTTCAGAAGACCACAGTGAGATCTTCTCATCAATAGGTGACTTCAGAAGACCACAGTGAGACCAGATCATCAGTAAATGACTTCAGAAGACCAAAGTGAGACATTATCATCAGTAGATGACTTCAGAAGATCACAGTGAGATCTTATCATCACTAGATGACTTCAGAAGACCACAGTGAGACCAGATCATCAGTAGGTGACTTCAGAAGACCAAAGTGAGACCTTATCATCAGTAGATGACTTCAGAAGACCACAGTGAGATCGTATCATCACTAGATTACTTCAGAAGAATACCTCAGTGAGACCTTATCATCAGTAGATGACTTCAGAAGACAACAGTGATACCAGATCATCAGTAGATGACTTCAGAAGACCACAGTGAGATCTATCATCAGTAGATGACTTCAGAAGATCACAGTGAGACCTTATCATCAGTAGATTACTTCAGAAGACCACAGTGAGACCTTATCATTAGTAGATGACTTCAGATGAATACCACAGTGAGACCTTATCATCAGTAGATGACTTCAGAAGACCACAATGAGACCTTATCATCAGCAGATGACTTCAGAAGACCACAGTGAGACCGTATCATCACTAGATGACTTCGGAAGAAGACCACAGTGAGACCTTATCGTCAGTAGATTACTTCAGAAGACAACAGTGACACCAGATCATCAGTAGATGACTTCAGAAGACCACAGTGAGATCTTATCATCGGTAGATGACTTCAGAAGACCACAGTGAGACCATATAATCAGTAGATGACTTAAGAAGACCACAGCGAGACCATATCATTAATAGATGACTTAAGAAGACCACAGTGAGACCTTATCATCAGTAGATGACTTCAGAAGACCAAAGTGAGACCTTATCATCTGTAGATGACTTCAGAAGACCACAGCGAGACCATATCATTAATAGATGACTTAAGAAGACCACAGTGATATCTTCTCATCAGTAGATGACTTCAGAAGACCACAGTGAGACCAGATCATTAGTAGATTACTTCAGAAGACCACATTGAGATCTATCATCAGTAGATGACTTCAGAAGATCACAGTGAGACCTTATCATCAGTAGATGACTTCAGAAGACCACAGTGAGATCTTATCATCAGTAGATTACTTCAGAAGACCACAGTGAGACCATATCATCAGTAGATGACTTAAGAAGACCACAGTGAGATCTTACCATCAGTAGATGACTTCAGAAGACAACAGTGACACCAGATCATCAGTAGATGACTTTTTTTTTATTTTATTTTTTTATTTCACCTTTATTTAACCAGGTAAGCCAGTTGAGAACAGGTTCTCATTTACAACTGCGACCTGGCCAAGATAAAGCAAAGTAGTGCAATAAAAACAACACAGAGTTACATATGGGGTAAAAAACATAAAGTCAGAAATACAACAGAAAATATATATACAGTGTGTGCAAATGTAGCAAGTTATGGAGGTAAGGCAATAAATAGGCTATAGTGCAGAATAATTACAATAGTATTAACACTGGAATGCTAGATGTGCAAGAGATTATGTGCAAATAGAGATACTGGGGTGCAAAAGAGCAAAATAAATAACAATATAGGGATGAGGTAGTTGGGTGGGCTAATTTCAGATGGGCTGTGTACAGGTGCAGTGATCGGTAAGGTGCTCTGACAACTGATGCTTAAAGTTATTGAGGGAGATAAGAGTCTCCAGCTTCAGAGATTTTTGCAATTCGTTCCAGTCATTGGCAGCAGAGAACTGGAAGGAATGGCGGCCAAAGGAGTTGTTGGCTTTGGGAATGACCAGTGAGATATACCTGCTGGAGCGCAGACTACGGGTGGGTGCTGCTATGGTGACCAATGAGCTAAGATAAGGCGGGGATTTGCCTAGCAGTGATTTATAGATGGCCTGGAGCCAGTGGGTTTGACGACGAACATGTAGTGAGGACCAGCCAACAAGAGCGTACAGGTCACAGTGGTGGGTAGTGTATGGGGCTTTGGAGACAAAACGGATGGAACTGTGATAGACTACATCCAATTTGCTGAGTAGAGTGTTGGAGGCTATTTTGTAAATGACATCGCCGAAGTCAAGGATCGGTAGGATAGTCAGTTTTACGAGGGCATGTTTGGCAGCATGAGTGAAGGAGGCTTTGTTGCGAAATAGGAAGCCGATTCTAGATTTAACTTTGGATTGGAGATTCTTTATGTGAGTCTGGAAGTTGAGTTTACAGTCTAACCAGACACCTAGGTATTTGTAGTTGTCCACATACTCTAGGTCAGACCCGTCGAGAGTGGTGATTCTAGTCGGGTGGGCGGGTGCCAGCAGCGTTCGATTGAAAAGCATGCATTTAGTTTTACTAGTGTTTAAGAGCAGTTGGAGGCTACTGAAGGATTGTTGTATGGCATTGAAGCTCGTTTGGAGGTTTGTTAACACAGTGTCCAATGAAGGGCCAGATGTATACAAAATGGTGTCGTCTGTGTAGAGGTGGATCTGAGAGTCACCAGCAGCAAGAGCGACATCATTGATATACACAGAGAAAAGTGTCGGCCCAAGAATTGAACCCTGTGGCACCCCCATAGAGACTGCCATAGGTCCAGACAACAGGCCCTCCGATTTGACACACTGAACTCTATCTGAGAAGTAGTTGGTGAACCAGGCGAGGCAGTCATTTGAGAAACCAAGGCTATTTAGTCTGCCAATAAGAATGCGGTGGTTGACAGAGTCGAAAGCCTTGGCCAGGTCGATGAAGACGGCTGCACAGTACTGTCTATTATCAATCGCGGTTATAATATCGTTTAGGACCTTGAGCGTGGCTGAAGTGCACCCGTGACCAGCTCGGAAACCGGATTGCATAGCGGAGAAGGTACGGTGGTATTCGAAATGGTCGATGATCTGTTTGTTAACTTGGCTTTCGAATACTTTCGAAAGGCAGGGCAGGATGGATATAGGTCTGTAGCAGTTTGGATCTAGAGTGTCACCCCCTTTGAAGAGGGGGATGACCGCGGCAGCTTTCCAATCTCTGGGGATCTCAGACGTTATGAAAGAGAGGTTGAACAGACTAGTAATAGGGGTTGCGACAATTTCGGCGGCTAGTTTTAGAAAGAAAGGGTCCAGATTGTCTAGCCCAGCTGATTTGTAGGGGTCCAGATTTTGCAGCGCTTTCAAAACATCAGCTGTCTGAATTTGTGTGAAGGAGAAGCGGGGGGGGCATGGGCAAGTTGCAGCAGAGGGTGCAGAGTTGGTGGCCGGGTTAGTGGTAGCCAGATGGAAAGCATGGCCAGCTGTAGCAAAATGCTTGTTGAAATTCTCGATTATTGTAGATTTATCGGTGGTGATAGTGTTTCCTAGCCTCAGTGCAGTGGGCAGCTGGGAGGAAGTGCTCTTATTCTCCATGGACTTTACAGTGTCCCAAAACTTTTTGGAGTTAGTGCTACAGGATGCAAATTTCTGTTTGAAAAAGTTAGCCTTTGCTTTCCTGACTGCTTGTGTATATTGGTTCCTAACTTCCCTGAAAAGTTGCATATCGCGGGGGCTATTTGATGCTAATGCAGTACGCCACAGGATGTTTTTGTGCTGGTCAAGGGCAGTCAAGTCTGAGGAGAACCAGGGGCTATATCGGTTCTTAGTTCTGTATTTTTTGAATGGGGCATGTTTATTTAAGATTGAGAGGAAATTACTTTTAAAGAACAACCAGGCATCCTCTACTGACGGAATGAGATCTATATCCATCCAGGATACCTGGGCCAGGTCAATTAGGAAGGCCTCCTCGCTAAAGTGTTTTAGGGAGCGTTTGACAGTGATGAGGGGTGGTCGTTTGACCGCGGACCCGTTACGGACGCAGCCAATAAGGCAGTGATCGCTGAGATCCTGGTTGAAGACAGCTGAGGTGTATTTAGAGGGTATGTTAGTCAGGATGATATCTATGAGGGTACCCATGTTTACGGATTTAGGGTTGTACCTGGTAGGTTCGTTGATAATTTGCGTGAGGTTGAGGGCATCTAGCTTGGATTGTAGGATGGCTGGGGTATTAAGCATATCCCAATTTAGGTCACCAAGCAGTACAAACTCTGAGGATAAATGGGGGGCAATCAATTCACATATGGTGTCCAGGGCACAGCTGGGGGCTGAGGGGGGTCTGTAGCAAGCGGCAACAGTGAGAGACTTATTTCTGGAAAGGTGGATTTTTAGAAGTAGAAGCTCAAACTGTTTGGGCACAGACCTGGATAGTATGAAAGAGCTCTGCAGGCTATCTCTACAGTAGATTGCAACTCCACCCCCTTTGGCAGTTCTATCTAGACGGAAAATGTTATAGTTGGGGATGGAAATTTCAGAATTTTTGGTGGCCTTCCTGAGCCAGGATTCAGACACTGCTAGAACATCAGGGTTGGCAGAGTGTGCTAACGCAGTGAATAACTCAAACTTAGGAAGTAGATTTCTGATATTTATGTGCAAGAAACCAAGACTTTTGCGATTACAGAAGTCATCAAATGATAGCGCCTGGGGAGTAGGAGTGATACTGAGGGCTGCAGGGCCTGGGTTAGCCTCTACATCACCAGAGGAACAGAGGAGGACTAGAATAAGGATACGGCTAAAGGCTTTAAGAACTGGTCTTCTAGTGCGTTGGGTACATAGAATAAAGGGGGCAGATTTCCGGGTGTTATAGAAAAGATTCAGGGCATTATGTACAGACAAGGATATGGAAGGATATGAGTAAAGTGGAGGTAAACCTAAGCGTTGGGTAACAATGAAAGAGATAGCATCGCTGGAGGCATCAATTGAGTCGGTCTCCGCGTGTATAGGGGGAGGGGCAAAGGAGCTATCTAAGGCAGGTTTAGCTAGGCTGGGGGGTCTACAGTGATATAGTACAATTAGAAATAACCGAAACAACAATAAACTAACCATGTTTGGGCTGAGGCTAAACATAAACAGGATGTAGTACCGTAAAAAGGAACAGTCCAGCAGATATCAGCTGTATAGCTGAGTTATCATAAGGTCCGGTGGTGAAGCACTAGTGAGTAAAAGGCCACGGCTAGCGTGTGCTAGCGGGCCAGGGCTAGCAGATGGATGGAATCTTCGTGGTTAACGTCGTAACCACATCAGACGATTTCGTCGGCAGACCAGTCGTGTAGGATCGGCGGGGCTCCGTGTCAACACTAGGTGGTCCCGTCCGGTTGACAGAGAGGTAGATAACCGGGAGATGGGCCTAGCTCAGGATGATTAGCCAGACCACAGCGTCCGTTTTGTTGTAGCTAGCTGGTAGCGATGAATCCGGAGTTAAAGGTCCAGTGATTCAGTGATTCCGGCGGAAAAACTGATATGTTCTGGGTCGATAACGCGCTGTGCAGACTGGCCGAATATCCAGTGATCAATGTCCAGTGATTAAAATTAATCCCGCAGAAAAAAAATCCAATGTTCTGGGTGAAACACCGCTAGCTGTGGCTAATAGCAAGTAGCTAGTTAGCTGGCTAGCTAGTTTCAACTGGAGATTCTAGATTCTAGATAAAGGTAAGTCAATAATAGAATCCGTTCCACATTGAGTGAGGCGGGTTGCAGGAAAGTATATCTTGTAGAAGGATGAAAAGTCTGATAGGGAAATATGTACGAAAAATAGGGTATTTACAGGCTATTTACAGACATACGATAAAAACACAACTGCACTACTACGCCATCTTGGAAACCACAATGAGACCTTATCATCAGCGGATGACTTCAGAAGACCACAGTGAGACCGTATCATCACTAGATGACTTCGGAAGAAGACTACAGTGAGATCTTATCATCGGTAGATGACTTCAGAAAACCACAGTGAGATCTATCAACAGTAGATGACTTCAGAAGACCACAGTGAGACCATATAATCAGTAGATGACTTCAGAAGACCACAGCGAGACCATATCATTAATAGATGACTTAAGAAGACCACAGTGAGACCTTATCATCAGTAGATGACTTCAGAAGACCAAAGTGAGACCTTATCATCAGTAGATTACTTCAGAAGAAGACCACAGTGAGACCTTATCATCAGTAGATGACTTCAGAAGACAACTGTGATACCAGATCATCAGTAAATGACTTCAGAAGACCACAGTGAGATCTATCATCAGTAGATGACTTCAGAAGATCACAGTGAGACCTTATCGTCAGTAGATTACTTCAGAAGACCACGGTGAGATCTTATCATTACTAGATGACTTCAGAAGAATACCACAGTGAGACCTTATCATCAGTAGATGACTTCAGAAGACCACAGTGAGACCATATCATTAGTAGATGACTTCAGAAGAATAGCACAGTGAGACCTTATCATCAGTAGATGACTTCAGAAGACCACAATGAGACCTTATCATCAGCGGATGACTTCAGAAGACCACAGTGAGACCGTATCATCACTAGATGACTTCGGAAGAAGACCACAGTGAGACCTTATCATCAGTAGATTACTTCAGAAGACCAGATTGAGATCTTGTCATCACTAGATGACTTCAGAAGAATACCACAGTGAGACCTTATCATCAGTAGATGACTTAAGAATACCACAGTGAGATCTTATCATCAGTAGATTACTTCAGAAGACCACAGCGAGACCAGATCATCAGTAGATGACTTCAGAAGACCACAGTGAGATCTTATCATCAGTAGGTGACTTCAGAAGACCACAGTGAGACCAGATCATCACTAGATGACTTCAGAAGACCAATGTGAGATCGTATCATCACTAGATGACTTCAGAAGAATACCTCAGTGAGACCTTATCATCAGTAGATGAATTCAGAAGACAACAGTGATACCAGATCATCAGTAGATGACTTCAGAAGACCACAGTGAGATCTTATCATCAGTAGATGACTTCAGAAGACCACAGTGAGATCTATCATCAGTAGATGACTTCAGAAGTTCACAGTGAGACCTTATCATCAGTAGATGACTTAAGAAGACCACAGTGAGTTCTTACCATCAGTAGATGACGTCAGAAGACAACAGTGACACCAGATCATCAGTAGATGACTTCAGAAGACCACAGTGAGATCTTATTATCAGTAGATGACTTCAGAAGACCACAGTGAGATCTATCATCAGTAGATGACTTCAGAAGATCACAGTGAGATCTTATCATCACTAGATGACTTCAGAAGAATACCACAGTTAGACCTTATCATCAGTAGATGACTTCAGAAGACCACAGTGAGATCTTATCATCAGTAGATTACTTCAGAAGACCACAGTGAGACCAGATCATCAGTAGATGACTTCAGAAGACCAAAGTGAGACCTTATCATCAGTGGATGACTTCAAAAGACCACAGTGAGATCGTATCATCACTAGATGACTTCAGAAGAATACCTCAGTGAGACCTTATCATCAGTAGATGACTTCAGAAGACAACAGTGATACCAGATCATCACTAGATGACTTCAGAAGACCACAGTGAGATCGTATCATCAGTAGATGACTTCAGAAGACCACAGTGGGACCTTATCATCAGTAGATGACTTCAGAAGATCACAGAGACCTTATCATCAGTAGATGACTTCAGAAGACCACAGTGAGATCTTACCATCTGTAGATTACTTCAGAAGACCACAGTGAGACCATATCATCAGTAGATGACTTAAGAAGACCACAGTGAGACCTTACCATCAGTAGATGACTTCAGAAGACCACAGTGAGATCTATCATCAGTAGAGGACTTCAGAAGATCACAGTGATATCTTATCATCACTAGATGACTTCAGAAGAAGACCACAGTGAGGCCTTATCATCAGTAGATTACTTCAGAAGACCACAGTGAGATCTTATCATCAGTAGATGACTTCAGAAGACCACAATAAGATCTTATCATGACTAGATGACTTCAGAAGAATACCACATTGAGACTATATCATCAGTAGATGACTTCAGAAGACCACAGTGAGACCTTATCATCAGTAAATTATCATATTGGATTGGTAAAGAGAGTAGATAGGAAAGGCAGAAAGAGAGGACGGAGAGTTGCGAAGATAGAGAGACCAAAAGTACTATGCTGCTGTGTACCTTAACACCGTCTTTGTTTTGCTGCCTCCACTCTTTATTGAAGTCACTGCAGGTGTAAGATTGCCAGAATATTTCAGTTCCTTCACTCATGACCATAGTACAGCGTGAACTGCTCTGGTGCTCACCGTGGTCCTGAACGGGCGGTATAGGCGGTAGGAAAATTGTGACTGTCCATTGTGCTGAATTTCTTTTATCGACTCAAACTGTTGGAACGAGCTTGTTTTCCTTATATCATTTTGTGATGCATATCAGCACGTGGTACTTTCTTACTCTCCACTTTTCTTTAGTTTTAGTTTCATCTGTGTGAACCCATATTCCTTTTCCCAAATATCTCAATTATACACTACATTACCAAAAGTATGTGGACAGCTGTTTGTCGAACATCTCATTTTAAACTCATGGACATTAATATGGAGTTGGTCCCCCCCTTTGCTGGTATAACAGCCTCAACTCTTCTTGGAAGGCTTTCCACTAGATGTTGGAACATTTCTGCGGGGACTTGCTTCCATTCAGCCAAGAGAGCATTAGTGAGGTCGGGCACCGATATTAAGCCTGGCTCGCAGTCGACGTTCCAATTCATTCCAAAGGTGTTTTATGGAGTTGAGGTCAGGGTTCTGTGCTGGCCAGTAAAGTTCTTCCACACCGACCTCGAAAAACAATTTCTGTATGGACCTCGCTTTGTGCACGTGGGATTGTCATGCTGAAACAGGAAAGGGCCTTCCCCAAACTGTGGCCACAAGTTGGAAGCACAGAATCGTCTACAATGGCATTGTATGCTGTAGCACTAAGATTTCCCTTCACTGGAACTAAGGGGCCTAGCCCGAACCATGAAATACAGCCCCAGACCATTATTCATCCTCCACCAAACTTTACAGTTGACACTATGCATTCGGGCAGGTAGCATTCTCCTGGCATCCTCCAAACCCAGATTTGTCGGTCGGACTGCCAGATGGTGACGCGTGATTAATCACTCCAGAGAACGCGTTTCCACTGCTCCAGAGTCCAATGGCAGCAAGCTTTACACAACTCCAGCCGACTCTTGGCATTGCACATGGTGATCTTAGGCTTGTGTGCGGCTGCTTGGCCATGGAAACCCATTTCATGAAGCTCCCGACGAACAGTTATTGTGCTGACGTTGCTTCCAGAGGCCGTTTGGAACTCAGTAGTGAGTGTTGCAACCGAGGACAGACAATTTTTCTGCGCTACGCGCTTCAGCACTCGGAAGTCCCATTCTGTGAGCTTGTGTGGCCTACCACGTTGCGGCTGAGCCGTTGTTGCTTCTACACGTTTCCACTTCACAATAACAGCACTTACAGTTGACCTGGGCAGCACTAGCAGGGCAGAAATTTGACGAACTGACTTGTTGGAAGGGTGGCATCCTATGACGGTGCCACGTTGAAAGTCACTGAGCTCTTCAGTAAGGTCATTCTACTGCCAATGTTTGTCTATGGAGATTGCATTTCTGTGTGCTCGATTTTCTACACCTGTCAGCAACGGGTGTGGCTGAAATAGCCGAAATTCACGAATTTGAAGGTGTGTCCACATACTTTTGTATATATAGTGTAGTTCGTTCTGAGCTTGTTGAACATCGTGATTAAAAGAAGAAGAAGGATGAGCTGTTAGTCCTCCAGTCATTTCATGATATCATGACCTCTCTACACCGATCACACATCAATGGAAGAATATTACATGGATGTTTTCACCACAACACTGAAACTCTTGACACTTTGGTATTTATTAGGATCCCTATTAGCCGTTGCAAATGCAGCAGCTACTCTTCCTGGGGTCCACGTGAAACATTACATACTGTATCAGTACATTCACACAATATCAAGGTCTAATACATACAGTGAGGGGAAAAAAGTATTTGATCCCCTGCTGATTTTGTACGTTTGCCCACTGACAAAGACATGATCAGTCTATAATTTTAATGGTAGATTTAGTTGAACAGTGAGAGAGAATAACAAAAAAAAAATCCAGAAAAACGCATGTCAAAAATATTATAAATTGATTTGCATTTTAATGAGGAAAATAAGTATTTGACCCCTCTGCAAAACATGACTTAGTACTTGGTGGCAAAACCCTTGTTGGCAATCACAGAGGTCAGACGTTTCTTGTAGTTGGACACCAGGTTTGCACACATCTCAGGAGGGATTTTGTTCCACTCCTCTTTGCAGATCTTCTCCAAGTCATTAAGGTTTCGAGGCTGACGTTTGCCAACTCGAACCTTCAGCTCCCTCCACAGATTTTCTATGGGATTAAGGTCTGGAGACTGGCTAGGCCACTCCAGGAACTTAATGTGCTTCTTCTTGAGCCATTCCTTTGTTGCCTTGGCCGTGTGGTTTGGATCATTGTCATGCTGCAATACCCATCCACGACCCATTTTCAATGCCCTGGTTGAGGGAAGGAGGTTCTCACTGAAGATTTGACGGTACATGGCCCCGTCCATCGTTCCTTTGATGCGGTGAAGTTGTCCTGTCCCCTTAGCAGAAAAACACCCCCAAAGTATAATGTTTACACCTCCATGTTTGACGGTGGGGATGGTGTTCTTGGGGTCATAGGCAGCATTCCTCCTCCTCCAAACACGGCGAGTTGAGTTGATGCCAAAGAGCTCGATTTTGGTCTCATCTGACCACAACACTTTCACCCAGTTCTCCTCTGAATCATTCAGATGTTCATTGGCAAACTTCAGACGGGCCTGTATATGTGCTTTCTTGAGCAGGGGGACCTTGCGGGCACTGCAGGATTTCAGTCCTTCACGGCGTAGTGTGTTACCAATTGTTTTCTTGGTGACTATGGTCCCAGCTGCCTTGAGATCATTGACAAGATCCTCCCGTGTAGTTCTGGGCTGATTCCTCACCGTTCTCATGATCATTGCAATCTCAGGGGGTTAGATCTTGCATGGAGCCCAGGCCAATGGAGATTGACAGTTCTTTTGTGTTTCTTCCATTTGCGAATAATCGCACCAACTGTTGTCACCTTCTCACCAAGCTGCTTGGTGATGGTCTTGTAGCCCATCCCAGCCTTATGTAGGGCTACAATCTTGGAGAGCTCTTTGGTCTTGGCCATGGTGGAGAGTTTGGAATCTGATTTATTGATTGCTTCTGTGGACAGGTGTCTTTTATACAGGTAACAAGCTGAGATTAGGAGCACTCCCTTTAAGAGTGTGCTCCTAATCTCAACTCGTTACCTGTATAAAAGACACCTGGGAGCCAGAAATCTTTCTGATAGAGAGGGGGTCAAATACTTATTTCCCTCATTAAAATGCAAATCAATTTATAACATTTTTGACATGCATTTTCTGGATTTTTGTTGTTGTTATTCTGTCTCTCACTGTTCAAATAAACCTACCATTAAAATTATAGACTGATCATTTCTTTGTCAGTGGGCAAACGTACAAAATCAGCAGGGGATCAAATACTTTTCTCCCTCACTGTAGTACAGTGCAAATAACAATACAATATATATAAAATGGCTGTGTCTCTTCACAGTCCCATTTGTGCAGTAAGGTGTTCATTTATCTGTTTTTTGAAACTGGTTTTATTGCTAGCTTGAGTTACCTGGGGTGGCAGAGAGCACCATGTAGTCATGGGTCTATTTAATACTGTGCGTTTCCTACCCTGTGGTCTGGACAGTGGGACTGTGACGAGATCTCTGGTTGCATCAAATTAAATGGATTGGGGGAATCAATGCAAATAGTCCGGGTAGACATTTGATTAATTGTTCAGCAGTCTTATGGCTTGGGGGTAGAAGCTGTTAAGGAGCCTTTTGGACCTAGACTTGGCACTCCAGTACCACTTGCCATGCAGTAGCAGAGAGAACAGTCTATGACTTGGGTGGCTGGAGTCTTTGACAATTTTTCGGGGCCTTCCTCTGACACCGCCTATTACCGTATTGGTCCGAATATAAGACGGCCTTTTTTCCCCTCGAAATAGGTCCAAAAAAGTCGGGTCGTCTTATATTCGGGGTCTAGTATTCAGAGCGCAGTTTCTCTTCTTCGGCGCTCCCTTTAAATGTCAATACACATTCGCGGGCACAGATGGCGCCAAAAATTCGTTCCGGACGGAGGGAAGAGGCGTCCTTAACAACCAGCCCGTTACCGGTGTTTAAAGATGGAAAGACAGGCTGACCATTTAGAGACAAGTGGCTCAAAAGTGGGCCAGGTCAATAAACAACAGCGGAGGAGCTATGATGCCAATTTCAAAATAATGGTTGTCAATAAGGCAGAGTCATCTAACAACTGCCAAGCTGCCAAGACATTCGGGGTCACTGAGTGTAATGTAAGAAGATGGCGAGCAGAAAAACAACGTCTAAAAGATGCTAACAGTCAGCGAAAATCCTTCCGTGGTCCTCAAAGTGGTCGTTTCATTGAGGTTGACCGGAGGGTTTTTGAATATGTCAGGGAAAAAAGAGTTGAGGGAATGCCCATTACCAGAGCTGTCATCCAGGTTAAGGCCCTGGAAATCGCCAGAGAGCTCAACATCACTGGATTTAAAGCCAGCCTCGGCTGGTGTCGTAGGATGATGCGGCGTAATGGACTGTCACTTAGACGGAGAACGAGTTTGGCCCAACGCCTGCCGTCAGACTTCGGAGAGAAGCTGCTTTCGTTTCAGCGCTTTATTATCAACCTGAGGAAGAAGCACTCCTACCCGCTGGATCAGATCGGCAATGCTGATCAGACACCCGTTTATTTCGACATGCCAACATCGGTGACTGTCAATAGAAAGGGAGAAAAGTCTGTGTTGGTGAAATCAACGGGCAACGAGAAGAGCCGCGTCACTGTCATGTTGACATGTCTCGCTGGTGGCAGCAAACTCCCCCCGTATGTCATTCTTAAGCGTAAGACTGTGCCAAAGGACCCAATGCCAGCTGGCATTATTGTGCGCGCCCAGGAGAAGGGCTGGATGGAGTCGGGGCTTGTAGTGGACTGGCTAAAGGTTGTGTGGGGCGCACGCTACGGGGGACTGAGGAAGAGGAGGAACATGCTCGTTCTGGATGCGTTCCGCGGACATCTGACTGAGCCCGTGAAAAGTCAGGTGCGAGCAATGAACGGGGATCTTGTGATCATACCAGGGGGAATGACAAGCCAGCTACAGGTGTTGGACGTAGTTGTGAACAAGCCTTTCAAGGATAACCTGCGAAAAAAATACACAGAGTGGCTCCTGTCTGGCAACCACGCACTCACACCGACCGGGAAAATACAGAAGCCGTCAGTCCGTCTACTGTGTGAATGGATCCTGCATGCATGGGATGCTATTCCCTCACAGAGCATCATCGATGGCTTTAAAAAATGTTGCATCTCAAATGCATTGGACGGCAGCGAGGACGACGTGCTTTGGGAGGAGCCGGTGGAAGCGGAGCAGCTGGGGAGCGATGACAGCGAGAGCGAACACAGCGGGGCAGAGGACGTGTGTGAGGGATAGAGAGACATCGGAGGAGAAGTTTGGCGAATTTTTGTTAAGTTTAGTTAAATGTGTGGCCTGTATTTTCTCTGTTATTTAAAAATGTTGCTTTATTATTGCTTGATATTAATTTTGAATCATACTGTACATAGTTTGCCTTTGTGTTTAATTCACTGTGTTTTTAATATTGTTATTTTAAAATAAAATGAAGTTCTTTGTTCGGCAAATCTAGTCTGCAAATCTGTTTTTCTAAATGTTTGTGTTGAAAAACGGGGGGTCGTCTTATAATCAGGGTCGTCTTATATTCGGACCAATACGGTATATAGGTCCTGGATGGCAGGAAGCTTGGCCCCATTGATGTACTGGGCCGTACGCACTACCCTCTGTAGCGCCTTACGGTCAGATGCCTAGCAGTTGCCATACCAGGCAGTAATGCAACCGGTCAGGGTGCTCTTGATGGTGCAGTTATATAACTGGGGATCTGGGGACCCATGCCAAATCTTTTCAGTCTCCTGAGGGGGAATAGGCGTTGTCGTGGCCTCTCACGACTGTCTTGGTGTGTTTGGACCATGATAGTTTGTTGTCGATGTGGTCACCAAGGAACCTGAAGCTCTCGACCGCTTCACTACAGCCCCGTCGCTGTGAATGGGGGCGTGTTCGGCCCTCCTTTTCCTGTAGTCCACGATCAGCTCCTTTGTCTTGCTCACGTTGAGGGAGATGTTGTTGTCCTGGCACCACACGGCCAAGTCTCTGACCTCCTCCCTATAGGCTGTCTCATCGTTGTCAGTGATCAGACCTACCACCATTGTGTCAACAAACTTAATGATGGTGTTGGAGTCGTGCTTGGCCACGCAGTCGTGGGTGAACAGGGAGTACAGGAGGGGATTATTCACGCACCCCTGAGGGGCCCATGTATTGAGGATCAGCATTGCAGATGTGTTGTTGCCTACCCTGGGGGCGGCCCGTCAGGAAGTCCAGGATCCAGTTGCAGAGGGAGGTGTTTAGTCCCATGGTCTTTAGCTTAGTGATGAGCTTTGTGGGTACTATGGTGTTGAACACTGAGCTGTAGTCAATGAACAGCATTCTCATGTAGGTGTTCCTTTTGTCCAGGTGGGAATGGGCAGTGTGGAGTGCAATGGAGATTGCGTCATCTGTGGATTTGTTGGGGCGGTATGTGAATTGGAGTGGGTCTAGGTCTTCCGGGATGATGGTGTTGATGTGAGACACGACCAGCCTTTTAAAGCACTTCATGGTTACAGACTTGAGTGCTATGGGGCGGTAGTCATTTAGGCAGGTTACCTTGGCGCTCTTGGGCACAGGGACTATGGTGGTCTGCTTGAAACATGTAGGTATTACAGACTCGGTCAGGGAAAGGTTGAAAATGTCAGTGAAGACACTTGCCAGTTGGTCCGCGCATGCTCTGAGTACACGTCCTGGTAATCCGTCTGGCCCCACGGCCTTGTGAATGTTGACCTGTTTATAGTTCTTACTCACATTGACTACGGAGAACGTGATCACACTTGTCCAGAACAGCTGGTGCTCTCATGCATGCTTCAGTGTCGCTTGCCTCGAAGCGAGCATAAAAGGCATTTAGCCCATCTGGTAGGCTCGCGTCACTGCGCAGTTCGCGGCTGGGTTCCCTTTGTAGTCCGTAATAATTTGCAAGCCCTGCCACATCCAACAAGCATCAGAGAGGGTATAGTAGGATTCAATCTTAGTCCTGTATTGATGCTTTGCCTGTATGATGGTTCATCTGAAGGCATAGCGGGATATCTTATAAGCGTCCGGATTAGTGTCCCGCTCCTTGAAAGCGGCAGCTCTAGCCTTTAGCTCGGTGCTGATGTTGCCTGTAATCCATGGCTTCTGGCTGGGATATGTATGTACGGTCACTGTGGGGACAACGTCATCGATGCACTTATTGACGAAGCCAGTGACTGAGGTGGTATACTCCTCAATGCCATTGGATGAATCCCGGAACATATTCCAGTCTGTGCTAGCAAAACAGTCCTGTAGTTTAGTATCCATGTCATCTGACCACTTCTGTATTCAGAGAGTCACTGGTACTTCCTGCTTTAGTTTTTTTACTTGTAAGCAGGAATCAGGGGGATAAAATTATAGTCAGATTTGCCAAATGGAGGGCGAGGGAGAGCCTTGTACGCGTCTCTGTGTGTGGAGTAAAGGTGGTCTAGAGTTTTTTTCCTCTGGTTGCACATGTGACATGCTGGTAGAAATGAGGTAAAACAGATTAAAGTTTTCCTGCATTAAAATCCTTGGCCACTAGGAGCGCCGCATCTGGATGCGGATTTTCTTGTTTGCTTATGGCCCTATACAGCTCGTTGAGTGTGGTCTTAATGCCAGCATCGGTTTGTGGTGGTAAATAGACAGCTACGAAAAATACAGATGATACTGTGGTCTACAGCTTGGTAGATACTGTGGTCTACAGCTTATCATGATGTACTCTACCTCAGGTGAGCAAAATCTTGAGACTTCTTTAATATTAGAGATTGCGCACCAGCTGTTATTGACAAATAGACACAGACCACCACCCCTCATCTTACCGGAGGTAGACGTTCTGTCTTGCCGATGCACGGAAAACCCAGCCAACTGTATATTATCCGTGTCCTCGTTCAGCCATGACTCGGTGAAACATAAGATATTCACCGTTTTTAATGTCCCGTTGGTAGGATAGTCTCGAACGGAGCTCATCCAGTTTATTCTGCAGTGATTGCACGTTGGCCAATAGGACAAATGGTAGAGGTGGGTTACCCACTCGCCAATTAATTCTCACAAGTCACCCGGATATGCGGCCCCTGTATCTCTGTCTCCTCTTCATGCGAATGACAGGGATTTGGGTCTGGTCCGGGAGCAGCAACATATCCTTCACGTCAGACTCATTAAAGAAAAAATCCTCATCCAGTTCGAGGTGAGTAATCGCTGTTCTGATATCCAGAAGCTCTTTTCGGTCATAAGAGACGGTAGCAGAAACATTATGTACAAAATAAGTTACAAACAATGAGAAAAAACACACAAAATAGCACAATTGGTTAGGAGCCCATAAAATGGCAGCCATCCCCTCTAGCACCAGACTTATTGCATGTCTTGTGTTGTACCAATGAGTGTCCAAACTGTGCGCCAACTGCTTGAACAGACTGTTCAGTATCCAGTGGCGGCTCCTGAAAAAATTCTCAGGAGGGGCAATTTTTCTGATGATTTAGGTGACCTACACACATTTTAAAAAAGATATGTCCAGCAACAACATGAAGACAGGGGCAGCATATAAGTCAATACCAGAAGCATTTATTGACTGATCTGGGGAGATGGATTCCAGTTTCTGTGACAGATTATAAATAATCTCTGATGCCTTTGTTATATTAGCTTTTGGTTGAATGTACTGTCGTAGTAAATATATAATGTTATAGCTTGGTCTGACTAAAATCTTGTGCATGACCCATTTTGTGTTGGGCGTTTGTTTTCAATCAATGCTGTTCCTATCCTATAACAATGGACAAAAGAGTCCTATCTTGTCAGCCTTGTCAGCAGGTGGCCAAGGACAACACCCACGCCATAGGTCTCTCAGTTCTTCCAACTCACGAGTTCTTGCTCTGAGGACACACACACACACACACACACACACACACACACATCATCACTGATAACACACACACACACACACATCATCACTGTTAAACACACACACACACACACACAAAAATCCCCTCTCTTTAGGCTGAACATTTGAAGACAGAGAACCCGACTCAGAGCCAATGCAACAGTGGAGGGGACCTCGCCCAACTCATCAGGACCAATCAGAAGATCAGAACTACTAGATTCAACCTACATCATTTATTGTATAAAATGTCTGCACACAATGTTTTCGGGGCTCTCTTCAGATAGCTCCCTAAGAGTTTGACGAACGAGTCCGTGCACGCGATTCCAGATATCTTTACCTCTGAATAAACTGCCTTTATTATACCATATCCACCCTGTCCAAAGTCTCTACTTGGTCTCAGTTCTCCAGTAAACTTGTGATTATCAACAGTACACAACGGTAACAAACAATTGGGGGAACTCACGGGGCAGATAGTAAGGTCGCAGTGACACAGAAAGCAGTTCAATGTCGGGGGTACAGAGTCGCTCTCTTACCAGGATCGATTTTCCCTGTGACTGTCAGATCGCGGTCCGCTCTGACCAGGGTGAAGCCGGCCGGCTCCACTTCTCTGTCCGGGACTCTGTCATCCAGCCAAGTCTCCCAGCTGTATTGGATTCCGCTGCCAGCAGCGTTTTCATTATTTAGTCCGTTCGTAGCGGGTATGTACACGATCAACAAGATCAGTCCAAAACCCACCACTGGAAATCCATGGTTGGCAGAATGTTTGTAAACTAAGTGTACAAATTAAAAACATAAAATAACGCCACTAAGTGTACAAATTAAAAACATAAGATAACGCCACACTGCAGGTCGCAACAGAGACGCTGCTAGCCGCTATTTTCTTAGTTACGTTCATGGTTACGTCACGTATGACGAAAGCGCGTAAGTGCAAGCCCACAGACACCCATAGAGATTGTATTGAAAGCTTTGAAATTTGAAAAAAATAGATTTTACATGGGAGTCTATGACAGACTTCTGGGCGATTTTCAACATGACTGAAATCGCCCCAAAAACGGGCGGGGCCATTTGAAGCACGACTTTAGCCTGATTTGACATTTAGTGGCAGTCAGATCAGATTAGAACACTGATAACTACTGTTGCCGTGATATAATTGATTAGAAAAAAAATCCCTTCCTTTTCCCGTTTGGCAGTGCGTCGCCCATATCGCCCTATTGAACACACCGCCCCTGTCAGTATCTTCAACATATCAATACCTCGCACAAAGACCAATAGTGATGCAGTCAATCTCTCCTCAACTTTGAGCCAGGAGAGATTGACATGCATGTTACTGACACTTGCCCTCCGTGTATATCTAAGTGCGATACGTGCTGCTTTGTTCTGGACCAACTGCAATTTACCTACAGTATGTCCCTCTTTGCCGCACATAATTATTGCGTTATGATATATGATAGACTTATTATGATATAATCAGTTTGGTAGTTGACACACATCCAATTAATTATATAAGATAAGAAATATGCTAATACTTGTTTACATACTCCCTGTTGTGGTTTTAATGACGGGTTGCCAAGCAACATAACAGGTGCATGCAGACACATCTACTGGATGTGATTAGAAGGGAAATGACAGATTCTTTATATTCAGTATGATTTATGCCAAACGTGAGGAATGCAGTTAAAATGTCATCTGCTCACTTTTAATGACCGTCTGTGTAGCTCACTGCTTAGACAGCACAAACATTGTAACAAAGAACAACTGTTACCTAACTTGAGGTGAAGAGAACTAGGTGTGTAATCTCATCTGAAGCCAAGGCAAATGTTTTTATTATACAAATTCAGCCCGGAAGACTTCTAACAGTAATACGTTCTCATTTTAACTAAACTGTGTCACCTTCTGTTTTCACCTTACTGCCAATGCCAGTCAATAGCCCTGTTCTGGAGCCTCGTTATTACCTGGCGCTAACATGTCTTCTGATATTTTTTTACACTAATCGGTCTTCTCATTCTAGTATGCAGTACATTGGGAAAGTGTTCAGACCCCTTCCCTTTTTCCACATTGTGTTACGTTACAGACTTATTCTAAAATGGATTAAATAAATAAAAAATCCTGATCAATCTACACACAATACCCAATAATGACAAAGCAAAAATAGTTTTTTTTTTTTTTTTATGTTGGCAAATGTATTACAAATAAAAAACAGAAGTATTCAGACCCTTTGCTATGAGGCTCGAAATTGAGCTCAGGTGCATCCTGTTTCCATTGATCATCCTTGAGATATTTCTACAACTCGATTGGAGTCCACCTGTGGTAAATTAAATTGATTGGACATGATTTGGTGTCATTATTGGGTATTGTGTGTAGATTGATCAGGATTTTTTATTTATTTAATCCATTTTAGAATAAGTCTGTAACGTAACACAATGTGGAAAAAGGGAAGGGGTCTGAACATAAGGTCCCACAGTTGACAGTGCATGTCATAGCAAAAACCAAGCCATGAGGTCGAAGGAATTGTCCATAGAGTTCCGAGACAGTATTTTGTCGAGGCACAGATCTGGGGAAGGGTACCAAACAATGTCTGCAGCATTGAATGTCCCCAAGAACAGAGTGGCCTTCATCTTAAATGGAAGACGTTTGGAACCACCAAGACTCTTCCTAGAGCTGTCTGGGGAGAAGAGCCTTGGTCAGGGAGGTGACCAAGAACCCGATGGTCACTCTGATAGAGCTCCAGAGTTCCTCTGTGGAAATGGGAGAACCTTCCAGAAGGACAACCATCTCTGCAGCATTCCACCAACCAGGCCTTTATGGTAGAGTGGCCAGATGGAAGCCATTCCTCAGTAAAATGCAAATGACAACCCGCTTGGAGTTTGCCAAAAGGCACCTAAAGGACTCTCAGACCATGAGAAACAAGATTCTCTGGTCGATTGAAACCAAGATTGAACTCTTTGGCCTGAATGCCAAGCGTCACATCTGGAGGAAACCTGGCAACATCCCTACGGTGAAGCATGGTGGTGGCAGCATCATGCTGTGATGATTCCTTTCAGTGGCAGGGACTGGGAGACTAGTCAGGATCTAGGAAAAGATGAATGGAGCAAAGAGACCATTGATGAAAACCTGCTCCAGAGCGCTCAGGACCTCAGACTGGGGCGAAGGTTCACCTTCCAACAGGACAACGACCCTAAGCACACAGCCAAGACAACGCAGGAGTGGCTTCGAGACAAGTCTCTGAATGTCCTTGAGTGACCCAGCCAGAGCCCGGACTTGAACCCGATCTAACATCTCTGGAGAGACCTGAAAATAGCTGTGCAGCAACGCTCCCCATCCAACCTGACAGAACTTGAGAGGATCTGCAGAGAAGAATGGGAGAAACACCCCAAATACAGGTGTGCCAAGCTTGTATCTTAATACCCAAGAAGAATTGAGGCTGTAATCGCTGCCAAAGGTACTTCAACAAAGTACTGAGTAAAGGGTCTGAATACTTATGTAAATGTAATATTTCATTTTTACATTTTAGTCATTTAGCAGACGCTCTTATCCAGAGCAACTTACAGGAGCAATTAGGGTTAAGTGCCTTGCTTAAGGGCACATCGACAGATTTTTCACCTAGTCGGCTCGGGGATTAGAACCAGCGACCTTTCGGTTACTGGCACAACGCTCTTACCCACTAAGCTACCTGCCTCCCCAACCTGCCGTTGTTTATTTTTAATACATTTGCAAACATTTTTGAAAACCTGTTTTTGCTTTGTCATTATGGGGTATTCTGTGTAGATTGTGTAAAAAAACGATTTAATCAATTTTGGAATATGGCTGTAACGTAACAAAACGTGAAAAAAGTCAAGTGGTCTGAATACTTTCCAAATGCACTGTATGTTCCCCAGTCCAAATTATTTATGGTTCACTTCACCTCTTCTGAGGTAGTCGGCCTTGATCTGATTCTCTGCAGTCAATTACCAAAAGCGCCCTCTTTGGCCTCATGGGTGGAATGTTATTAATATTTTTCATAATTAATAATACATAACAATTACGACGAAAGTCCGATGTTTCTATGTCAGACAGTTTTGTTATATTTCAGTATTTTGTGATTTATATAAAGTACAATATTGGGATGCAAACTCAAAATGTAATACATTTCTACTCTATATCTGACATGGTACAGTACCATGTGTGTGAGGTGTATACTTTTGTTTCAAAGTAGATTTGTTTAAGACTACCAATAATCATTTAGCCCACTGCAGTAAAAGGTTCACTTTAAACTGAGATTTATTTTCCCTTACAGAATAAAAACGATATGATCTAGGATCATAGGAAAAAGTCATAACTTTTCCCACCCTTGTCAGAGTTCAGAGTAGAGATATGATGCATCTCGTCAACACTGGAAGAACAAACAGCATGAATTAACAAGAAAGCCTATGTTGTGAAGCTGCTTTGTCTGAACCCTGTTCGCTTCTGCACTGATGAGCATGCTAATTTGATTAGGCTATACATAAAAACAGGAGAACGTGTATAACATTATAATATTCTTTTAATTTTTTTGCTGTTGTTTTTCTGAGTGTCAAATCATATAAATAAACACGCAGACACTCCACATCAGGCTCTTTCGAATGGCAGTGTTGAAGCCACGAGCTAACATTACCTCCCGAGTGGTGCAGTGGTCTAAGGCACTGCATCACAGTGCTAGCTGTGCCGCTAGAGATCCTGGTTCGAATCCAGGCTCTGTTGTAGCCGGCGGCGACCGGGAGACCCATGGGGTGGCGCACAATTTGTCCAGGTTAGGGGAGGGAATGGCCGGCAGGGATGTAGCTCAGTTGGTAGAGCATGGTGTTTGCAACGCCAGGGTTGTGGGTTCGATTCCCACGGGGAATAAAAAAAGAAGTAATGTATGCACTCACTAACTGTAAGTCGCTCCGGATAACATTTACATTTTAGTCATTTAGCAGACGCTCTTATCCAGAGTGACTTACAGTTAGTGAGTGCATACATTACTTATTTTTTATGCATAACCCATGAGTGAGGCCCACTGAAGGACACTTTGTCACCTTCAAGAACTCGTTAGCACCATCTCATTAGGTAAGATTAGCATCTCTGAATGTTCTGCACACAAACTAATTATATGCAAACCTAGAGGACTTTCGAACATTGCATATGTTAAATCCACAAAGCTTTCAGGCCATTGCTATCTACCTCGCTTGTATTGTTCAGTACTGCATCAGATATGGGCCAGAAAGTCTATGGGCCAGAAACTCTGCCAGTCCCATGTGATAATGCTGACTGGAAGAGGAAGAGGAGGAGGAGACTTTTAATCTTTTTTTTCTATTCTTTCAAAACTCAAGCAAAATGGAGCTCTAATATGTCATTGTTCACGTCAGCTAGCCATCCGTACGTCAGTACACGCTGTCAGCTAGCCATCCGTACGTCAGTACACGCTGTCAGCTAGCCATCCGTACGTCAGTACACGCTGTCAGCTAGCCATCCGTACGTCAGTACACGCTGTCAGCTAGCCATCCGTACGTCAGTACACGCTGTCAGCTAGCCATCCGTACGTCAGTACACGCTGTCAGCTAGCCATCCGTACGTCAGTACACGCTGTCAGCTAGCCATCCGTACGTCAGTACACGCTGTCAGCTAGCCATCCGTACGTCAGTACACGCTGTCAGCTAGCCATCCGTACGTCAGTACACGCTGTCAGCTAGCCATCCGTACGTCAGTACACGCTGTCAGCTAGCCATCCGTACGTCAGTACACGCTGTCAGCTAGCCATCCGTACGTCAGTACACGCTGTCAGCTAGCCATCCCTACTGCCGTCACTACCAGCTGGTCATGTCAGTAACTTATGAATTAATAAAACAGGAAAAATCCTTTATAAATAAATCAAGAGAATGAATTAGACTAGGGAAAAACAACTGTTAACGTTATCACCCTATGTCAAAGGTACAGTACATTTGGAAAGTATTCAGACCACTTCACTTTTTTCCATATTTTGTTACGTTACAGCCTTATTCTGAAATTGATTAAAATTTGGGGGTTTTCCTCATGAGTCTACACACAATACCCCATAATGACAAAGCAAAAAACAGGTTTTTAGACATTTTTGCAAATTGAAATATCACATTTACATAAGTATTCAGACCCTTTACTCAGTACTTTATTGAAGCACCTTTGGCAGCGATTACAGCCTCGAGTCTTCTTGGGTATGACGCTACAAACTTGGCACACCTGTATTTGGGGAGTTTCTCCCATTCTTCTCTGCAGATCCTCTCAAGCTCTGTCAGGTTGGATTGGGAGCGTCGCTGCACAACTATTTTCATTATCACCCTATGGCAAACGTAACTCAGTGGTAATTAGGGTTGAATACTGTATGATATAGACTACTGCACATTACGCACGACAGAAAAAAATGCCAGATTTAGACATCAGATATAATTGAACAGTTCCATTTCACACCATTCTGTTCATATAAATAATGTATTATAATTTACCAGTTTCTCGCAGTTATTTATGCCGCGAAAAGGGAGAGGTTTTGGGCGGTAAATCCTGGTAATTCTCGGTAACTGGGTTCCCGCCATTCAACCCCAGTGGTAATGGTGAGGTGCAAACAGCACAATGTGGCGTCATCATAAACCATGTTTTAGCAACCATTACAACCAATCAAACGGAGCCCAGGAAGACTAGCTGTCATCATGGGCATCAGCTATTGTGACCCAAATAAAGATGAAAGAACAATTGTTCTGGTTTGATGTTCTTTACTGTAATATGCTGCATCATCGTGTTGAGTGAAGAAGGAGCAGAATTGAGTCCCTGTAGGCTGACTGACATGGACACTGCAGCTGGTCTTTTGTTTGAAACTGAGGATGAGTTCACTCGCTGGAGGGTTTAGATGAAATTTTGAGTAATTCTTCTAAGATCTGCTTCTGGTGTCAAATAACCCCCGGACTGTGCAAGCTCATGTCCCTTTCATCATGTTGGATTATTTAAGATACTTTTTGAAGGGGTAGGGTTTCAGACATTTTTCAGAAGATCGGCAGGGACTCTTCTGTCCCAGCTTCAGGGGGAAGCTGGTTCCACCACTGGGGTGTCAGGACAGAGAAGAGCTTGGACTGGGCTGAGCGGGAGCTGCCCTCCCGTAGAGGTGGGAGGGGCAATAGACCAGAGGTGGCAGAGTGGAGTACTCAGGTTGGGGTGTAGGGTAGCTTGAAGGTAGGAAGGGGCAGTTCCTCTTGCTGCTCCGTAGGAAAGTACCATGGTCTTGTGGTGGATGCGAATTTCGACTGGAAGCCAGTGGAGTGTGCGGAGGAGCAGGGTGACATGGGAGAACTTGGATAAGTTGCAGGGGTTTGACGGCACAAGCAGGGGAGCCCAGCCAACAGAGAGTTGCAGTAGTCTAGATGGCAGATGACAAGTGCTTGGATTAGGACCTGCATCATTTCCTGTGTGAGGTAAAGTCGTAGTCTACGGATGTTGTAGAGTATGAACCTGCAGGGTGTTGTCCAGGGTCACGCCAAGGTTCTTTGCATTCTGGGAGGGGGACACCGTGGAATTGTCAACCGTGACGAAAATATCTTGGAGCGGGCAGGCCTTCCCCATCCAAGCTGAGTTATCTGCCAGGACCGCAGCGATGTGTGCAGAAATGTAGTTGAGTGTCATCTGCATAGCAATGATAGGAGAGACCATGTGAGGATTTGACAGAGCGAGTGTTGGTGTATAGAGAGAAGAGGAGAGGGCCTAGAACAGAGCCCTGGGGGACACCAGTAGTGAGAGTACGTGGTGCAGACACAGATCCTCTCCACGTAGGTAGGAGAGGCCTGCCAGGTACGATGCAACCCAAGAGTGTGCAGAGCCTGACACACTCAGTCCAGAGATCTCTTCACAGTCCCCAACTCCAGAACAGATGGAGCACAGTATTACATAGAGCCATGGCTACATGGAACTCTATTCCACATCAAGTAACTCATGCAAGCAGTACAATTTGATTTAAAAACAGATAGAAATACACCTTATGGAACAGAGACACAAACACAGGCACGTCCATCCAGGACCTCTATACCAGGCGGTGTCAGAGGAAGGCCCTAAAAATTGTCAAAACTCCAGCCACCCTAGTCATAGACTGTTCTCTCAAATCAAATCAAATCAAATTTTATTGGCCACATGCGCCGAATACAACAGGTGCAGACATTACAGTGAAATGCTTACTTACAGCCCTTAACCAACAGTGCATTTATTTTTAATAGAAAAGTAAAATAAAACAACAACAAAAAAGTGTTGAGAAAAAAAGAGCAGAAGTAAAATAAAATAACAGTAATGAGGCTATATATACAGGGGGGTACCGGTGCAGAGTCAATGTGCGGGGGCACCGGCTAGTTGAGGTAGTTGAAGTAATATGTACATGTGGGTAGAGTTAAAGTGACTATGCATAGATAATTAACAGAGTAGCAGCAGCGTAAAAATATGGGGTGGGGGGGCAGTGCAAATAGTCCGGCACGGCAAGCGGTACCGGAGAGCCATGTCTAGGTCCAAGATGCTTCTAAACAGTTTCTACCCCCAAGCCATAAGACTCCTGAACAGCTAATCATGGCTACCCGGACTATTTGCATTGTCTCTGTACCAGTACCCCCGTATATAGCCTCCCTACTGTTATTTTATTTTACGGCTGCTCTTTAATTATTTTTTATTTATATTTTTTACTGATCAATTTTTTACTTAACACTTATTTTTCTTAAAACTGCATTGTTGGTTAAGGGCTTGTAAGTAAGCATTTCACTGTACCTGTTGTATTCGGCAAATAAATAATTTTATGTGGCCAATAACATTTGATTTGATTTGATTTGATGCATGCACACGATAACATACGCACTATACACAAACGTACACATGGATTTTGTGTTGTAGATATGTGGTAGTAGAGTAGTGGCCTGAGGGAACACACTTAATGTGTTGTGAAATCTGTTTTGAATGGATTGTAATGTTTTTTAAATAATATAACTGTCTAAATTTTGCTGGACCCCAGGAAGAGTAGCTGCTGCCTTGGCAGGAATTAATGGGGATCCCTAATGAAATACAAACTTCAAACTACAAAATACAAACTACAAACTACAAAATACAAACTACAAAATACAAACTACAAAATACAAACTACAAACTAGAAAATACAAACTACAAATTAAAAACTACAAACAACAAACTACAAACTACAAACTACAAACTACAAACAACAGCAACAAGCCATATCCTTATATGATACCGCCAGGTTTCCAATAACAGTGTTAATTAAACACAGAGAAGGAATAAGGTATAAATGCTATAAATAATAAACTCTGACAAGTATCTGCAGGCATGTGCTCAGCTACAACCTTTCTCCACTCAGCTCTGTGGTGTGTGCGGAGAGATTTTGACAAATTAAAAATAGTGAACACAGATCAAATAAATGCATAATTATGCCATTGTTCTTTCAACTCAATATCGCTTCAGAGGGTGGGATGAAAAATCCTGACACAAAACCCCTGGCTTTTGGCCATTTCTGTCAGAGCAGTAGGATATTAAAACTGCATTGCAGTGAAAAAATCTGCTCAAATAAATGCTAACGATGTTGTCTGTTTTGGCTGGCAGAGAGATCAATTTTTTGCCCCTCTACCCCTCTCTCTCTCTCTCTCTCTCTCTCTCTCTCTCTCTCTCTCTCTCTCTCTCTCTCTCTCTCTCTCTCTCTCTCTCTCTCTCTCTCTCTCTCTCTCTCTCTCTCTCTCTCTCTCTCTCTCTCTCTCTCTCTCTCTCTCTCTCTGTCTCTCTCTCTCTCTCTCTCTCTCTCTCTCTCTCTCTCTCTCTCTGTCTCTCTCTCTCTGTCTCTCTCTCTCTCTCTCTCTCTCTCTCTCTCTCTCTCTCTCTGTCTCTCTCTCTCTCTCTCTCTCTCACTCTCTCTCTGTCTCTCTCAGCACTCTTTTCATCTCATAAGTTTCCAAAGTTGTAAAGTTGTTTTTACCTTCCTTTCACACCACAGGCTGGAATGAAGTAAATGGAAGGGTATCGAACAAATCCAACACATGGTTTCCATGTGTTCGATACCACTCCATTGATTCCATTCCAGCCATTATTATGAGCCAGTGCTCACCTGTGGTGTGAAGGGAAGCTAAAACAACTTTAAAAACAACTTCAGCAGCCTGGGGTCTGGCAGATACATATCTAAGTTTCAGGCTGTTAAAAAGCCTTTAAATCAGAGATGATCAAGCAGATTAAATAATTATATGTATAATGTTGAAGTCGGAAGTTTACATACACCTTAGCCAAATACATTTAAACTCCTGACATTTAATCCTAGTAAAAAAATCCCTGTCGTAGGTCAGTTAGGATCACCACTTTATTTTAAGAATTGTGAAATGTCAGAATAATAGTAGAGAGAATGATTTATTTCAGCTTTTATTTATTTCATCACATTCCCAGTGGGTCAGAAGTTTACATACACTCAATTAGTATTTGGTAGCATTGCCTTTAAATTGTTTAACTTGGGTCAAAAGTTTCGGGTAGCCTTCCACAAGCTTCCCACAATAAGTTGGGTGAATTTTGGCCCATTCCTCCTGACAGAGCTGGTGTAACTGAGTCAGGTTTGTAGGCCTCCTTGCTCGCACACGCTTTTTCAGTTCCGCCCACAAATGTTCTATAGGATTGAGGTCAGGGCTTTGTGATGGCCACTCCAATACCTTGACTTTGTTGCCATTTTGCCACAACTTTGGAAGTATGCTTGGGGTCATTGTCCATTTGGAAGACCCATTTGCGACCAAGCTTTAACTTCCTGACTGATGTCTTGAGATGTTGCTTCAATATATCCACATATTTTTCCTTCCTCATGATGAAATTAGCCCACCCAACTACCTCATCCCCATATTGTTATTTATTTTGCTAATTTGCACCCCAGTATCTCTATTTGCACATCATCTTTTGCACATCTATCATTCCAGTGTTAATTATGAAATTGTAACTTTTTGCACTATGGCCTATTTATTTATTGCCTTACCTCCATAACTTACTACATTCGCACACCCTGTATATATATTTTCTGTTGTATTTTTGACTTTATGTTTTGTTTTACCCCATATGTAACTCTGTGTTGTTGTTTTTATCGCACTGCTTTGCTTTATCTTGGCCAGGTCGCAGTTGTAAATGAGAACTTGTTCTCAACTGGCTTACCTGGTTAAATAAAGGTGAAATAAAATAAATAAAATAAAAAATGCCATCTATTTTGTAGTATGGATGTGGGTACGCAGACCAACGACCAACTGCAGCCCGTCATGATGAGTTCAGACTTTTGGTGGCCCCCCACCCCTATCAAAGTTACCCATCCCTGCCGTAAGCCATTAAACCACTGGGACCGTTTGGCTCTCCGGATCACTTGATACTTGCATACATTGCTCTAGTTTTTCCCAAGCACAGGTGGGTCTTTGCCTGAGTGGAGACATCTCCCACTGTGCAGCTCCTCCCACCTGTCTGCTCTCCTCTCCGCGGCTCTCCCAGAAACCAACTGGGTGGGCTTAATGTCAGCTGACTAGCGTGTGACACTGCCTCCACAGATGCTGCCTTCTGTTAACCCAAGGCTACAGAAAGGACCCTGAAATAGACCAGGCTTCACGGTTTTATGTCCTTGGGGATTTAGTTCTGGACATTGTTTACTTGCTCACCTGCTCTAAAGTTTTACACACGTCTCCATTAAGCTTGTCTAGAAATTAAGGACGATAAAGCTGTGAGAGATTTTTTTATTGTGACTTGTTATTGTGTTCAGGAAGGGTGCCAGAATCAATGCGTTTGCAGCGGGTGTTTATAATAAATAGGCCAACCTGCAGAGACTGACCATGTGTTACATGTATGGGCCTCATTTAGCACAACGACCTAACACAAGTGGGCTCCAATGACTTGCTCTGCCTCCGAAATAGCTCACTATGAATAAAGTCTTCATTGTCAGGAGATGCTGTGCAGCAGGCAGCTTGAAGCTACAACATCCTAATGTCTTGAAGCTACATCATCCTAATGTCTTGAAGCTACAACATTCTAATGTCTTGAATCTACATCATCCTAATGTCTTGAAGCTACATCATCCTAATGTCTTGAAGCTACATCATCCTAATGTCTTGAAGCTACAACATCCTAATGTCTTGAAGCTACAACATCCTAATGTCTTGAAGCTACAACATTCTAATGTCTTGAAGCTACAACATTCTAATGTCTTGAAGCTACAACATCCTAATGTCTTGAAGCTACAACATCCTAATGTCTTGAAGCTACATCATCCTAATGTCTTGAAGCTAAATCATCCTAATGTCTTGAAGATACAACATTATAATGTCTTGAAGCTACAACATTCTAATGTCTTGAAGCTACAACATCCTAATGTCTTGAAGCTACAACATTCTAATGTCTTGAAGATACAACATCCTAATGTCTTGAAGCTACATCATCCTAATGTCTTGAAGATACATCATCCTAATGTCTTGAAGATACAACATTCTAATGTCTTGAAGCTACAACATTCTAATGTCTTGAAGCTACAACATCCTAATGTCTTGAAGCTACAACATTCTAATGTCTTGAAGCTACAACATTCTAATGTCTTGAAGATACAACATCCTAATGTCTTGAAGCTACATCATCCTAATGTCTTGAAGCTACATCATCCTAATGTCTTGAAGCTACATCATCCTAATGTCTTGAAGATACAACATCCTAATGTCTTGAAGATACAACATCCTAATGTCTTGAAGCTACAACATTCTAATGTCTTGAAGCTACAACATCCTAATGTCTTGAAGCTACAACATCCTAATGTCTTGAAGATACAACATTTTGTATTTTATTTTATTAGGATCCCCATTAGCCGATGCCAATGACGACAGCTAGTCTTACTGGGATCCGACACATAACGAAAAATACATTCCAGACAAAAGACGTCTTGAAGCTATAACATCCCAATGTCTACTAATAATGGCGATTGATTCACAACTTGTAGCTATATGGAGGGTAACCAAGTGCCTGGATAATTACTCACCCAGGCAAGATGTGTCATTACTTAATCTACAGACAGATGGATGAGAGGAAGTCGCCACCATCTGAGATAATGTTGTCATTGGCTCTATTAAAAACATGGGATATGTCTGCCATGTCTGTTAGTTCCCTCTGTCTATTCCACTTGTTAAATATAGACTTGTAGCTCTGTTCATGATTTCTGGTTCTGTCTCAAACTAGGCAGGTTCATATAAAGGCTCCTTTTTTGCTCCTGTTCAGGGAGGTTTGTTGATGAAAATGTGTCATCCTGTCAGCACACAACTCCCTTCTTCCTCTTTACCCTCTGTGTTTGACTGGCTGTCAGGCGGTCGGTGATGAAAGATTTAAAGAAGCACTTAGGGGGTTTAAAATGCTCTTTGTCATGGAAATGTCAAGTACAAAGTTGATTCTCAGTGGGAGTTGAAAGTAATCTGGGAGTCCAGAACGTATCCACCCATGTCCTCTTTCCCTACATGTTGCCTATTCAGAGAACATTACATTCCTCCCCTAACGTGGTGCATGGCTTGTTTGGTTAAATCATGCGTAAAGTCCTGCAGGTGTGGCACTTAGCTGGTGGGGTGGAGAAATGCTTGCGCCAATGTTTCTGAAACCCAATTTCTTTACATTCCACCTGGAGGGATAATGCACCTGCATCACGTTTTCTCAGGCAATACAAATCCTCAGTGGTGTCCAATCCTCAGTGGTGTCCTATCCTCAGTGGTGTCCTATCCTCAGTGGAGTTTAATCCTCATTGGAGTCCAATCCTCAGTGGTGTCCTATCCTCAGTGGTGTCCAATCTTCAGTGGAGTCTAATCCTCAGTGGTGTCCTATCCTCAGTGGTGTCTAATCTACAGTGGAATCTAATCCTCATTGGAGTCCAATCCTCAGTGGTGTCAAATCCTCAGTGGAGTCCAATCCTCAGTGGAGTCTAATCCTCAGTGGTGTCCAATCCTCAGTGGTGTCCAATCCTCAGTGGAGTCTAATCCTCAGTGGTGTCCAATCCTCAGTGGTGTCCAATCCTCAGTGGAGTCTAATCCTCAGTGGTGTCTAATCCTCAGTGGTGTCCTATACTCAGTGGAGTCTTAGCCAACAGGAAGTTCATGCTCCAGGGACCACAGCAGAACGAAATGATGTAAGAGTTGAAGGAATACCTTCCCTTCTACCCCTCTATACAAATTACAACATTTATTCTTGACAGTTGTCCAGCCACTGCACAGTGGGCTGCATGAGATATAATGATGGCTGGATTATTACTGCATGCACCACACCTGTACTGACTTATAATTCAAATGGACGTCACGTTTCAGTGTATAAACTGTATATATAGCAGCCTGACAGGTGGTGAAAAATGTCCCTAGCTGGGAGAGGAATGGAGATTGCCAAAGACAGTAAGCTGACAAGAAACGGTGCTGTGGAGGAGCTTTAATATTAGTACTGCAAAGAAGAGAGATGGTCTGCATTAGTCTTGAAGTACTGCAAAGAAGAGAGGGGGTCTGCATTAGTCCTGAAATCACATACCACACACCAATTAGGTGCACGTGCACACACACATGCACACACACATGCACACAGCGACGCTGCTAATGACATCCAGTTTAGCCAGTAAATGAAGGAAGGTTTTTCAATGAAAAGTAATAATGAGTTATGTTTATGTTTTATTTTTTATTTTTTTCTTAACTATTAAAAACAAAAATCACAACTGTCTATTGTTACATGATGTCAATTTGGAACTACAATGACCCCATCTATGGGTACATTTTGGCAAAAGTGTAGTTTGTTGGAGAAATGTTGAGCCTGTAAATATTTTGGCAACACAACCCACAGAAAAATTGGTAACCATAGCAACGACCATCAAAGACGAGACCTACAGCTGAGCGGGGCCTTAATGTATACCATCCTGAGAGATAAGGTTTCATTAAACCTAAACCCTCTCATGTCACGACACTGTGCCTCACTGCACCTACCTACAGAAAGTCACTGCTAAAACCCGGAAACTAATAGGAACGTGTATTCGTTGTAACTAATTGAGGTGCTCATCAAAAAAAATCCTGATATATTTCACCTCTCTAGGAGGCACATGCTGCAGCTCGAGTTACTATTCCTTATAACACGAGAAGGCTTACGTCAGTAGAGGAATGATAGCTAGATGTAGTTCTTTACAAAACAAGCATCCAAAAATATTTCTTAATTTAATTTATCTACTTAGTTTCTTCCATTTTAATCTAAATACTTCTTGTTATATGGTCCTATGGGGGGATTGCCTAAGAAGCAGGGGATTAGAAAAAGGAAACAAAAAAATGTCCAAATTAATCGTATTAACATTACGTAATACTGTTCATAGAAAATCTCCTCATATAAAACCCAATTAGCCCACATGGTAAATAGTAGTAATCAACTGAAAATGAGATGACTGCCGTAGATGACTGCCAAAACACCTAACCTCACTTTACATTCACACATATGGTGGATGGCAGTTCATTCCCGTGCAATTGCACACAATTTCCACCTGCCGCAAGGCATATGGTTTATTTTCTCTCGTGAATCTAACCACATCTGTGTCCATTAGCTTGTAAAAAATTACTTACTTTGTCAACTTACAGCAATAGTTGAAAGCATTAGGGAAAATTGCTCCCAATTAGCCAGTGAAGGCAGAGAGAACGTGTCTAAAAAAGAGAAAGGGTTAGAAGCCAAAGGCAAGAGGATAGCACAATTACGGAAGAGGATAGCACAATTACGGAAATGCTTTGTCAGTTTCCCAAAAGTTAGACTCGGGCATATCTTACGAATTATGATGAGCTGGTGTCACAAGCTGCCAAGGGTTCTAAACACTTGGCTATAGACACCCACCCGCACGCCCACACACACACACACACACACACACACGCACGCACACACACACACATCTGCACACACTCATGTATAACGCTAGGAAAATGTGACAGTGACATTTTGTGCCACTTGCTTTTCCTCATGTGGCTAAATGGGGGAGGTGGAGAGGGGGAGGGGGAGAGAGGGAGAGGGGGAGAGGGAGAGGGGGAGAGAGGGAGAGGGGGAGAGGGAGAGGGGGAGGGGAGGGGGAGAGGGAGGGAGAGAGGGAGAGAGGGAGAGGGGGAAAGGGAGGGGGAGGGGGAGGGGGAGGGGGAGGGGGAGAGGGAGAGAGAGAGAGAGAGGGGGAGGGGGAGAGGGAGAGAGAGGGAGAGGGGGAGAGGGAGAGAGCGGGAGAGGGGGAGAGGGAGAGGGAGAGGGGGTGTACAGTAGAACTGACAGACAGGTGGAAAAGTAGTATAAGAATAAATCATCACAGAAAAACCACACGACTTCACATCTGGAAAACCACACGACTTCACGTGTTTTTCTTTTTAACCCTTTAGCAGACGCTCTTATCCAGAGCGACTTACAGTTAGTGAGTGCATACATTTTTCACAGTGGCCCCCCCGTGGGAAACGAACCCACAACCCTGGCGTTGCAAGCGCCATGCTCTACCAACTGAGCTACACGGGGGGCCACACACTTCACATGTGATCACGTTTTCGCATGTGTAGTTTCATGTTATCACATGTTGCGTTACATGTTGTCACATGTTATCACAATAACTTCACATAAGATGTGTTTTTGGAACACTGCACATGTGATCACGTGAAATTCAAATCAATTCAAATCAAATCACATTTTATTTGTCACATACACGTGTTTAGCAGATGTTATTGCAGGTGTAGCGAAATGCTTGTGGTTCTAATAATAATAATATAATATGCCATTTAGCAGACGCTTTTATCCAAAGCGACTTATGTGTGCATACATTTTTACGTATGGGTGGTCCCGGGGATCGAACCCACTACCCTGGCGTTACAAGCGCCATGCTCTACCAATTGAGCTACAGAGGACCACCATCTAGTTCCGACAGTGCAGTAATATCTAACAAGTAATATCTAACAATTTCACAACATATACCCAATACACACAAATCTAGTAAGGAATGGAATTTAACAATATATACATATATGGACAAGCAATGACAGAGCGGCATGGACTAAGATACAGTAGAATATTATACAATAGAATACAGTATATACATATGAGATGAGTAGTGCAAGATATGTAAACATTATTAAAGTGACTAGTGTAGCATTTCTTAAAGTGGCCAGTGATTTCAATAGGCAGCAACAGCCTCTAATGTGCTAGTGATGGCTATTTAACAGTCTGATGGCTTTGAGATAGAAGCAGTTTTTCAGTCTCTCTGTCCCAGCTTTGATGCACCTGTACTGACCTCGCCTTCTGGATGATAGCGGGGTGAACAGGCAGTGGCTCGGGTGGTTGAAGTCCTTGATTATCTTTTTGGCCTTCCTGTGACATCGGGTGCTGTAGGTGTCTTGGAGGGCGGGTAGTTTGCCCCCGGTAATGCGTTCGGCAGACCGCACCACCCTCTGGAGAGCCCTGCGGTTGCGGGCGGTGCAGTTGCCGTACCAGGCGGTGATACAGCCAGACAGGATGCTCTCAATAGTGCATCTGTAAAAGTTTGTGATGGTTTTAGGTGCCAAGCTAAATTTATTCAGCCTCCTGAGGTTGAAGAGGCTCTGTTGCGCCTTCTTCACCACACTGTCTGTGTGGGTGGACCATTTCAGTTTGTCAGTGATGTGTACGCCAAGAAACTTGAAGCTTTTCACCTTCTCCACTGCGGTCCTGTCGATGTGGATAGGGGAGTACACCCTCTGCTGTTTCCAGAAGTCCACGAGAATTCATGTGGTTTTTCCGAAAGAGACTACAGTGGGACGTCCATCCCATTTAATCACCCAAGACTAATTGATACTTTTATTGTGACTATGAAATAGCTAATTAGGAACTAATTATGTCTGTAATTGAGGGCACAAACCAGTTCACGTTCCCTCTCAGTCGTAATACATGGAACTTATATCCTGATTGAGACACGCATTCAAACCAGGCCAAGATGATCTGGTCCCTTGCACTGAAGGTTTCCCTTTTATCTGTGCTACCTTGGACGGCATTACTGTATGACTGGCATTAGTCATCACCATCATTTCACCACATGACAGGCAATAACTGCCTTATAACATTGGTAATACAGTGCATTTGGAAAGTATTCAGACCTCTTGACTTTTTGCAAATGTTGTTACGTTATATCCTTATTCTAAAATTGATTAAATAAAAATGTTTCCTCATCAATCTACACACAATACCCATAATGACAAAGTAAAAACAAGTTTTTATATATTTTTAGCAAAAAACAAACAAAAAAACAACTGAAATACCTTATTTACATAAGTATTCAGACCCTTTGCTATGAGACTCGAAATTGAGCTCAGGTGCATCCTGTTTCCATTGATCATCCTTGAGATGTTTCTACAGCTTGATTGGAGTCCACCTGTGGTAAATTCAATTGATTGGACATGATTTGGAAAGGCACACACGTGTCTATACAAGGTCCCGTGTTGCTCAGTTGGTACAGCATGGCGCTTGCAATGCCAGGGTTGTGGGCTCAATTCCCACGGGGGACCAGTATGAAAATCTATGCACTCACTAACTGTAAGTCGCTCTGGATAAGAGTGTCTGCTAAATGACTAATATGTAAACATTTCCCACAGTTGACAGTGCATGTCAGAACAAAAACCATGCCATGAGGTTGAAGGAATTGTCCGTAGAGCTCTGAGACAGGATTGTGTCGAGGCACATATCTGGGGAACGGTACCAAAAAATGTCTGCAGCATTGAAGGTCCCCAAGAACACAGTGGCCTCCATTATTTTTAAATGGAATAAGTTTGGAACCACCAAGACTCTTCCTAGAGCTGAGCAATCAGGGGAGAAGGGCCTTGGTCAGGGAGGTGACCAAGAACCCGATGGTCACTCTGACAGAGCTCCAGAGTTCCTCTGTGGAGATGGGAGAACCTTCCAGAAGGACAACCATCTCTGCAGCACTCCACCAATCAGGCCTTTATGGTAGAGTGGCCAGAAGGAAGCCACTCCTCAGTAGAAGGCACATGACAGCCCACTTGGAGTTTGCCAAAAGGCACCTAAAGGACTCTCAGACCATGAGAAAAAAGATTATCTGGTCTGATGAAACCAAGATTGAACTCTTTGGCCTGAATGCCAAGCGTCACGTCTGGAGGAAACCTGGCACTATCGCTACAGTGAAGCATGGTGGTGGCAGCATCATGCTGTGGGGATGTTTTTCAGCGGCAGGGACTGGGAGACTAGTCAGGAACGAGGGAAAGATTAACAGAGCAAAGTACAGAGAGATCCTTGATGAAAACCTGCTCTAGAGCGCTCAGGACCTCAGACTGGGGCAAAGGTTCACCTTCCAACAGGAAAATGACCCTAAGCACACAGCCAAGACAACGCAGGAGTGGCATCGGGACAAGTCTCTGAATGTCTTTGAGTGGCCCAGCCAGAGCCCAGACTTAAACCCGATCTAACATCTCTGGAGAGACCTGAAAATAGCTGTGCAGCGACGCCCCCCATCCAACCTGACAGAGCTTGAAAGGATCTGCAGAGAAGAATGGGAGAAACTCCCCAAATACAGGTCTGCCAAGCTTGTAGCGTCATACCCAAGAAGACTCGAGGCTGTAATCGCTGCCAATGGTGCTTCAACAAAGTACTGAGTAAAGGGTCTGAATACTTATGTAAATGTGATATTTCAGTTGTTTCGTTTTTTTCTTGCAAAAAAAATTAAAAACCTTTCTTTGCTTTGTCATTATGGGGTATTTTGTGTAGATTGATGAAGGGGAAAAAATTATTTAAACCATTTTAGAATAAGGCTGTAATGTAACAAAATGTGGAAAAGGTGAAGGGGTCTGAATACTTTCCGAATGCACTGTAAGTATGATGTTTTGCTGCACAGATCTCATTTAGATTCTGCATCAGGATCAGCTCCTCAAACTTAACTACATCGCATCACCTCTTGCAACCTGGATCTGTCTCTACCTGGATCTGTCTCTACCTGGATCTGTCTCTACCTGGATCTGTCTCTACCTGGATATGTCTCTACCTGGATCTGTCTCTACCTGGATCTATCTCTACCTGGATCTGTCTCAACCTGGATCTGTCTCTACCTGGATCTGTCTCTACCTGAATCTGTCTCTACGTTGGTTTGTAACACTCCTTGTAACACTCCGTTGTAACACTCCGTTGTAAAACTCTGTTGTAACACTCCGTTGTAACACTCCGTTGTAAAACTCCGTTGTAACACTCCGTTGTAACACTCCGTTGTAAAACTCTGTTGTAACACTCCGTTGTAACACTCCGTTGTAACACTCCGTTGTAAAACTCCGTTGTAACACTCCGTTGTAACACTCCGTTGTAACACTCCGTTGTAAAACTCCGTTGTAACACTCCGTTGTAACACTCCGTTGTAACACTCCGTTGTAAAACTCCGTGACCGAGAGTAATCCCATTGTTATCCTGCCTGTTTGGCAGACTTTCTCCCTTGGCCTTTCCTCCAGAGGCTAAATTAGCCTCTTTAGATAACTCATTAGAGAGGAGCCCTGCCCTTTGCCCACTCTTGGGGAGTCAGGGAGCACGCCAAATTACATCACAGGCTTTTAGACCAGTTTGTAATTAGATCTGTCCCTGCTAATTACAGCTGATCATCGCTATGGCAACACGTAGCAGGGTAGAGGGATAAGTATCCAGTGCAGGGTGAGTTAGAGGTGGGGCAGTCTGACAGCCTGCAGCGTTATAGTCTACAACAGGCTGATGCCTTCCTTTCATGAAGGGTGTTATGTTAGGGTGGATAACATGTCATGTTATGTTAGGGTGGATAACATGTCATGTTATGTTAGGGTGGATAACATGTCATGTTATGTTAGGGTGGATAACATGTCATGTTATGTTAGGGTGGATAACATGTCATGTTATGTTAGGGTGGATAACATGTTGTGTTATGTTAGGGTGGATAACATGTCATGTTATGTTAGGGTGGATAACATGTCATGTTATGTTAGGGTGGATAACATGTCATGTTATGTTAGGGTGGATAACATGTCATGTTATGTTAGGGTGGATAACATGTCATGTTATGTTAGGGTGGATAAAATGTCATGTTATGTTAGGGTGGATAACATGTCATGTTATGTTAGGGTGGATAACATGTCATGTTATGTTAGGGTGGATAATAATAATAATAATAATAATAATATGCCATTTAGCAGACGCTTTTATCCAAAGCGACTTACAGTCATGCGTGCATAAATTTTTTTGTGTATGGGTGGTCCCGGGGCTCGAACCCACTACCTTGGCGTTACAAGCGCCGTGCTCTACCAGCTGAGCTACAGAGGACCACAGAAGAAGAAGAAGAAGAAGAAGAAGAAGAGGATAACATGTCATGTTATGTTAGGGTGGATAACATGTCATGTTATGTTAGGGTGGATAACATGTTATGTTAGGGTGGATAACATGTCATGTTATGTTAGGGTGGATAACATGTCATGTTATGTTACGGTGGATAACATGTTATGTTAGGGTGGATAATATGTCATGTTATGTTAGGGTGGATAACATGTTATGTTATGTTAGGGTGGATAACATGTTATGTTATGTTAGGGTGGATAACATTTCATGTTATGTTAGGGTGGATAACATGTTATGTTATGTTAGGGTGGATAACATGTTATGTTATGTTAGGGTGGATAACATGTTATGTTATGTTAGGGTGGATAACATGTTATGTTAGGGTGGATAACATGTTATTTTAGGGTGGATAACATGTCATGTTATGTTAGGGTGGATAACATGTTATGTTATGTTAGGGTGGATAACATGTTATTTTAGGGTGGATAACATGTCATGTTATGTTAGGGTGGATAACATGTTATGTTAGGGTGGATAACATGTCATGTTATGTTAAGGTGGATAACATGTCATGTTATGTTAGGGTGGATAACATGTTATGTTAGGGTGGATAACATGTCATGTTATGTTAGGGTGGATAACATGTCATGTTATGTTAGGGTGGATAACATGTTATGTTAGGGTGGATAACATGTCATGTTATGTTAGGGTGGATAACATGTCATGTTATGTTAGGGTGGATAACATGTTATGTTAGGGTGGATAACATGTCATGTTATGTTAGGGTGGATAACATGTTATGTTATGTTAGGGTGGATAACATGTTATGTTATGTTAGGGTGGATAACATGTCATGTTATGTTAGGGTGGATAACATGTTATGTTATGTTAGGGTGGATAACATGTTATGTTATGTTAGGGTGGATAACATGTTATGTTATGTTAGGGTGGATAACATGTTATGTTAGGGTGCATAACATGTTATGTTATGTTAGGGTGGATAACATGTCATGTTATGTTAGGGTGGATAACATGTCATGTTATGTTAGGGTGGATAACATGTTATGTTATGTTAGGGTGGATAACATGTCATGTTATGTTAGGGTGGATAACATGTTATGTTATGTTAGGGTGGATAACATGTCATGTTATGTTAGGGTGGATAACATGTTATGTTATGTTAGGGTGGATAACATGTCATGTTATGTTAGGGTGGATAACATGTCATGTTATGTTAGGGTGGATAACATGTTATGTTATGTTAGGGTGGATAACATGTCATGTTATGTTAGGGTGGATAACATGTTATGTTATGTTAGGGTGGATAACATGTTATGTTATGTTAGGGTGGATAACATGTTATGTTATGTTAGGGTGGATAACATGTCATGTTATGTTAGGGTGGATAACATGTTATGTTATGTTAGGGTGGATAACATGTGATGTGGAGAGAGGTCGTGTCGGGAGAGGTCGTGTTTTTCTCTAGCTGGAGGTAAGCAGGAGGTAAGCTTCTCATATGGTGTTGAGTAAAGCTTAACCATGTATTAGATCGTAGGTAGGTAGTTAGCTGTAGTTAGGTATTGTATTTATTATAGGTTAGTATTGTTGTTATTGTAGGTTTCCGTAGGTAATTGTAGGTTAGTATCGAAGCACGAGGCTAGCTAGCTAGCGGGTAGCTACTGGTAACGATTAGCAACGCTGGAGAGCTGTTTCCAATGTTAATGTAGTCCTAGCCAACGTTTAATTTTTTGCTTAACCATGTATTAGATCGTAGGTAGGTAGTTAGCCGTAGTTAGGTATTGTATTTATTATAGGTTAGTATTGTTGTTATTGTAGGTTTCCGTAGGCAATTGTAGGTTAGTATCGAAGCACGAGGCTAGCTAGCTAGCGGGTAGCTACTGGTAACGATTAGCAACGCTGGAGAGCTGTTTCCAATGTTAATGTAGTCCTAGCCAACGTTTAATTTTTTGCTGCGTTATGCGTTATGAAAGGAACTAGACACGGACTTGAATTATCTGTTTAGTGTGCTAACACACTCTTGGCAGTTTGTTGTAACCAAGTATTGATGCTAAATTGTGTGTTAATGGATGCTAGCTTGCAAGTTAGCTACGGCGTCATAGCTAGGCTTCGTGGGTTGTTGTGGGTAGTTACTGTGTCTTGGCAGTGTCCTCGGCCGTGCCGGCTGTAGCACGAAGCTAGCTAGCTAGCCGTTCTTCAAACAAAGTCAACACAGTGGCCATTGCTAGCTCCCCAACACGACCAGCTAGCTATACTGTAGTAGCTAACTACAATATACTTGTCCTAGCTAGCCAACGTCTAATCATTGCTGCGTCATGAAAGGAACTTGACACAGACACGAATGATCTGTTTAGTGTGTTATCACACTATTGGTGGTTTGTTGTGACCAAGTGTTGGTGCTAAACGGTGTGTTATTGTTATTGGATGCTAGCTTGCTAGTTGGCTATGGTGTCATAGTTGGCTAGCTGAATAAAGTGGGTTGAGTCTATTCCTTTAAACATTGAACCGCTGTGGTTCACAACAATTCTGATTTCTAAAGGCGGAAGTTGGGAGAGTTTTTGTTCGGGTGGTTCAGTGAAACAATTTTAGTTTCTGAGGTAGAAGTTTTTGGTGAGGAAGGCCCTGCTCTCTCCGCTCCCAGATGCTTAGCCCATTTCATTCCGATCTCCTCTGCATTTTTGTAGCCATTTGCTACAGCCTGTCAACTATGCCTCTGCCTATCCCTGTTCTCTCCTCTCTGCACAGGCTACACAAACGCACCACACCGCGTGGCTGCTGCCTCTCTAACCTGGTGGTCCCTGCACGCACCACCCACGTGGAGTTCCAGGTCGCAGGCAGCCTCTGGAACTGCCGTTCTGCTGCCAACAAAGCTGACTTCATCCCAGCCTATGCCAACCTCCAGTCCCTCGACTTCCTGGCGCTGACGGAAACATGGATCACCACTGAAAACACTGCTACTCCTACTGCTCTCTCCTCGTCTGACCATGTGTTCTCGCATACCCCGAGAGCATCTGGTCAGAGGGGTGGTGGTACAGGAATCCTCATCTCTCCCAAGTGGACATTCTCAATTTTTCCCCTAACCCATCTGTCTATCTCCTCATTTGAATTCCATGCTGTCACAGTCACTAGCCCATTTAAGCTTAATATCCTTGTCATCTATCGCCCTCCAGGTTCCCTTGGAGAGTTCATCAATGAGCTTGACGCCTTGATAAGTTCCTTCCCTGAGGATGGCTCACCCCTCACAGTTTTGGGGGATTTCAACCTCCCTATGTCCACATTTGACTCATTTCTCTCTGCCTCCTTCTTTCCACTCCTCTCCTCTTTTGACCTCACCCTCTCACCGTCCCCCCCTACTCACAAGGCAGGCAATACGCTTGACCTCATCTTCACTAGATGCTGCTCCTCTACTAATCTCACTGCAACTCCCCTCCATGTCTCCGACCACTACTTTGTTTCCTTTTCTCTCTCACTCTCCTCCCACACTACTCACTCTGCCCCTACACAGATGGTAATGCGCCGCCGCAACCTTCGCTCTCTCTCTCCCACTACTCTCTCCTCTTCCATCCTATCATCTCTTCCCTCTGCTCAATCCTTCTCCCTCCAATCTCCTGATTCTGCCTCCTCAACCCTCCTCTCCTCCCTTTCTGCATCCTTTGACTCTCTGTGTCCCCTATCCTCCCGGCCGGCTCGGTCCTCCCCTCCAGCTCCGTGGCTTGATGACTCATTGCGAGCTCACAGAACAGAGCTCCGGGCAGCGGAGCGGAAATGGAAGAAAACTAAACTCCCTGCCGACCTGGCATCTTTTCACTCCCTCCTCTCTACATTTTCTTCATCTGTTTCTGCTGCTAAGGCCACCTTCTACCACTCTAAATTCCAAGCATCTGCCTCTAACCCTAGGAAGCTCTTTGCCACATTTTCCTCCCTCCTGAATCCTCCCCCCCCCCCCCCCTCCTCTCTCTCTGTGGATGACTTCGTCAACCACTTTGAAAAGAAGGTTGACGACATCCGATCCTCGTTTGTTAAGTCTAATGACACTGCTGGTCCTGCTCACACTGCCCTACCCTATGCTTTGACTTCTTTCTCCCCTCTCTCTCCAGATAAAATCCTGCGACTTGTGACTGCAGGCCGCCCAACAACCTGCCCGCTTGACCCCATCCCCTCCTCCCTTCTCCAGACCATCTCCGGTGACCTTCTCCCCTACCTCACCTCGCTGATCAACTCATCCTTGACCGCTGGCCATGTCCCTTCCGTCTTCAAGAGAGCGAGAGTTGCTCCCCTTCTCAAAAAACCAACACTCGACCCCACTGATGTCAACAACTACAGACCAGTATCCCTTCTTTCTTTTCTTTCCAAAACTATTGAGCGTGCCGTCTTTAGCCAACTCTCTTGCTATCTCTCTCAGAATGACCTTCTTGATCCAAACCAATCAGGTTTCAGGACTGGTCATTCAACTGAGACTGCTCTTCTCTGTGTCACGGAGACTCTCCGCACTGCTAAAGCTAACTCTCTCTCCTCTGCTCTTGTCCTTCTAGACCTGTCTGCTGCCTTTGATACTGTGAACCATCAGATCCTCCTCTCCACCCTCTCCGAGCTGGGCATCTCCGGCGCGGCTCACTCCTGGATTGCGTCCTACCTGACCGGTCGCTCCTACCAAGTGGCGTGGCGGGAAGCTGTCTCCGCACCACGTGCTCTCACCACTGGTGTCCCCCAGGGCTCGGTTCTAGGCCCTCTCCTTTTCTCCCTATACACCAAGTCACTTGGCTCTGTCATATCCTCACATGGCCTTTCCTATCATTGCTACGCTGACGATACACAACTAATCTTCTCCTTTCCCCCTTCTGATAACCAGGTGGCGAATCGCATCTCTGCATGTCTGGCAGACATATCAGTATGGATGACGGATCACCACCTCAAGCTGAACCCTGGCAAGACGGAGCTGCTCTTCCTCCCGGGGAAGGACTGCCCGTTCCATGATCTCGCCATCACGGTTGACAACTCCGCTGTGTCCTCCTCCCAGAGTTCGAAGAGCCTAGGCGTGACCCTGGACAACACCCTGTCGTTCTCCGCCAACATCAAGGCGGTGACCCGCTCCTGCAGGTTCATGCTCTACAACATTCGGAGAGTGCGACCCTGCCTTACACAGGAAGCGGCGCAGGTCCTGGTCCAGGCACTTGTCATCTCCCGTCTGGACTACTGCAACTCGCTGTTGGCTGGCCTCCCTGCCTGTGCCATTAAACCCCTACAACTCATCCAGAATGCCGCAGCCCGTCTGGTGTTCAACCTTCCCAAGTTCTCTCACGTCACCCCCCTCCTCCGCACACTCCACTGGCTTCCAGTTGAAGCTCGCATCCGCTACAAGACCATGGTGCTTGCCTATGGAGCAGTGAGGGGAACGGCACCTCTGTACCTTCAGGCTCTGATCAGTCCCTACACCCAAACGAGGGCATTGCGTTCATCCACCTCTGGCCTGCTGGCTCCCCTTCCTCTGCGGAAGCATAGCTCCCGCTCAGCCCAGTCAAAACTGTTCGCTGCTCTGGCACCCCAATGGTGGAACAAGCTCCCTCACGACGCCAGGACAGCGGAGTCACTCACCACCTTCCGGAGACATTTGAAACCCCACCTCTTTAAGGAATACCTGGGATAGGATAAAGTATTCCTTCTACTTTATTTGAAACCCCCCCCCCCCAATTGTAAAGTGGTTATCCCACTGGCTATAGGGTGAACGCACCAATTTGTGAGTCGCTCTGGCTAAGAGCGTCTGCTAAATGACGTTAATGTGCCCTTGAGCAAGGCACTTAACCCTAATTGCTCCTGTAAGTCGCTCTGGATAAGAGCGTCTGCTAAATGACTAAAATGTAAATGTAAATGTAATGTTATGTTAGGGTGGATAAAATGTTATTTTAGGGTGGATAACATGTTATTTTAGGGTGGATAACATGTTATGTTAGGGTGGATAACATGTCATGTTATGTTAGGGTGGATAACAAGGCATCATGGAACCTCAGACACACTATAGTGCTGATGTACAGGAGGAGTGGAATTTAGCACATTAGTGAAGATGGTGTGTGTGTGTGTGTGTGTGTGTGTGTGTGAACAAAATAGAACTGTCTGATTTAGAACTTGTGGCCCTCAGGTGTTTAAAGTATAATCAAAAACTGGGAGGTGTCAATACATCACCGGTGACAGCACCTCCTCTGATCTACAGTCTCACACACAGACACACACAGTAACACACCCACAGTAATCACAGACGCTTGTTCAGGGTGATGCTTTACACAGGAACCTGTGAATGTAAGGTCATTTCATTTGACATGACTCACACAGGACTCTCCCAGGACATTGGTCTCTCATGGGTTAAATATGTGCTGATGTGACCGTTTTCTTCTGGGTTTTAGTTCTCTTTTGTTTGTTTTATTTTATTTTACATATCCACTTTAACCCATGAGAGACCAACATCCTGGAAGAGTCGCTGTTGTTTTCCATGTCCTGTATGACATTGACGTCCCTGTTGTTTTCCATGTCCTGTATGACGTTGATGTCCCTGTTGTTTTCCATGTCCTGTATAACATTGATGTCTACTTCTGTCCTGGGTTTACTGAGTTAATGTTCTAGGTAGAGATTATAGACATTACAGACATTACAGACATTACAGAGATTACAGACATTACAGAGATTACAGACATTATAGAGATGACAGACATTACAGAGATTACAGACATTACAGAGATTACAGACATTACAGATATTACAGACATTACAGAGATTACAGACATTACAGAGATTACAGACATTACAGATATTACAGACATTACAGAGATTACAGACATTACAGAGATTACAGACATTACAGAGATTACAGACATTACAGAGATTACAGACATTATAGAGATTACAGACATTATAGAGATGAAAAACATTACAGATATTACAGACATTACAGAGATTACAGACATTACAGATATTACAGACATTACAGAGATTACAGACATTACAGATATTACAGACATTACAGAGATTACAGACATTACAGATATTACAGATATTACAGACATTACAGATATTACAGACATTACAGAGATTACAGACATTACAGAGATTACAGACATTACAGAGATTACAGACATTACAGACATTACAGAGATTACAGACATTATAGAGATTACAGACATTACAGAGATTACAGACATTATAGAGATTACAGACATTACAGAGATTACAGACATTATAGAGATTACAGACATTACAGAAATTACAGACATTATAGAGATTACAGACATTACAGAGATTACAGAGATTACAGACATTACAGAGATACTTTCTATTTTACTGAGTGTACTTAGGAGCATTCATACTTCGTTTGCACATGAGAATCTAATGGAAGTAATTGCTGGCATCTTGTCTAAATAAATATATACATTTGCTGTACTGTTTTAAGAATCCTAGCCTTCCAGAATTCTGCAGGAGTAAGTGACATTAAAAGGATATGGCAATGAAGTCCTAAGGGAAAGGATGAAAACTAAAAATCTCTCCACACCGTTGCTGATAAACAAATAAGTAATTTCGCTGTTCACTTGCTACTGGGAAACACATGAGCATAAGGAAAGGAGGATTGTCTTGACGTGGAGGTCCAATAAATGTGGTACATTTCAACAGTGTCATAAAAACATGCACCTTCTGGTCACATCGAAATGTGTGTATTCTACGGAGTGTGTACTGTGATGAGGTGTGAATGACGGAGTCAGGCGCAGGAGGTAAAACACAGAAATCCAGAGTTTATTCAGTGTACAATAATGTAGCGCATATAGCGACAGAAGGAAACTAGCACAAGGGAAAATCAACCTTGGCTGCATACAAGTAAAGAGCTCAACCGAGCTACTCACTCTCACAACGAACAATCACTCACAAAGGACAAGGGGGCAGAGGGAACACTTATACACAGACTAATGAGGGAATGAGTACCAGGTGTGTGTGATGGACAAGACAAGACAAGACAAATGGAGTGATGATAAATGGAGCGGTAGTGGCTAGTAAGCCGGTGACGACGAACGCCGAAACCTGCCCGAGCAAGGAGGAGGGGCAGCTTCGGCTGAATTCGTGACAGTACCCCCCCCCCCACTTGACGCGCAGCTCCAGCAGCGCGCCGACACCGGCCCCGGGGACGGCCAGGAGGACGCGGAGCAGAGCGAGTCGGATGGCGACGATTGAAGTCCCTCAGCAGAGAGGGATCGAGGATATCCCTCACCGGGACCCAGCACCGTTCCTCCGGACCGTACCCTTCCCACTCCACGAGGTATTGAATCGAATCCAGGATGGACCGGACAGAGTACGCCGGCGCCCCCTCGATGTCCAAAGGAGGTGGAGGGACCTCCCGCACCTCAGACTCCTGGAGCGGACCAGCCACCACCGGCCTGAGGAGAGACACATGAAACGAGGGGTTAATACGGTAATCAGGGGGTAGTAATAACATATATGTGACCTTGTTGATTCTCCTCAGGACTTTGAACGGCCCTTCAAACCGCGGGCTCAGCTTCCGGCAGGGCAGGCGGAGGGGCAAATTCCGGGTCGAGACCCAGACCCGATCCCCCGGTACAAAGACGGGGGCCTCACTGCGGTGACGGTCAGCGTTGGCCTACTGACGACGCACGGCACGTTGGAGGTGAACATGGGCAGCGTTCCACGTCTCCTCCGCACGCCGAAACCAGTCATCCACCGCAGTAGCTTCAGTCTGGCTCTGGTGCCACGGTGCCAGAACCGATTGATAACCTAAAACACACTGAAATGGCGTTAGGTTCGTAGAGGAGTGGCAGAGAGTTCTGGGCATATTCTGCCCATGGCAGGAACACCGACCACTCCCCCGGCCGGTCCTGGCAATAGGACCTCAGGAACCTACCCACATCCTGATTAACCCGTTCCACCTGCCCATTACTCTCAGGGTGGAACCCAGAGGTCAGGCTGACCGAGACTCCCAGACGTTCCATGAACGCCTTCCAGACATTTGACGTGAACTGGGGACCTCGGTCAGACACTATATCCTCTGGTACCCCGTAGTGTCGGAAGACGTGTGTAAACAGGGCCTCCGCAGTTTGCAGAGCCGTGGGGAGACCGGGCAGTGGAAGGAGGCGGCAGGCCTTCGAAAAGCGGTCCACAACGACTAGGATGGTGGTGTTCCCTTGAGAGAGAGGCAGATCAGTTAAAAAATCAACACTCAAATGAGACCATGGTCGTTGTGGAACTGGTAAAGGTTTTACCTTACCCGCTGGGAGGTGCCTAGGTGCTTTACTCTGGGTGCACACTGAGCAGGAGGAAACATACACCCTCACGTCCTTAGCCAAGGTAGGCCACCAGTACTTTTCGGTCAGGCAGCGCACTGTACGACCGATACCTGGGTGACCAGAGGAGGGTGACGTGTGTGCCCAGTAGATCAGACGATCATGGATAAGCGCAGGCACGTACTGCAGCCCAGCTGGACACTGCGTTGGAGATGGATCTGTGCGTAATACCTGCACTATATCCGCGTCCATCGCCCATACTACCGGCGCCACAATGCATGAGGCCGGGAGTATGGGGGTGTTGTCTCTGGGCCTCTCCTCTGTATCATACAGCCGGGACAGTGCGTCTGCCTTCACGTTCTTCATACCCGGAATGGATGACAGTGTGAAATCAAACCGGGTGAAGAATAGGGCCCACCTGGCCTGGCGAGGGTTCAGCCTCCTCGCTACCCGGATGTACTCCAGGTTACGGTGGTCCGTCCAGACGAGGAATGGGTGTTTTGCCCCCTCAAGCCAATGTCTCCACACTGTCAGAGCTCGGACAACAGCCAACCGATCAACAACGCCGTAGTTCTGCTCCGCCGGGCTGAGCTGCTTTGAGAAGAACGCACAGGGGCGGAGCTTGGGTGGCGTGCCCGAGCGTTGAGATAGGACTGCTCCTATCCCAAACTCGAACGCATCCACCTCCACTACGAATGGTAGTGATGGATCGGGGTGGGCCAGTACCGGGGCGAGGTGAACAGTTCCCTCAGGTTACTGAAGGCCCTGTCAGCCTCAGCAAACCAGCGGAGCCGGGACAGTCCACCCTTCAACAGAGATGTAATGGGAGCTGCGACCTTGCCAAAGCCCCGGATAAACCTACGATAATAGTTGGCGAAGCCAAGGAAGCGCTGCACCTCCTTTACCGTGGTTGGAGTCGGCCAATTACGCACGGCTGCAATGCGGTCGCCCTCCATCTCCACACCTGTGGTAGAAATGTGGTATCTGAGGAAGGAGATGGACTGCTGGAAAAACGTACACTTTTCTGCCTTAGCATAAAGGTCATTTTCCAACAGTCAGGCCAGTACTTTGTGAACCAGGGACACATGCTCGGCGCGCGTAGCGGAATACACCAAGATTTCGTCGATGTAGACCACTACACCGCGACCAAGCATGTCCTGAAACACCTCATTCACAAACGACTGGAAGACTGCGGGAGCATTCATCAAACCATAGGGCATCACCAGGTATTCATAATGCCCCGTGGTTGTGCTGAATGCTCTCTTCCACTCATCTCCCTCTCGGATACGCACCAGGTTGTACACACTCCTGAGATCTAATTTAGTGAAGAAGCGCGCTCCATGCAAAGACTCAACCACTGACGGAATGAGGGGGAGAGGATAACTAAATCTAATCGTCTCCTTGTTCATTGGTCAATAGTCAATGCACTGGCGCAGACCGCCGTCTTTCTTCTTCACAAAAAAAGAAACTTGAGGAGGCGGGTGAAGTGGAGGGACGTATGTACCCCTGGCGCAGGGACTCGGTGACGTATGTCTCCATAGCCTCCGTCTCCTCCTGCGACAGGGGATACACATGACTCCTGGGAGGTACAGCATCTACCCGAAGGTTTACTGCTCAATCCCCCGCCCGATGAGGTGGTAATTTAGTCACTTTATTTTTAGAGAAGACTTGTGCCAGATCATGGTATTCGGGGGGAATGCGCACGGTGGAGGCACCGTCTGGACTTTCCACCGTGGTTGCACAAATGGAAACACCCATACACCTAACCAGACACTCTCGCAACCACCCCGTGAGAACCCTCTGCGGCCATGAGAAAGTGGGGTTGTGGAGTGCTAGCCATGGAATACCTAACACCACAGGGAAAGCAGGAGACTCAATGATGGAAAAAGTGACCTGCTCACAATGCGTCTCCTGTGTGATCATGGTGACTGGTACCGTGACTTCCTTTATCAACCCGGACCCTAATGGTCGACTATCAAGTGCTCTGATGGGGCGTGGAATGGATAGGGGAACTAATGAAATGCCCTGGCGGCGTGCAAAAGTTTTGTCCAAAAGTTCCCAGCTGCGCCTGAATCGACTAGCGCCTTACACTGGGGAACTCTCATGTGATGAGGGAAGTATATGGGTATAGTACAGTGCTCAGTAGAGGGCTCTGAACAAGAGTGGGTGCTCAATACCAGGGGTGATGCGAGAGTGCCATGCCGGCCGCCTCCTGAACCAAAAGAGTGCTGACGACAACGTGTGGTGGAATGTCCCTTCGTGCCATCCGAGTGGCACTGGCGCTGTCGTCCTCCGCTCTCTCGGTGCGCGGTACCACCCAGCTCCATGAGCTCTGGATCCGCGTCGGTCGGGGTGGGAACGGGCAGACCTCCTCCAGGACGTCCTCTGGTTGCCAGCAGGTTAACCAGACGAATGGCCATGTCCACCAGTTCGGTAAATACAAACTGGTGTCACCGAAACCTGCCCGAGCAAGGAGGAGGGGCAGCCTCGGCTGAATTCGTGACATGTACGTGACTGAAAGATTCACTTTCAGCCATCGACTTTTCAGGTACGGGACGGAGTATCACCCAGCCATGTTAAATCCTCGCTAATGTTCAGTCATCTGAGATTCTGTCAAATAGAGTATGACCCTTACAACCTCTCTTAATGTGAGTCATTCATTTAAAAAGAAAAATCTGCTTCCTTTTAAATTTGAACTCGTTATGTGAAATGATGCAGTTGCAGAGGGCTCCATGCATTCAGGAACATGAAACCGACTGCCAGAGCCCAAGCTAATTTAGCAGTTGCCGGCTTGTCTTTGTAGATATCCAGCTGGACGTAATGACCACGGTTAGAGAGAAAACAAGAGAAAATCTAAAGTTGTAAACGGGTTGTGCCTGGTGCTTAATGTTTAATGGAAAGGGAGTTGAACTTCTCATGTATTTTTAAAGGAGGCGAGGGGAGAACTACCAGGGCATTCTCTATCAACATTCAGTGCATTTGCTGTTTCTACTGCCCTACTTTCACTTTGCTGATGCTTCAATAGGAGGTAAAGAAACCTTAAGGAGCCGCTGAATATGCTGATTGGCACGTGTGTTTTTCTGTTGCTCATTAGAAAAACACGATTTCAGTCTTGAAGGTATGTTTCCTGACCGATTCCGCATTTGGTTAATGAGACACGTTTGTCCCCCATGAGACACTGTAGACGTGGAAGCCTATTTCACTTCCTCAAAATCCCCAGAATGGAAGCCTATTTCACTTCCTCAAAATCCCCAGAAATAATCTAAGATAAATCAAGAAATCTGTAATTAATTTTGACGTTTTTGCAGAGGATGTTTTAGTTGCACAATTTTGCATCTAACTAAGGTGTTTGGTGCAGTATTTCTCAAGTAAAAAAATGTGCGACGTGTTGTCTTATGTAAACAAAGTTGGGCTGATGGGCAGGTCTGTCTCACTGTCTATGTCTATGCCAGCTGTTCCCAAACTAGGGGTCGCGGCACCACATGGTAACCTGATGTGAAAATGTGGTCGCGGGAGAATTTCAAAAATCCTGAAGAAAAAATATATATATTATAATATCGTCGTTGTATCTCAAAATCATTGTAATGTGGTTAACTTTAAAAATTTAAATGAAAATGATTCAAATCTGAAAGATAAAATTCAACCAGAGCAAGCACCCTTAGATCATGGGAAAAGGCTGCACTTGACCGTTGCATTTGAGTCATTCCCACGGTGAATGGCTAGGCCCACTACGCTATGAAACCACACACTATTGCAGAGACTTTGATATTACCGTCCGCAATTGATATGGTGAAAACAATATGTGGGGAGGCAGAGGCACAGAAACTCACATCAATACCTGTGTCAGATAACACTGTTAAACAAAGAATGTTTGCTATTCCTAGCAACTGACAACTAACAACTTGCTAACAACTCAAAAACTCCCCAGCTTATGCTCTCCAAATGGACGTTAGCTGTGAAGGCCGAGATAACCATGCTTTGACTTTTGTTCGCTATACATGTCGGGGGATGCTATTCACGAGGACATATTGTTCTGTCTCACGATTCTTAAGCATGAAACGGCATATGGGTTGTTCAGTGCGCTTCCTGGCTACATTGACATAAAACATATGGGATCGAATGGTGGGCTTTTGCACAGATGTGGCTCCATCTATCATGGGAAAGCACGCATGCCTCTGCACTCTAGTTATGAATGTGTCTCCCTCTGCCATATGGACGCATTGTATGATACTCTGAGAGGAACTGGCAGCATATTTTGTTACGTTACAGCCTTATTCTAAAATGGATTACATAGTTTTTTCCTCGAATCTTCTTGGGTATGACGCTACAAGCTTGGCACACCTGTATTTGGGGAGTTTCTCCCATTCTTCTCTGCAGATCCTCTCAAGCTCTGTCAGGTTGGATGGGAAGCGTCGCTGCACAGCTATTTTCAGGTCTCTCCAGAGATGTTCGATCGGGTTCAAGTCCGGGCTCTGGCTGGGCCACTTAAGGACATTCAGAGACTTGTACCAAAGCCACTCCTGCGTTGTCTTGGCTGTGTGCTTAGGGTCGTTGTCCTGTTGGAAGGTGAACCTTCTCCCCAGTCTGAGGTCCTGAGCGCTCTTGAGCAGGTTTTCATCAAGGATCGCTCTGTACTTTGCTCCGTTCATCTATTCCTCGATCCTGACTAGTCTCCCAGTCCCTGCCGCTGAAAAATATCCCCACAGCATGATGCTGCCACCACCATGCTTCAACGTAGGGATGGTGCCAGGTTTCCTACAGAAGTGACGCTTGGCATTCAGGCCAAAGAGTTCAATCTTGGTTTCATCAGTCCAGAGAATCTTGTTTCTCATGGTCTGAGAGTCCTTTATGTGGCTTTTGGCAAACTCCAAGTGGGCTGTCATGTGTCATTTACTTAGGAGTGGCTTCCGTCTGGCCACTCTACCATAAAGGCCTGATTGGTGGAGTGCTACAGAGATGGTTGTCCTTCTGGAAAGTTCTTTTTTTATTTAACCTTTATTTAACTAGGCAAGTCAGTTAAGAACAAATTCTTATTTACAATGACGGCCTACACCGGCCAAACCTGGACGCCGCCCTATGGGACATCTCCACAGAGGAACTCTGGAGCTCTGTCAGTGTGACCATCGGGTTCTTGGTCACCTCCCTGACCAAGGCCCTTCTCCCCCCATTGCTCAGTTTGGCCGGGCGGCCAGCTCTGGGAAGAGTCTTGGTGGTTCCAAACTTATTCCATTTAAGAATGATGGAGGCCACTGTGTTCTTGGGGACCTTCAATGCTGCAGACATTTTTTGATACCCTTCCCCAGATCTGTGCCTCGACACAATCCTGTCTCGGAGCTCTACGGACAATTCCTTCAACCTTATGGCTTGGTTTTTGCTCTGACATGCACTGTCAACTGTGGGACTTTATATAGACAGGTGTGTGCTTTTCCAAATCATGTCCAATCAATTGAATTTACCACAGGTGGATTCCAATCAAGTTGTAGCAACATCTCAAGGATGATCAATGGAAACAGTATGCACCTGAGCTCAATTTCGAGTCTCATAGCAAAGGGTCTGAATACTTATGTAAATAAGGTATATTTGTTTTTAATTTTGAATACATTTGCAAAAATTTCTAAAAACCTGTTTTTCGCTTTGTCATTATGGGGTATTGTGTGTAGATTGATGAGGGGGGAATTATTTAATCCATTTTAGAAAAAGGCTGTAACGTAACAAAATGTGGAAAAAGGAAAGTGGTCAGAATACTTTCCGAATGCACTGCAGCAGGTAACTTGTACATCAAACCACATCAACTGCGCACATGCTTGTTCGCAAAACTATGTGGAGATATGGGATCAGAGCATGACAATGTTCTATTTCATACCGAGGCTTGGTGGTTATCGAGGGGGAGTGTTGGAAAGATTTCTCGCATAGAGAGAGGATCTGTCGTCATTCACAATGGATGTAAATAAAAAACAGACTTGGTTGACTTTCTGTGTAATGAAAGAAAATAACAGAAAACAGCATCAGTAAGTGTCCCACATGAGTGATGACTGCTCACCTCCAACGCTTCGAAGAGCACTTTGGGTTGGACCTACTTCCCAATCCGACTGTGATCCTGACTCAGTTGACATGCCGGTAAGTGAAATCGAACGGCTGATCTAGCTGTCATGTGACTGAATGCCGCAAACAACGCATTCACAGGTCACTACGGAGGAGTTTTGGTTCCTGACTCAGAGGAAATACCCTGCCGTCTCCCTCTGAGCATTAATGCCATGTCCAAAACAACTAGGAATTCGGAACTGGGAACATGGAAATCTCCAACTTCCAACTTCAGTGCGTTCAAGACAACTGGGAACTCGTAAAGAAACGAGCTCTGACTGGGAAAATTTGTTTTGAACGGTCATCCAACTCGGAATTCCAACTCGGGAACTCAGGCCTCTTTCTAGAGCTCTGACCCTCCGACCTAAAGATCACTGACGTCATGATTTGACCTCTTATTTTTCCCGAGTTCCAATATATCGTTTTCAAATATCGATCCAGGTTGGATGTGACAGCAGAGCTGAGGTGCGCACAGTCGACCACACCCCCTGACTTTGAGAAGCTCTGACCTGACATGCATCAAGCCACACCCATCTCATTAGTGCTGGTGAGATAAGAGACATTATGTCAGACTAATTTGCAACTGACTGTCATAGCCACACATTAAAAGGATGTGATGGTGAGTTGAGAAGACAATCAGAAATACTGTTAGAATGTTTTCCAATTGACTGACATAGCCCCAAATAAAACAGTTAACATTGGCTGTTAATTACATAATTTTTTTCACTTGGGTGGGGTCGCGAGAATTTTCAGATATCAAAATGGGGTCGTGGGCCAAAAAGGTTTGGGAACCGCTGGTCTATGCTATTGGATAGAGAGCAGTTACCGCAGCTGTTCACCCCATGTTAGTGGGCAAATGTACATCATCAAATCAAAACCCAACCTTCATTTACCCGTTGTGACCCACGGATGTTCCAAACTCCATTTTAGATGAGATTTACTTTATTACCAAAATTATCCCATTTAAACATTGTAGTCAATTTTGACAGTAGAATAACTGTCTCTGGCTCATATCGATGCCACATGGGGATTCATTGCTTTTTAAAGTCAGTCGCTCTTTAAAATCAGATACTTGCTTCACGTGAAACCCACAAATTATACTTTTGGGCATTTCAAAGGGGGAAAAACATGTTGTAGGTCAATTCAAAGTGACCACTTTGACCTACAGTTTGTGACAGAGAGTGACTTAGTAAAATTATTTTCCCACGTTTATGTGTTCATATTTGTGTGTTTACTTAATATTGTTGGTAGTGGGGGGGAGATAAACAAAAACGTCTTAATGTTATGTAAGTCATGCAGAATGCAGAATGAGGTCTCATGTAAGCTAATCAAAATTGCATTATCAATCCCTTTAAGGAATGTTTAACTGGGTTGAAGTATATAGATAACAAAACGGTGGAATATGTAACACTACATACCATTGCATCACTAAAATAGGGACTCCACATGGGTTCTGCATTGCAACCAATTATTATCATCATACGATTTAACTTTCACCCAGTTGGCAACAATAGCTATGGAGAATGAATTGTACCATAATTAAATAGAAAATAGAATAGTGGTTAATAGAAAATTACAAACTGTGCATAATTAATGTGTTTAAAGTTTTACATCACTATGGGTGATTGGTGCCAAATTAAACTAAAACTGAAAAGAGGAAAATGACAACAACAATACATCATGTAATATTACGCAATACAATATTGATCATGATCTATCACTCATTTCCTCTTTGAACCTGGCTTTTTCTCATTGCTTTGTACCATTTTCAATTTTCCAGCCGTGAACCTCCTGGCAGTGTATCCTGCGCAGGTTGAGGCTTCTCTACGTGTCAGCGTCTGGCGATTGTCTCCAAAGGCAGGTCATTGTCTCCCATTAACATCAGTTTATAGCTAGGTTTGTCCGTCCAGGGTCCAAGCAAGTCATTCAAAGTTAAGTTAATTTAAACTACCCATTTTAATTTAGAATCAAATCACCACCTTCCACACAGTGGCTTCCCTGGTCTGGCCTGAACGGCAGTGTAAAGGTCTGCCTGAAAAGATTAAACAGGAAGTGCATAGACAGTGAACTGGCACTCCTCTAAAAGCCTCGGCGTTGGTCTATGCGCCTGGCACCAGCACCGAGGACCCATGTTCTGAAACAGCACTGCACTGTGCAGCCATGGAGATGATACAAGCCGTTTAGAGAGGGCCTGAAAGGCTAAACTAGTCCCCTGGCATTCTCGCTACCCGCTTGTGTTCCAGACAGTTGCATCCATTTAATGCTTTTAACGGGCTACATTCTCTCTCCGTCCCATTGATTTTGTGGTTTGTATGCTAACTGTCCGCTTACAGTCCGTGGTAGAATCGAGAGGCTGTGGTGTTCTGCCATTTTAAACAATAAGAGCAGTGTAGTGCTACACTGGTCTCCCCTCAATACTTACTGGAAGAGTGGATACCCACTGGGTACACACTGGATGAATCTACGTTGTTTCAACATTATTTGCCAACGTATTGTGATGTGGAATCAAAATGGAAAATACATTGGATTTGAAAAAAAGCCATCAACCAGTACTGTTTTCATCTAATTTCAACCAGGGTTGTGAAGATTGAAATTAGGCTAAAATTTCAACTTAAGTACAGTGACTTAACCTGACTAAGAGGTTGTTACATCAATCTAATGTCTACATAATCATCAGCACTATGTACAGTGGGGCAAAAAAGTATTTAGTCAGCCACCAATTGTGCAAGTTCTCCCACTTAAAAAGATGAGAGAGGCCTGTAATTTTCATCATAGGTACACATCAACTATGAAAGACAAAATGAGAAAAAAAAATCCAGAAAATCACATTATAGGATTTTTTATGAATTTATTTGCAAATTATGGTGGAAAATAAGTATTTGGTCAATAACAAAAGTTTTGTCAATACTTTGTTATATACCCTTTGTTGGCAATGACACAGGTCAAACGTTTTCTGTAAGTCTTCACAAGGTTTTCACACACTGTTGCTGGTATTTTGGCCCATTCCTCCATGCAGATCTCCTCTAGAGCAGTGATGTTTTGGGGCTGTCGCTGGGCAACACGGACTTTCAACTCCCTCCAAAGATTTTCTATGGGGTTGAGATCTGGAGACTGGCTAGGCCACCCCAGGACCTTGAAATGCTTCTTACAAAGCCACTCCTTCGTTGCCCGGGCGGTGTGTTTGGGATCATTGTCATGCTGAAAGACCCAGCCACGTTTCATCTTCAATGCCCTTGCTGATGGAAGGAGGTTTTCACTCAAAATCTCACGATACATGGCCCCATTCATTCTTTCCTTTACACGGATCAGTCGTCCTGGTCCCTTTGCAGAAAAACAGCCCCAAAGCATGATGTTTCCACCCCCATGCTTCACAGTAGGTATGGTGTTCTTTGGATGCAACTCAGCATTCTTTGTCCTCCAAACACGACGAGTTGAGTTTTTACCAAAAAGTTATATTTTGGTTTCATCTGACCATATGACATTCTCCCAATCCTCTTCTGGATCATCCAAATGCACTCTAGCAAACTTCAGACGGGCCTGGACATGTACTGGCTTAAGCAGGGGGACACGTCTTGCACTGCAGGATTTGAGTCCCTGGCGGCGTAGTGTGTTACTGATGGTAGGCTTTGTTACTTTGGTCCCAGCTCTCTGCAGGTCATTCACTAGGTCCCCCCGTGTGGTTCTGGGATTTTTGCTCACCGTTCTTGTGATCAATTTGACCCCACGGGGTGAGATCTTGCGTGGAGCCCCAGATCGAGGGAGATTATCATATGTCTTCCATTTCCTAATAATTGCTCCCACAGTTGATTTCTTCAAACCAAGCTGCTTACCTATTGCAGATTCAGTCTTCCCAGCCTGGTGCAGGTCTACAATTTTGTTTCTGGTGTCCTTTGACAGCTCTTTGGTCTTGGCCATAGTGGAGTTTGGAGTGTGACTGTTTGAGGTTGTGGACAGGTGTCTTTTATACTGATAACAAGTTCAAACAAGTGCCATTAATACAGGTAACGAGTGGAGGACAGAGGAGCCTCTTAAAGAAGAAGTTACAGGTCTGTGAGAGCCAGAAATCTTGCTTGTTTGTAGGTGACCAAATACTTATTTTCCACCATAATTTGCAAATAAATTCATTAAAAATCCTACAATGTGATTTTCTGGATTTTTTTTTCTCAATTTGTCTGTCATAGTTGACGTGTACCTATGATGAAAATTACAGGCCTCTCTCATCTTTTTAAGTGGGAGAACTTGCACAATTGGTTTCTGACTAAATACTTTTTTCCCCCACTGTATATGTTGAAATTGCATTGAAAGTTCGGTCCCGCTTTAAATGACATTCAGCTTATAAAGGCTTCATAAATCCTTCATAATCCTTCATAAGCACTACATAATATGTTACAAAGCATCTATAACCATATGTCATGCCTTATAAAGGGTTCATAAATGTGGCATAACTGTGTGACATAATCACCAATGTCAAATATGACATAAATCACTATGTTGAATATGATATAAACATGTCCTCCCGACCCTAAACCCTAACTCTAAATGTAACCTTTAACCTAACCATAATCCTAACCCTTTGCTAATCCTAACCTTAACCCGAACCTTAACCATAATCCTAACCCTTTCCTAATCCTAACCTTAACCCGAACCTTAACCATAATCCTAACCCTTTCCTAATCCTAACCTTAACCCGAACCTTAACCATAATCATAACCCTTTCCTAATCATAACCTTTAACCTAACCTTAACCATAATCCTAACCCTTTCCTAATCCTAACCTTAACCCGAACCTTAATCATAATCCTAACCCTTTCCTAATCCTAACCTTAACCCGAACCTTAACCATAATCATAACCCTTTCCTAATCCTAACCTTAACCCGAACCTTAAACATAATCCTAACCCTTTCCTAATCCTAACCTTAACCCGAACCTTAACCATAATCCTAACCCTTTCCTAATCCTAACCTTAACCCGAACCTTAACCATAATCCTAACCCTTTCCTAATCCTAACCTTAACCCGAACCTTAACCATAATCATAACCCTTTCCTAATCCTAACCTTAACCCGAACCTTAACCATAATCATAACCCTTTCCTAATCCTAACCTTAACCTGAACCTTAACCATAATCATAACCCTTTCCTAATCATAACCTTTAACCTAACCTTAACCATAATCCTAACCCTTTCCTAATCCTAACCTTAACCCGAACCTTAATCATAATCCTAACCCTTTCCTAATCCTAACCTTAACCCGAACCTTAACCATAATCATAACCCTTTCCTAATCCTAACCTTAACCCGAACCTTAACCATAATCCTAACCCTTTCCTAATCCTAACCTTAACCCGAACCTTAACCATAATCCTAACCCTTTCCTAATCCTAACCTTAACTCGAACCTTAACCATAATCCTAACCCTTTCCTAATCCTAACCTTAACCCGAACCTTAACCATAATCCTAACCCTTTCCTAATCCTAACCTTAACCCGAACCTTAACCATAATCCTAACCCTTTCCTAATCCTAACCTTAACCCGAACCTTAACCATAATCATAACCCTTTCCTAATCCTAACCTTAACCCGAACCTTAACCATAATCATAACCCTTTCCTAATCCTAACCTTAACCCGAACCTTAACCATAATCATAACCCTTTCCTAATCCTAACCTTAACCCGAAACCTTCAATGGGGACGCCCCAAGGATTCTGAATTGCAAGGACAAATCTCGTTCTCAGACACTTCCGTCCAAATGCACAGAAAGGTCTGGTGGACCAACGCATCAAACATGGCCTTCGTTAGGTTAGGTTAGGTTAGGTTAGGTTTAAGGTTACATTTAAATTGTGGAAATGGGCGGGGTTTAGCCATAATTATGACATGTGTTAACTAGTGACTACCAGGGGGAATGTTTTTGCTAGCAAAGGACATGATGACAAATACTTTACTCAATAAGGTCACTCCCATATAATTCTATGGTCACACCCACTAAGGCCAACTCTGAATGGTTGATATCCCAGGTTTACAGTATATGTGCTGTTTGCCCAATAGCCTGGGGGACGACGTCACACCAAGAAACACCTACCTTGATGAAAGCCAACAACATAAGGATATTGAAAGTGATTTTCTTCAGAAACCAAGTTTCATGTTCCTCAGTACAAAACACGCACACAACAATTTAACGAGCCATACCATGCGGTGCTGGGCCCAGTCAGGTCTTTAACACAACAAAAACGAGCTATACCGAGCGGTGCTGGGCCCAGTCAGGTCTTTAACACAACAAAAACGAGCTATACCGAGCGGTGCTGGGCCCAGTCAGGTCTTTAACACAACAAAAACGAGCTATACCGAGCGGTGCTGGGCCCAGTCAGGTCTTCGACACATTCACCCACTCCCCCGCTGAAAGATCAACCACAAAATGTTGGCACCATTGAAACAGGTAGTAATCAAGCCCTGATCTCCAGCATGGGAACAGAAGAGGAATACCTGGTGAGGTAGTCTCAGGATGGACTACTCCAAATCATCTTGGTTCTGACACACATACACAAACACACATACACACACACACAAATTCAAGCTTTGCAGGTCCATCAACCCTTCTAAATACCTGTGGATCATGGGAGAACCTTCAGAAATCAGTAGAACGTTTCTAACCTTATTATTGACACTGTATGTAATGTCCTGTAATACTTTGTTTGAAGTGAGACACCTTCGGTCATTCATAAAACATACATAAAGGCTAAATGTATTTACACTTAAAGAATTATCACTAACCACTAAAACAAATAAACATTAAAGACAAGTTTAAACCATACATTTCCTTTTATTTTGACATTTTTAAAACAATGCAAATACATGAAGTCACAAAAAGTCCAGCAATGCAATTACATTGAACATTACACAGGGCTGTGAATAGTGTAGCTTGCTCCTGAGTTGGTGGACGAATGGTTCTTGCCTCTCTGCCTGCTGAAGGTACTGCATGTTGGTTCCAACCTTAAAAGTAACAACAAAGAAAGTTAGCAGGTCTGTTAGGAAATGCCTTTGTCACACCTGGATAAGGGCATTTATGTGCTGCACCAGAAACTCTAAATAGGAAGATGGGAAACTCCATTAAATTCGTGTTATTATATTCCTCTTTCATTTGCAAATCTCATGACTTCACTATGAGATGTGGCTGTATCTAGGGGGATTTTTATTCAGCTGAGCCTGTTAGCTAGCAACATTTCATATTGGTATAGCTAGCTAGCTAGCTTATGCTGCTAAAATTATCTAGTAATCTAACGTTAGCTAGCTAGTATATGCTGTGAAGTCACCTAAATGATTTTACAATAAAGGTGAACTTACTTGTTTTTCGCTGTCCTGTGGCACCACAAGTGGGCATTTGATTTGCAAACTCTATCACATGTGTGCTTACTGCGCTACAGAAACATTGCATGCGCACTGAATTAAAGGGTAACTCCACTAAAAAAATCTAAGTTTCTTAGATTTTTCCCAGACCTCAAAAGTGGTCCCGTTTTTCTATTACAAAAGTGTGCAAAAACTGGGGGGAAACGAAAAAAAAACTGGGTGAAATCCGAAACCTGGAAAAACAAAACCAAGAAAATTGAATCTTGGGGGAAAATCAATGAATTAGACGAAAAAATGAAACGGATTTAACAGGCCCTACCAATGTTTTTTTTTGCTGTGCATGACTGCACTTTAGAGCATATGTCATCCTGCAGCACAGCATTCTGGGTGAAGTTGAGGTCAGGTCCAATATTGGCTATGCACCCAAGAGGGAAAGAGGTTGGGCCATCCTAGAAATGTTTTATACTAATATCAAATAAATACAAATATGCCATTTAGCAGACGCTTTTATGCATAGCGACTTAAGCAATGCGTGCATACATTTATATGTATGTGTGGTCTCGGGAATAGAAAGCACTATCCTGGTGTTGCAATGCTCTACCAAGACGCAATTTAATATGATTTATAAAGCCTTTATTAACACTGGGTGAACAGGGTCAATATCAGGGGATATCTCTATCTATATATCTGACATTTTATTAGATATAAGGAGTAGACATGCTCCAGATACGCATGTCCTCAATTTCATGTACGGAGCTAGGATATTCTCTGTAATGGGACAGTTTCTAAATTACATGCATGCAATCCGGACCTCAGAAATCTCCCTGCTACCATAGGAGTCCTGGGAGATATCGGGGGTGAGATAGGTTCAAGACACTCACCTGATGCGCCTGCACCCACTTACATATTTGTAGAATATTCTAATTCCGGAAAGGGTATGTGTCAACATGCTGACATATCTAAGCCTTCATACATACTTTCAGAAATTTATCATATCTGTAGTCATTACATGATCATTTATGTATCTGTATTATTTTTTTAAATGCATAATTTCAATAGATATCCTTACATGATATATAATATTCATCTTCGTATGTCTGATCGAAAATGGGCTAAATCTGACTCATGATCAATGTCCAGCGGCCTAATTATTTTACCTGTTCAGGCGCTGAAAATCATCGTGCTTCTTCACATGAAGGTGACATATCTGAGCATAAATTTGCACCATATTGCATATTGCACATATTGCATCATACAAGGCACGTAAAGGCAAACATTGCTATTTCCAAAGCAAATCTCTGCAATTTTTGTTTCAGAAATGCAGCATAGCAAATCCAGAGCTCCAATCACAACACGTTTTCTGTAAAGATGCAATCTTTGCTAAAAATGTATTGGTTCTGGTACCGATTCCAGTTTATAAATCGATCTGTGGACACCGTAGATCGAAATGGCTTGCATTGAGCGGTAGCCCTGATTCTCACAGACATAGAGTATGTCTCTTCTGCCTGTGTGAAGCAGGATGTGAAATCTGACACCACTTGAAGCCGGGATGTCCCTCCTACCATTTAATTCGCTCTTCCGACTGTCCATCAACTCCTGGCTGAACCCTACATCACAGCCACTAACTACACATATGCCTGGAATCGTAATGCAGCAGGAGAGAGTGGTAGCACATTCAGTGATCAATTTAGAGCAGGTAATCTAAAATAATTCTGGGATTTTAAACAAAAAATAATTTATGTTTGTCATAGACGGACACGATTAATATGAGACGAAGGGCGAGTTCCTAACGAGTTCAGGAAGATGAACTAGAGCTCTGTGAGACGTTCACAGCCATGGGGGCAGACTTTTTGATCAAACGAGAACTTTTGAGAATATACTCATTTTCTCTAACACTAAATATACAAATATGTATTTTACAGTTATAAGGAAAGTGAAATCTTATAGTTAGTTGTTTTAAAAATGGATTATACTATATGAAAAAATATATATATATAAGCCTTATTCATACAGTTTTGTTGAATAGGAAATACATCCTAAAATATTTCATATTTTTATCATATTTCTACTGTGTACTTGAGCAAAAGTGACTACACTTCAGCAATGTACACTGCTCAAAAAAATAAAGGGAACACTTAAACAACACAATGTAACTCCAAGTCAATCACACTTCTGTGAAATCAAACTGTCCACTTAGGAAGCAACACTTGATTGACAATACATTTCACATGCTGTTGTGCAAATGGAATAGACAACAGGTGGAAATTATAGGCAATTAGCAAGACACCCTCAATAAAGGACTGGTTTTGCAGGGGGTGACCACAGACCACTTCTCAGTTCCTATGCTTCCTGGCTGATGTTTTGGTCACTTTTGAATGCTGGTGGTGCTTTCACTCTAGTGGTAGCATGAGACGGAATCTACAACCCACACAAGTGGGTCAGGTAGTGCAGCTCATCCAGGATGGCACATCAATGCGAGCTGTGGCAAGAAGGTTTGCTGTGTCTGTCAGCGTAGTGTCCAGAGCATGGAGGCGCTACCAGGAGACAGGCCAGTACATCAGGAGACGTGGAGGAGGCCGTAGGAGGGCAACAACCCAGCAGCAGGACTGCTACCTCCGCCTTTGTGCAAGGAGGAGCAGGAGGAGCACTGCAAAATGACCTCCAGCGGGCCACAAATGTGCATGTGTCTGCTCAAACGGTCAGAAACAGACTCCATGAGGGTGGTATGAGGGCCCGACGTCCACAGGTGGGGGTTGAGCTTACAGCCCAACACTGTGCAGGACGTTTGGCATTTGCCAGAGAACACCAAGATTGGCAAATTCGCCACTGGCGCCCTGTGCTCTTCACAGATGAAAGCAGGTTCACACTGAGCACGTGACAGACGTGACAGCGTCTGGAGATGCTGTGGAGAACGTTCTGCTGCCTGCAACATCCTCCAGCATGACCGGTTTGGCGGTGGGTCAGTCATGGTGTGGGGTGGCATTTCTTTGGGGGGCCGCACAGCCCTCCATGTGCTCGCCAGAGGTAGCCTGACTGCCATTAGGTACCGAGATGAGATCCTCAGACCCCTTGAGAGACCATATGCTGGTGCGGTTGGCCCTGGGTTCCTCCTAATGCAAGACAATGCTAGACCTCATGTGGCTGGAGTGTGTCAGCAGTTCCTGCAAGAGGAAGGCATTGATGCTATGGACTGGCCCGCCCGTTCCCCAGACCTGAATCCAATTGAGCACATCTGGGACATCATGTCTCGCTCCATCCACCAACGCCACGTTGCACCACAGACTGTCCAGGAGTTGGCGGATGCTTTAGTCCAGGTCTGGGAGGAGATCCCTCAGGAGACCATCCGCCACCTCATCAGGAGCATGCCCAGGCATTGTAGGGAGGTCATACAGGCACGTGGAGGCCAAACACACTACTGAGCCTCATTTTGACTTGTTTTAAGGACATTACATCAAAGTTGGATCAGCCTGTAGTGTGGTTTTCCACTTTAATTTTGAGGGTGACTCCAAATCCAGACCTCCATGGGTTGATAAATTTGATTTCCATTGATAATTTTTGTGTGATTTTGTTGTCACCACATTCAACTATGTAAAGAAAAAAGTATTTAATAAGATTATTTCATTCATTCAGATCTAGGATGTGTTATTTTAGTGTTCCCTTTAAGTTTTTGAGCAGTGTATTTTTACCAAAAAGGTGAGATTTCTGCATTTCTTGGAGTATGCAGAATTACTAGTTATTTTCTATGGCCCTCTCATGATAAATAATTACTTTTGAGGATTACATAGATTACAATTTCGATTACATTTAGTTACATTTAGTAGGCTTTAACAGAAAATAAAAGATGCACACCCTCAAGACCCCGGCCTGCCTTGTTTGTTATTGTCACGATCGCCAATGAAGTAGGACCAAAGCGCAGCGTTGGGAGTGAACATGATGACTTTAATGTTGAATACACGACAAAACAAAACACGATCCGTAAAGTCCTCAGTACACCGACTGAACATAGAACAATAACCCACAACCACAAGGTGAAAACACACAGTTTAAATATGGCTCCCAATCAGAGATAACGAGCCGACAGCTGACACTCGTTACCTCCGATTGGGAGTCACCTGACCAAACACGGAAAACAAAACCAATACCAAACACAACAAATGAACACACCCTATACCCAACACAACCAAATGAATACACCCTGGCTCAAACAACACAGTCCCGGAGCCAGAGCGTGACAGTACCCCCCCCTAAAGGCGCGGACTCCGATCGCGCCTACACCCCAAAATAGGGGAGGGCTGGGTGGGTGTTGCTCCTCGGAGGCGGCTCCGGCTCCGGGCTTGACCACCACCCCACTTCACTCCCCCCGTAGTGCCCCCGGTCCGATCTGACCCAGCTTGCTGGATCAGGACCTCCAACGCGCGCCCCTGGCTTGGTGCGTGGAGGACGAACGGGCCTTACCAGGCTGACGACGCGCACCACTGCCTTGGCGCGGGGAGCAGGAACGGGCCGGACCGGGCTGACGAAGCGCACCCTTGACTTGGTGCGGAGAGCGGGACCGGGCCGGACAGGGCTGACGAAACGCACCACAGACTTGGTGCGGGGAGCAGGAACGGGCCGGACAGGGCCGACGAAACGCACCCTAGGCTTGATGCGTGGAGCCGGAACGAGCCTCCCCAGGCTGACGACTCGCATCCCTGGCTTGGTGCGAGTAGCAGGAGTGGGCTGGATCAGGCTGACGGCTCGCACCCTTGGCTTGGTGCGAGTAGCAGAGACGAGCTGAACCAGGCTGACGACTCGCACCCTTGGCTTGGTGCGAGTAGCAGGGACGAGCTGAACCAGGCTGACGACTCGCACCCTTGGCTTGGTGCGAGTGGCAGGAACAGGCCGGACCGGGCTGGCGACGCGCACCGTAGACTTGGTGCGGGTGGCAGGAACAGGCCGGACCGGGCTGGCGACGCGCACCGTAGGTTTGGTGCGAGTGGCAGGAACAGGCCGGGTCGGGCTGGCGACGCGCACCGTACACTTGGTGCGGGTGGCAGGAACAGGCCGGGCTGGGCTGGCGACGCACACCGTAGGCTTCGTACGTGGAGCAGGAACAGGCCGGGCTGGGCTGGCGACGCGCACCGTACACTTGGTGCGGGTGGCAGGAACAGGCCGGGCTGGGCTGGCGACGCACACCGTAGGCTTCGTACGTGGAGCAGGAACAGGCCGGGCTGGGCTGGCGACGCGCACCGTCCATTTGGTGCGAGGGGTCGTAACAGGCCGGACCGTACTGGGGACACACACCACTGGCTCTACCCCGGGAACTGGAACGGGCCGGACCGGACTGGTAATACACCCCAGTACCACTCGCCGTGCCTCTACATCTCCTCTCCCTACTTTGACCAGTGGCCCCCGTAACCTGGTGGCCTTTTGAATTCGCCCCTTCTCTGCCTCCGTCAGCCCCGTCGTCCATGCCCTGTGCCCCCCCCTAAAAATTTCTTGGGGGTGCCTCTCGTCCCTCCGACGCTGCTCCCACATCCAGGCTGCCGACTCCTGGACACGCTGCTTGGTCCTTTGATGGTGGGTTATTCTGTCACGATCGCCAATGAAGTAGGACCAAAGCGCAGCGTTGGGAGTGAACATGATGACTTTAATGTTGAATACACGACAAAACAAAACACGATCCGTAAAGTCCTCAGTACACCGACTGAACATAGAACAATAACCCACAACCACAAGGTGAAAACACACAGTTTAAATATGGCTCCCAATCAGAGATAACGAGCCGACAGCTGACACTCGTTACCTCCGATTGGGAGTCACCTGACCAAACACGGAAAACAAAACCAATACCAAACACAACAAATGAACACACCCTATACCCAACACAACCAAATGAATACACCCTGGCTCAAACAACACAGTCCCGGAGCCAGAGCGTGACAGTTATGGGCAATGGATGCGATGTGAGCATCGCAGTCCAGACCCAACGTGGTGGGTCTGGACTGTGATCCACTCCAAACTGTCAATGCATAAAAGATTAATCAAAATTGTGTCGATATTGCAAGAAAAAGTTGTAATTTCACATAATCATACCACAAGGTAGCTACTCTACCTGTTTCATTTATGACAAGAAAACTAACTGGAACAAGCTAGCTAGCTGGCAAACTAGCAACTTGGCTAGCTAGCTAGCTTGTTCCAGTTAGTTCCAGTTAAGTTAGTTAGCTAGCTAGCTTATATTAACCAGTAATACAAAATATGCCTAAGTGTTTTAAAACATTAGCTGTCACCTTGAGGCTTAATAGGGGGTAAACATGTTTTTCCCTTAAGGGAAGGCAATTTTGTTATTTGTTAGCTAGCTAGGCTACCAATCAGCTTTTACACCCATCTCAAGCCTAGCGAGATAGCTAGCCCTACTAGCTGCTGGCCAAATTAGCAAAAGTTATTGATTCTACTTACTAAGAAAAATGAAACATCTCAAATTAGCTACTCCCTTTAGCGTTAACTTCTTTGAGGTATTATCTGATCAGCTTCTCACTTCTTTGTTTCTCCAGATGTCAGTTCGACCACACACCGCTTAAACACCGCTGGAACTCCACAGCAGAAAATAGGTGATTCTTGTTGCTAGGCTACCAGTTACATTGCTTTTAGCTTGTGGTTTGCACACACCTTTATACAGAGGGAATACAAAAATGATAGCTAGTGTCTGAAATAATTATATGGATTTAATATTTGTCCAATTATTGAGCATGTCCTCAACTCAAACAAGTATCAGAAAGTGTTATTATTTAGAATATCAAAAAGCATATCAAGATCCTGATATGGACCTCAGTCAAGAGCATATGCATTGTATGTGCTGAGAAAATATACTATGTAGGCCCACTGTCAGTATTTGTCATCATATAGAGAAAATAAGATGTCCACATAGGCCTATCTCAGGATATCTAGTGAGTCAATATCTGGCCATACCATGTATGATATCCAGAGGGAATCCAAAAAAGATTTGTGCATGAAAGAAAAATATGAATTTCCAGGCTCTGTCGTAGCTGGCCGCGACCGGGAGACCCATGGGGCGGCGCACAATTGGCTCAGCGTCCAGAGTAGGGGAGGGAATGGCCGGCAGGGATATAGCTCAGTTGGTAGAGCATGGCGTTTGCAACGGCAGGGTTGTGGGTTCGATTCCCACGGGGGGCCAGTATGAAACATTTTAAATAAAATAATGTATGCACTCACTAACTGTAAGTCGCTCTGGATAAGAGCGTCTGCTAAATGACTAAAATGTAAAATATTTGTCCAATTATTGAGCATGTGCTGAAAACTCAGAAATGCATCATAAATCGTCCTTATTTTCAGCATATCAAAAAACATATCAAGATAAGGATATGGGCCCCAGCCAAGAGAAGCATATCTGGAATCAAAATAGCTTGATATATTGAATGTGCTGAGAAAACACAGATATGCGATGTATACAGTCAGTGTTCTTCAACATGAAGAGAGATAATAAGATGTCATATCTCAGGATATTGAATGAGTCCATATCCGGCCATAGGAAATGTCCATGTGTGATATTCAGAGTAATCCCAATATCACATACACTACCAGTCAAAAGTTTGGACACAACTACTCATTCAAGGGTTTTCTTTATTTTTAAAATGTTTTACATTGTAGTATAATAGTGAAGACATAAAAACGATGAAATAACACATATGGAATCATGTAGTAACAAACAAATTGTTAAACAAATCCAAATATATTTTATAGTTAAGATTCTTCAAATAGCCACCCTTTGCCTTGATGACAGCTTTGCACACTCTTGGCATTCTCTCAACCAGCTTCACCTGGAATGCTTTTCCAACAGTCTTGAAGGAGTTCCCACATATGCTGAGCACTTGTTGGCTGCTTTTCCTTCACTTTGCGGTCTGACTCATCCCAAACCATCTCAATAGGGTGAGGTAGTCACCTGGAATGCATTTCAATTAACAGGTGTTAATTTGTGGAATTTCTTTCCTTCTTAATGCGTTTGAGCCAATCAGTTGTGTTGTGAAAAGGTAGAGGGGGGTACACAGAAGATAGCCCTATTTGGTAAAAGACCAAGTCCATATTATGGCAAGAACAGCTCAAATTAGCAAAGAGAAACGGCAGTCCATCATTACTTTAAGACATGAAGGTCAGTCAATACGGAACATTTCAAGAACTTTGAAAGTTTCTTCAAGTGCAGTCGCAAAAACCATCAAGCGCTGTGATGAAACTTGCTCTCATGAGGACCGCCACAGGAATGGAAGACCGAGAGTTACCTATGCTGCAGAGGTAAGTTCATCACAGTTACCAGCCTCAGAAATTGCAGCCCAAATAAATGCTTCACAGAGTTCAAGTAACAGACACATCTCAACATCAACTGTTCAGAGGAGGCTGTGTGAATCAGGCCTTCATGGTCGAATTGCTGCAAAGAAACCACTACTAAAGGACACCAATAAGAAGAAGAGACTTGCTTGGACCAAGAAACACAAGCAATGGATATTAAACCAGTGGAAATTCGTCCTTTGGTCTGGAGTCGAAGTTGGAGATTTTTGGTTCCAACCGCCTTGTCTTTGTGAGATGCAGTGTGGGTGAACAGATGATCTCTGCATGTGTAGTGTAGTTCCCACCGTAAAGCATGGAGGAGGAGATGTTATAGTGTGGGGGTGCTTTGCTGGTGACACTGTCTGTGATTTATTTTGGAATTCAAGGCACACTTAACCAGCATGGCTACCACAGCATTCTGCAGCGATACGCCATCCCATCTGGTTTTGGGCTTACTGGGACTATCATTTGTTTTTCAACAGGACAATGACCCAACACACCTCCAGGCTGTGTAAGGGCTATTTTACCAAGAAGGAGAGTAATGGAGTGCTGCATCAGATGACCTGGCCTCCAGAATCCCCCGACCCCAATTGAAATGGTTTTGTTACTACATGATTCCATATGTGTTATTTCATAGTTTTGATGTTTCTGGATTCAGAATGTCAGGATATGGTGCATATCCACAAAACTCTAAATGGTCTGTATTCTCTAGAATATCAACAATGTGTCATGTAAAGATATTTCCTGATATGGACCCTTTTCGCCCCGTCTAAGCGGTGCTTATGCCACTCTTTTATAAAGGTTGATGTCATATTTTACATTGTGGGTTTTGTCACATTTGACATTGGTGGTTTATGTCACACAGTTTATGAGTTTATGCCACATTTATGAACCCTTTATAGAGCATGACATACAGTTATAGATGACGTGTGACACATTTATGTAGTGTTTATGAATACTTAAGGAAGGCTTTATGATGCCTTTATAAGCTGCACGTCATTTAAAGCCAGACCAAAAATTCCACATAGTAAGGTAAAAATATACTATTCATCCTATCAGTGTTAATTTCGTCAACAATAACTATGACGGAAAATACTCGTCAATTACCTATTTTTCCTGACTAAAACTATGACGATCACGAGATGAGATGCCCTGGAAAAATATATAATTATTACAAATTACTTTCATTTTAGTCTACGAAAATGTAACAAGACGAGAATTCCACGTGAGACTAATGGACATTTAATTTGAAATGAAGCTCCTTTTCATCTGTTTTGTCCAATCAGAAGCATGCAGAATATTTCATCCAATCCTCTAATTCTGTGTTGTTGTTTTTTTCGCACTGCTTTGCTTTATCTTGGCCAGGTCGCAGTTGTAAATGAGAACTTGTTCTCAACTGGCTTACCTGGTTAAATAAAGGTGAAATAATAATTATTATTTTTTTATTGTAGAATTGTTAAGGACTTAAAATGTACTTATTGTGCTGTGAAAAAGTATTTGCCCCTTTCAGATTTTCTCTATTTTTGCATATTTTTTAAATACTGAATGTTATCAGATCTTCAACCAAAACCTAATATTATACTGTACAACATGTAAAGTGTTGGTCCGATGTTTCATGAGCTGAAATAAAAGATCCCAGACATTTTCTATACGCACAAGAAGCTTATTTCTCTCAAATTGTGTGCGCAAATTTGTTTACATCCCTGTTAGTGAGCATTTCTCCTTTGCCAAGATAAACCATCCAACTGACAGGTGTGGCATGATCATTACACAGGTGTACCTTGTGCTGGGGACAATAAAAAGCCACCGTAAAATGTTTTGTCACACAACAACACAATGCCACAGATGTCGCATGTTTTTAGGGAGCGTGCAATTGGCATGCTGACTGTAGGAATAATAATAATAATAATATGCCATTTAGCAGACGCTTTATCCAAAGCAACTTACAGTCATGCGTGCATACATTTGGGTGGTCCCGGGGATCGAACCCACTACCCTGGCGTTACAAGCGCCGTGCTCTACCAGCTGAGCTACAGAGGACCACTGAGCTACAGAGGAATGTCCACCAGAGCTGTTGCCAGATAATTGAATGTTCATTTCTCCACCATAAGCCACCTCCAACATCATTTTAGAGGATTTGACAGTACGTCCAGCCGGCCTCTCAACCGTAGACCACGTGTAACCATGTCAGCCCAGGACCTCCACATCTGGCTTCTTCACCTGCGGGATCGTCTGAGACCAGCCACCAGGACAGCTGATGAAACTGAGGAGTATTTCTGTCTGTAATATATCAATTTTGCTGGGAAAAACTCATTCTGATTGGCAGGGCCTGGCTCCCCAGTAGGTGGACCTGGCTCCCAAGTGGGTGGGCCTATGCCCTCCCAGGCCCACCCATGTTGCCCCCCTGCCCTGTCATGTGAAATCCATAGATTAGGGCCTAATGAATTCATTTCAATTGACTGATTTCCTTATATGAACTGTAACTCAGTAAAATCGTTGAAATTATTGCATGTTGAGTTTATATTTTTGATCAGTAGCTATAGGGAACCTGAGTTTACAAATAGCAACAAAAAAATATATAGTTATTTTATTTATTTAATTAACAAAGTTATGCAACGCCAAATTCACCTGTGTGAAAAGTAATTGCCTCCTTACACTCAATAACTGGTTGTGCCACATTTAGCTGCAATGACTGCAACCAAATGCTTCCTGTAGTTGTTGATCAGTCTCTCACATCGCTGTGGAGGAATTTTGGCCCACTCTTGCATGCAGAACTGCTACTGTTATTTTACTGCTGCTGTTTATTTTTTACTTATCACTTATTTTTCTTTGGACTGCATTGTTTGTTAAGGGCTTGTAAGTAAGCATTTCTTCATTACATTTACATTTTAGTAATTTAGCAGACGCTCTTATCCAGAGCGACTTACAGTTAGTTAGTGAGTGCATACATTTTTCATACTTTTTCACTGTAAGGTCTACACCTGTTGTATTTGGCGCATGTGACAAATACAATTTGATTTGATTTGATTTTAACTCTGCAACATTTGTGGGTTTTGAAGCATGAACTGCTCGTTTCACATCCTGCTACGTCTCAATTTGGATTAGGTCTGGACTTTGACTTGGCCATTCCAAAACTTCTAATTTGTTGCTTTTTAACCATTTTCATGTAGACTTGATTATGTGTTTTGGATCATTGTCTTGCTGTACGACCCAGCTGCGCTTCAGCTTCAGCTCACAGACGAATGGCCTGACATTCTCCTGTAGAATTCTCTGATACAGAGCAGAATTCATGGTTCCTTCTATTAAGGCAAATCGTCCAGGTCCTGAGGCAGCAAAGCATCCCCAAACCATCACACTACCACCACCATGCTTGACCGTTGGTATAAGGTTCTTACTGTGGAATTCAGTGTTTGGTTTTCGCCAGACATAATGGGACCCATTATCCTTTGGGCAAATCAGATGTCAATGTAGCCTACATAAACCCAACCTCACTCCAAATGTACTTTCACATACAGCTTGTGTAAGAAAAGTGTCATGAGCCTCTCACTCCACCGGGTTACCACCTTTATTTTCTTCCACTCTGCTCACCACTCTCTCTACTCAGCCTAACTAGCTCCACCTGTCCCTGCTCTGCTCTGCTCTAATTACTCTGCCAGCTGCGCTGCATTACCCACTACCTCTCCCAGTATTTAAGGCCCTGTCTTTCAGCTCTCCGGTGTCAGATCGTCTGCAAAGCTCACACCCGGAACCTGTTTGCTCGCGCTTCTGGCTCACCCTGGTTTTGTGACCCCGGACCTGCCTGAATTTTTGGATACTCTTCTGCCCCAGGAGATCCAGACCTGCTTCTGCCATACGACTCCTGACTACTCTTCAATCCCGGTAACTCTGACCAGCCTTCTGCCTTGCTACTACGTATTTTGGATTTCCCTTGAACTGTACTGCTGCCTTGTTTCATTCCGCCCTGTTGTGTCTGTGTCTCCCCCCCCCAGGACTTCTGGACCACCCACCACCGGCTTCATAGGACGCATCGCTGCCACTGGGGGGGGCACAGACCCAGCACGTTGGACGGGATCCCTGTTACCCCTGGAGCCTTCATTCACTCCCTACTTCCCTTTTCCCTTAAGTTTTAATAAACTTTCTGGTGTGACGCAATTGTGGTCCTCTGGTCGTCTGTCTGAACCGTGACAGTACGATCTGACCATTATGGACTCAGCGCACACTTTCCCCGACATGGAAACCGATGAGCATGAGCAGCAGTTCCAGCAGCAGCAACAACAACTCGCCATGATCATTCAACTCCTCACCAACCTTACCCCAGCCAGTCTGCCCACCAGCCCTGCCCCCGAGTTACCTGCCCCGGTCATTGCAGCCGCTGCTCCGGAACCCAAGATTGGTAACCCCGAGCGGTTCAACGGCGATTCAACCCAGGTCCGGCCATTCCTGACTAGCTGCCGACTTCAGTTCTCCTTGCAGCCAAGGACCTTCGCCACGGAGGGGGCTAAAGTTGGGTATGCCATCACTCACCTGACGGGCCGAGCTCGACTCTGGGGAACAGCAGAGTTCGAACGTCAAGCCCCCGCATGTGCAACCTTCGACCTGTTTGCTGAGGAGATGCTGAAGGTGTTTGACCTGGATTCACCAACCGCAGAGGCGTCTCGTGAACTGTTCAGTATTCGACAAGGCAGACGTACAGTCGCAGACCATTCCATCGACTTCCGAACCCTGGCTAGACGAAGTTCTTGGAACACACCATCGTTGGTGGACGCGTTCTTCCATAGTTTGGCTGACTATATCAAGGACGAGTTGGTCTCCCATGAACTGCCTTCCACTCTTGATGAAGCCATCGCACTGACTGTCAGGATCGACAGAAGGATACAGACCCGTCGTCGTGAGAGGGGGCGCCAAGGTCCACCTACTACCGGCATTCGGAGAGATCCGACTGGGCTCCTGTCATCTACTGCCACTCACCCAGGTCAGCTTGATCAGTCTGAGCCTATGGAGATTGGGCGAGCCTCTCTCACTCCTGCAGAGCGCCAGCGCCGCTTCACCTCAAACCTCTGCCTCTATTGTGGAGGTGATGGACATCGTGTGGTAACCTGCCCTTTAAAGGGCCGAAGCTCACCGGGCATAGGGGGAGTCCGGTTGAGTTCAATGACCATCCAGTCCTCCGACCGCAAACCCCTGCTGCAAGTTCACCTCCGCCTCTCTGACTCAACTCACACCCTGGCTGCTCTGGTGGATTCTGGCGCCGAAGCCAACATAATGGACATCAAGCTGGCACGCCAACTGGGACTGGAGAACCTCCGTTTGACACCTCCTATTCCTGCCCGGGCACTGGACGGACACTTACTCGGATCGGTCACTCATGTCACGGCCCCGGTCTCGATGGGTCTGTCCGGAAACCATCAAGAAACGATCCAGTTTCACCTGCTCCCCTCTCCAGGCCAACCCCTCATCCTGGGTTACCCATGGCTCCGCCGGCACAACCCTCAGCTCGACTGGGTGACCGGGGTGATCAGGGAGTGGGGAGAGGACTGCCACCGAACCTGCCTGCTTGCTGCCGCACTACCCCCTCGGCCAGTACCTACTAACTCCGCTCCTGACCTCTCCAATGTCCCAGAATGCTACCATGGTCTCAGAGAGGTGTTTAACAAAGCAAGAGCCACATCTCTGCCCCCTCACCGACCGTACGACTGTGCCATCGACCTCCTCCCTGGAACAGCCCCTCCAAAGGGTCGTCTTTATTCGTTGTCTGCTCCTGAAAGAAAGTCCATGGAGGACTACATCAATGGCTCTCTGTCCGCAGGATTAATCCGTTCATCTTCATCTCCTGCTGGTGCTGGCTTCTTCTTTGTGGGGAAGAAGGACGGATCTCTTCGCCCCTGCATCGACTACAGGGGACTTAACGACATCACAGTGAAAAACCGTTACCCTCTGCCTCTGCTCACCTCTGCTTTTGAGTTGCTCCAGGGAGCCACTGTTTTTACCAAGTTGGATCTCAGAAACGCTTACCACCTAGTGCGGATCCGGGAGGGAGATGAATGGAAAACCGCATTCAATACACCAACAGGCCACTACGAGTATCTGGTTATGCCTTTTGGCCTCACCAATGCTCCTGCTGTGTTCCAGGCTCTAGTGAATGATGTACTGCGGGACATGTTAAACAAGTTTGTCTTCGTTTACCTGGATGACATCTTAATCTACTCCAGAAACCTGTCTGAACACACCCGCCATGTCCAGCAAGTCCTTCATCGTCTTCTGGAGAATTCCCTCTACGCCAAGGCAGAGAAATGTGAGTTTCACGTCAAGACAGTGGCCTTCCTGGGGTACATAGTGGCAGAGGGAAGTATCCAAATGGATCCTGCCAAAGTATCAGCAGTCACTTCATGGCCAGTTCCGGAGAACAGAAAGAAGCTGCAACAGTTTCTGGGGTTTGCTAACTTCTATAGAAAGTTTATCCGGAACTACAGTACCGTTGCTGCCCCTCTCACTGCTCTAACCAGCACCAAGCAACCCTTCACCTGGACCCCAGCAGCCGACAAAGCCTTCAGTACCCTCAAGGTGAGGTTCACCTCCGCTCCCATCCTCCAGATGCCTGATGTGGACCGGCAATTCATTGTGGAGGTGGACGCCTCGGATGTGGGAGTTGGTGCTGTGATTTCTCAGTGGGCTGCGGAGGATAGGAAGCTCCATCCCTGTGCCTTTTTCTCACGTCGGTTGTCCCCCTCTGAGTGCAATTACGACATAGGGAACCGTGAGCTGCTGGCTGTGAAGCTTGCCTTGGAGGAGTGGCGTCACTGGCTGGAGGGGTCCACCATTCCATTTCTCGTTTGGACCGATCATAAGAACTTGGAGTACATCCGCACGGCCAAACGGTTGAACTCCAGGCAGTCCCGCTGGGCCCTGTTCTTCACCAGGTTTAATTTCACTCTGTCATACCGGCCTGGATCACGTAACACCAAGCCAGACGCCCTCTCCCGTCAATTCCAGAAGGATGACACCCCCTCCAAGGACCCTGTGTCGATTCTGCCAAGTCCCTGCATCGTTGCAGCTCTGACCTGGGCTGTTGAGGAACAGGTGCTGGAGGCTCTCCGTAACCAGCCAGGTCCCAGCACTTGCCCAGCTGACCGCCTTTTTGTCCCCGAAGACCTGAGGTCCCAGGTCGTTCAGTGGGGACATGACTCCCGCCTAGCTTGTCACCCTGGCTCCACCCGCACTTACAACCTGCTCGCCCAGAGGTTCTGGTGGCCCTCTCTGAGAAAGGATGTACGGGAATTCGTCCAAGCCTGCCCCATCTGCAACCAACACAAGTCGTCCTGCCAGCCCCCAGCCGGATTGCTGCAGCCCCTGCCTGTGCCCAGACGTCCCTGGTCTCACATCGCCCTTGACTTTGTCACGGGGCTGCCCCCTTCAAGGGGCATGACCGTCATTCTCACCATAGTTGACCGTTTCAGCAAGATGGCGCACTTCATTCCCCTCCCCAAGCTCCCAACCGCCAAGGAGACCGCCCAGGTGGTCCTGGAACACGTCTTCCGGATCCACGGACTGCCAAAGGATGTAGTTTCTGACCGTGGTCCACAATTCTCCTCCGCTTTTTGGAAGGAGTTCTGTCACCTGCTGGGAGCCACAGTCAGTCTGACTTCCGGATTCCATCCCCAATCCAATGGGCAGTCAGAGCGGGCTAATCAGGAGCTCGAGAAGGCACTGCGATGCATGACTTCACGCAACCCCCACTCCTGGTCGCAGCAATTGACATGGGTGGAGTACGCACACAATTCTCTGATCTGCTCTGCCATCGGTATGTCCCCTTTCCAATGTGTTTATGGATACCAGCCTCCTCTATTTGCCAGCCAGGAAGAGGAGGTTACTTGCCCATCTGCACTTGCTTTTGCCCGTCGATGTCGCCGCACCTGGTCACAAGCCCGAGCCACACTCCTCAGATCCGTTGCCAGCTACACTACCGGGGCCAACCGTCGGAGAATTCCTGCTCCCACCTACCATGTTGGTCAAAGGGTGTGGTTGTCATCGAAGAACCTGCCACTCAGGGTGGAGTCGCAGAAGCTGGCACCTCGGTTCATTGGCCCATTCCCTATCATAAGAGTGATTAGCCCAACTGCTGTCCGGCTCCAACTGCCTAATTCCCTGAGGGTGCACCCCACTTTCCATGTGTCTAAGATTAAGCCCATCCATGAGAGTCCGCTGGTCCCTGCTGCGCCTTGTCCTCCTCCTCCACGGCTCGTCGATGGTGGTCTGGTTTACACCGTCCGCCGCCTGCTTCGGTCCAGACGGAGGGGTAGGGGTCTCCAGTACCTCATTGACTGGGAGGGCTATGGACCTGAGGAAAGGACCTGGGTGCCAGCTAGTCGGATTGTGGATAGGACTCTCATCACCGCTTTCCACCAACGGCATCCTGATCAACCTGCAATCCGTAGGGGCCGCCCCAGAGGGGTCCCTAACCGTCCTGCCCGCTCGGCTTCCTGTCCTGTGCCTGATCCTGTCTCGGGACCTGTCCCATCTCCCGACCACGGCCCTCCGGCTTCCTCCGAGGATGAGGACGTTCACTCGGACCGTTCGGAGGAGTTCTAGCCCTCCTCCGGCTCCCCTCCTCCCGCCCGGCGTGGTGTTGCTCTTGGGACTTCTGGGGCCGTCCCTTGGGGGGGGGGTTCTGTCATGAGCCTCTCACTCCACCGGGTTACCACCTTTATTTTCTTCCACTCTGCTCACCACTCTCTCTACTCAGCCTAACTAGCTCCACCTGTCCCTGCTCTGCTCTGCTCTAATTACTCTGCCAGCTGCGCTGCATTACCCACTACCTCTCCCAGTATTTAAGGCCCTGTCTTTCAGCTCTCCGGTGTCAGATCGTCTGCAAAGCTCACACCCGGAACCTGTTTGCTCGCGCTTCTGGCTCACCCTGGTTTTGTGACCCCGGACCTGCCTGAATTTTTGGATACTCTTCTGCCCCAGGAGATCCAGACCTGCTTCTGCCATACGACTCCTGACTACTCTTCAATCCCGGTAACTCTGACCAGCCTTCTGCCTTGCTACTACGTATTTTGGATTTCCCTTGAACTGTACTGCTGCCTTGTTTCATTCCGCCCTGTTGTGTCTGTGTCTCCCCCCCCCAGGACTTCTGGACCACCCACCACCGGCTTCATAGGACGCATCGCTGCCACTGGGGGGGGCACAGACCCAGCACGTTGGACGGGATCCCTGTTACCCCTGGAGCCTTCATTCACTCCCTACTTCCCTTTTCCCTTAAGTTTTAATAAACTTTCTGGTGTGACGCAATTGTGGTCCTCTGGTCGTCTGTCTGAACCGTGACAAAAAGTTAGTCATTACTTTCAACTTTTCTATGTTATTAAGGTAGTCTATGCAAAGGAGTATGGAAGTTGATCAATGTTGAAATTTGTTGACATGATTGCTCAGCTGAATCAAACATAGCTTGTTTTCAAAGCTAAGCAGCGTACATAGAGGTAGGCATCTGGATGGGAGACTTGTTCTCACTGGAGTGTATTACCCCTCATATACCAGTAGGAGTCACAGATCAGGATGGAATCGTTGAACTGTGGCTTCCCATTTTATTTAAATGTATCTCTTTATTTAGGTTGATGGCATGACGTTAAAACAATGATGTTGATTCAAACATACCATTTTACTATCAACATTGAAACAAGGTCAAATAAGATCCCAGGTTGCACATTTGGTTCCTTGGAAGTTGTGGGGACGTGTGTTTTTTGGGTTTCCCATTGGTTTTGGGAACGAAGCCATACATTTGCTGAGTGGTACAACTGAACGTTTTTTTTTTTTACATTGAGAGAATAAAAGTGAAAATGTGTAGGTTGCATGGGAGGTTTCTGAGAACGTTTTACTATGGTTCCCTGAATGTTTTCCCGGGATTTTGTATTAACGTCCTGAGAATGGAAATGATAGGTTATTTGAAGGTAATTAAATAACATTCTGAGAAAATGCTCTAAATGTTGTGAATGTTTTTAAAGAAATGTAAAGGTTATTTGGAGGTTTTTTAAATAATTTCCTTAAAACGTTCACTGAATGTTTCAATAAGACTGCTAGCTTAGTTTAACTGTTTTGAACTCTAAGCACAGATAGGAAACATGGACATTAATTTGCTAAGGCATTATACAAACACATCAGTGAGATTCAAACCTATGATCTTCTGTTCTCTAGCCATATAATTAGTCCACTGCACCACCAGGACAGAGCTAGCATGTAATGTTTTTTTTAAAAAACATTTTAGTCTATTCTAACAGACCCCATTTCAAAAGAAACAAGCACTCATTAAGAGCAGGTGTGGCCAATTAGTGGGCGTGGCCAACACACCTGAACACACTTAATAAGATAGAGGATAGAGAGTGTTTTGTTGACGCTGATAACGGAATATATATGTTTTTAAATAACATTCTTAGAATGTTCTTTCAATGTCACTAATGTTTTCTTGTGGTTTTAATGGAAAGTTTTTCTTAATGTTCTTAGAACATGACTTCTCCCACAGAAGAACGTTGTTTCGTTTTAACGTTCTTAACGGAACTATTTGAGAACATTCCCAATGTCAAACCAGCAAACCAGTTGGAGAACATTCCTAGAACATTTTCTAAAATTACATTAACTGTAATCATGTTTGAACTTTTAGGAAACGTTCTGTTAAAGAAATGAAATACCATGAAAATAATGTTGTTTTTTGTGAAGTTTCCTTAAATGTGCTGAGAATGTTCTAAAGCGAAGCAACTATCTTCCACCATTCCCCGAAGGTTAACATACATACGTGCTATGATGGTGGGGGGGGGGGGGGGGGGCTCTGCAGCACCATGCAGTCTTAAAAAGGCTTGGTTGCTTAACATGATTTGTTCTTACATAGTGTTGATATACAGTTGAAGTCGGAAGTTTACATACACTTAGGTTGGAGTCATTAAAACTCGTTTTTCAACCACTCCACAAATTTCTTGTTAACAAACTATAGTTTTGGCAAGTCGGTTAGGACATCTACTTTGTGCATGACACACGTAATTTTTCCAACAATTGTTTACTGACAGATTATTTCACTTATAATTCACTGTATCACAATTCCAGTGGGTCAGAAGTTTACATACACTGAGTTGACTGTGCCTTTAAACAGCTTGGAAAATTCCAGAAATGATTTCATGGCTTTAGAAGCTTCTGATAGGCTAATTGACATAATTTGAGTCAATTGGAGGTGTACCTGTGGATGTATTTCAAGGCCTACCTTCAAACTCAGTGCCTCTTTGCTTGACATCATGGGAAAATCTAAAGAAATCAGCCAAAACCTCAGAAAAATAATTGTAGACCTCCACAAGTCTGGTTCATCCTTGGGAGCAATTTCCAAACGCCTGAAGGTACCACATTCATTTGTACAAACAATAGTACGCAAGTAGAAACACCATGGGACCACGCAGCCGTCATACCGCTCAGGAAGGAGACACGTTCTGTCTCCTAGCGATGAACGTACTTTGGTGCGAAAAGTGCAAATCAATCCCAGAACAACAGCAAAGGACTTTGTGAATCCTGGCGCCGACGAAGATGGCGGCCTCGCGACTAGCTCTTAGGAAACTTTGTAGTATTTTGTTTTTTTATGTATTATTTTTTACATTATTAGCTCAGAAATTGTTTTGCATCATTATATACAGCCGGGAAAAACTATTGGATTTCAGAGCGGTGGTAACTCACCAGCATTACGACCAGGAATACGACATTCCCAAAGCAGATCCTTTGTTTGCTCTCGCCAGGGCAACTGAACTGATTCCAGCGGCTGACCCAAAACATCACCGGCGGAGGAGAGGCACTCGGAGCGGCCTGCTGGTTCAACTTAGGAGGCGCGCACACCACCCACCGCTTCCAAGTATCCTACTCGCTAATGTTCAATCTTTGGTTAACAAAGTCGATGAACTATGGGCAAGGATTACTTTCCAGAGAAACATCAAGGCCTGTAACATACTCTGTTTCACAGAAACATGGCTCTCTTGAGATATTCTGTCGAAATCGGTCCAGCCAGATGGGTTTTTAGTTCATTGCGCAGACAGGAATAAATATCTCTCCGGGAAGCAGAAGAGCGGAGGTGTGTGTTTCATGATTAACGACTCATGGTGTAATTCTAGTAACATACAGGAACTTGAGTCCTTCTGTTCACCCGACCTACAATATCTCACAATCAAATGCCAACCGTATAATCTCCCAAGATAATTTTATTTGGTTATAGTCACGGCCATGTATATTCCCCCTCAAGCCGATACCATGACGGCCCTCAAAGAACTTCACTGGACTTTATGCAAACTGGAAACCACATATCCTGAGGCTGCATTTATTGTAGCAGGGGATTTTAACAAAGCAAATTTGAGGACTAGGCTGCCGAAGTTCTATCAACATATCGACTGTTGTACTCGTGCTGTTAAAATCCTCGACCATTGCTATTCAAACTTCCGGGATGGTTATAAGGCCCTCCCCCGCCCTCCTTTCGGCAAATCTGACCACGAATCCATTTTGTTTCTCCCTTCCTATAGGCAGAAACTCGAACAGGAAGTACCCGTGCTAAGGACTATTTAACGCTGGTCTGACCAATCGGAATCCACGCTTCAAGATTGTTTTGATCACGCGGACTGGGATATGTTTCGGGTAGCTTCCGAAAATAATTTAGACGAATATACTGAAACAGTGACTGAGTATATCAGGAAGTGTATTGGTGATGTTGTGCCCACTGTGACTATAAAAACCTACCCTAACCAGAAACCGTGGATAGACGGCAGCATTCGCGCAAATCTAAAAGTGCGAACCACCGCATTCAACCATGGCAAGGTGACTGGAAATATGGCAGAATTCAAACAGTGTAGCTACTCACTCCGCAAGGCAATTAAACTGGCAAAACATCAGTATAGAGACAAAGTGGAGTCGCAATTCAATGGCTCAGACACGAGACGTATGTGGCAGGGTCTACAGACAATCACAAACTACAAAAGGAAAACCAGCCACGTCGCCGACACCGACGTCTCGCTTCCAGACAAGCTAAACACCTTCTTTGCCCGCTTTGAGGATAACACAGTGCCACTGACGAGGCCCACTACCAAGGACTGTGGCCTCTCCTTCTCCATGGACGACGTGATTAAGACATTTAAGCATGTTAACCCCCGCAAGGCTGCCGGCCCAGACGGCATCCCTAGCTGTGTCCTCAGAGCATGTGCAGACCAGCTGGCTGGTGTGTTGATGGACATATTCAATTTCTCCCTTTCCCAGTCTGCTGTTCGCACATGCTTCAAGATGGCCACCATTGTTCCTGTAGCCAAGAAAGCAAAGGTAACTGAACTAAATGACTATCACCCTGTAGCACTCACCTCTGTCATCATGAAGTGCTTTGAGAGACTAGTCAAGGATCAAATCACCTCTACCTTACCTCTCACCCTAGACCCACTTCAATTTGCTTACCGCCCCAATAGATCCACAGACAATGCAATCGCCATCACACTGCACACTGCCCTATCCCATCTGGACAAGAGGAATACCTATGTAAGAATGCTGTTCATTGACTATAGCTCAGCATTCAACACCATAGTTCCCTCCAAGATCATCATTAAGCTCGAGGCCCTGGGTCTGAACCCCGCCCTGTGCAACTGGGTCCTGGACTTCCTGACGGGCCGCCCCCAGGTGGTGAAGGTAGGAAACAACATCTCCACTTCGCTGATCCTCAACACTGGGGCCCCACAAGGGTGCGTGCTCAGCCCCCTCCTGTACTCACTGTTCACCCATGACTGCGTGGCCAAGCACGCCTCCAACTCAATCATCAAGTTTGCAGACGACACAACAGTAGTAGGCTTGATTACCAACAATTAACGAGACCGCCTACAGGGAGGAGATGAGGGCTCTGGGAGTGTGGTGCCAGGAAAATAACCTCTCACTCAACATCAACAAAACAAAGGAGATGATAGTGGACTTCAGGAAACAGCAGAGGGTGCACCCCCCTATCCACATCGACGGGACCGCTGTGGAGAAGGTGGAAAACTTCAAGTTCCTTGGCGTACACATCACTGACAAACTGAAATGGTCCACCCACGCAGACAGTGTGGTGAAGAAGGCGCAACAGAGCCTCTTCAACCTCAGGAGGTTGAAGAAATTCGGCTTAGCACCTAAAACCCTCACAAGCTTTTACAGATGCACAATTGAGAGCATCCTGTCGGGCTGTATCACCGCCTGGTATGTCAACTGCACCGCCCACAACTCATAGATATCATCCTGACTAACTTACTCTCTAAATACACCTCCGCTGTCTTCAACCAGGATCTCAGCGATCACTGCCTTATTGCCTGCGTCCGTAACGGGTCCGCGGTCAAACGACCACCCCTCATCACTGTCAAACGCTCCCTAAAAAACTTTAGCAAGCAGGCCTTCCTAATTGACCTGGCCCAAATATCCTGGATGGATATTGATCTCATTCCGTCAGTAGAGGATGCCTGGTTGTTCTTTAAAAGTGCTTTCCTCTCAATCTTAAATAAGCATGCCCCATTCAAAAAATTCAGAACTAAGAACAGATATAGCCCCTGGTTCTCCTCAGACTTGACTGCCCTTGACCAGCACAAAAACATCCTGTGGCATACTGCATTAGCATCGAATAGCCCCCGCGATATGCAACTTTTCAGGGAAGTTAGGAACCAATATACACAAACAGTTAGGAAAGCAAAGGCTAGCTTTTTCAAACAGAAATTTGCATCCTGTAGCACTGGGACACTGTAAAGTCCATGAAAAATAAGAGCACCTCCTCCCAGCTGCCCACTGTACTGAGGCTAGGAAACACTATCACCATCGATAAATCTACAATAATCGAGAATTTCAACAAGCATTTTGCCATGGCTGGACATGCTTTCCACCTGGCTACCACTACACCGGCCACCAGCTCTGCACCCTCCACTGCAACTTGCCCATGCACCTCAGCCACGCTCAAGGTTCTAAACGATATTATAACCGCGATCGATAATAGACAGTACTGTGCAGCCATCTTCATCTACCTGGCCAAGGCTTTCGACTCTGTCAACCACCACATTCTTATTGGCAGACTAAATAGCCTTGGTTTCTCAAATGACTGCCTCGCCTGGTTCACCAACTACTTCTCAGATAGAGTTCAATGTGTCAAATCGGAGGGCCTGTTGTCTGGACCTATGGCAGTCTCTATGGGGGTGCCACAGTGTTCAATTCTTGGGCCGACTCTTTTCTCAGTGTATATCAATGATGTCGCTCTTGCTGCTGGTGACTCTCAGATCCACCTCTACGCAGACGACACCATTTTGTATACATCTGGCCCTTCATTGGACACTGTGTTAACAAACCTCTAAACGAGCTTCAATGCCATACAACACTCATTCCTTAGCCTCCAACTGCTCTTAAACACTAGTAAAACTAAATGCATGCTCTTCTATCGAACACTGCTGGCACCCGCCCACCCGACTAGAATCACTACTCTCGACTGGTCTGACCTAGAGTATGTGGACAACTACAAATACCTAGGTGTCTGGTTAGACTGTAAACTATCCTTCCAGACTCACATTAAGTATCTCCAATCCAAAGTTAAATCTAGAATCGGCTTCCTATTTCGCAACAAAGCCTCCTTCACTCATGCTGCCAAACATGCCCTCGTAAAACTAACTATCCTACCGATCCTTGACTTCGGCAATGTCATTTACAAAATAGCCTCCAACACTCTACTCAGCAAATTGGATGTAGTCTATCACAGTGACATCTGTTTTCTCACCAAAGCCCCATATACTACCCACCACTGTGACCTGTACGCTCTTGTTTGCTGGTCCTCACCACATATTCGTCGCCAAACCCACTGGCTCCAGGCCATCTATAAATCACTGCTAGGCAAATCCCTGCCTTATCTTAGCTCATTGGTCACCATAGCAACACCCACCCGTAGTATGCGCTCCAGCAGGTATATCTCACTGGTCATCCCCAAAGCCAACACCTCCTTTGGCTGCCATTCCTTCCAGTTCTCTGCTGACAATGACTGGAACGAACTGCAAAAATCTCTGAAGCTGGAGACTCTTATCTCTCTCACTAACTTTAAGCATCAGTTGTCAGAGCACCTTACCGATTACTGCACCTGTACACAGCCCATTTGAAATTAGCCCACCCAACTACCTCATCCCCATATTGTTATTTATTTTGCTCATTTGCACCCCAGTATCTCTATTTGCACATCATCTCTTGCACATCTATCATTCCAGTGTTAATACTCATTGTAATTATTTTGCACTATAGCCTATTTATTGCCTTACCTCCATAACTTGCTACATTTGCACACACTGTATATATATTTTCTGTTGTATATTTGACTTTATGTTTTGTTTTACCCCTTATGTAACTCTGTGTTGTTGTTTTTATCGCACTGCTTTGCTTTATCTTGGCCAGGTCGCAGTTGTAAATGAGAACTTGTTCTCAACTGGCTTACCTGGTTGAATAAAGGTGAAAAAAAAAAAAAAAAAAATGCAGGGCTCTACAGAGGGTGGTGCGGTCTGCCGAACGCATTACCAGGGGCAAACTACCCGCCCTCCAAGAAACATACAACACCCGATGTCACAGGAAGGCCAACAAGATCATCAAGGACATCAACCACCCGAGCCACTGCCTGTTCACCCCGCTATCATCCAGAAGGCGAGGTCAGTACAGGTGCATCAAAGCTGAGACCGAGAGAATGAAAAACAGCTTCTATCTCAAGGCCATCAGACTGTTACAGTGGGGAAAAAAGTATTTAGTCAGCCACCAATTGTGCAAGTTCTCCCACTTAAAAAGATGAGAGAGGCCTGTAATTTTCATCATAGGTACACGTCAACTATGACCGACAAAATGAGAAAAAGAATTCCAGAAAATCACATTGTAGGATTTTTAATGAATTTATTTGCAAATTATAGTGGAAAATAAGTATTTGGTCAATAACAAAAGTTTCTCAATACTTTGTTATATACCTTTTGTTGGCATTGACACAGGTCAAACGTTTTCTGTAAGTCTTCACAAGGTTTTCACACACTGTTGCTAGTATTTTGGCCCATTCCTCCATGCAGATCTCCTCTAGAGCAGTGATGTTTTGGGGCTGTCGCTGGGCAACACGGACTTTCAACTCCCTCCAAAGATTTTCTATGGGGTTGAGATCTGGAGACTGGCTAGGCCACTCCAGGACCTTGAAATGCTTCTTACGAAGCCACTCCTTCGTTGCCCGGGCGGTGTGTTTGGGATCATTGTCATGCTGAAAGACCCAGCCACGTTTCATCTTCAATGCCCTTGCTGATGGAAGGAGGTTTTCACTCAAAATCTCACGATACATGGCCCCATTCATTCTTTCCTTTACACGGATCAGTCGTCCTGGTCCCTTTGCAGAAAAACTGCCCCAAAGCATGATGTTTCCACCCCCATGCTTCACAGTAGGTATGGTGTTCTTTGGATGCAACTCAGCATTCTTTGTCCTCCAAACACGACGAGTTGAGTTTTTACCAAAAAGTTCTATTTTGGTTTCATCTGACCATATGACATTCTCCCAATCCTCTTCTGGATCATCCAAATGCACTCTAGCAAACTTCAGACGGGCCTGGACATGTACTGGCTTAAGCAGGTGGACACGTCTGGCACTGCAGGATTTGAGTCCCTGGCGGCGTAGAGTGTTACTGATGGTAGGCTTTGTTACTTTGGTCCCAGCTCTCTGCAGGTCATTCACTAGATCCCCCCGTGTGGTTATGGGATTTTTGCTCACCGTTCTTGTGATCATTTTGACCCCACGGGGTGAGATCTTGCGTGGAGCCCCAGATCGAGGGAGATTATCAGTGGTCTTGTATGTCTTCCATTTCCTAATAATTGCTCCCACAGTTGATTTCTTCAAACCAAGCTGCTTACCTATTGCAGATTCAGTCTTCCCAGCCTGGTGCAGGTCTACAATTTTGTTTCTGGTGTCCTTTGACAGCTCTTTGGTCTTGGCCATAGTGGAGTTTGGAGTGTGACTGTTTGAGGTTGTGGACAGGTGTCACGATCGTCATACATAGAGGAGGAGGACCAAGGCGCAGCGTTGAATGTGAACATAATATTTATTTGAATGATCACCCGATCACAACAACAAAACAACGACGTGACAGTCGACGGTCAATACACAACCAAACACGAACAAAAACCCACAACACCCACAGGAAAACATACAGATTAAATATGGCTCCCAATCAGAGATAACGAGCCGACAGCTGACACTCGTTACCTCCGATTGGGAGTCACTGACCAAACATAGAAATGCACCCAACAGAAATACAAACATAGAAATACACCCAAATAATGAACACACCCTGGCTCACTATACAGAGTCCCGGAGCCAGAGCGTGACAGTACCCCCCCCTAAAGGCGCGGACTGCGACCGCGCCTCAATACGGGCTAAACAAGGGAGGGCTGGGTGGGCACACCTCCTCGGCGGTGGCTCTGGCTCCGTCCTTGATCCCCACCTCCTCTCCAACCCCCCAAAGTACCCCTGGTCCTGTCCAGCCCCGCTGGCCGGAGCCGGACCGACGACACGCGCCCCTGGCCTGATGCGTGGAGGAGGAACGGGCCGGACCGGGCTGACGACGCGCACCACTGACCTGGTGCGGGGAGCTTGGATGGGCCGAACTGGGCTGGCGACGCGCACCACAGACTTGGTGCGGAGAGCAGGAACGGGCCGGACAGGGCTGACGAAACGCACCACAGACTTGGTGCGGAGAACAGGCACGGGCCGTGCCGGACTGACGCCGCACCCCACTGGCTTGGTGTGGGGAGCAGGAGCGGACCGAGCCGGGCTGGCGAAGCGCACCCCTGACTTGGTGCGGGGAGCAGGAACGGGACGAGCCGGGCTGGCGACGCGCACCACAGACCTGGTGCGGAGAGCAGGAACGGGCAGAGCCGGGCTGACGAGACGCACCACAGACTTGATGCGGGGAGCAGGAACGGGCCGGACTGGACTGACGACACACACCACTGGCTTGGTGCGGGAAGCTTGGATGGGCCGGACTGTACTGGGGACACACACCACTGGCCCCACACCGGGATCTGGAACGGGCCGGACCGGACTGGCAACACACGCCAGTACCTCTCGCCGTGCCTCCACTTCCTCCATCCCCTCTTTGACCAGTGGCCCCCGTAACCCGGCGGCCTTCTCCAGCAACCCACTGGGCCGCTCTATCGCGGCCTCCTGCTGGTCCGACGTCTCGAGCCCCCCCCTAAAAATTTTCGGGGCGTCTCTCCTACCCGTGGACCAGGTCTCCATAGACCTCGCCAGCCTCTCGCCCTTCTGCCATAGCGTCAAGCCCTTGTCTTCCTCCCTCGGCTTGACCCAGTCCAGGAGGCGAAGGAGATCTGTGAGGGATCTCCCTGGCGATGGCTCCTGGACACGCTGCTTGGTCCCATCTTGGTGGGTTTTTCTGTCACGATCGTCATACATAGAGGAGGAGGACCAAGGCGCAGCGTTGAATGTGAACATAATATTTATTTGAATGATCACCCGATCACAACAACAAAACAACGACGTGACAGTCGACGGTCAATACACAACCAAACACGAACAAAAACCCACAACACCCACAGGAAAACATACAGATTAAATATGGCTCCCAATCAGAGATAACGAGCCGACAGCTGACACTCGTTACCTCCGATTGGGAGTCACTGACCAAACATAGAAATGCACCCAACAGAAATACAAACATAGAAATACACCCAAATAATGAACACACCCTGGCTCACTATACAGAGTCCCGGAGCCAGAGCGTGACAACAGGTGTCTTTTATACTGATAACAAGTTAAAACAGGTGCCATTAATACAGGTAACGAGTGGAGGACAGAGGAGCCTCTTAAAAAAGAAGTTACAGGTCTGTGAGAGCCAGAAATCTTGCTTGTTTGTAGGTGACCAAATACTTATTTTCCACCATAATTTGCAAAAAAATTCATTAAAAATCCTACAATGTGATTTTCTGGAGAAAAAAAATTCTCACTTTGTTTGTCATAGTTGACGTGTACCTATGATGAAAATTACAGGCCTCTCTCATCTTTTTAAGTGGGAGAACTTGCACAATTGGTGGCTGACTAAATACTTTTTTCCCCCACTGTAAATAGCCATCACTAGCACATTAGAGGCTGCTGCTGCCTATTGAAATCACTGGCAACTTTAAGAAATGGAACACTAGTCACTTTAATAATGTTTACATATCTTGCCCTACTCATCTCATATGTATATACTGCATTCTATTCTATAATATTCTACTGTATCTTAGTCCATGCCACTCTGTCATTGCTTGTCCAAATATGTATATATTCTTAAATCCCATTCCTTACTAGTTTTGTGTGTATTGGGTATATGTTGTGAAATTGTTAGATATTACTGCACTGTCGGAGCTAGAAGCACAAGCATTTCGCTACACCCGCTATAACATCTGCTAAACACGTGTATGTGACGAATACATTTTGATTTGATTTGAAGATGCTGGAGGAAACAGGTACAAAAGTATCTATATCCACAGTAAAACGAGTCCTATATCGACATAACCTGAAAGGCCGCTCAGCAAGGAAGAAGCCACTGCTCCAAAACCGCCATAAAAAAGCCAAACTACGGTTTTCAACTGCACATTGGGACAAAGATCGTACTTTTTGGAGAAATGTCCTTTGGTCTGATGAAACAAAAATAGAGCTGTTTGGCCGTAATGACCATTGTTATGTTTGGAGGAAAAAGGGGGATGCTTGCAAGCCAAAGAATACCATCCTAACCATGAAGCACGGGGGTGGCAGCATCATGCTGTGGGGGTGCTTTGCAGCAGGAGGGACTGGTGCACTTCATAAAATAGATGGCATCATGAGGAAGGAAAATTATGTGGATATATTGAAACAACATCTCAAGACATCAGTCAGGAAGTTAAAGCTTGGTCGCAAACGGGTCCTCCAAATGGACAATGACCCCAAACATACTTCCAAAGTTGTGGCAAAATGGCTTAAGGACAACAAAGTCAAGGTATTGGAGTGGCCATCACAAAGCCCTGACCTCAATCCTATAGAAAATGTGTGGGCAGAACTGAAAAAGTGTGTGCGAGCAAGGAGTCCTACAAACCTGACTCAGTTACACCAGCTCTGTCAGGAGGAATGGGCCAAAATTCACCCAACTTATTGTGGGAAGCTTGTGGAAGGCTACCCGAATCGTTTGACCCAAGTTAAACAATTTAAAGGCAATGCTACCAAATACTAATTGAGTGTATGTAAACTTCTGATCCACTGGGAATGTGATGAAAGAAATAAAAGCTGAAATAAATAATTATTTGTACGATTATTCTGACATTTCACATTCTTAAAATAAAGTGGTGATCCTAACTGACCTAAGACAGGGAATTTATACTAGGATTAAATGTCAGGAATTGTGAAAAACTGAGTTTAAATGTACACTGCTCAAAAAAATAAAGGGAACACTTAAACAACACAATGTAACTCCAAGTCAATCACACTTCTGTGAAATCAAACTGTCCACTTAGGAAGCAACACTGATTGACAATACATTTCACATGCTGTTGTGCAAATGGAATAGACAACAAGTGGAAATTATAGGCAATTAGCAAGACACCCCCAATAAAAGACTGGTTTTGCAGTTGGTGACCACAGACCACTTCTCAGTTCCTATGCTTCCTGGCTGATGTTTTGGTCACTTTTGAATGCTGGCGGTGCTTTCACTCTAGTGGTAGCATGAGACGGAGTCTACAACCCACACAAGTGGCTCAGGTAGTGCAGCTCATCCAGGATGGCACATCAATGCGAGCTGTGGCAAGAAGGTTTGCTGTGTCTGTCAGCGTAGTGTCAGAGCATGGAGGCGCTACCAGGAGACAGGCCAGTATATCAGGAGACGTGGAGGAGGCCGTAGGAGGGTAACAACCCAGCAGCAGGACTGCTACCTCCACCTTTGTGCAAGGAGGAGCAGGAGGAGCACTGCCAGAGCCCTGCAAAATGACCTCCAGAAGGCCACAAATGTGCATGTGTCTGCTCAAACGGTCAGAAACAGACTCCATGAGGGTGGTATGAGGGCCCGACGTCCACAGGTGGGGGTTGTGCTTACAGCCCAACACCGTGCAGGACGTTTGGCATTTGCCAGAGAACACCAAGATTGGCAAATTCGCCACTGGCGCCCTGTGCTCTTCACAGATGAAAGCAGGTTCACACTGAGCACGTGACAGACGTGACAGAGTCTGGAGACGCCGTGGAGAATGTTCTGCTGCCTGCAACATCCTCCAGCATGACCGGTTTGGCGGTGGGTCAGTCATGGTGTGGGGTGGCATTTCTTTGGGGGGCCGCACAGCCCTCCATGTGCTCGCCAGAGGTAGCCTGACTGCCATTAGGTACCGAGATGAGATCCTCAGACCCCTTGTGAGACCAGCTTAGTGGGTAAGAGCGTTGTGCCAGTAACCGAAAGGTCGCTGGTTCTAATCCCCGAGCCGACTAGGTGAAAAATCTGTCGATGTGCCCTTAAGCAAGGCACTTAACCCTAATTGCTCATGTAAGTCGCTCTGGACAAGAGCGTCTGCTAAATGATTAAAATGTAAAATGTATATGCTGGTGCGGTTGGCCCTGGATTCCTCCTAATGCAAGACAATGCTAGACCTCATGTGGCTGGTGTGTGTCAGCAGTTCCTGTAAGAGGAAGGCATTGATGCTATGGACTGGCCTGCCCGTTCCCCAGACCTGAATCCAATTGAGCACATCTGGGACATCATGTCTCGCTCCATCCACCAACGCCACGTTGCACCACAGACTGTCCAGGAGTTGGCGGATGCTTTAGTCCAGGTCTGGGAGGAGATCCCTCAGGAGACCATCCGCCACCTCATAAGGAGCATTCCCAGGCGTTGTAGGGAGGTCATACAGGCACGTGGAGGCCACACACACTACTGAGCCTCATTTTGACTTGTTTTAAGGACATTACATCAAAGTTGGATCAGCCTGTAGTGTGGTTTTCCACTTTAATTTTGAGGGTGACTCCAAATCCAGACCTCCATGGGTTGATACATTTGATTTCCATTGATACTTTTTGTGTGATTTTGTTGTCAGCACATTCAACTATGTAAAGAAAAAAGTATTTAATAAGATTATTTCATTCATTCAGATCTAGGATGTGTTATTTTAGTGTTCCCTTTATTTTTTTGAGCAGTGTATTTGGCTAAGGTGTGTGTAAACTTCCGACTTCAACTGCATTTAAATGCTGGCATTTACACCAGTCTATATCCTGAAAGGTTTGCAGCAATCGAGCAATTTCCACATTGTCAGTCTCTCACCGAGACAAATTGAAGGAAGCAAATTGAAGAGAAAAGGGTAATTTACGGAAAAAAAGCATCTTAAAAGGCTTTTAACACGGCGACACAATTGATCAGAAGAAACTCATGTGTGGACAGTGACACTTTCCACACCATGGAGCCGGCTCCCTCAGTGGGTTGTGTTTTCAACAGTCTTTTAACCCCCCGAGAGCTACACTAGAGAGCCAGGTCCTGTAGTTCTCTCCCTGAGGACCGATTCCTTGGTGACACCTCTCTCAGTCACCATAGGCTCCAGTGACCTGCGTCACATCTCTCGCCCTGGGGAGGGGGGTTGAACCAGGGATTTTAGGGTGAACTGTGCTCCTCAGTCAGAAAAACAGATTTAAACATAATCTGGAGACATGGATGCAGTGGACCATGTATTTCCACTATAACACAGTGTGTTGCCAGATGGTATAGTAATAAATTATGTATCGTTAAGGCAAAATGTTGGGAAATGTCAAAAGTAAAATATAGTAAACATGATTGACATTCTATAATCCAGATGTATGTTTAAATAAGCAATATAGCCAATACAGTGTGTAACCATGCCTTAATGTATGTATGTGTATTATTTTTGAGAAAGGGTCTGCCACCAATATAATGAGATAAGAGGAAGAGGTCATATGGAAAAGTTCACATAGCCTTTTTGGAGAAAAACAACATGTGACATCTAGACGTTGAAAGATAAGGGTGGCGTGGCCATGAAAGAAGTTAATCAATTACCCTAAGGATAGCAACTGTGTATGCTATGCAAGGATGACTATGCTCTTGTATTTGTATAAAAGGAGATCTTTGAGCCAAGGAGAGCCAGTTCTTTCTCCATGGAGAAAGGCTCGGCTTTATATGCAATAAAGTCTAAATTCTTAAATTCACAGGCTCCGATGTCTTGAGAGATATTGTTGAGTTGATTATCTAGTAAAATGTTTCTACAACATAATTGGCGACCACGAAGGGACTTGATAGGGATCAGTGACGGTATGTATTTGCAGTTGTGAAACGGCTTGGACGGACCATACAAACAAAAGCGGCCGCTTTTAAAAAGGTAAGAAGTTCTTACTAAAATAGTATAAAGTTTGTGTGGTCCGATCCGGGACTCGGCAACATCTAAAGAAATACCAAGTAGGTCTCTCCAAATTTAAGAACCAGAAAGTTGGACACTATGAGCTTCTGAATTTAAGAATACATGTCGCTGTTGTTTGTCTGAACCGTCTGTTCAATTGATTTGATTCATTTGATTCATTTGATTCAGTTGATTCATCTTGCTGATTGCTCTGTCTGGGTCATTTTGACATGGGTGGTTGTACGGCTGGTTGAGCGATCAGACAATAACAGGTTAAGTCCTGCAGATACCGCTTTAGACGTTAATCGTCTTGAGGACTGCATAGGTAGGCAGAAATCCTGGGTAATACCGCTTCTTTTTCTGTGTTGAGGAAGTGTAACAGAAAAATTAGGGCAGAATTGACAGGTCGCTTAGCAAAGCGTAGTATAAATAGAAATCTTGTGGATACCGCTTTGGGGCTATGATTAGCATTCCATTGGCCTGAACAGACAAGATTACTTACGGATACCGCTCTGATGATAAATTCTTTGTTAGAGGTCTGTACGGGTAAGTAGGTCATCATCCTGTGTGTGGTGATGCCAATAAATCCTGTGGATAAACGCTTTGGAAAGCTAAAATTCCAGAGGACTGAACGGGCAGGTCATCATCCTGTGTGTGGTGATGCCAAAATTAGGTCTTGAGAAAGCTTAAGACCTAGGGGGCTAATAAATATAAATCCTGTGGATAAACGCTTTGGAAAGCTAAAATTCCAGAGGACTGAACGGGCAGGTCATCATCCTGTGTGTGGTGATGCCAAAATTAGGTAGGGTGGGACAGGTAAAAAAGTTGGGTCATCCTGAGTAGGTGAACGGGTTAAATAATCACAGGGGCTCAAACTTTTTGATAAAGAGTAAACCAAGACTAGGTCTGCTCATCTGCTCATGAGTGGTTTACTTTGGCGGCTGTGAGTCATTCAACTGTCTGATTCATTTGGGCACAAGTGGCTGCTCATCTATATGAATGAGAATAATAAGAAATCCTGCAGATAACAGCTTATTTTCTGTGTTGAGGAGAGAAGCTGTGTTTGAGGTCGTTTGAAGTGTCGGTGTTTGGTGGAGAAAGGTTGGCGCACCTGTCCTGGACCACTGTTTGAGTATAACCTGGTAGGAAGGACGCACCCGGTCTCACACCAAGAGAGGAAGAGTGAATGGAGCGTGGATATTCATTGACCAACTGAGTGTAGAAAATTCACGTTACCAGGAGGGGTAGAATAAATCCTGTTGGAGGAACAGGTCACGTTTATTGGTGTGGTCATATGACGTCTATGCATTGTATTTTGATACATCTGTTAGAGTATGTTTCGGACGATATATTTAGAAACGTTAGAGGTAATGCAGTATTATGATAAATTGACTACGTAAAATAATACAATTATAGGTGTTGACTTGTTCAAAAACGTAGGTGGATGTGGAAATGGGAGAGAGTACATAGGACATGTGGTAGAATTAAGCATTATAATAAACTATCTATTATTTCAGAAGCAGATATATAATTCATTTGGTTAGGTCGTTAGATCTATTTCAAAATCAATGAATGTGGGGTTTGACTTGTTGACTGCTAAGTTGATTACGTTGAGCGTGTGAGATCTGTGTCCTTCAGAACTATTTTCTGATAAAGTGTGGTATGTTCCAGATACTAATACTACTGACCATTATCATTGGAATAAAAAAGGATTAACTTGTCATTTCGATAAAGCATGGGTTTTGCATCGCTGAACAGAGTCTAGGTTTTCTAAGTATAGTTTAGCTATAGTTGGGATTGTTTAGATTGAAGGAACAGTCAGGATAAGATTGGAAGATCTAGTAGCCTGCGTCTTTTCAGACTGAAGGACTCACTTATTCAACGGGAAAGGAGGAGTGTCTATAGTCTAAATCAGAAAGGACAGTTACATTTGAATAGCGGACTGGCAATTTGGATAAGAGATTTGGCCATAATTTGAATTGTTTAGGTAGACTGGAATGAAAGTAAGGTATTTTAATAATATTAATATACATATATTATTGGTTATTGTTGGGATGTGAATAGATTTTACTAAAAGCATGAATTAGTTTCCGGTAAAAAGAGAGTCATACATGTTTGACTGTATCGAGCTGAAATAGTTATTTAAAGAAATTTTGAATAGTTGGATGGAAAACATCTATTTGACAAAATTCTAATTGTTATTACTTCATTCTATGGTTTGCGTCACCAGTGGTGTATGCGAATATTTGGTGAATTGTAGAATCATAATGTATTTTCATTACGTGAACTAGGGGATGCAAGGAGCTTTTGCTTTTATGCTGAGTGAATAAGCACCCATTTGTAGTGGGTTCTAGATTTGTTGACTAAACAAACGTATATTTTAAACAAAAGTAATGCAATAGGCTACAATTATAACATTATCAGAAAAGGGCACTATACGCTCATCTGTGGCTCGGGTAGCTCAGTTGGTAGAGCACGGTGCTTACAAAGCCAGGGTTGGGTGTTCGATTCCCAAGGGGGGCTAGTATAAGTATAATAATGTATGAGCCCACTGATTGTGAGTCGCTTGGAATAAGAGCATCTGGTAAATGACTAAAATGTTAACGGAGAGGAGACAACGTGGTAGTAATTTTTAGTCATTGAATGAGGTTTTGCTAAATTAAACGAGTGACAATGGTGGAATATGTCTATAAATAAATTGGATTGTGATAAATGGATGATTTCAATATATGAGGTAAACTATAGCAAGTGTTTGGTGTTACTTGTGGCTTACATAGCAAGGATAGTTAATTCATTCTGTAATGGCGGAGTGATGGTTTAATTGTGTGGCTATGATTTTAGTTGATTGCAGGAGAAATAGGATATAGTTTACTACGCATGGAGAAGTGAATGTCTTTTATGGTAATAGATCAACTGAACCAAACATATGACGTTACTACGGCAATTTAGGATGGTTAATGTTGTTAAGTGGGGTTTTTAAACCCTATGATAGAGGTAAATGCAGAACGCTGTTTGAAAGTGGTTTTATTTCGTCTGCTAGGAAAAATTGAAGAATTTCCATTTTTTCTCTGTGGATGTTAAACTTGCTGAAACGTGAGAGCGCTATAAGGGACATTATGGGTTACGTTAGGTGTACGGGGATCGTGTGTTTTGTGGGAGGTCGTGGAAGGTGGAATGTTATCGGCAGGAGATTGCTAGCTAGTTAGCGGTGAGAGCTAGTGTGGTTTTCGTTGGGTGACGTCATTTGCTCTATGAACTGGAAGTAGATGCTTTGTGTGGCACTGGTGGAGCGACGGGTAATGGTACTTTTATGGTGAAAGTTGTCAATGTGTGCAGAGGGTCCCTGGTTCGAATCCAGTAGGGGACAGAAAGCAAATCTTTTACATTGATGTTATTGATGTGAATTACTGGTTTCGTTGATAACAGTATAGGGAAGATGTCCTACCAATCTATGTTGGATAGGATAACATAGTAATTGAAATAGCATATTGGTGAATTGGATGTTTTATTGGTTTATATTTAGGAGAATGAGAATATGTTATTAGGTAGTATTGCTTTGTGGAGACGATTAACTAATGAAGAACATGTCTCGATAGTTGAATAAGGAACGATATTTGATAATTGATCATTTTATTATGACATTATATAGTTTGTTTAAACAGCAGTGAGTTATGATGATGTTTTATTACTTCAGATAATGATAGATTGTTTATAGTACATTGAACCTGGGGAGGTAGTTGTTGCTGTTGACTTGATGGATTAAGTAGACATCTTTTTATGGGTTTTGGATTATGAAACAATAAATTTATATTTTAGAAGAAGAAAAAAAAGAAAACATCAATGCAACACTTTGCGACGTTTAAATTAATAAAATGGGTTATTATATAGTGTCTTCTAAATGGGAGTTTTCTTTTAAGGATTGATGGGAGTCTCCTAAAATTTTAGGTTAGGGGTAAAGTAGGACACGACGTATCAAACAATTTTAAATCGATGCTGGGGTTAATGATTGTTGATGAGATAGGACTGGGGATATATGTATGATGTTTTGTGTGTAATTACTATCTTTGGATTGTTGATTATATGTTAACGACATGTATACTTTCTCTTCCAGGAACATGGGGATTTTTTATTGGGAGGTTAAAAAAGTCTGTAGGCTAGGGTGGAGCTAGTTAGTAAGATTAAGTAGGTTTATTTTTAGGTTGTCATAGGGAGCTACCAAAATAAATAAGGCCTGGCCATTTTTTGTTTGTTTATTGTTTTACTATATGGTGTTTGAATTACCATAAACAAATTACTTAGTATGAAATGCTATTCTGTATAGGATTTTATTTCTATTTTGGGTTTTTTTGACAGGATGGAAGTGAAATATCTTAAAGGGGCATACACATGTCATTTGGTTTTATTTACTGAGGGATAAGTACATATGTGTGATTTATTTTGAAAAGAGCTGTACTAAGGAATTACAACATCTATGAAAGGTTTTGATGGTTGTTAGAAGTAGTATACTATAGGATGAAACAATTCATTGAATGATTTCAATGACCTCTGAAATCTGTCCTGGCTTTATAGTGTGACCTGATCAACCGCACTATGAATTCTAGAGGCATGCTGAATTAGGGGGTTGGATAAAATAAGGATAATTGTGAAGAAGTTTATAATTTGGAAAAATCCTATATATAAATTAGTCTAAACAGGACAAGGATGAAGTGAGAGAGTTAGTCCTGAAGGAGAAGTATTCCTTGAATAGTGTTATGGAATACAGTTTAGTAAAGATATGCTCAAGGGTTGTCATTTTAAGGTTAGTTATTATGTTAGGTTTGATAGGCAATATTGTTTTGTTTTGTTTTTTGTACACATGAATCACGATGTGATGTAGGTGTCCAAGGGGGGAAGTTGGGTTTATTAGAGGTTTTAATGGTTTATTATGGTTTTGTGGGGAAATATGCAAGGTGTATTAAGGATGTGAGCAGTAGCAATAATGTGTTATGGGTTAGGTTAAATCATTTTTGTTTTTGTGATAGGAGGCATGGTGTAGAGGTGGTCTGTCTATGAGATAAGTGGACTACAACAAGCTGGAAGCAGGTGTGCTTCATAATCTCAAGGCTTCTTTTAACGGATGAGAGGACATGAGTAGCATACTGTGTCTCACCTAACATAACAATGTTCTTAAGATTTTATTTTCATGGGTGAAGATAACTCTGCCCAATTGAGTAGGATAATCTGAGTATTTTCTGTGCCCTGGAGACTATGTGATGACAAAAGACTACAGAAGAAAGAGCTGGAAAGACCCTATGTGGAGGGGCTTGTACCAGGTGTTGTTGGCTGCCTTAATGATGGTAAAACTGGTGGAGACAGATACTAAGATTAATGTTTCACTATAGGAGTGTTCCAACCTCAGCCATTGGGTAGTATTGTTGTTTTTTGTGTGTGTCTGTGCTTGTGTCTTTGCAGCATGGGTAGTCCCTATGGGAAGGCTGATAGAAGGACACTTTTTAAAGACCGATGTCGATAGATTGAGAGGGACTTTGGCTGATCCGGGGATCCTAGTGATGGGGGAAGGTTAACAACAGAAGTGACCTACATATCGTTGTCCAGGTTATACCAACGATGGTACGGATAGAGGGGAGTATCGGGTATCATCTTAACCATTGTACCAGAGTGAGGGAACTGATGATTGAGAGATTCCAGATCTCCAAGATGCACCAGATATCCTTATCATTGATTTCTCTACACTTGACTAGTTACCTGAGAATAAGGGGAATAGAGTACTGATAATAATAAAGAGCAGAAGAACAAGACATAGAAGGGATATAGACAGGATTAGAATGTATATTCTTGCACAGGCAGGAACCATAACTAAAAATACAGGAAGGGATCACTATTAAAATACAAGGGTTAAAATATTATTGGTGTGTGAGAAACCAACACAAAGAGTATGGGGAAGTCACATGGGGTAGTGTGACCTTAAGATAATGAAAGAAGGAGACAGGTGAATCATAGACATAAGGAGAACAGTCCAAGACTTAGATAAACAATTTGATGTAGTATTTGGTGTTAGATTTCCAGGGGAAAGTGTTATTAGAGGAGAGAAGTATAAGCAAGTGTTAGAATAGGAACAAGGAAAGGGAAACACTAGATTAATGTCAAATAGAGTATGAGAAAAATATAGGAATGTTACAATAAAACAATTGGGTTATATAATTTGGGAAGAATTCAAGGGAGAATGTGAAACATAATGATTTGTCATGTAGACGATGTTACTAGGGATGTTTTGGATTGGAAATTAACTCAACTGAACTGTTATGATCTGTCCTTTCCTGAGGTTACAACGGATGGTGTCGTAATGCATTGCAGAGATCAATTGGCTCAGAACGGTGTAAACCTCAATAAAAACCAAAAATCCTCTACTCGGCTGAAGAGGAACAACAAAGGCGTTGAAGATGTTCCTGTCTGACACCACCCCTGCCAGGAGACCTGAATCCAGCATCAAATCAAAGCAATCAAATGCCTTCTCTTTTGTGTTTTTTCTTTCAAGAATGTGAGGAAAGAGGTCTATGCAAAGGGAACGTTCTTCCTAGTTTGGGTATACTGGGTTGCACATGGACAAAACAGGATGATGGTGGAGGTGTGGTGGTTCAGGTGTGACATTGGAATTGGGACATTGTTATGGGCAATTCAAGATGAACTATGAACAACATAATGAAGAATAATGAAGACGCCAGAAGATTGAGTGCCGGTAGAGGAAGGGAGTGTTAGTTGAGGTAGTATGTTGATTAAGGAGGTATTATACACTACTAAATTTATAGTAATTTGGACAATGCATTAGGGTACTGATCTGATGTAATTCTTGTTATGAGGAAGTTAATGCTAGAATTAGTATAATATAAATATACGTGCCAAGGTGAGAGTTTTAACTTTGAATGATGGAACAAAGGTGACTAATTAAGAATTGTCATTCTAAAGTTGTGTTGGGTAATTAATTTGATTATGAGTATAAATTATAAGTGGACTGACTGATCTGAATAACTTATTAATAGTAATGCTTAGTGATGTTGACATGGCAATTACTTGATTAGATTTGGATATTGATTATTTTGATTGTTATAATACTTGTGATATGGGGTAAAAAGGTTATGTAAGCTAAAGATGTTTACACTATTTTTAACATGTCCTAGATATTATGGTTAAAACAAAGTTGCATTTATTTCTTATATATTTTGATGTGTTAGGATATTACCACGTATATTGGAAATATAACAAAATAAAAGGGGAGCAATGGTTACAAAGCTCAACAGCAACAATTGGAGGTTAGCTTAAAGGGAAACCTTCAAGACTTGTAACCAATACCTGACTGGGCTCTGGGTCCTCATCAGGATGGGTCAGACAATGAGGAAGATACCTTGGTCTGAATATATATTCTTATAAAATGTAATCACAGATGTCAAGGCTAAGAATAAGTATATGCACATGCTTACACTCATTTTATGGTATCTTTTGTTTTATTGGTTGGGACTTAAAAGTCCCAAAGGGGGGATTATATAGTAATAAATTATGTATCGTTAAGGCAAAATGTTGGGAAATGTCAAAAGTAAAATATAGTAAACATGATTGACATTCTATAATCCAGATGTATGTTTAAATAAGCAATATAGCCAATACAGTGTGTAACCATGCCTTAATGTATGTATGTGTATTATTTTTGAGAAAGGGTCTGCCACCAATATAATGAGATAAGAGGAAGAGGTCATATGGAAAAGTTCACATAGCCTTTTTGGAGAAAAACAACATGTGACATCTAGACGTTGAAAGATAAGGGTGGCGTGGCCATGAAAGAAGTTAATCAATTACCCTAAGGATAGCAACTGTGTATGCTATGCAAGGATGACTATGCTCTTGTATTTGTATAAAAGGAGATCTTTGAGCCAAGGAGAGCCAGTTCTTTCTCCATGGAGAAAGGCTCGGCTTTATATGCAATAAAGTCTAAATTCTTAAATTCACAGGCTCCGATGTCTTGAGAGATATTGTTGAGTTGATTATCTAGTAAAATGTTTCTACAACAATGGCTGTTGTAAATGGTTTCCCATAGCAATGGAACTTAAGCATCCGTTGTCAGAGCACCTTACCGATCACTGCACCTGTACACAGCCCATCTGTAATTAGCCCACCCAACTACCTCATCCCCATTTTTTATTTACATTATTATTTATTTTGCTCATTTGCACCCCAGTATCTCTATTTGCACATCATCTTCTGCACATCTATCACTCCAGTGTTAATACTAAATTGTAATTATTTTGCACTACGGCCTATTTATTGCCTTACCTCCATAACTTACTACATTTGCACACACTGTATATAGATTTTCTATTGTGTTATTGACTGTACGTTTTGTTTACCCCATATGTAACTCTGTGTTGTTGTTGTTTTTATCGCACTGCTTTGCTTTATCTTGGCCAGGTCGCAGTTGTAAATGAGAACTTGTTCTCAACTGGTTTATCTGGTTAAATAAAGGTGAAATAAAAGGTGTGTCGTTGGAGCATGTAGATACTGATAGGATGGAGATAAATGCAGGGCTGCTCTCAGATCAGTATTTGTTTTATTAGTCCATTGTTGACATAGTGCCTAAATGTTTAGCTTGTTAGCAAATTACGTTTTTCAAGAAATGTAACTTTCAAAATATAGATAATGAGATAATTCCACCCAAAAAACGTCCCTTTAACGCTAGGAAGGCTCTGGTAAAGGAGGCCCTGGTCTTTGTAACACGCTGGTTCCCTTATTAGTCGGCTGAGGCTCTGACACAATGTGTGTAGGGGCAATAAGGAAAGATATTCTGATAGTCCTCAACAACGGGTCTTCATGGAGTACGTGGTAGTTTGTGTTCTGATCAACTCCAATCCCCCCCGGGAGAAGAAGGACTCTCACTGTAATATCAAAGTATTAGGTCACCGTGTAGCTCAGTTGGTAGAGCATGGCGCTTGCAACGCCAGGGTTGTGGGTTCGATTCCCACGGGGGACCAGTATGAAAAAGAGGGTGAAAACGACTCTCTACTGACCGGGATGACCGCCAACTCATTTGAATGTCACTCAACAACCGTAGGATGACATCAAGTGACCTACAAAAAGAATGGCAAACGGCAGCTGGGGTGAAGTGCACGGCGAGGACGGTTCGAAACAGGCTCCTAGAGGCAGGGCTGAAGTCGTGCAAAGCTAGAAAAAAGCCCTTCATCAATGAGAAGCAAAGAAGAGCCAGGCTGAGGTTTGCAAAATACCATAATGATTGGACCGTAGAGGACTGGAGTAAGGTCATCTTCTCTGATGAGTCCAATTTTCAGCTTTGCCCAGCACCTGGTCGTCTAATGGTTAGACGGAGACCTGGAGAGGCCTACAAGCCACAGTGTCTCGCACCCACTGTGTAATTTGGTGGATCTGGGGGTGGTTCAGCAAGGCTGGAATCGGGCAGATTTGTCTTTGTGAATGACGCATGAATCAAGCCACGTACAAGGTTGTCATGGAAGAAAACATTGTTCCCCAACTCTGAGGATTGGTTTTTCCAGCAGGACAATGCACCATGCCACAAAGCCAGGTCAATCAAGGTGTGGATGGAGGACCACCAGATCTAGACCCTGTCATGGCCAGCCCAATCTCCAGACCTGAACCCCATTGAAAACTTCTGGAATGTGATCAAGAGGAAGATGGATGGTCACAAGCCATCAAACAAAGCCGAGCTGCTTGAATTTATGCGCCAGGAGTGGCATAAAGTCACCCAACATCAATGTGAAAGACTGGTGGAGAGCATGCCAAGACGCATGAAAGCTGTGATTTGAAAATCAGGGTTATTCCACCAAATATTGATTTCTGAACTTTTCCTAAGTTAAAACATTAGTATTGTGTTGTTTAAAAATTAACATGAATTTATTTTCTTTGCATTATTCGAGGTCTGACAACATTGCATATATTTTGTTATTTTGACCAGTTGTCATTTTCTGCAAATAAATGCTCTAAATTGTCACGCCCTGGCTCTGGGGACACTGTTATGTTGAGCCAGGGTGTGTAGATCTATGTTCTCTATTTCTATGTTGGCCTGAGTGACTCCCAATCAGAGGCAACGAGTGTCAGCTGTTTGCTGGTTGTCTCTGATTGGGAGCCATATTTAAACTGTCGGTTTTTCCTTTGTTTTTTGTGGGTTCTTGTTTCAAGTTGGTTGTGTTTGACCGTGTACTGTCACGTTACCGTCTTTGTTGTTTTGATCGCGTTTCGCTCAATAAAGAGTATGTTTGCCTGCAACGCTGCGCCTTGGTCCTCATCTGTTCCCGACGATCGTGACAGAAGAACCCACCAAGACAGGACCAAGCAGCGTGAAGAGGAGAGAGGATGGACCTGGGATCAGTGGAGTAGGAGTCTCGACTGGGCCCAGCCAAGTGAAGAGCAGAGAGGCTGGACTTTGGAGCAGTGGGGTGAGAGTCTGGCGAGAACTAGGAAGGCCTGGTCCACGGGGAGGAGAGACACCCAGACATTTTTTAGGGGGGGGCTCACGACGTGGACGTCGGGGCAGAAGGAGGCCGCGATAGAGCGGTCCAGCGGGTTGACAGAGGAGGCCGCCAGGTTACGGGGGCCACTGGTGTTAAAGGGGAAGGAGAGTGTGGAGGCACGGCGAGAGGTACTGGGGTGTGTTACCAGTCCGGTCCGGCCCGTTCCTGATCCCTGCATAGGGCCAGTGGTGTGTGTCCCCAGTACGGTCCAGCCTGTCCCTGTTCCTCGCATCGAGCCTGTGGTGCGTGTCGTCAGCCCGGCCCGGCCTGTTCCTGCTCCCCGCACCGAGCCTGTGGTGCGCGTCGCCAGCCCGGCCCGGCCTGTTCCTGCTCCCCGCACCAAGCCTATGGTGCGCGTCGCCAGCCCGGCCCGTCCTGTTCCTGCTCCCCGCACCAGGCCAATGGTGCGCGTCGCCAGCCCGGCCCGTTCTGTTCCTGCTCTCCGCACCAGGTCAATGGTGCGCGTCGCCAGCCCGGTCCGGCCCTTTCCTGCTCCCCGCACCAAGCCAATGGTGCGCGTCGCCAGCCCGGTTCGGCCCGTTCCTGCTCCCCGCACCAAGTCAGTGGTGCGCTTCGTCAGCCCGGCTCGGCCCATTCCTGCTCCCCGCACCAAGTCTGTGGTGCGTTTCGTCAGCCCTGTCCGGCCCGCTCCTGCTCTCCACACCAGGCCAGTGGTGTGCGTCGTCAGTCCAGCACGGCCCGTGCCTGTTCCCCGCACCAAGCCAGGGGTGCGTATCGTCAGCCCGGTCCGGCCAGTTGCTACTCCACGCACCAAGCCAGGGGTGGGCATCGTCAGCCCGGTCCGGTCCATTCCTGCTCCACGCACCAAGCCAGGGGTGTGTATCGTCAGCCCGGTCCGGCCAGTTGCTACTCCACGCACCAAGCCAGGGGTGCGCATCGTCAGCCCGGTCCGGTCCGTTCCTGCTCCACGCACCAAGCCAGGGGTGCGTGTCGTCAGTCCGGCTCCGGCCAGCGGGGCCAGACCGGACCAGGGATACTTTGGGGGGTTGGAGAGGGAGTGGGGATCGGGCCCAGAGCCGGATCCGCCGCCAAGGCGGAGTGCCCACCCGGTCCCTCCCCTGTGGTATTTAGTTGGCGCGGTCGGAGTCCGCGCCTTTAGGGGGGGGTACTGTCACGCCCTGGCTCTGGGGACACTGTTATGTTGAGCCAGGGTGTGTAGATCTATGTTCTCTATTTCTATGTTGGCCTGAGTGACTCCCAATCAGAGGCAACGAGTGTCAGCTGTTTGCTGGTTGTCTCTGATTGGGAGCCATATTTAAACTGTCGGTTTTTCCTTTGTTTTTTGTGGGTTCTTGTTTCAAGTTGGTTGTGTTTGACCGTGTACTGTCACGTTACCGTCTTTGTTGTTTTGATCGCGTTTCGCTCAATAAAGAGTATGTTTGCCTGCAATGCTGCGCCTTGGTCCTCATCTGTTCCCGACGATCGTGACATAAATTACAATATTGTTATTTGGAATTTGGGAGAAATGTTGTCAGTAGTTTATAGAATAAAAACAAAAATGTTAATTTCACCCAAACACACACCTATAAATAGTAAAACCAGAGAAACTTATATTTTTGCAGTGATCTCTTAATTTTTTCCAGAGCTGTGTATACACTACCGGTCAAAAGTTTTAGAAAATCTACTAATTCAAGGGTTTTTCTTTATTTTTACTATTTTCTACATTGTAGAATAATAGTGAAGACATCAAAACTATGAAATAACACATATGGAATCAGGTAGTAACCAAAAAAGTGTTAAACAAATCAAAATATATTTTATATTTGAGATTCTTAAAATAGCCACCCTTTGCCTTGACAGCTTTGCACACTCTTGGCATTCTCTCAACCAGCTTCATGAGGTAGTCACCTGGAATGCATTTCAATTAACAGGTGTGCCTTATTAAAAGTTAATTTGAGGAATTTCTTTCCTTCTTAATGTGTTTGAGCCAATCAGTTGTGTTGTGACAAGGTAGGGGTGGTATACAGAAGATAGCCCTATTTGGTAAAAGACCAAGTCCATATTATGGCAAGAACAGCTCAAATAAGCAAAGAGAAACGACAGTCCATCCTTACTTGAAGACAGGAAGGTCAGTCAATCCGGAACATTTCAAGAACTTTGAACGTTTCTTCAAGTGCAGTCGCAAAAACCATCAAGCGCTATGATGAAACTGGCTCTCATGAGGACCGCCACAGGAATGGAAGACCCAGAGTTACCTCTGCTGCAGAAAATAAGTTCATTAGAGTTACCAGCCTCAGAAATTGCAGCCCAAATAAATGCTTCACAGAGTTCAAGTAACAGACACATCTGAACATCAACTGTTCAGATGAAACTGTGTGAATCAGGCCTTCATGGCCTGAATTGCTGCAAAGAAACCACTACTAAAGGACCATAGTGTATATATATATATATATATATATATATATATATATATATACAGTGGGGAAAAAAAGTATTTAGTCAGCCACCAATTGTGCAAGTTCTCCCACTTAAAAAGATGAGAGAGGCCTGTAATTTTCATCATATGTACACGTCAACTATGAGAGACAAAATGAGAAAAAAAATTCCAGAAAATCACATTGTAGGATTTTTAATGAATTTATTTGCAAATTATGGTGGAAAATAAGTATTTGGTCAATAACAAAAGTTTCTCAATACTTTGTTATATACCCTTTGTTGGCAATGACACAGGTCAAACGTTTTCTGTAAGTCTTCACAAGGTTTTCACACACTGTTGCTGGTATTTTGGCCCATTCCTCCATGCAGATCTCCTCTAGAGCAGTGATGTTTTGGGGCTGTCGCTGGGCAACACGGACTTTCAACTCCCTCCAAAGATTTTCTATGGGGTTGAGATCTGGAGACTGGCTAGGCCACTCCAGGACCTTGAAATGCTTCTTACGAAGCCACTCCTTCGTTGCCCGGGCGGTGTGTTTGGGATCATTGTCATGCTGAAAGACCCAGCCACATTTCATCTTCAATGCCCTTGCTGATGGAAGGAGGTTTTCACTCAAAATCTCACGATACATGGCCCCATTCATTCTTTCCTTTACACGGATCAGTCGTCCTGGTCCCTTTGCAGAAAAACAGCCCCAAAGCATGATGTTTCCACCCCCATGCTTCACAGTAGGTATGGTGTTCTTTGGATGCAACTCAGCATTCTTTGTCCTCCAAACACGACGAGTTGAGTTTTTACCAAAAAGTTCTATTTTGGTTTCATCTGACCATATGACATTCTCCCAATCCTCTTCTGGATCATCCAAATGCACTCTAGCAAACTTCAGACGGGCCTGGACATGTACTGGCTTAAGCAGGGGGACACGTCTGGCACTGCAGGATTTGAGTCCCTGGCGGCGTAGTGTGTTACTGATGGTAGGCTTTGTTACTTTGGTCCCAGCTCTCTGCAGGTCATTCACTAGGTCCCCCCGTGTGGTTCTGGGATTTTTGCTCACCGTTCTTGTGATCATTTTGACCCCACGGGGTGAGATCTTGCGTGGAGCCCCAGATCGAGGGAGATTATCAGTGGTCTTGTATGTCTTCCATTTCCTAATAATTGCTCCCACAGTTGATTTCTTCAAACCAAGCTGCTTACCTATTGCAGATTCAGTCTTCCCAGCCTGGTGCAGGTCTACAATTATGTTTCTGGTGTCCTTTGACAGCTCTTTGGTCTTGGCCATAGTGGAGTTTGGAGTGTGACTGTTTGAGGTTGTGGACAGGTGTCTTTTATACTGATAACAAGTTAAAACAGGTGCCATTAATACAGGTAACGAGTGGAGGACAGAGGAGCCTCTTAAAGAAGAAGTTACAGGTCTGTGAGAGCCAGAAATCTTGCTTGTTTGTAGGTGACCAAATACTTATTTTCCACCATAATTTGCAAATAAATTCATTTAAAATCCTACAATGTGTTTTTCTGGATTTCTTTTCCTCAATTTGTGTGTCATAGTTGACGTGTACCTATGATGAAAATTACAGGCCTCTCTCATCTTTTTAAGTGGGAGAACTTGCACAATTGGTGGCTGACTAAATACTTTTTTGCCCCACTGTATATGGCCCTCATGATAAATAATTACATTTGGGGATTACATAGATTACATTTTTGATTACATTTAAGAGGTTTTATACATTTCCTGCATGTCCTCCCCTAATAAGGGTGTCCAGGGAAACACTGACCAAAATGTTGGTTCCTAGTTGTCACAATATTCTTCAGTTGCAAGACTAACTGATTGAGGTTTAGGTGAGCATTATGGCGATGCCCATCTACTGTGGGACTCCAGCTGAAGAGCAGGCTGAGGCAGAGACGGCAGTTCAGTTTAAGAGTCTTTGTAGATTTTGGTAATGGAGATGATACGTGGCAGGGAATGATTGACAGTTGTTGACATGAGACTTGGTTGGAGTTTATCCAAAAGGTGCAAATAATAACGGCAATAACAGCAATGAACATACATCATTAGTTGGCTGTTAATGGCAATAATCAATAGCATAGAAATAGCTAAAACTGCATAACCATGGTAAGCAATCAAACAATACCAAGTAGCAAGCATACTCATAAAGCCTGCCGTCCTCACGTGACCATAGAGATGGGAAAAGGGCACACCTGACCTCCACGGTATCTACGTCACAAGCATGGAATTCTGTACAAAGATTAAAAACCATCTGGCAGTTCATTTTGGCTTTACCAGTATAAATCATCAACAATCATCAGACAACCAATACTACATACCCAGATAGTGGATTGCTCTACTCAAACAATCTTGTAACTGAAAAATATTATGTGACAGGCTAGGAACCAAAGTGTTGGTCCGTGTTTCCCTGGGCACCCTTATTAGGGGAGGACATGCAGGAAAGGTATAAAAGCGAGGTAACCAACCAGGGCTTTATTGTGAGCGCCACCCCATCTGTTCAGCTCTTGTGAAATTCTGATTGAAACAGGATAGACGAGGGCAGAAGGAGTGTTTTGGACGTTGAAGGAGCACGTCGGAATCCGGGAGAAAGAGAGCGCGCTTGTTTGAAATGGAAAAGCATTGCGGTAGCTATTGATAAAGCAGAACATCGAGATGAAGCAGCTGATTTACAAGTGGTATGCGCTCTTGAGCACTACATCCCGAGGGGTTCGTGCCGATTTTACAGAGATTGTGACAGCTGATTAAATGGAGTCTCTTGACAAGGCAAGAACAAGATGTATGTCAGGAGAAGTGCAGTATTATCATAAGGAGAGTTATACTTGGAATACGGAGGAGGAATGGAGGGAAAAAGAGAGGCAGAGGAGGTCTAAGAGAGAGAGAGGGAGGAAGAGGGTGAGCTTGAGTCGGTTAAAAATGGCGGAAAAAAGGGAGATGGTTTGTTAAAGAAGAATGGTAGAAAGTGTTAGCAGAGTGAGTTGAAGACAGGAGGAGAAATGGAAGTGAATGAGGGGGAAGTATCTGAGGTGGTAGGTGTAGTGAAGTTCTTGGAGACCGAGGCTTACACAAAGGGTCAGGATAAAGATGAGTCTGTGGAAAAAGTGGACCCTTGCCTTTTGGCTGATCCATTTGTGGTTTCAGGATGGGTGAAAACAGAGTTGGGTGCTGTGGAATCGGTGAGGGTAACCAGAAGTGGTCTTGTGATAATTGTTTGTTTCTACTGGTCAGAGTGCTCCGTGTCAAACGAATGAAGGCAAGAGATGTGAATTGTTTTGCTCTCAAGAAAAGGGCGCCATTGAAAGGAATTATTACTGGGATAGTGGTAAATGTGAAAGCTGACCAACTGAAGGGTAAGATTCCCGGTGTTTGTGATGCTCGTCGTTTGGTGTGACACAGACAGGCTGATGTGAGTGGAGAAACAGAAGAGTCATTGTCTGTTCTTTTGAGTTTTGATGTTGAGTCTTTGCCCGACAAAGGGATGTTAGTATATATAAGTTATCCTGTACAAGCTTTTGTGCCGAATACATTACGTTGTTACAGGTGTCAAGCTTATGGGCATGTGGCAGCAGTGTGTAGGAGGGAGGTTCCTAGGTGTGAGAAGTGTGAAGAAGGGCATGAGACAAAGGAATGTGTATCATTGGGGTAAGTAGTGGTATGTGTTAATTGTAGGGGTGCCCATGGGGCTGGGGATCAGAAATGTCCCATGTGAGTGAGGCAGGTTGAGATTTCCAGGGTTAGAGTAGTGCATATACTGAGGCAGTGAAGAAAGTAGAGGAAGATGGTTGAAGGGGAAGGGATCCTGAGAGGAATGGTGTGAGTAGTAGATCTGGACCAGTACATAGGGATAAACCAACAAGTGATAAATGTTTCAGTAAGATTGGATTTTTGACATTTATAGCAATGGTTATCAACTGTACTGCAGGGATGGACCGTAAGTCACAGAAAATAGAGGTTGTGGTGGCATCTGCAGAGAGGTATTTGGGTGTGCGAGACTTGACATCAGAAGAGTTACAGGGTGGGTTAAGTGGTGGAGTCCCATCCTGTTGGCCTGAAGTAGGACTAAATAGATTTAACTAGTGGAGTATGTTTTTTTTTTTTTTTTCATGTTTTGTGAGTGTAGTGTTAGATGGTAAGGTATTATTATTATTATTATTATTATTATTATTATTATTATAATTTTTAAGCAAAGTATAAGGGAGTTATACTCCAGTCTAGTAGGTGGCGGTAATGCAACATTTATTGGATGCCAACCGTCGTTAAACCTCATCGAAGAAGAAGAAGAAGGGCTTCATTGTGGCCCTTGCTAGAACAATCTTTCTAGCTACTGCCTGGCAGCGCGGAGGTGAAGGAAAGTGTGTGATTCGGTTGGGATAGGTTCGCCATTGACGTAGCTGCGTTTGGGAGAGGATCGTGGAGAAGATGGCGGAAACAGAGGTTTTGTTTGAAACTGCTAGTGAGTCGGGTGAAGCTAATAGTACAGAAAGTGAGAATGAGTGGGTTACCGTGGCGAAGAAGAAGGGACACAATAGTCACAAAAAGTGGTCTTATTTAGATTATTTTTTTGTGTCTGTGGAGCAGAAGAAGCGTGTTTTAAGACTCAAAAAGATATCGGAGTGGAATATTTGCTGTATTGATTTTCGTAGCAGGGCGCCTATCAAGGGGGTTATTTCTGGAGTGGCGCAATAAATAAAGGCAGAGTATATTACTGAAGACCTCGAATGGAGTGGTTGGTGCACGTCGACTGACCTGTATGGTGGATGGAGAAAAGAAATTCACTTCATACATGCAACTGTTCTTTGATGAAGAGTCTCTCCCTTCTCATATAAAGTTAGGATTCATGAGATACCCTGTAAGAGCTTTTGTCTACAAGCCCCTTTTAGTGTCATAAATGTTAAAAGATTTGGTCATGTGTCAAGTGTGTGCAGAACGGAAGAGTATCGTATGCCAGATGAAGTGAAGTGAAGTGCCCTGTTTTCCTGGAGTGTTAGGGGGAAGGAGAATGAGGTGGCAAGGGTAAGGAGTGTCCAGCATGTCTCCTATCTGGAGGCAGTGAGAAGATTGGAAGGAACGAGTCGTGGGGAAGATGCAACGGTAGTAGAGCCACCAGGACCACTGAAGGTTTCTCATCAACCCAGGGATAGTGAAATGCTACATGTTAAAAAGGTAGACTTTGTATTATTTATTGCAATGGTCATAAACTGTACAGCACAAGCGGAGAAGAAGTTTAAGACAAATTGGAATCATTGTGAATCCTGTCAGTGAGTGTACTGCCATCACAGGCCCCTGAGCCTGTGTAGGGATGTATTTTGGAGTGGACTGTGATTGAAGAAGTGGGATGGGTTTTCTTAGTTGATGTGTTTTATTTTGTATGATGTCGTATTCCCCCTTTCCCACAATGTTTTTTTAGTTTCTTATTCAATACCCCGTCCAGCAGGTGGCGGTAATGCATCATTAACATTGGATGCCAACCGCCGTTAAACCCCATTGAAGAAGAAGCGCTTCCTTGCAGGAGTCAGGGGAACCCATTGAGGTCGGCAAGAAGGCAGGCAAGAAAAAGGAAGAAAGTGGAACATATTAACAGTAAATACGGAGTGCTGCAGAAGGAAATTGAACATGGCGAGAGTGAGGATGAATTAACTGCGGTGGCAGGTGCTGTGAAGAACTCCCAGTGGGAGTGAGATTTTTGAAGAGAATGGATCCTTGCCTTATGGCTGATCCATATGTGGTGTCAGGTTGGGTGGAGAAGAGGTTGGGGAATGTTTGGTCGGTGAAAGTGACAAGAAGTGGAATCGTGTAGATTTTTTGCATTTCTGCCGTCCAGAGGGAGCGTGCGCTCCGCACCACGTGACTGGCGACAAGAACTGTGACTTGCTTTCCTCTTCGGAACAGGGCGCCGTTGAAAGGAGTAATAACTAGATAACTTGAGTGGCATAAGCTTCCCGGTGTCTGTGACGCACGACAAGTGGAGAGCGTACTGTTGAGTTTTGATGCAGACTCTTTACCAGATAAAGTCAAGTTAGGATGTGTCAGTGAGAGCTTTTGTCCCGAACCCATTACGGTGTTTTAGGTGTCAAGCTTATGGTCATGTGGCAGCAGTGTGTAGGAGGGAGATGACTAGATGTGTGCAGGAGGACATGAGACAAAGGAATGTGTAGTATCGGTGGAAAACTGTAGGGGTACCTATGGTGCTGGAGATCAGAGGTGTCCGGTGAGAGAAAGGCAGGTTGAGGTTGCCAGGATCAGGGTAGTGCAGGTGTCGTATGCTGAGGCAGTGTAGAGAGTAGTAGAGGAAGACGGGTCCAGGGTGAAGGATCATAAGAGGATCCCTGTGATTAGGCCGAGGTCAATAGAAAGTGATAGGAATAACATGTGCTTCAGTAAGGTAGGTTTTTTGGGCGTTGGTTATCAACTGTACCACAGGAATGGAACGTAAATCACAGAGGATAGATGTTATGGTGGCAGCTGCAGAGAAGTACTTGGGTGTACAAGATTTGACTGCAGAAGAGTTACAAGGTGTTTTGAACGATAGTGTCCCGTCCTCCCAGGCCTGGAGCAGGATCAGATAGGGCCAAAGTAGTGGAATAGTGCTGAGGTTTTAATGGGTGTAGGGTTAGTTGGTAGGTCAATTTTTTCACAAAGTGTAATGACTTCATACTACAGAATAGTAGGCTGATACACAGCCAAAACAGTAGGTGGCGGCGTGCACCTATAACATTTGTTTGCAGACCGCCATAATACAGAAGAAGAAGAAGAAGAAGAAGAAGAAGAAGAAGAAGAAGAAGAAGAAGAAGAAGAAGACTGTATTAAAGCACCCCTTGGTCATGTTCAGGTGAGCGCGTTGTACCTGGAAGGTCATTTGTGTGTGTATAGATGTCGGTGCTGTTGGTTTATTTCTGTGAGCAACCACTTTGTGACCATGCTGTCTTGAAGAAATGTGTGGTCGATTGTTCTGAATGATATGTGTTGAGTTTGACCATCAGTGAGTTTACTCATGTGACAATATTCAAGATGTGCATTATGTAAAGCCACTGCAATAATGTCCTGTTTTCAGTTGGTTTGTTTGGGGATGTTTAAAAAATGTATGCACTCACTAACTGTAAGTCGGTCTTATCCAGAGCGACTTACAAATTGGTGCATTCAATTTAGGATAGCCAGTGGGACAACCACATCTTGATCACAGTAAGTACACTTCTTCAAACAAGCAGCTGTGAGCAAAGTCAGTGCAATCAGGGACAACTACATCTCGATCACAATAAGTACATTTCTTTAAACAAGTCAGTGCTAGCAGGTGAAATAAGTCAGGTGTTAGTTTAGACAAAAGACAGTGGTATTAAAGGGGGGGTAGAAGGATTACTATTATACTATTCCAGGTATTCCTTAAAGAGGTAGGGTTTCAAGTGTCTCCGGAAGGTGGTCAGTGACTCCGCTGTCCTGGCGTCGTGGGGGAGCTTGTTCCACCATTGGGGTGCCAGAGCAGCGAATAGCTTTGAATGGGCTGAGCGGGAACTGTGCTTCCGTAGAGGTAGGGGAGCTAGCAGGCCAGAGGTGGATGAACGTAGTGCCCTCGTTTGGGTGTAGGGTCTGATCAGAGCCTGAAGGTAAGGAGGTGCCATTCCCCTCACAGCTCCGTAGGCAAGCACCATGGTTTTGTAGTAGATGCGAGCTTCAACTGGAAGCCAGTGGACTTGGTCAGCTCAATCTCTGTGAAACACTGTTTTATTTCAGAAAGCTATCTAGTGGAAGTAACAGATCTACAGTGCCTTGCAAAAGTATTCATCCCCCTTGGTGTTTTTTCCTATTTTGTTGCATTACAACCTGTAATTTAAATTGATTTTTATTTGGATTTCATGTAATGGACATACACAAAATAGTCCAAATTGGTGAAGTGAAATGAAAAAAATAACTTTTTTCAAAAAATTCAACAAAATAAAAACGGAAAAGTGGTGCATGCATTCACACCCTTTGCTATGAAGCCCCTAAATAAGATCTGGTGCAACCAATGACCTTCAGAAGTCACATAATTAGTTAGATTGCACACAGGTGGACTTTATTTAAGTCACACGATCTCAGTATATATACACCTGTTCTGAAAGGCCCCAGAGTCTGCAACACCATTAAGCAAGGGGCATCACCAAGCAAGCGGCACCATGAAGACCAAGGAGCTCTCCAAACAGGTCAAGGACAAAGTTGTGGAGAAGTACAGATCAGGGTTGGGTTATAAAACAATATCAGAAACTTTGAACATCCCACGGAGCACCATTAAATCCATTATTAAAAAATGGAAAGAATATGGCACCACAACAAACCTGCCAAGAGAGGGCTGCCCACCAAAACTCACAGACCAGGCAAGGAGGGCATTAATCAGAGAGGCAACAAAGAGACCAAAGATAACCCTGAAGGAGCTGCAAAGCTCCACAGCGGAGATTGGAGTATCTGTCCATAGGCCCACTTTAAGCCGTACACTCCACAGAGCTGGGCTTTACAGAAGAGTGGCCAGAAAAAAGCCATTGCTTAATGAAAAAAATAAGCAAACACGTTTGGTGTTCACCAAAAGCCATGTGGTACACTCCCCAAATATATGGAAGAATGTACTCTGGTCAGATGAGCTTTTTGGCCATCAAGGAAAACGCTATGTCTGACGCAAACCCAACACCTCTCATTACCCTGAGAACACCATCCCCACAGTGAAACATGGTGGTGGCAGCATCATGCTGTCGGGATGTTTTTCATCGGCAGGGACTGGGAAACTGGTCAGAATTGAAGGAATGATGGATGGCACTAAATACAGGGAAATTCTTGAGGGAAACCTGTTTCAGTCTTCCAGAGATTTGAGGCTGGGATGGAGGTTCACCTTCCAGCAGGACAATAACCCTAATCATACTGGTAAAGCAACACTCGGGTGGTTTAAGGGGAAATATTTAAATGTCTTGGAATGGCCTAGTCAAAGCCCAGACCTCAATCCAATTGAGAATCTGTGGTATGACTTAAAGATTGCTGTACACCAGTGGAACCCATCCAACTTGAAAGCGCTGGAGCAGTTTTGCCTTGAAGAATGGGCAAAAATCCCAAAGGCTAGATGTGCCAAGCTTATAGAGACTGTGATGTCACGAGAGGCTGTGTCCTGGAGGGACGTTACATCCCCCTGAGGTGGCTGCAAACCCAGACAGCTATGGCTCCATCTGCTGGTATGGTCGGGAACTCCACCCCTCTATGGCCAATCTTCCCACGCAGCTGAAACAAATCAGGAGCTGATGAGCTGAAGGTTTGGGAAGGGAAGGGACACACTGAGGGAGTGTGTGGGGGGTGAAGAAACACAGTCTCCAACCTGGGCTCTCTGGAGGACAAGAGTGCTGCACGTCCACTTCCAGGAGGAATATAAGGATTTGGAGATACTTACCTTTGGGAAATACTCACCTTTGGATATATGCACCTGTGGAAATACGTGAGAGACATTTGGAAGGACTTTTTGCTGGGTTGGCCACTAGCTGCAACGTGGACTACAGTAAGGCTGGGGAAAAGTTATCTGAGCGAGTGAGAATTATGATTTTGGATGTGGAAGAGACATCCCTGAACTGTTAACCCTTAAAGAGCCACAAGAGAACAGAATTTTGTTATATTTTCGTTAATTTCCCAAGACCTATAATAAAATCCTTGTTTTGTTTGAACCTTGTCTCCTTGCACTACTTGAGCAACCCCGCTGAAAGCTGTGTAGCCTCTCGTGACGTCACAGATGGTGGAGAATACGGGCAGCTCAAGCGTTAATAGTGCATGTCAGAGGAGGATACCGAAGGTTTGATCACCCAGTTTTCCAAGTTGGCCGTAGGCTCCCCGCCGACGGAAATGGAGGACATATTGAAAGCCCTTGTTGCTGGCCAGCAAGCCCAGATGCAAGCAAACGTGGCTCTCTTGGAGGAGCAAAAGAAAGCCAACCTTCTGAAGGCAGAGGAATTGCAGTTGCAGAGACAGAGGGTTGTCCAAAATACCCGCCCAATAAAGGCAAGTGACTTTATATCTAAGATGGGAGCTACCGATGACATTGAGGCATACCTGCATGCATTTGAGGCCACGGCCACTAGGGAAGCCTGGCCCAAGCAACAGTGGGTTGGTCTGTTAGCCCCCTTTCTAACCGGGGAATCGCTGAATGCTGTCCGGGACCTGGGCCCTGACCAGGTTACTGACTATGATGCCCTGAAGTCTGAGATCCTCAGCAGATATGGACTCACAAAGTTTGGTATGGCCCAGCGCTTTCACAGCTGGACCTTCCAACCAGACCAACCTCCTCGGGCGCAGATGCATGAACTTGTCCGAATCGCAAGGAAATGGCTGGATCCGCAGAGGAATACAGCAGCGGCGGTGGTGGAGGCCGTTGTGGTGGATCGTTACCTACGCGCCCTGCCTTATGAGGCAAAACGGTTCATCAGTCAACAGGCCTTGACCACGGCTGATCTGACCGTGGAAGCTGTGGAAAAGTACCAGGCCAGAGCGGAGATGCTGAATGCTTCCCGAAAAGACCCCAGGAGTGCGGCCCCACCACAAATGGGAAGAACCCGTCCAAAGGACCCCAAGGTCTCGAACCCAGCCACGTCAGGACTTATCCCGGCTCCAGGGGGAGCCAGAAACCAGGCGGGTCCAAGAAGAGTACACCAGGAGGGGGAAACTCGACAGTGTTACCGGTGTGGGGAGATGGGACATATCTCCTGGCAGTGTGGGAAACCAGCCGATGAACCTATGCCCACTGCGGAGTCCTCCAGCTCAGCACCCACACACCGTTTTGCCTCGCTCTTGGGAGTCGTAGATGGCGGCCCAGATCGACCCCCCACCTGCCCGGTAACTGTGAATCACCATGATGTGGAGGCCTTACTGGATTCTGGTAGCCGGGTCACCCTGGTGCGTAAGGAGTTGGTGGGCCCAACGTGTCTGACCCCGGGGAAAGTCCTCCCAGTTTCCTGTGTCCATGGAGACACCAGAGAATACCCCATGACTGAACTTACAATGACCAGCACACGGGGAACCATACACACGACGGCGGGGGTGGTTGATTCCCTCCCCGTCCCTGTCCTAATTGGACGAGACTGCCCAGCCTTTTACCCACTCTGGAGAGAGTCTCAGGAGAGGATAACCCGAGTACCTCGGAAACGGAGAGGCAAGACTCATCCTGGGAAGGCTCCGGTGCAATCCTCCGAGTTACTCACTCCCGCCCGGGCTCTGATAGGGATGGCAGGTGCCCAGACCGACACCGAGACTGGTCCGTATACGGGAGAAGAGAACGCAGCCCAGGAAAGTGCTCCGTTCTCCAGTGAAGAAGACGTCCCAGGCACCCAAGAGCTCCCCCCTCTCACAGGCCAGTATGGTACGGCTCAATTACAAGATCCTACTCTTGCAAATGCCTTAAGAAATGTGCAGGTATTAGAAGGTGTAGTGTTAGGTGATAAGACAAACCCTACTTACCCCCATTTCGCAGTAAACCGGGGGTTAGTATATCAGATAGTCAAGAAAAATGATGAAGTGCATGAACAGCTCCTCGTGCCACAGCCCTATCGGGCCACAGTACTCAACCTAGCACACACACACCCGCTAGGGGCCCACTTGGGGGTAGAGAAGACTAAGGAAAGAATCATGCAACGTTTCTTTTGGCCAGGAGTACACAAAGAGATAGAGAACTACTGCCGTAGTTGCCCGGAGTGTCAGCAGGTTGCGCCAAAGCCCACATATAGAAACCCGCTCATTCCCTTGCCCATTATCGAGACTCCTTTTGAGAGGATTGGATTAGACATAGTCGGGCCCTTACCGAAAAGTTCCAGGGGACATCAATACATTCTGGTCATTCTGGACTATGCATCCCGGTACCCGGAGGCCATTCCGCTGAGGAAGGCTACATCCAGACAAATCGCCAAGGAGCTGTTCCGTCTCTCAACTAGTCTGGGAATCCCAAAAGAGATATTGACGGACCAAGGGACTCCATTCATGTCCAGGGTGATGAAAGAACTCTGTGCTTTACTGAAAATCAAACAGCTGAGAACCTCGGTCTACCACCCCCAGACAGATGGCCTAGTCGAACGTTTTAACAAAACACTAAAATCCATGCTGCGGAAAGCGGTAGGGGAAGATGGGCGCAACTGGGATCAGCTGTTACCATACATATTATTTGCGGTGAGAGAGGTACCGCAGTCTTCTACTGGTTTTTCACCCTTTGAGCTCTTGCTTTCCTACAGACCCAGAGGACTGCTCGACATCGCCAAGGAGGCCTGGGAGGAGCAGCCATGCCAACAGCGGACACTGATCGACCATGTCGGGGCTATGAGGGAGAGAATGAAGGCCATCTATCCCATGATGCGGGAACACCTGGAGGCCAGTCAGCGGCAACAGCAAGCCTCCTACAACAGATCTGCTCAACCCAGGGAGTTTAAACCGGGGGACAGAGTGCTGGTCCTGGTGCCAACCGTTGAGTGTAAATTCCTGGCAACCTGGCAAGGACCATATGAGGTCATTGAACGCATGGGAGAAGTAAACTACAAGGTGAGGCAACCAGATAAAAGAAAAACTGAGCAGATTTATCATGTTAACCTTTTAAAGAAGTGGCACGCCAGAGAGGCGATGTTCAGCTGTCTACCCCCCACAGAGACCAAGGAACCGGCGCGAGAAGAGGTTCAGCTGGGTCCAAATCTGTCCCCACATCAACGACAGATGGCCCTGGAACTCGTGGAGCAGAACCAGGATGTCTTCTCCTCCCTTCCCGGTCACACAGAGGTGGTCCAACATGAGATCCGCACCCTGCCTGGCCGAACGGTAAACCAGCGCCCGTACCGCGTGCCAGAGGCTCGTAAAGTGGTTATACAGAAGGAGGTAAGGAAGATGCGGGAGTTGGGAGTAATCGAAGAGTCCCACAGTGCCTGGGCAAGTCCCATCGTACTAGTTCCCAAGCCCGACGGTTCAGTACGATTTTGTAATGACTATCGAAAGTTGAATGAAGTGTCTGAATTTGATGCATACCCAATGCCTCGTGTCGATGATTTAATAGACTCCTTGGGGCATGCTCGTTTCCTAACCACTCTTGATCTCACAAAAGGCTACTGGCAGGTGCCCCTGACCCCGGCGTCCAAGGAGAAGACAGCCTTTGCCACCCCGGAGGGGCTCTACCAGTATACCCGACTTCCGTTTGGTCTCCACGGGGCACCTGCCACGTTCCAACGCCTGATGGATCGAGTCCTTGCGCCCCACAAGAGGTACGCAGCGGCTTATTTGGATGATGTTGTTATACAAAGTCCGGATTGGGCCAGCCACATACCCCGGGTACAAGCGGTGCTGGATTCGCTCAGGGAAGCAGGGCTCACGGCAAACCCGAAGAAGTGCAAGCTGGCCTTCAGTGAGACAAACTACCTGGGGTACACCATTGGGCGGGGGTTGGTCAAACCACAGGAAGCCAAACTGCGGGCCATACAGGACTGGCCGCAGCCCATCACCAAGAAGCAAGTAAGGTCATTTTTGGGCCTCGCTGGCTACTATAGACGCTTTATTGCAGATTTTGCTACCATAGCTGCACCGTTGACGGAGCTGACGACCAAACGCCACTCACGAATGGTGAAGTGGAACCCTGCGGCGGAGGCGGCTTTCCTCAACCTGAAGCGAGCACTCTGCTCCAGTCCGATCCTGGTGGCACCAGACTTCAAGAAGGAATTCATTGTCCAAGCGGATGCTTCGGAGGTGGGTCTGGGTGCTGTCCTCACCCAGGCACATGACGGTGAAGAACATCCCATTCTCTACCTAAGCAGAAAGTTACTTCCAAGAGAGAAGAACTATTCAACGGTGGAGAAAGAATGTCTGGCTGTAGTCTGGGCCCTGGAGTCCCTTCGGTTCTATCTCCTGGGCTGACGTTTCATGGTGGTATCTGATCACGCCCCTCTGCAGTGGATGGCCAAGAACAAGGAATCAAACAGTAGAGTAACCAGATGGTTTTTGAGCTTGCAACCGTTTAACTTTTCTGTTGCCCACAGGGCTGGCAAGCACCACGGCAATGCGGACGCCCTCTCCCGGCGTGATGCCTTCTTCGCTGCCTTTACCCCGACGAGGACGTCGGTCCCGAGGAGGGGGATGTGTGATGTCACGAGAGGCTGTGTCCTGGAGGGACGTTACATCCCCCTGAGGTGGCTGCAAACCCAGACAGCTATGGCTCCATCTGCTGGTATGGTCGGGAACTCCACCCCTCTATGGCCAATCTTCCCACGCAGCTGAAACAAATCAGGAGCTGATGAGCTGAAGGTTTGGGAAGGGAAGGGACACACTGAGGGAGTGTGTGGGGGGTGAAGAAACACAGTCTCCAACCTGGGCTCTCTGGAGGACAAGAGTGCTGCACGTCCACTTCCAGGAGGAATATAAGGATTTGGAGATACTTACCTTTGGGAAATACTCACCTTTGGATATATGCACCTGTGGAAATACGTGAGAGACATTTGGAAGGAATTTTTGCTGGGTTGGCCACTAGCTGCAACGTGGACTACAGTAAGGCTGGGGAAAAGTTATCTGAGCGAGTGAGAATTATGATTTTGGATGTGGAAGAGACATCCCTGAACTGTTAACCCTTAAAGAGCCACAAGAGAACAGAATTTTGTTATATTTTCGTTAATTTCCCAAGACCTATAATAAAATCCTTGTTTTGGTTGAACCTTGTCTCCTTGCACTACTTGAGCAACCCCGCTGAAAGCTGTGTAGCCTCTCGTGACGTCACAAGACATACCCCAAGAGACTTGCAGCTGTAATTGCTGCAAAATGTGGCTCTACAAAGTATTGACTTTGGGGGGGGTGAATAGTTATGCACAAGAAAAAATATTTTGCATCTTCAAAGTGGTAGGCATGTTGTGTAGATCAAATGATACAAACCCCCAAAAACTCAATTTTAATTCCAGGTTGTAAGGCAACAAAATAGGAAAAATGCCAAAGGGGGTGAATACTTTCGCAAGCCACTGTATGAAAGTCATTTTGGTGTACACTTGTTAATTTGTGTGATTTATGTGTGTGATTTACACTATCTGTTAAACAAGCAAACCTAATCCTCTAAGCTTTAGTAAACGTTGCTTCTTTATACTGTATCTCTGTACTGTTTACCTTTAATAGGCCTACAACCTGTGTCTAATGTTTAGATGTTACTATTGTAATACAAATTGTATATTTTTGCTAAGGTGTTGTCTGGTCCGTTGCATTGCTCAGAACTGTTGACCCAACTCAATAGGTAGCCTGTGTCTTATGTTCTGGTTGAGCTGTTCCCCTCATTCAACAGTAACTGGTGTAGTGTCTTCTGTTCTGGTTGAGCTGTTCCCCTCATTCAACAGTAACTGGTGTAGTGTCTTCTGTTCTGGTTGAGGTGTTCCCCTCATTAAACAGTAACTGGCGTGGTCTGGTGGTTGTTCCATTTTAGCTAACCCTAGTCGGCAGGTGCCACCACAGTACACTAGTAATGTCCGCAAAAACAAAACGGTGAATACAATATTATATACTGGGTGGTTCCAGCCCTGAATGCTGATTGGCTGACAGCCATGGTATATCAGACCGTATACCACAGGTATGACAAAACATATATTTGTACTGCTCTAATTAAGTTGGTAACCAGTTTATAATAGCAATAAGGCACCTCAGGGGTTTGTGGTATATGGCCAATATGCCATGGCTAAGCCCTTAGCCGTGGTATATGGCCAATATACTACACCCCCTCGTGTCCATAACAACACTACAGTAAATATAGTAATGCCTGCAAAATAAACACTACAGGAAGAAATTCAGGAGCAAAAAAATAATATATATATATATATATATAATAGAATTATTGTAAAATTGACTGTGTCCATAAGGTGTAGATAGTAAGTATAGACCGGAAGTAGAGGCCTGGGCATTGTTGTTCACTAATTTACTCCAAGTAGGGAAAGGATGGCGGGGTTGAAAAGTAATAAAGAGGAGTATATATATAAAAAACATGGGGGGATTGGAAGTGATGCAGACAATTACATTGATAGAAGATACAATCTATCTGCAATATTAAGCTGATCCATCCCCCCCATAAAAAATACTACAGTGTACAGTAATACTACAGTATTTAGACCATAGTATACTATAGCATTTGTTCATGTGGTTAGCTGTAAAATATTGGATGTTTGAAGTAGGACCACAATGTAAATAATTATTATACTTTTTTTATGTTATTCTCGACAAATGTATAAATGCATTGTATCCACATTTGTGGTTGTATTGTGTTTTTAAATATTCAAATAAAATCAATTAAGGGACACTGCAGTGTGAAGTACAGTATCCTACACTATACTACAAAATTCTATAGTAAGCACTACACAGTCGAGGGGGAACCTCATAGGAAATCCCTGGAATGAGCTCCCCAAGGACAGCACGTTCAAATCAAAACAGCTTCGACAAACCTAGAAGTAAAGCTAGCTAGCGGTCCAATTTATTAAGAAATTCTAACGTAAGCACTAGGTGAATGAGGTATACTATACTACACCTGTTTCTCAAACTAGACACTCGAATGTATTTGTCCTCTTGCTCAGTTGTGCATCGGGGCCTCCCACTCCTCTTTCTATTCTGGTTAGAGCCCGTTTGCGCTGTTCGGTGAAGGGAGTAGTACACAGCGTTGTACGAGATCTTCAGTTTCTTGGCAATTTCTCACATGGAATAGCCTTCATTTCTCAGAACAAGAATAGACTGACGAGTTTCAGAGGAAAGTTATTTGTTTCTGGCCATTTTGAGCCTGTAATCGAACCCACAATTGCTGATGTCATAGACTGTTCTCTCTGCTACCGCACGGCAAGCGGTACCGGAGTGCCAAGTCTAGGTCCAAAATACTTCTCAACAGTTTCTACCCCCAAGACATAAGACTCTTGAACAGCTAATCATGGCTACCCGGACTATTCCCCCCCCCCCCCCCCCACCCCCACCCCATCTTTTTACGCTGCTGTTACTCTGTTCATTATTTATGCATAGTCACTTTAACTCTACCCACATGTACATATTCCTTCAACTACCTCAACTAGCCGGTGCCCCCGCACATTGACTCTGCACCGGTACCCCCCTGTATATATAGCCTCCCTACTGTTATTTTATTTTACTTCTGCTCTTTTTTTCCTCAACACTTTTTTGTTGTTTTATTCAACTTTTTTTATTTAAAATAAATGCACTGTTGGTTAAGGGCTGTAAGTAAGCATTTCACTGTAATGTCTGCACCTGTTGTATTCGGCGCATGTGGCCAATAACATTTGATTTGATTTGATGCTCCAGATACTCAACTAATCTCAAGAAGGCCAGTTTTATTGCTTCTTTAATCAGCACAACAGTATTCAGCTGTGCTAACATAATTGCAAAAGGGTTTTTTAATGATCAATTAGCCTTTTAAAATGATCAACTTGGATAAGCAAACACAACGTGCCATTGGAACACAGGTGCTGATGGTTGCTGATAATGGGCCTCTGTACGCCTATGTAGATATTCCATTAAAAATCAGCAATTTCCAGCTACAATAGCCATTTACAACATTAACAATGTCTACACTGTATTTCTGATCAATTTGATGTTATTTTAATGGACATATTTTTTTGCTTTTCTTTCGAAAACAAGGACATTTCTAAGTGACCCCAAACTTTTGAACGGTAGTGTATATTTTTTATAGCTATATATAAGGCAAATTGAGGTGAGAGCAATACTTTTAGCGGTTGATCTGCTTCTGTTCTGTGGGTGGCACTGTGTGCTGTTTTCGAAGGATGGGTCCTGGCCTCTCGGGGGGGCCTAGGGATCAGGGGGGACGGGGGTGGTTTGCCGGTCACTGGGATGACAACCCAACTTGGGATGGGGAGGGGCTTTAGCGGGTGGAGTAGTGGAGAACAATTGGAGGATTACTTAGAAGCAATGCAAATATCATGGCACAGCTATATGGACACTCAATCACTACGGTACTTTACAAACATATATATTATGATAATTAGATTTGAAACTTGTATCTCATTATGGTAAATGGTGAAATAAGGACTGGGGGGGGGGGGGGGCAAAATATGCTGCTCCCATGGGCAAAGAAACACAAAAGGGGTGATGATATTAATTAACAGTAATTTTGATCCGAATGTGCAAATTGTCCAAACAGATCCGCAAGGTAGATGGATGATTTTAAATATGTTATTGAACCAAAGACAGATATGGCTCATTAACCTTAACGGACCAAATAATGATGATCCACGCTTCTTTTAAAATACAGTGAGGGGAAAAAAGTATTTGATCCCCTGCTGATTTTGTACGTTTGCCCACTGACAAAGAAATGATCAGTCTACAATTTTAATGGTAGGTTTATTTGAACAGTGAAAGATAGAATAACAACAACAAAAATCCAGAAAAACGCATGTCAAAAATGTTATAAATTGATTTGCATTTTAATGAGGGAAATAAGTATTTGACCCCTCTGCAAAACATGACTTAGTACTTGGTGGCAAAACCCTTGTTGGAAATCACAGAGGTCAGACGTTTCTTGTAGTTGGCCACCAGGTTTGCACACATCTCAGGAGGGATTTTGTTCCAATCCTCTTTGCAGATCTTCTCCAAGTCATTAAGGTTTTGAGGCTGACGTTTGGCAACTCGAACCTTCAGCTCCCTCCACAGATTTTCTATGGGATTAAGGTCTGGAGACTGGCTAGGCCACTCCAGGACCTTAATGTACTTCTTCTTGAGCCACTACTTTGTTGCCTTGGCCGTGTGTTTTGGTTTACTGTCATGCTAGAATACCCATCCACGACACATTTTCAATGCCCTGGCTGAGGGAAGGAGGTTCTCACCCAAGATTTGACGGTACATGGCCCCGTCCATCGTCCCTTTGATGCAGTGAAGTTGTCCTGTCCCCTTAGCAGAAAAACACCCCCAAAGCATAATGTTTCCACCTCCATGTTTGACGGTGGGGATGGTGTTCTTGGGGTCATTGGCAGCATTCCTCCTCCTCCAAACACGGCGAATTGAGTTGATGCCAAAGAGCTCGATTTCGGTCTCATCTGACCACAACACTTTCACCCAGTTCTACTCTGAATCATTCAGATGTTCATTGGCAAACTACAGACGGCCCTGTATATGTGCTTTCTTGAGCGGGGGGACCTTGCGGGCGCTGCAGGATTTCAGTCCTTCACGGCATAGTGTGTTACCAATTGTTTTCTTGGTGACTATGGTCCCAGCTGCCTTGAGATCATTGACAAGATCCTCCTGTGTAGTTCTGGGCTGATTCTCATGATCATTGCAACTCCACGAGGTGAGATCTTGCATGGAGCCCCAGGCCGAGGGAGATTGACAGTTATTTTGTGTTTCTTCCATTTGCGAATAATCACACCAACTGTTGTCACCTTCTCAACAAGCTGCATGGCAATGGTCTTGTAGCCCATTCCAGCCTTGTGTAGGTCTAAAATCTTGTCCCTGACATCCTTGGAGAGCTCTTTGGCCTTGGCCATGGTGGAGAGTTTGGAATCTGATTGATTGATTGCTTCTGTGGACAGGTGTCTCCCTTTAACAGTGTGCTCCTAATCTCAGCTCGTTACCTGTATAAAAGACACCTGGGAGCTAGAAATCCTTCTGATTGAGAGGGGGTCAAATACTTATTTCCCTCATTAAAATGCAAATCAATTTAAAACATTTTTGACATGTGTTTTTCTGGATTTTTTTGTTGTTATTCTGTCTCTTACTGTTCAAATAAACCAACCATTAAAATTATAGACTGATCATTTCTTTGTCAGTGGGCAAATGTACAGAATCAGCAGGGGATCAAATACTTTTTTCCCTCACTGTAGCTGGCAATAAAAACTGTACCACAGAGGTTCCGAATAAGTTAGAGGAAAAACAAAAAGAAAAGGAGGAATTTATTCAAGAAAGATCAAGTGTAAAATATTATAAAAATAAAGCAAACTGGATGGAATATGGGGAAAAATGCACCAAATTATTTTTTATCTTCAACATAGAAATGCTACCAAAGACAATTTACTGAAACTGGTTACAAATGACGGAGTCACCCATGTTTCACCAAATGATATTTTGAAAGAGGAAGCAAAGTACTTTAAGCATATGTTTTCGTTTCAGTCTCCTCCATCTCCTCTAACCGCAGCTAATTGTATGGATTTTTTTCTCTTAATAATGTAAAATTAACAGCCGTACAGAAAGACTCATGTGAAGGCGAAATTACAGAGGAGGAACTTCTTGATGCAATTAAAGCCTTTAAATCCGGGAAAACTCCAGGGCTGGATGGCATATCAGTTGAGGTATACCAAACCTTTTTTGATATACTAAGAGGACCGTTATTAGCATGTTTAAACCACTCCTATGTAAATATTAGATTATCAGACACTCAACAAGAAGGTCTGATTTCATTATTACTGAAACTGCATACAACTGGGAAATATAAAGATCCAGTCCATTAAAAAAAATTGGAGGCCCCTTATACTTCAGTGTTTTGATTCAAAAATTCTAGCAAAATGTAATGTAATTTTTACTCCCGTAAAAACTAAGGCAGGGGAAAGTGAAATCGCGCCCCAATTACATTACATTCTTTTGTTTGTCACCCCTGAGAAGGTGATTGAATGTCAAAAGAGAGACACCAGTCTTCGCAAGTGTTTTACTTCGGTAATGTCCATTGAGGAAGCTAAAACTAAGGAGAATGCTTCTTTAACCCTCAATTTGGCCAAGTGTGAGTTTGGGAAGGCTACTGTGACTTACTTAGGGAAACAAGTGGGACGAGGTCAAGTGCGCCCAGTAACTGGCAAAGTGGAAGCAATTGTTGCTTTTCCTGCTCCCACGAATCGCCGCCAGTTGCGCAGATTCCTGGGGATGGTAGGGTACTATCGTACATTCTGTAAGAATTTCTCGACGGTAGTAGCTCCCCTTACATCTCTGCTTAGTCCTAAGGTACCATTTATGTGGTCCCAGGACTGTAACTATGCTTTTGAGTCCGCTAAAGCGCTACTTTGTAGTGCCCCAGTGCTTGCCGCCCCCAATTTTGACAAACCTTTTAAGTTGGAGGTAGACGCTAGTATAGTGGGTGTGGGTGCGGTTCTCTTGCAGGAAGATGAAGATGGAGTGGATCGACCCGTCAGTTTCTTCTCCCGTAAGTTAAACTCGTGTCAGTCAAGGTACTCCACAATTGAACAGGAGACGCTGGCTTTATTGTTAGCCTTACAGTTCTTTGAGGTATATGTGGGCTCCAGTGCCTTGCCTGTTATGGTCTTCACGGACCATAATCCATTGGTGTTCTTAAAGCAAATGTACAATCAGAACCGCCACCTTATGCGGTGGGCTCTGATTGTACAAGGATATAAGGTACAGATAGCCTATGTGAAGGGCTCGGCAAATGTGGTTGCCGACGCCCTATCACGGGTTTAATAACTGGGTATGCGTTGGTTTTTGTTATTGCAAACTGTATGTTTGCATTTTTTGTGGTGGGCGTGTTACGTTCCCCAGTTTCTGTGTTGTAGGTTGTGTATTTTCATGTATGTATTTCAGAAAATGGGTTCCTGAAATTCCCCAACAAGCAGCTGATTGGTCAATGAACATTGATGATTGGAGAGCTGACCCTGCGCCCTCGTCAGGACGCAGCTGTCTCCAATTACCAACTCCTTCTGAAGCTATATAAGCCCCAGTTCTGTTGCTCAGAAGAGGAGAGGGGAACCAGAATTGCTGAGAGTTATAGCATGTTGGTTGTTGCTAAGACATTTGGTACTGTGTAGCTGACTGAAATGTTTTGTGTTAGTTTGTTGCTCAGAGAGTATCTTTAATGTCCTGAGTTAGTTTTTTTTCTCAGGTTTTGTTGTGAACCAGTTTGTATTATTCTGTTTCATTTGTTCCCAAGGGGGGAAGGGGAAGGCACCTAGGGAGGGCTTAGGCAAGAGGCCCACGGGCATACATTACCCGTAGAAGTTGACTGTCTATGCACACTAGGAAAGACCTGGGCAGACCATCCCTTGTATTTTGGTTAGTGCACCAGGTGGTGCTAGTTAAGTAAGTAGTGGGTAGGCAGGTAAGGTAGGAGAGGGGGCTTTGATATTTACTTTCTTTGCTTTGGTTCCATCCAGCCCCTTTTCCCCAAACTTACCGTGCGAAGGAATAAATTCCCTGTTAACGGTATTCTCTGCCTTTTGTCATCCTTACTCACACCTACAGTCCCATACCTCTTTCACACCACGGAGAGTTGAGTTGTAGCAGGGTGTTGCGTTCCCTCTTCCGAGAGGCGTGCGTAACAGCATAGAATTAAAAAGATATTGTCGGACATTATTCATTCTAATCAGACAGGTTTTCTACATGGACGATACATTGGAGATAATATAAGGCAAGTACTGGAAACAATAGAACACTATGACAAATCTGTGAAACCAGGCCTGCTATTCATAGCTGACTTTTAAAAGGCGTTTGATAAAGTACGACTGGAGTTTATATATAAATGCCTGGAACGTTTCAATTTTGAAGAATCTCTTATAAAATGGCTTAAAATCATGTATAGTAACCCTAGGTGTAAAATAGTAAATAATGGCTACTTCTCAGAAAGTTTTAAACTGTCAAGAGGAGTAAAACAAGGTTGTACACTATCAGCATATCTATTTATTATGGCCATCGAAATGTTAGCTATTAAAATCAGATCCAACAATAATATCAAGGGTTTAGAAATCAAGGGCTTAAAAACAAAGGTGTCATTGTACGCTGATGATTCATGTTTTCTTTTAAATCCACAACTTGGATCCCTCCACAGCCTCATAGAGGATCTATATCATTTTTCTAACCTCTCTGGATTACATCCAAATTATGTTAAGTGTACTATATATACAGTGGGGAGAACAAGTATTTGATACACTGCCGATTTTGCAGGTTTTCCTACTTACAAAGCATGTAGAGGTCTATAATTCTTATCATAGGTACACTTCAACTGTGAGAGACGGAATCTAAAACAAAAATCCAGAAAATCACATTGTATGATTTTTATGTAATTAATTTGCATTTTATTGCATTTTATTGCATGACATAAGTATTTGATCACCTACCAACCAGTAAGAATTCCGGCTCTCACAGACCTGTTAGTTTTACTTTAAGAAGCCCTCCTGTTCTCCACTCATTACCTGTATTAACTGCACCTGTTTGAACTTGTTACCTGTATAAAAGACACCTGTCCACACACTCAATCAAACAGACTCCAACCTCTCCACAATGGCCAAGACCAGAGAGCTGTGGAAGGACATCAGGGATAAAATTGTAGACCTGTACAATGCTGGGATGGGCTACAGGACAATAGGCAAGCAGCTTGGTGAGAAGGCAACAACTGTGGGGGCGCTGTTGGAAGCCAAGGATGTAGCACGCGTCACCCTATCGCTCCTGAGTTAGTGACCAAATTTATATATCTAACTTTGCAAAATAGCATACATTTCTGTTTGCCCAGGCGTCTGAAGAGACCCATAAACAACTCAGTTCAAGTTTAATAAATTTAAATTCGTAATGACATCAACCCGGCCAAAAACAGAGTCTGCAAGAGCAGGCCGCAACAAGCCTGCAACTTCTCCCGACTCACCCCCGCCACCGAACGCTGCCAATGCCGGCCCCACGGAAACACTGACTGTGGAGATGCTGCAATCCGTGATAGGCACCCTCAAAACCGACATTTTCGGAAAAATTGACTGTCTCTCTACCAATCTCAGGTCAGAGATATCAACGATCAAAGACGAGCTTAAAAAATCTATCGAGAGTATACAGAATAAGCTCGACGCACATGGGGTGACTTTATCGGATTTGGAGCGAGGTGCTACAGACCACAGCACTCGCATTAGCGAGCTAGAGGCTAACGTCGGCTCATTGACAACTAGGGTGGCATTCCTCGATAATAGATGCGAAGATATGGAAAGTAGAATGCGGAGGAACAACATTCGTCTACTGGGAATACCGGAGGGAGTGGAGGGCCCAAGGCCCACGGAGTACATGGCCCAGCTACTTCAGGAGCTGCTCGGGCTAGAGGAGAAGCCATTGCTAGACCGGGCTCACCGCACTCTGCGTAGCCGACCCAGGGATGGAGAACCCCCACGACCATTTGTCATCAGGGTGCATTTCTTTCACGTCCGCAACGACATACTGAGAAGATCGGGAGAAGCATCCCCTCTTCTACATAAGGGTAAAAGAGTCTCGATATTTGCGGACTACACAACAGCTGTGGCTAAGAGGCGGGCTAGCTTTGGAGCTGTGAAACGCCAACTACACGCCTGCCCGGGCGTGAAGTTCGGCCTCATCTACCCTGCGGTTTTGAGACTGACTTTACCGGACGGCTCCATGCACAGATTCGAGGACCTGGCTATAGCGGCAGATTTCATCAACAAGAACGTGAAAGCGGCTGTTGTACCGCATGCCCAGGTTTGCCACCTCTAATGCCAATATCTGGGGGTCTGCATGGCTGTTTCAGTTTGATCATTTACCATCTGCGTTGAGGTTAAACCTCTCTGAATCGAGGATAGTTTTCCTTAGACTCTGTTGGGGACCATTCTATCCATGTTTGGCTTACTCTAGTTAAATGGTCACTAATCTTAGGTAGCACAGAGTAAGAGTTATCATGCTTAGCTCTAAACTTTCTTTGTATTTAGGGTTTTGCTTGCATCTCATTTGGGGAGATGCTTCGGCAAGGGCGGGTGTGAGGGAAGGGTTTGTTCACTCTCTATTTGTATATAGTTTGTATATGTTTTTTGTGCCTCTTCGCTTGTTTTTGTTTTTTACATTTGCGCTTTTAGGTTCAACTAAGATCTTCAGTTTACATTGTACCTTGTCCTTTACACATCCTCTCTTTCTCTTAAGATATGACTCAGCCTAGTGTAGCCCATACTGCTGGAGGGAATGGCTTTAATTTTCTTACTTGGAACTGCAGGGGCATAAATAACCCAGTTAAACGTAGTAAGGTGCTACACCATCTTCATCATTTGAAAGCTCACATCATCTTTCTCCAAGAAACTCATCTGAAGGTATCACAACACTCAAGTCTTAGGTGCAGATGGGTGGGTCAGGTGTTCCATTCCTCATTTCAGAGTAAGGCGAGAGGGGTGGCTATTTTACTTCACAGATCGGTACCTTTTACATGTTCTAAGGTGATCGCAGATCCCCATGGTAGATATATAATTGTCAGTGGTAGGCTGCTCAATACAAAGGTTATTCTTGTTAATATCTATGCTCCTAATTGGGACAATGGTGATTTTTTCAAATCGGTTTTCTCTACACTCCCAGATATGTCCACCCATATGTTGATTTTAGGAGGTGACTTTAACTGTTGGTTAGACCCACAATTGGATCGATCCTCCACTAAACCTACCACCTTATCAACCTCAGCCAGAGTTGTTCGAACCTTTATGTCTGAATTCGCAGTCTCAGATCCTTGGAGAATGGTTAATCCAGCTGGGAAAGCATACTCTTTTTTCTCATCGGTTCACCACACTTTTACGCGCATAGACTACTTCCTTGTTGATGACCGGCTCCTCCACTCCATATCTTCATGTTCATATAACCCAATTGTTGTATCTGACCACGCCCCTGTTACTATGGAAGTAGCTTTTCAAAATCTTGACAATCAGCGACCGCCTTGGCGACTAAAAACTCAACTGCTCAGTAATGAACACTTTGTCAATTTTGTTTTGAGTCAAATCGACTTTTTCATGATTACAAATAGAACCCCAAACATCTCTGCGTCTACTCTCTGGGAAACTTTGAAAGCTTATATCAGAGGTGAAATTATCTCCTACACCGCACATGAGAACAAATTGAAAAGGAATAGGTTATCTATGTTAACACGCTGTATTGCCCAATTAGATGACATTTATGCCGTTTCACCATCCCCGGATATTTATAAGGAACGTTTAACTCTGCAAGCAGAATTTGACACACTATTAACAGACCAGGTTACTGAAATGCTTGTCAAGTCTAGGAGCACTTACTATGAACAAGGAGATAAAGCCAGTAAATTATTAGCTCACAAGTTACGTCAACTATCATCATCATCTCAGATTACAAAAATCCGTACATCATCTGGGATATCATTAGATCCTGGGGGGATCAATGAGGAGTTCAAGAGATTTTACCAGTCTCTATATACCTCTGAAAGTAAAGCGGATACACTGGAATTGGATGATTTCTTCCACTCACTTTCTGTGCCTTCGGTCGGCCGGGATTTGGTTAAAAAATTAGAGCAGCCGATCACTGTTGAAGAACTGTCTAACGCTGTCAAATCCCTTCAATCTGGGAGAAGCCCAGGGCCTGATGGCTACCCGACAGAGTTTTATAAAAAGTTTATCACCAAAATAGCCCCTATTCTAATTGAAATGTACAATGATGCATTTGTAAATGGTGCTCTCCCACATACTCTCACTCAAGCAACCATTTGTGTTATTCTTTAAAAAAACAAAGACCCTCTTGACTGTGCATCATACCGCCCAATTAGCCTGCTAAATGTGGACTATAAAATTCTAGCCAAAATTCTGGCAACGCGGCTAGAAACAGTCCTCCCATCAATTATCTCTCCGGATCAAACAGGATTTATAAAAAATAGACACTCATTCTTCAATCTCCGAAGATTATTTAATATTATATACAATCCTTCTGTCGACAATACCTCTGAAGCCATTATATCCCTGGACGCGGAGAAAGCGTTTGATCGGGTGGAATGGAAATACCTTTTTTACACTCTAAATAAATTTGGCTTTGGCTCCAAATTCATGACCTGGATAAAACTTCTGTACTCATCCCCCCAAGCCTCTGTCAGGACTAATAACACTCAATCAGATCGCTTCCCTTTGCAAAGATCGACACGTCAGGGTTGCCCTTTAAGTCCCTTACTATTTGCCCTCGCCATAGAGCCACTTGCAATAGCACTTCGCTCCAACCCCCTCATCAAAGGCATAGTCAGATACGGGCACGAACACAAACTGTCTTTATATGCAGATGATTTATTAATATACACATCCAATCTTTCTGTCTCTGTCCCTGCTGCCCTTGCCACTTTCGCATCCTTCGGTCACTTATCAGGGTATAAACTAAATCTCAGTAAAAGTGAATTGATGCCACTTAACATGGCTGCAAAAAAATCCCCTTTACATAACTTGCCATTTAAAATAGCTCACAGTAGTTTTATTTATCTCGGGGTACATGTCACAATTAGGTTTGAAAACCTTTTTCAAGCCAACTTTGCTCCTCTCTTAACCCGTACTAAGGACGATTTGGAACGGTGGTCTTTGCTACACCTCTCCTTAGTTGCTAGAATTAACTCTATTAAAATGAATACTCTCCCTAAATTCTTATACCTCTATCAGTGCCTTCCAATATTTCTACCCAATACATTTTTCAAAAAGATCGACGGCCTAATTCTACCCTTTATATGGGACAAAAAGCCTCCTAGGATGCGAAAACAGCTCTTGCAGAGGCCCAAACCAGACGGCGGTCTAGCTCTACCAGATTTCAGATCCTATTATTGGGCCGCTAACCTTAGGATCATTCAGTACTGGTTGCAGAGCAGAGTGATATTCCCACCCCCAACTTGGCTGGAGATGGAGGCTGCCTCGTCTACACCGGCATCATTGTCTTCCCTCGCTCACTCCTCTATTACAGGCCCTTACTCCTCCTTCACCAATAATATATGTGTCAAAACAACATTGAAGATCTGGAATCAATTTAGGCGCCACTTTGGGTTTCAAACAACCTCTTCCTTGGCTCCCGTAGCCTCAAACCCAGCTTTTCCCCCATCTATGATTGATGGTGCTTTCTCAACATGGTCTAATCTCGGTATTAAAAGATTCAGAGATCTGTATACTAACAATACATTTAGTACGTTTCAACAATTATCAGCTAAATTTGGTCTCCCCAGACATCATTTTTTTAGGTTCTTACAAGTCCGGAGTTATGTCCGCAGCATAGATCCAGGATTCCCCAACCTTTCTGGTGGAACACAGTTCGACACATTTCTCACCCCACTTCCTAATCAGAAAGGCACATTGTCAATAATCTATAGTCAAATTTGCTCACTACAAGCCATCTCATTAAACAATATCAAATCCTCTTGGGAGGAGGAACTGGGTGAGGAAATATCTGATGAACTATGGGAAGGGGCACTCAAAAGGGTACATAGCTCTTCTATTTGCGCTCGACACGGCCTCATCCAATGCAAACTCATTCATAGGGCCCACTGGACCAAAGCAAGACTATCAAAAATTTACAAGGATGTGAACCCTAATTGTGTTCGATGTAACCAGTCCCCTGCTAATCATGTGCACATGTTTTGGTGCTGCCCATCTCTTGTTGGTTTCTGGAAAGACATCTTTAACACACTCTCAGAATTAAGCGGCACACAGATCGAGCCAGACCCTCTCATTGCATTATTTGGAGTTTCCTTACCCACAATACAATTGACCAAAATGAATAAGGATGTAATTGCCTTTGTCACGTTGTTAGCGAGACGATTAATTTTACTTAGATGGAAATCCTCTGCAGCCCCTTCTCATGCTCTTTGGATTAAATCTATTTTGAATTGCATAAAGTTGGAGAAAATAAAACAGACACTCAATGGGTCTGTAGACAAATTCTATGCAAAGTGGGCTCCCTTCTTTTCTTATGTTAAAAGAATACATTTCCCTGCAGTTCCAGAGTGATATATATTTATATATTGGTGATGTAAGAAGCCTGGTATGTGCATATACGACATCTCGGATGTTAAGGACGGTAATAACTGTGCTAGCTGACCTATAACAACTGGATCAAAACAGATATTTTTCCTTTTTTTTTTTTTTTTTTTTTTTTGTGTTTTATCTTATTTATGTATTTAATGTCTATTTTTTCTTTCATGTCTGTCTCTCTATGTTTTGCTGTATCGTTGTCTTCAAATTGTTGTTCCATATTCATACCAAATAACTTTCAAGTGCAATTATTTACTAAATGCTGGTACTGAAAATTCAATAAACAAAGTATATAAAAAAAAAAATAAAAATAAAAAGTATACTTTAAGGGAAATGTTAAAAAAAAAAAAAAAAAAAATGGATAAAAAATCCTGCAGCGCATGCAAGGTCCCCCTGCTCAAGCCAGCGCATGTCCAGGCCCATCTGAAGTTTGCCAATGACCATCTGGATGATCCAGAGGAGGAATGGGAGAAGGTCATGTGGTCTGATGAGACAAAAATATAGCTTTTTGGTCTAAACTCCACTCGCCGTGTTTGTAGGAAGAAGAAGGATGAGTACAACCCCAAGAACACCATCCCAACCGTGAAGCATGGAGGTGGAAACATCATTCTTTGGGGATGCTTTTCTGCAAAGGGGACAGGACGACTGCACCGTATTGAGGGGAGGATGGATGGGGCCATGTATCGCGAGATCTTGGCCAACAACCTCCTTCCCTCAGTAAGAGCATTGAAGATGGGTCGTGGCTGGGTCTTCCAGCATGACAACAACCCGAAACACACAGCCAGGGCAACTAAGGAGTGGCTCCGTAATAAGCATCTCAAGGTCCTGGAGTGGCCTAGCCAGTCTCCAGACCTGAACCCAATAGAAAATCTTTGGAGGGAGCTGAAAGTCCGTATTGCCCAGCGACAGCCCCGAAACCTGAAGGATCTGGAGAAGGTCTGTATGGAGGAGTGGGCCAAAATCCCTGCTGCAGTAGTGTGTGCAAACCTGGTCAAGACCTACAGGAAACGTATGATCTCTGT